>NC_088792.1:247815238-248420161 GCF_011386835.1 Chrysemys picta bellii
AAGTACACCTTTGTATTCCAGTCACTTTTTAATTGCGATATAGTGTTATTTCTAAATCCAATTTTATTGATCAGATTTTTTTTTTGTATTTAGTATTTTACTTTCCAGTCAGTTTGTGTTTTCTAGCTAAAAATATTTTTTATTTGTATTTCTGCAGTATTCGTCTTATTCCCAGTACTCAGAGAGGAACTATCTATCCCCCTCTAATTACCATTGCCTACAAGGATGTTCTTGTCCAAAACCCAGATACCCAGAGTGTGATGGTGAGTTCTTCTCTGTCGTTGTCCTAACAGGACAGAATTATCAGGGGTGCTCACAGCTCTTTGACACTTACATTTGAGTTTGCACTTTACAAATTTAAAGATGAAATGAGCAGAATTTCTAATCTGTTCAGTATTAAGATAGTATATATCAATAAAATATAATACATTTTTAAAACAAAACAGTTGAAAATGTTTTCCTCTTCCACTTCCCTTATTTGAACCTTCTATAAAAAAAACAAGTCATCTAAGATTGTGTATTTGCTTTATAGTGGTATAGCATGCTGAAGTACAAATTAAAAAATAGAAACAAATTTATGAAGAATTGCAAGAAAAAGCAACTCATGTGAATTAAATATAATATTTTGATCAAGAAATGGCATATTTCCCTCTAAAATCCATGCATTAACAGGAAGCAAATATGGCATGAGTGTTCTGGCTTAATCAAATTCAAGTATTGGTAAAAGATCAAAAACCTACAGTACAGTGTCTTTTCTTTTAGTATTATGTCACTTGCAATAGATGACTATGCATTAAAGAATTTAAAAAGTGAGATTTCATGTAGTAGAATAGCTGTTCTACAGTGAATAAACATTCACAAACTGCTGCTATCAAAATATCCTTCTATTCTTTCTTTGTATGAACCCTTCTCCGCAACTCAGGCCTCTGATACTGATAGGCTTCTGTTTGGAAGTATTTGGTGCTAAAAGTGTTCGCTGCGCTGAATGAATCATAGAATATCATAGTTGGAAGGGACCTCAAGAGGTCATCTAGTCCAACCCCCTGCTCAAAGCAGGACCAATTCCCAGCTAAATCATCCCAGCCAGGGCTTTGTCAAGCCGGGCCTTAAAAACCTCCAAGGAAGGAGACTCCACCACCTCCCTAGGTAATGCATTCCAGTGTTTCACCACCCTCCTAGTGAAATAGTTTTTCCTGATATCCAACCTGGACCTCCCCCAATTCAACTTGAGACCATTGCTCCTTGTTCTGTCATCTGCCACCACTGAGAACAGCCGAGCTCCATCCTCTTTGGAACCCCCCTTCAGGTAGTTGAAGGCTGCTATCAAATCCCCCCTCATTCTTCTCTTCTGGAGACTAAACAATCCCAGTTCCCTCAGCCTCTCCTCATAAGTCATGTGCTCCAGACCCCTAATCATTTTTGTTGCCCTCCGCTGGACTCTTTCCAATTTTTCCACATCCTTCTTGTATTGTGGGGCCCAAAACTGGACACAGTATTCCAGATGAGGCCTCACCAATGTCGAATAAAGGGGAACGATCACGTTCCTCGATCTGCTGGCAATGCCCCTACTTATACAGCCCAAAATGCCATTAGCCTTCTTGGCAACAAGAGCACACTGTTGACTCATATCCAGCTTCTCGTCCACTGTGACCCCTAGGTCCTTTTCTGCAGAACTGTTACCTAGCCATTCGGTCCCTAGTCTGTAGCAGTGCATGGGATTCTTCCGTCCTAAGTGCAGGACTCTGCACTTGTCCTTGTTGAACCTCATCAGGTTTTTTTCGGCCCAATCCTCTAATTTGTCTAGGTCCCTCTGTATCCGATCCCTACCCTCTAGTGTATCTACCACGCCTCCTAGTTTAGTGTCATCTGCAAACTTGCTGAGAGTGCAGTCCACACCATCCTCCAGATCATTAATAAAGATATTAAACAAAACCGACCCTTGGGGCACTCTGCTTGAAACCGGCTGCCAACTAGACATGGAGCCATTGATCACTACCCGTTGAGCCCGACGATCTAGCCAGCTTTCTATCCACCTTACAGTCCATTCATCCAGCCCATACTTCTTTAACTTGACGGCAAGAATACTGTGGGAGACCGTATCAAAAGCTTTGCTAAAGTCAAGGAATAACACATCCACTGCTTTCCCCTCATCCACAGAGCCAGTTATCTCATCATAGAAGGCAATTAGGTTAGTCAGGCACGACTTCCCCTTCGTGAATCCATGCTGACTGTTCCTGATCACTTTCCTCTCCTCTAAATGTTTCATAATTGATTCCTTGAGGACCTGCTCCATGATTTTTCCAGGGACTGAGGTGAGGCTGACTGGCCTGTAGTTCCCCGGATCCTCCTTCTTCCCTTTTTTAAAGATGGGCACTACATTAGCCTTTTTCCAGTCATCTGGGACCTCCCCCGATCGCCATGAGTTTTCAAAAATAATGGCTAATGGCTCTGCAATCTCACCCGCCAACTCCTTTAGCACCCTCGGATGCAGCGCATCTGGCCCCATGGACTTGTGCACGTCCAGTTTTTCTAAATAGTCCCGAACCACTTCTTTCTCCACAGAGGGTTGGTCACCTTCTCCCCATGCTGTACTGCCCAGTGCAGCAATCTGGGAGCTGACCTTGTGCGTGAAGACAGAGGCAAAAAAATCATTGAGTACATTAGCTTTTTCCACATCCTCGGTCACTAGGTTGCCTCCCTCATTCAGTAAGGGGCCCACACTTTCCTTGATTTTCTTCTTGTTGCTAACATACCTGAAGAAACCCTTCTTGTTACTCTTAACATCTCTTGCTAACTGCAACTCCAAGTGTGATTTGGCCTTCCTGATTTCACTCCTGCACGCCTGAGCAATATTTTTATACTCCTCCCTGGTCATTTGTCCAATCTTCCACTTCTTGTAAGCTTCTTTTTTGCGTTTAAGATCAGCAAGGATTTCACTGTTTAGCCAAGCTGGTCGCCTGCCATATTTACTATTCTTTCTACACATCGGGATGGTTTGTTCCTGCAACCTCAATAAGGATTCTTTAAAATACAGCCAGCTCTCCTGGACCCCTTTGCCCTTCATGTTATTCTCCCAGGGGATCCTGCCCATCTGTTCCCTGAGGGAGTCAAAGTCTGCTTTTCTGAAGTCCAGGGTCCGTATTCTGCTGCTCTCCTTTCTTCCTTGTGTCAGGATCCTGAACTCGACCATCTCATGGTCACTGCCTCCCAGGTTCCCATCCACTTTTGCTTCCCCTACTAATTCTTCCCTGTTTGTGAGTAGCAGGTCAAGAAAAGCTTTGCCCCTAGTTGGTTCCTCCAGCACTTGCACCAGGAAATTGTCCCCTACACTATCCAAAAATTTCCTGGATTGCCTGTGCACCGCTGTATTGCTCTCCCAGCAGATATCAGGGTGATTAATGTCTCCCATGAGAACCAGGGCCTGCGATCTAGCAACTTCTGCTAGTTGCCAGAAGAAAGCCTCGTCCACCTCATCCCCCTGGTCTGGTGGTCTATAGCAGACTCCAACCACGACATCACCCTTGTTGCTCACACTTCTCAACTTTATCCAGAGACTCTCAGGTTTTTCTGCAGTTTCATACCGGAGCTCTGAGCAGTCGTACTCCTCTCTTACATACAACGCAACTCCCCCACCTTTTCTGCCCTGCCTGTCCTTCCTGAACAGTTTATATCCATCCATGACAGTACTCCAGTCATGTGAGTTATCCCCCCAAGTCTCTGTTATTCCAATCACATCATAGTTCCCTGACTGTGCCAGGACTTCCAGTTCTCCCTGCTTGTTTCCCAGGCTTCTTGCATTTGTGTATAGGCACTTAAGATAACTCATCGATCATCCCTCTTTCTCAGCATGAGACAGGAGTCCTCCCCTCTTGCGCTCTCCTGCTTGTGCTTCCTCCCAGGATCCCATTTCCCCACTTACCTCAGGGCTTTGGTCTCCTTCCCCCGGTGAACCTAGTTTAAAGCCCTCCTCACTAGGTTAGCCAGCCTGCTGGCGAAGATGCTCTTCCCTCTCTTTGTTAGGTGGAGCCCGTCTCTGCCTAGCACTCCTTCTTCTTGGAACACCATCCCATGGTCGAAGAATCCAAAGCCTTCTCTCCGACACCACCTGCGTAGCCATTCGTTAACTTCCACGATTCGACGGTCTCTACCCTGGCCTTTTCCTTGCACAGGGAGGATGGACGAGAACACCACTTGCGCCTCAAACTCCTTTATCCTTCTTCCCAGAGCCACGTAGTCTGCAGTGATCCGCTCAAGGTCATTCTTGGCAGTATCATTGGTGCCCACGCGGAGAAGCAGGAAGGGGTAGCGATCCGAGGGCTTGATGAGTCTCGGCAGTCTCTCCGTCACATTGTGTATCCTAGCTCCTGGCAAGCAGCAGACCTCTCGGTTTTCCCGGTCGGGGCGGCAGATAGATGACTCAGTCTAGAATGCTAGAGCTGCTCGGGCTGGAGTGGCATGACGGAAAAGAAGTGGGGAGACCGCATGTGTAGAAAAATAAGAGAGAAGAAGTGTGTGTGTGTGTGTGTGTAAAACAGTGCCTCCCATCAGACAAGAAAACTGCCTTTAGAAAAGCCATTTGGAATCAGCTGGAAGTGACAGGAACAGTAGGGTGGGCCAAATCATCTGACACCAGAAAGTAGGGAAAGTTTAAAAAAAAAAGAATAATAATTGGGTGGCCTGATGCATCTAAAATTTTGTCCCCTCGTCTGTCAGTTGTGATGGAGCACTCTCTCATTTAGACAAATTTGACATAAGGTCTGCTCTGTCAACAAAATCACTTACGAAAGTACATCCTGCCTTTTATGAACTCTTGTCTTCCTGCAGCTAAATATTTTTAGTCTCAAATCCAGTTAAAGTGACTATATTGGTTCTCTCGGCAGCAGCCACACATGTTTTCAGAAACCAAGGCAATAGTCACTAGCCTCAGTCTTTTATCCAATTGAATGTGCTATCCATTTCCATCTACTTCTAGACTTTAGATCTTCCAAAAGTCACAAAGCTAAACTTAGGGAGATTCAGTCTGAAATCACAGGACAAAGATTTACTATCTTCTTTACATATTCTTTTGACCTCAGTCAATTTTTTTTTAAGAGCAGGTGTACAGTCTGAGGAGAGCTATTTTAGATCCTTTAATGTTTTTGGTTTCCTTTACATTGATGGAAAATCATCTGTGACTGAGCAAACTAATTATTAAGGGCTTGCTTTTTTTCCCTTACATCAGTGTAACTCAGTCTACTTCAGTGAAGTTATCCCTGATTCATGTTGATGAAGGAGCAATATTAAGCACTCAGTAATTTTTCTGGGGAATGTGAAGGATGTAGACCATTATGAGGATAGCTGGAACACTGGTTGTAGCAGCTGAATTAAGTTAAAAGAACAGGAATACTTGTGGCACCTTAGAGACTAACAAATTTATTAGAGCATAAGCTTTCCTGGACTACAGCCCACTTCTTCGAAGAAGTGGGCTGTAGTCCAGGAAAGCTTATGCTCTAATAAATTTGTTAGTCTCTAAGGTGCCACAAGTACTCCTGTTCTTTTTGCGGATACAGACTAACACGGCTGCTACTCTGAAACCTGAATTAAGTTAGTTTGTTATATGTTATATTTATTTACTTTTTGTATCCTACTGTTTAGGTTTCCTTCTCAGTTAATTATGAAATGAACCAATCAGAGGCTCAAATTCAGACAGATGTAAGTCTTGCCTCCCTTAATCTGTCAGCGTATTTGTTAATTTTTTATATAAAAAAGACAAAACAAATATGCAAACAATTTGTTTTCATTCTCTTTAGATTGCATTGGGTGTGCTTGGTGGACTGTCAGTTTTATGGTCTCTTCTGAAGACTGCTGGCTGGAAGAGGCGGATAGGGAGCCCTATAATTGACTTGCAGGTATGAAAACAGATTGTAATGGAAACCAATTTTCAACTATAGTATTAGCTACAACTGAACTATATAACATATTATGTATTACAGTGTGTATATATATATAAAGTATATTTATACATATATAAAGTAATTTTCCTGTTTTAGAGCTCTATGTAATAATACACTGTTATAATTACAGACAGTTTTGAAGTTCTTGCTGTTTTATGCTGGAGACCTTGCCAACGTTTTCTTTATCATCACAGTGGGAACAGGGCTTTACTGGCTTATTTTCTTCAAAGTAAGTAGAATTTTCAGATTTGTGATACAGATATTATTTTCTGAGTAAATACATTGCATTCATATTTTTACACACAACTTTATTTTCCTTTTTTTGCCATTTCTGTCAGACTGTCAAGGCAAGTTATATACATAATACTCTGTGTTTTGTGCCTAATGTTTGTGTTCACTTCTTCCCCTCCCTTGAGACTTCATAGTGCCTGCAGTGTATTTAATAAAGTGAGTCAAAATCTTTCAAAAATTCAAAATTACTACATGAGAAATTTCAACAAAATCTATTTAAAAAATGTTCACTGTTTTTCAACCAACTCTGGTATTTAGTATGATATTACACATGAAGTCTATATTATTTAATTGTAGCTCTTCACTTACAGGCACAGCAGTTTGTCTCAGTTCTTTTACCACTTCCATCTCAAGAAGAGGATTTTGTTACATATGTAGGATGTGCTTTTGCTCTAAAGGTAGATGTTTTGCTCTAATGGCAATCATGACATTTTAATGGATGTTGTTTTTCATTATGCCTGTTTACAAATATCTTGAATATTATCTTTTATTAAAATATGGAAGAATTATTTAAAGTTTTATGCTTTTGGGCAAAATAATTTTTCCTTAAAAATTGATTTTTCCTGTCTTTTGAAGGAAATCATATGAATAATCACATATCGGAAGTCTTTCATATTCATTTAAGAGTACCAGGTGGAAAGGGACTTGAGTAAAATAACAGTCAAAACTGTATCAGAAACCAAAACATTGAATTCTAAAGAGAAGAATACACATCACTATATTAAATCATGGCCAAAAAACTTTCCTAACCATTGAGTACAATTCATTAAACGCTCCCTTTGTAGAGTGGCAAATTGTTTGTAAACTTCAGAATTTAGTGGTTTCCCTACATGGGGAAAGTATTTTCAATTATGCCGGATACTGTTTTGTACTAAAAATAGTAATATGCCCATCAACTTTTCCTCCCTAGTAAGGCGACTGGAACAAGTCAATTTTTGTCATGCACTTTACATTGCTTGCATCTTCTTGATAACACTAGACATTGCACATATCACTATTGTACCAATTAAGTATGAGGTCCCATAGAGGAGCTGTACTGATGATTTATAATAACATGTAACTCTTTGAAATGTTTAAATGCTTTACAAATTAATTTATGATAGCACCAGAACTTCATAATGAAGTTACAACCTCATGTACAGTTTGGAGTATTATTCATAGTTTTGTTACATTAAAGGAAGAGTATCTGTTTATGACTTTTTATCTTTTCATAAATGCTACTGCAAGTTTATTTTTATTTACATTTCATTGTATGATTTTCTTAGGCTCTGCAATTTTTGCATAAGCTATTTTCGCAACTTACTGTAGATGTTTTCTTTATTGACTGGGAGCGTCCTAAAGGCAAAATCCTTAAAGCTATTGAAGGTAACTGAAAGCATTCTGGTTTGTATAACTTCACTTAAATTCAGACATTACTTTCTCAAAGAATAACATTTTGAAAGCTTTACTCTTTGTATTCTTTCTAGGTGAAGGTGGCATAAAAAGTGCTGCTGCACCTGTGAGCATATGGAGGACATATTTTATAGCAAATGAATGGAATGAAATTCAGACTGTGAGGAAGATAAATCCACTCTTTCAAGTCCTTGCAGTTCTTTTCTTTTTGGAGGTATTTTTAAATCAAATTTTGATATACCATTTGATATACAAAATTGAACACCAATTTTGATGTTTGCAATCCCTACAGCAATGGGAGGCAACCTTCAAAGATTTATCCGGAAAAGTTGTCTTAAAGGAAGAAACCAGTGTTTTGGTATGATTTTTATATGCCATTGCTATAGTCCATTATGTGAATCCAAAAAATCTACTATTAGGGCATGTCAACACAGAGCAGCAATTCCCATTAGAGGAGTGTGATTTCTAAAATTCACCATGTGTTGTGCACTCACTGTCCCTAGGAGACCCTGCTTTCCCAGTCCCTGCTTTATATTAATTTTTATTATTTACTGAAACTCTCTAGAAGAGGAAATTAGAATGAAAATAACAGATTTTTTTTCAGTGATGCTATTCATTGCTGTATTATGTATAGGTGCCTGATTTAAGAATAAGCTTTTTCTTTAACCTCTCTTCAGGTTGTTGGATTTTCAAACCTGGCATTAATGGATTCTTCTTCGAGTCTTACAAGAAGCAGTGAGAGTTACATAGCTCCCTGGAGCCGCATTCTGAGATTTGGTGTGTCTACTGTCCTCTGGCTAGTCATTGCCATGTTACAGGTACAGCTCTGAAATATGTAACTCTGAATCATCATTATGACCCTAGTTGACCAAATCACTTAACTTGAAGGATATCAGTAACTTCTCTTTCAGCAAAGCTATAAGTGTCTAAGTGTTTTGCTGAATCAGGACCTATAGCTTATTTAGCATGTCATCACTTCAAAATTTTGTCCAAGTCACAAGGGATCTCATGGCTTACATAAGATCTTACCTTTCAGTCACCATCTTGAATTTCCTTTCTGAGAAGTCTTCCCTTATCTGCTTTATTTTGTTTTTAAATAGTTATGGAGTGTCCTCAAATTTTAAACCAAGCCTTTAAAGTGATTGCTGAAACTCTCCTCCTTGGAGGAGAGACTCAGAAAGGGCAGCCAGGTTTTACTGAGCCCAATGTGAAGCTGACAATTCCTGCAGTTTGTCATTTGCGACTGCTGCATTTTAAGCTAGCTGTACTATAGTTAAGAAAAGAAAGTCAAAGCTGATGAACTAATAAATAAAAATCTGGTTTGTTTCAGATCATATTCTTTGCTGTATTTTATGAGAGATTTGTAGAAGATAAGATAAGACAATTTGTTGATTTGTGCTCTATGAGCAATGTAAGTAATTTTGATTTCATCACTGTAATTGTTATCTTTTAAAATTGATTAATATATTAGAAATTATTAAGCGGTTCAATTTTTTTTTTTTTTTTTAGCTTTAAATATAATGCTGTACTAGCTAATATCCAAAGCTAATGTTCTTTACCATTCTGTGCGTCCTCAGGAGGCTTGGGGTTCTTGCTGTGATGTACAAGAAGGCTTCAAATTGCCTGTAATATGGGTTAGGCTAGGGGTCGGCAACCTTTCAGAAATGGTGTGCCGAGTCTTCATTTATTAACTCTAATTTAAGGTTCTTAAATTTAAGGTATTACGTGCCCGTAATACATTTTAACGTTTTTAGACGGTCTCTTTCTATAAGTATCTATAATATGTAACGAAACTATTGTTGTATGTAAAGTAAATAAGGTTTTAAAAATGTTTAAGAAACTTCATTTAAAATTAAATTAAAATGCAGAGCCCCTTGGACCGATTGCCAGGACCCGGGCAGTGTGAGTGTCACTGAACATCAGCTCGCGTGCCACCTTCGGCACCCGTGCCATAGGTTGCCTACACCTGGGTTAGGCTCTAAAGAGTAAACTGTCATAAACATCATACAGGGTTTCAGGCATGTAACTCCATATAGGCATATGACTAATTCTTCATGCTTTTATTTGAGAATGAAGCAATAACAAATCAGGACAGAAGGAAGGCATGCAGTCCATTTATTGTAGGCCTTTCTATTTGTTTGTATTATAACTTTTTCCTCTTAGAAGCATCTCTGTTTTAATATGTTTATGGTTACAGTTTCTACTTGCTACTTTTGGTTATCCATTGATTTCCTTTTACTCTAATTTAAATACCCCTTACTGATGTCATCTTTCTCTTGTAACCCCACTTACTGATTGCCCTCTGGATCCACCCCAGATTTCTTCCAGTTTAAATTCCCACCCTTGAGACTTTGTAGCTATCCTCTTATCAACCAAGGTAGAACACAACCAGAACCAGTCAATACAGGTCATTTATTTGACCAGAAAAAAGTTTGGTTTTTGAATATCATTCAGCATTTTTTCTGTTTGAGCCCTCCTGGGCTAAACCTATCACATCCACAAAGTTTCTGGATTTTGTTACCCTGTGGAATTAAAGACCTGAACCCAGATCTGTTGTGTAAACTAGGCTGGAGAGCTAAACTAAAGTCTACTGCATGGAGGTGACCCAGATAGCTTTAAGAAACCATATTTAGTATGACAGACAAGTGATGTTCCTTACTGAGTAGATTTCTGTTATACATAGCTTGCTAGGAGTTGAACTGAAACCATTGAACTTATTTATTCTACTTCACTGAATGCCTTTTGAACTTTTTTATTAGAATAAAAGCTATAGTGTTTGTTTTTTTGTTCCCCGCCCCCCCCCCCCCCCCCCAGAGTCCTTGACTTAGATTTTTCTACTCAGCAGAACAGCTAGTGACACTTGCTGTTAATAATCTGAACTCTAGGACTGGCAATAGGGGTTTTGTGGCCCTAGGTAAATTGAATTATATGTATTGCACATAAATCATTACTAAACATTTTTCTGACACACATATTTTGGTATTTTAGGACCTATTTTATCCAAGTAGTAGAGCTGGCTCTGCTGGTATCCATTAGTAACTTTTTAGTTTTGAATCTATGTATTAAATAAATTATTTTCCCCTTCTTGTTTTTTAGATTTCAGTATTTCTCTTATCACACAGATGCTTTGGGTATTATATCCATGGTCGGTCTGTGCATGGACACGCAGATACCAATATGGAAGAAATGAATATGAACCTAAAGAGAGAAGCGGTATGCAAAGAAAATACAAATATATGTCTTTTAATTCCCTTTTTTGTAACTGAATGTAGATAGTTTGGTGCATAACAGATGCACAGTTATATGCCATATTGGACTCTGAGTTTGTTCTCTCCTTATGGAGAGAAGGAAGAATTGTAAGAGTTGGTCCTGGAATAGCAATCCCTTATTAGTTGTTCTACTTCAAAGACTGATTCCCTGGGTTATTGAAAGTTCTGTCTTTCTAAAATATGAATTTTTTCTCATGTATTTAGATACTGTTGTTTTGATACTGCAGATTTTAGACTCTCTTAACACTCTGTAAAGAGGTGTCTACTAAGAAACCTTCATAAAGAGGCAAATCTGAAAAACACTTGTACAGAAAACAGTTTATTCTGTCTGCATTCTTCAATTCCAAATGCAGCTCTCTGGTGGCATTACTAATTTATTGTAGAAATCAGCTTGAATAGATGTTTTCACCCTCATCATAAAATATGCATCTGCTTAATCCTGCAGTGAAGTTAATTTGATATTAGTGACTTGTCATTAAATTTCAGTTTTCCTGCATCACTGCAGGATGAAGTAGGGAGAAAAGGTGAGTATCATAAAGATACAAAGAACTTTGACATTCTAGTAAATAAGATAAGGAAAAACTTAATTTTGAAATGTAGTTTTTTTTTATCCCTAAAAAGTTCCCTTTAAATTGATTATCTCCTCCCCACTTTAATAGCTTAATTTAAAGTAATTTAGAGAGAAGCATTTTCATTCTGTGGGAACATCAGTTTTTGAAACATCAGTCTTTCCTCCTTTGCTGTTAGTTTTTTTTTGGGGGGGGGGGGGGGTTGTCGTTTTTTAAGTAGGAACAAAGGAAAAGATGGAAAGAGTTGGGAATTTAAAGGAGGAGGGTGAGGGAAAGCAAAAAATAAGGGAAAATAACTGAATAAATTGTAAATGCCTAACAATAAGTGAAGTAAGAGTGTGAGTGTGTGTGTGTGTGTGTGTGTGTGTGTGTGAAGATCAAAGATGTTCTAAACTAACAAACTGTGTGCTGGTCTAAGGTAGGAAATATCCTCCCAACAACTGGGATCAGGGGTTCTTGTCCTAAAATACTTTTGCTATCATAGACTTAACAGTGCCAAAGGATTCAAATATTCAGATATATCTAACCTTCTGTACTTGCATGAGAAAGGAGAGATGAAACAACTCTTGACTTTTCTGGCTTGTACATGCGTATTTCCATTTCTTTATGCTATTTTATGTTGTTTCAATTGTGCAGGAAAATTTGTGTAGTCAAAGAGGTTTATTACCCAACACAGATGGCCAAACATTTCAGATTTCCATTTCAGGCAAGATGAGACAGCAGTATGATAGGATTCATGAAACCCTAACAAGGGTATGTATGATACTTTTTACACTGGCATTTTTCTATGTTTATATTTAAAACATGACAGACCAAGGATGTGTGCAGTCTTTAAATTAATGTTCACATCATAATATTTTT
This sequence comes from Chrysemys picta bellii, assembly GCF_011386835.1. Classification (NCBI taxonomy): domain Eukaryota; kingdom Metazoa; phylum Chordata; order Testudines; family Emydidae; genus Chrysemys; species Chrysemys picta. The sequence continues at coordinate 247,827,554 of NC_088792.1, forward strand.
CAGAAACATGGTCCTGCTAGACTTTTAGATTCATCTGCAACTACTTTTGAACAGAGTACTAAGGCATACCATACCATGAACAAATTTCTTGGCTCCTTTATTGACCATGTACGTATACAGACTTTATTTATCAGGCTAAATAGAATGAAAGTGTGAGAGATGAGAGATTGTGATTTAGATTGAGATTTTGGGATGTAAGGTTAGAGACTGGTCATTGGAGATTGTATTGTTACTATAATACTACTTTGTAGAAGGCAAAAAATAACTGTACGGCCCAGTAATGCCAACACACTTTTCACTTACATCAGTTCCCTAGATAGTATGAATTCATTGTATAACCGATACTCCTGGGGGCAGAATTCATGGCCCATGCGGATTTTTTTGCTTCTCCGCAGAAAAATGAGTTTCTGGCGGGGAAGCAAAGGGAAGCCACAAGAGTGGTTACGTGCCCCTTGGAGCAACAGGCAGAGAGGTAAATCACTATGGTGGGGCTGGGGACACTCCAGCCAGTGCCAGGTCAGACCCACTCCCGATGCATCCGGAACCCCCAATATCCAGACTCTCCCGCTGAGTTCCCTGCACCCAGAGCCCCCCCTGCACCCAGACCATCCCCACCCCCCGAAACCCCCTACTCCTGCACCCAGCCCTTGCCAGCCTCGTCCCGGCCGGGGGGTCCTACCCTGAGCCAGGCTCAGCTGCTAGTCCCAGCAAGGCTGGGGGTCGGGGAGAAGGACACTTCCCTTGCACGGAGCGGCTGGGCCAGGGCCGGGTCAGATCCTCTGGCTCTGCACCTCTCCCCCCCCCCCCCTTCCTGCCCCCATCACTCCTCAGCTGCAGGGTGAGGGGTCACTGTGTGAGGAGCCGCTTCCCTGTCTGCCCAACCCTCCTGCATCTGGACCCCCATCCCTACACCCAGACCACCCCCTGCACTCAAACCCCCACCCGATGAGCCCTACCCCCTATACACTTGGACCATCCCACGAGCCCCCCGCACCTGGATCCCAACCCCTCTGAGCCCCAACCAGCTCCACCCAGATCTCCACTCCCCCAGCACCCAGACCCCCCTGCTGAGCTCCCCAGATTCCCCCCCACCATGCCCCATGTCCACACACTCAGAAACACCCCCCCGTGAATCCCAGCTACATTCACCTGGAGCCCCCTGCAGAGTCCCATTGCCCCTGCACCCAGAAACCCCCCAACGAGCCCCTATGCATCCAGATGCCCTCTGCACCCAGACCTTCCCCCACTGAGCTGCCAGCACTCAGATTGGCCCACACAGAACCCTCTCGCCCACACAGAACCCTCTCACCCACACCTGGATCCCCCCACATACTTGTATCCTGCCGCACTGAGCCTGGTTGCCCACACCTGGTGTGCGTGGCACAGTTTTGCTCACCGTGGTGAGTTGCTTCACCTGCTACTCTTGAGGCAATAAATAAATATGGAGGTTCCAGCACGGACTGGGGCAGGCCTGGCCCTTGTGCTGTGTCAGGGTCAGGGTCAGGTGCAGCCTCACCACTCAGTTGGTGTCCTGGGGACGAGTTGCAGGGTGATCTCTCACCTCCGTGCAGCCATTGGCTTCTGTTCCCCACTGCTATGCTGGAGCCTCCACATCTATTTATTGACAAATAAAATTTGCAGAATTTTAAAATATTGTGTGCAGAATTTTTAATTGTTTGGCTCAGAATTCCCTCCGGAGTAAACAGAGTGGACAGTAGTCTTTTAATTCATGCTACTATTTTAAGTAGTTATTCTCCACCTTTTGTAAAGTGCACTTCTAGCATTTTTTACCCTGAGGATCCCAGAGCTAATTATTAGGGTTTTTTTGTTTGTTTGTTTGTTTTGTTTTCCTCTTGTAGGTTCATAAGGATATGGATTATATTGTAAAGGACAAGTTGCTGCTGGAACGAATTATTGGCATGGAGTTCATGGAACCAATGGAAAAAAGTATCTTTTACAATGGTATCAGCTTGATCTCTTTGACTTAATATTTATTTGACTATAAATGTGCAGGGTGCTATTCAAACAACTAAATTGACATGTCCCTGCCCTTGGGGTTCACACTCTAAATTGGAGTTTACAACAGAGAAGTGTGAGGATGAGAATTGTGATGGTATGGGAGATAGTTGCTGTGCATTAGCCAGGGTGACAATACCTTGGGTCATGAGGGTTGTTCTTCAGTGGCATGCCTTTGTAACAGGTCTTAGGTATCTGAAGGGTTGCTACTTGGAGCTGTGTACACATTTACACAGTACTCTTTATGATTTGACATCTAGGTCTGATACTGGCCAGCAGTCCTTGTTTAATTAGAATGCCTCTCGGCATAGTTGGTGATTGTATTGCTTGTTAAACTGCCTGAAGTGGGGCATTTTCAGAAGCCATTTTCTGAAGGAAAAGCAAGGCTACTCATCACGATCTATCGTTATTTGAGACTTTTGCCTATGCATATTCACAATATCCACTCACCTTCCCATCTTTCTTGGAGTTCTGTTTCCAAGGTTTAGTGGAAGAAAACGAGGAGGTTGAGTCTGTACACCTTTTTTTATAGCCTCTCCTCCAAATACTCAGTGCTGGGAAACAGCACTTGTGCAACCCCAACAGGCACTGCTTTCTAGAAAGTTCCTGTGGTGCCAAGGGTGTGTATCTCACAGATGTACAAGGCCACACTTGAACTACATTTAATGAGCAGTAACTTTCCTTAGGGGGAACAAGAAAGACCAGTTTCAGAGGAACAGGGGAAATTACAGGATTTCAGCTGTACTTGTTGATAAATCCTGCATTGCATCCATTAAACTAGAGCAGAGAGACTTAATGTGTTCCCTCATTTAATTTCCATAATATAGGGATAACCACACATCACTTCATGTGGTGATCAGGTCAGTATTATATTACCTGTATTTTGTGGAGCCTGGGCTATATCTGGAATCTGCAGCTGTGTGATAGTTTAAAGATGACATGAACAGTTGAATGTTACTACCTAGGGGAACAAAATGACAGAGGAGGTGGAATGCTAACCACAGCCAGTGTAAGTTGGGTTTGGGCCTTTTTTGGCTAGTTCTTGAGAGAATAAAATGGAGATAAGAGACTCCATGAAATGTGCCAAGCCACAATTAGGAGATATTTTCCTTAAAATATATGGAAATTGGCTAACCATTAGGAAACCAGATTAGACACATGCCTCGTTGAAGCTGTAGAAAAATTGGGAGAGGATTTCTCTTTTCCAATTACTTATATTCAAGTAGATCTGTTACTGGATTTTATGCTTCCTGGTCAAAATGTTTTCTGATATTTTTATATTGTTTCTTTTTCTTTGCTATTATTATTATTGTTATTGTGTATAAATTCATGTTTCTCTGTAGGGAATGTTACATATTGATAAAAGACATAGAAGAGGATAAGTGATCTGAACTTGAAAACATACTACACCTCTACCTCGATATAACGCTACCCGATATAACACCAATTCGGATATAACGTGGTAAAGCAGTGCTCTGGGAGGGTGGGGCTGCGCACTCTGGCGGATCAAAGCAAGTTTGATATAACGTGGTTTCACCTATAACGTGGTAAGATTTTTTTGGCTCCCGAGGACAGCATTATATTGAGGTAGAGGTGTATATTAAAACAAAGGGATTTCTCTGTCCTGAAAACCAAATGAGGAGACATAACTAAAGACCTCCTGTTACTGAGGCCCTGATTCAGCAAAGCAATTAATTGCTTTGCTGAATCAGGGCCAGAGTCAGCACTTGCTCAAGATGTTAGTGACAAGGAACTCGGAGGTGCATATGACATAAAAATGGCTAAATTTACCATCAATCTGGACAATCTGGTTTAGACTTTCAGATTAGGTGCATGTAGGTATATGAATGCAGTTGTGAATGTGGCACACCTGTTTTTGAAAATCTGGCACTTTGTCAGGAAAGCTATATTGTAGATTATATTTAAAAGCTATTATGTTATTTTTGGATGAGAACAATATCATGATTATGCTTCTGTGACGTATTTCCTTGTCCTAAATTTCCATTATTGTTTTATCAATCATAGAATATCAGGGTTGGAAGGGACCTCAGGAGGTCATCTAGTCCAACCCCCTGCTCAAAGCAGGACCAATCCCCAGACAGATTTTTGCCCCAGATCCCTAAATGGCCCCCTCAAGGATTGAACTCACAACCCTGGGTTTAGCAGGCCAATATTCAAACCACTGAGCGATCCCGCCCGTCCTAAGATTTTATAATCTTAGGTATACTGACCTGTATTAGGGAACTTCACAAATTATTATCACAGAAATTAATTTATATTTTTTTGCAACAAGTTATTTTCTTTCTATAGATGAAGGACATTCTTTCAGCGATGTTCTCTTTTACGGCAATGAGGCCACACTTCTCATCTTCGATATACTGTTTTTCTCTGTTGTGGATTTGGCTTCCCAAAGTTTTATCCTAGCAGCTGTTCTCACATATTTGCAACAGGAGGTAAATTTGCATTTTTTAAACCCCATATTTTAAAAATAAGGTAGTTTATCTTATCTATGTATTTAATAGGGTGTGCTCACAGAAAACTATACTAACAAACTATTTAAAAAAATACTGGCTTTTCTCATAAAATAAGAAAAGACTTATGAACCAAAAAAAAATTTACACTGCATGTTTATGCACCATGTATGTATAGGACACAAATAACAGCACTCAAAAGAAAATACACAGAGCAATGGAAATTAAGCAGAGTCCCAGAATAGCTAATGCTGGGACTTTCAAAGGGACCAACGGGAGTTAAGTGCCCAAATCCCATTGAAATCTAATGAGCTGAGCACCTAACTCTCTTAGGCCCCTTTTGGAAATCTCCACCAAAATGAATGTATTTCCATTAATGTGTAGTTTCTTCCTTTTTCTCCTTCACACAATTCCATATATGATCAACTTGATAAGATTTGTAAATGTCACCAGTAGTAAAGATTTTTGGAATATAAACTGTTTTAAGATATGAATAGAAATATCTGATGTAATAAGTACAAATATCAAAAATATTTGGAGGGTTCAGTCTCTTCCTCAGAAGGGAAGGGATGCTGCAAATATAATTAAAGGATTATTATTTTGGACATGATAACAAATTGCTTGACTCTCCACTCTTGGAAAAACATCTTGGATTACAGTATCATTAGTGTGACACAGAGACAATCCAGGTCATACGTTGTTACCATTATCACGATCATAGTTTACAGGTTTTTAGAGGCCCTAGGCTCAGCCTCTTAACTGTTGAGATGTAATAATATCTGTCATTTAACATTTGATTCCTAAATAAAAAAGCCTAGTGTTAGTATAGAAGCCCGTCTAATGCAGGTGTACTGTTGTGGAAAGTCCAAACATTTGACAGAGTGCATAATTGATTGATTATTTTGTATCATGTACAGAAATTGAATTATTTAAAATATTTCTTCCATTGTTATGAAACTTGTTTAATATTATTTTTAGATTTTTAGGTTTATTCGTAACACTGCTGGGCAGAAGAATTTGGCATCCAAAACCTTGGTGGATGAAAGATTTCTTATTTAATTGACTCAAAAGATTAAATACTTTTGTACAAGAGCTAATCATGGAATGAAACCATCCTGAGCTACAGATTAGTCTGCAGTGCTATGTAAATATTAATGTAAATCTTTTGACTTTTTATATTGTGTGCTAGAAAGTTTTGTTTTTGTATAACTTTCAGATTTTTGTGTTGTGAATAGTAAACCATATGTCTTGAAGTGAATGATACGTGACGCCAAGACAGTCAGAAATTAAGCTGAGTACTGTCATTAACACAAGATAAAATCAATTTATTGCCTTCAGTGAGGGTATATGCCATTTCTTTTTAAGAGATAATTTTAGTGCTTCTGCTGCTGACTGGGGTTATAATTTTCCTCATATATACATGTTTCCAAAATAGCTTAAAGAAATTATCCCTTATTTTCAGAATTCCATTTTCTGACAGCATTTCCTATGAAATACAATCAAATGTATTTCAGGTTCACCACAAGTGAGGATCTGCCCTGAATTCCTAACTAGTATTGAAACAAATACTTAGAAGACCATTGAGACTAAGTAGTTGAATCTTTCTCACTTATCTAAAATAACTTCAACGTGAAAGTTTTAAATTGTGTGATTGCTGATGCGGTTTGATCCACTTTAGCCCACCCTTTGGGTTTGTCTAATTTATCGTTGGGGCAGTATTGCTTTTTTTTTTTCTGCATTGATTGCATATAACATAGCACATGTGTGTTTGAACATTTGCTAGTCTCACAACCATATCAGCTGTGTGGCCCAGTGAATAGGGCAAAGGGTGGAGATGCAGGAGGCCTTGATTCCTTGTTCCCGATCTTCTGTGGAATTAATGTGACCTTGAGCAGGTCACTTAACTGCTCTGGGCTTGTTTTCATAGCCATGAAATTGAAGAACTGATACTTATCTTTTAAAACTCACTGAGATGCTCTGTGGATGGAAAGGGCTGTGCAAGCGCCTATTCTTATATTATTGTTTTAATATATTCCCTGATTATTCCATTTTCTGACAGCATTTCCTCATGATTTAACATAGTGACCATATCCCACATAAACTACTTCAGCCATTGGAATGTAATCAGCTGAATAGTTATTAAAATGCTACTTACAGGGAGATTTTCAAAGGCTAAAGGGGCAGGTGAGTACCTAATCCCCAATTGTGCCTTTGAAAAGTCTCCCTGCTCTAGTGTGTTTTAAAATAACATTTGTTTTTCAGTAAATGATTACTCTACTGCATGGTGTCACAGTTTCATAGCCATGCCTCTTGTCTTAAGATAATTCAGCAGGGAACAATCATCAGCAAAAAACGTAAAGATCCCAGTTCAGAAAAGCATCACTATTTAAGAATAGCACTTAAGTCCCATTGTCTTAATTGGGACTTAAGCAGATGTTTAATTTTAAACATGCTTATCTGACCCAGGGCCAACATATCTGATAGAGGTATTATATTTGAGATTCTTCTTAGCTACATAAAGAGGAAGATGTCTCTTATGGTGCCATATCATGTCTTTAAGCTGTGGTTACCATAGATTTCAGTCTCAAAGCCATTACAGATCCAGTATGCTTACTTTTGGTTTGCAAAAACAAATGCTGCTTGCTAATTCAGAATAGTTACCATTAACTGGTAAAATGTTGTGACTCTCCTGAGGTCACGGTGGAGTTAGATGACATAATCTGAGGGCCTGACTTTCAGTGGGACATCCATTTATTCACATGCAGCTTATCACAAGACTATATTTCCATACACAGTTCCTGTGCACTAAAACCTGTTCACACAGATAACTGATACTAATACTGTATGTGTATGCACAGTACTTTGTTCAGGCATGTTTTGTTGTAAAGAGTTTTCAGTGCAAAAATTCCAATATCTGTGTGAACAAGTGTTAGTTCACAAAACTGTGTGTGCTGGTGTGGACAAATTGGAGGCCATAGCCTGGAAATCAGGTACAGTAAATAGGGCTCACTGTAGCTTAGTTCATTGTTATTGTTATGATAGCTTTAAAGCACAGTTCTCCTCTGAATAGCGGCTGTATAAATGGCATTGTAGTGTTCTGCGGTGGTGTCTCTCAATTATTTCTTTATCAAATGTGCTCTATTGAAAAGTATAAAGATTTTTTTTCTAACTGCCAACTCTGCAAACTGAGCCTTTTGCCATCTTATGCATCATGGCCAGTAATAAAAATTCTGCAACCCAAATGTATGCCCTCATGAGACCTGTGCAGCCCCATTGCCTTGAATGCCTTTGCACATGTAACTTAGCAGATCTTAATAAACAATTCTGTTGCTGAGGTACAAAATGGGCTTGTACAAGATGGTAGCTCACTGAGTCTTGACTAACGCAAGACTAACCACAAGCTAACAGGTGTGAAAATGTCTAGGAACTAATTTTTGTCACTAAAATGAGCAAATAGACCTTGAATGCATGCAATGCAGATCTGTTGTATAAGAAAATGCTGTTTTTATATAGTCACTTTTCAGAGTAGAACCACTCTTTAAACATACCTCTCAAAAATATTTTGATTTTATTGCTTACTTGAGTCAATGCAATTATACTGCCTCTTAATTTGTACTTAGTAAGCTTAATCAATTAAGATTTATTACACTAGTATAGTCTGGAAATAATTCAGTGGGGAGGTACTGCATAACAGTGTTTGTGTGTATCACACAGTAGTCACAACTCAGGTGCATAATGAAGCATCTAAAAAGTATGCTCTAGCAGTGTTAATTTGCTTACAATAAAGTTAGCTTTCTATATAATTTCTGAAGTTCTGGTGTGTCTTATATTATAAATTTGGTTTGTAAATTAGCCCTTCTTTTTACGTTTTAGCATATTTTTCAAGATTTGTACCACATTTTATAGTCATTTTAGTAACTTTAGGTTTAAGAGAGTCATTAGGTACTAGGAGAATCATCAATACTGTCCTTGAATGGATGTGTTGCCTAGCATTTTTATCTCTGTAATTGGCTCTCAGTGACCAGTTAAAGAGCTGTTCAAAGAAAACTTGCCTATGTGAGGGGATGGATGGGGGTTCTATCCGCAGCTTAGTTTTGACCTGAACACCTCTCTCTGAATAGGAAATAACCTTTTCCCTTTCATTCTTCCTAAATGGTCAGTTCCTCTTTGAAAAGCAGCTTCCCACTCATTCTTTGTTAATTTTGAGATTGAATTCACAGAAGACACTGGTAACTTATATACCACTTTTGGTCCAATAAAATATATTACTTCATCCACCTTGTCTCTCTAATATCATGGAACCAACATGGGTACAACAACACTGCATACAACTTTTAGGCAGAGCACACAAAAGCTTTGGAATCCTTACAGTTTGGAGGGATTTTATTGAGGGACGCGTTTCACTTGTTAAAAACAAATTCTAAGTAAATACAAAAATATTCTTTCAGGGTTAGTTAAATATCTCTCCTCCTGTGTATTTCCTTTTTATGGGCATTTAGGTAAGAAAGAGGGTACTACAGCTACCAAGATGAAAGAATTTTATGTAAGCTCAAAACCTTGTCTCTCTCACCAACAGAAGTTGGTCCAATAAAAGATGTTACCTCACCCACTTTGTGTGGTTTCAACTGAGAGAGACAGTTTTGAAATAATTGCAGATGATGAAACCTCCATTAGGCAGTTGAATTTTTCTTTCATACTTGCTTTATAATGGCTACATGAAAAGCATCGGTTGCGCTTTGTTCTCATTTTGGTGGACATTTGTTCAAGAAATAACACTTTTGATTGAATTTCCCAATTACATATTTTTACTAATTAATTATAGTGGATCTTTTTCATATTCAGTTAGTTGATTTCTACTTTATGCTTGTAAACATTTTGTAATAAATCATATGATATTTCATATATTTCCATTGTACGTGTCTCTCTGAGGAGTAAGGGAATTTTTAAGGATTTGGGGATTTTTTGGTCAATGATAATGGTTATATCATGATGATTGAGGGTTGTATTATTCCTCCTACTTCAAGGAGCTTGAGAGGAACTGATCTACAGGAGAGGAATGCTGCCTCTGTGATATCGTCCTTGTCCCTCAACCTGCAGAAGGTCTTTCATAGGTGCATCATGGGAACTGGGCTTTGTAGATGGTGAGTGGATAGCAAAATGGCTGCTCCGCTATACAGTATTGTGCATCACCACATCTGCTGGATGAACTAGCTTATTGCTCGGTGCTGATGCCCTATGATAACAGTGCTAAAAAAGTCAATGTAAAGTAAAAACAACTTACAATGACTGGGTTATATGCCACGACACATTTTAAGGGACTGAGTGTGCAGAAAGGAAAATTAAAATCCATATGTAAATACTAGAAAACAGTAAAAAGGAAAAGTCGGTAGATTTTTTTTTTATTTTTTTTTACATACATCAAAAGGAAAGAATGAATGAAAAACAAAAAAACAAAAAAACCCAAATTCCTTATATGTAGTCAGTTTGGATGCTCCTGGCTTTAAATAATGATAGTAAGATTTTTGCATACAAAGAGTGTCTGTCTCAGAGCCTGGGTGCCACCAGTTCTTTCAGGCACAGGCCTTTGAGCAGTAGTGCGACTTTTCTGAGACAGAAGGTTGTTCCAAGTAAAGCACAGTACAGCAAGTCAGTCTGTGGGTTACAAAAGACTGGTGAGATCACTGTCCTCAGGAAAAGCTGCAGCTTCCAAGTACTGAAAAGATGGAAGAATGATTCCTGATTGCTACTGAAAACTTAATTTTCATAATTAAGTCATGGACTAAAATTAGCCCCTATGTTGTATCCACCAGGCAAAGTATTAACAACTTCAACAGAACTTTATTTACAGTGCAAGTCTCTTCTCCAAGCTGTAGCTGTGCACTCTGTAACTCTCCCAGCCTCCTCAACTCCTCCCCCCTCCTTCCTATTTCCTGTCTTTTCAGACTCCCAACAGCCAGTGCTCCCAGTTCTAATAATCACATTCCTTCCCCTCTTAAGAAACTTTCCAAATTAAAATAAACATTGTTGTTCTAACCCCAGGAACAAATATGAAACAAGACACTATACTGTTGGCAGGACTATTATACTGAAAACACTGTAGATACTACATAACATAGTGTTTAGTCCAGGCAGGTGGTCGTCTGAGTCTGACAGGCCGTCTCTCAAGCCCCAGTTCCAGTGCAATGTCTTGTTGTGTTGGTTCTACAGTGAAGTCATCCAATGCAGACTGGGTGTTGGCATAATCTCCTCTTGGTGCATAGGCAGGTGCAAGATAAGCATTCCATACCCGCCCATCAGAAAGTCGATAGGTGTAAGGTCCCTTCTCTATGATTTTAAGAGGAGCTGTGAATTTATGGTCCCCTTTGCGTAAGATTTCAGGAATTCGTATTCTAACAAAGGAACCACACTCAAACTTTGGTTCCTTAGCACCCCGCCATTTGTCTCTGAAAGCCTTAGACTTTGCTTGATTCTGTTCAACTGTCTTTCTCTCAGCATTACTTAGTGTCCTTGAAGCAAATGCAACAGTCCTCTCTGTGTTGTCCTCATGAAGTTGTGTGAGGACAGCCCCAAGTCCATAATCAGAAACATCAGTAGTTACAATTGTGGGCAATGTGGGACTGAATAATGCAAGTACTGGACTATGTACAATCAAGTCTTTCACCCTTTCGAAACTAACTTGTGCATCCGTTGTACACACTAAGGTTGAACTTCTCCGTAGTAATTCTCGTAACGGTTCAATGACAGAAGCATAATTGGGAATGAATTTTGCATACCAGGAGGTAAGACCCAAGAAGGAACGTAAGGTTTGCAAATCTGTTGGAGGAGGAGCATTTGAAATTGCCAGGATATGATCTGGCTCAGGTTTTAGTCCAGCCTGTGAAATTGTATGCCCCAGAAAGGAGAGTTCAGTTTGTCTAAATTTGCATTTGGACCTATTGAACTTGAGGCCTGCTTTGCTGATGCAGTTTAGTACAGACTGCAGGTTATTGTCATGCTCCTCAGTAGAATTTCCAAACACAATAATATCATCCAAATAGCACTGAACTCCATGTTGATTCTTCAGAATCAATGACATCATTTTTTGAAAGGCACTTGGGGCTGATGTGAGACCGTATGGAACACGTTTAAAACAAAATAGTCCCTCATGGGTAATAAATGCTGTGAGGTCTCTGCTATCTTCGTGCAACATAACCTGGTGGTATGCGCTTTGCAAATCAAGAGTAGAAAACATCTTTGCTCCACGGAGTTCTGCAAATACTTCCTCTATGTGAGGAAGAGGATGGCTGTCAATCACAATAGCTTTATTTGGCTCCCTTAAGTCCACACAAAGGCAAATGTCTCCACCCTTCTTCTGCGTCACTACTATAGGTGAAACCCATTCCGAGGAGTTAATCTCTTCAATAATGTCCTTTTGAACAAGTTTTCTAAGTTCCTCTGAAACAGCTTCCCTGACTGAAAATGGTAAGCGCCGTAATTTCTGTCGTACAGGCAACACATTATTCCGCATTTTAACTTTATGCAGAAACCCATAAGCACAGCCAAGTTTCTCCTCAACCTGGAGTTGGGTCCCAGCTGAAACTGGTGTGTGTACTGCAAGAGTGCTTTGCTGAGGAAGATCAATTCGTCCATTAACTACCCTGAGATTTAAAGCAGCTAATAAATCTCTGCCAAGGATAGCAGTGCCTTTGTGGACAATGTAGAACTCCGCAGTTACACAGCGATCACCAAAAGTAACTATTGCTGGCAGGCAGCCATGTACTGGAATATGATTTTTCAAATAGCATACCAAGTGAAGTTTGGGTTCAGTAAGAGGCATATCTTTAAAGTAATGCAAATAGATGGAATCAGGTAGTATAGATACTGCTGAGCCAGTGTCCAACATTAGCTGAATAGAGTGTGATTTGCCTGAGGGTATGGCAGAAACATTTACAGTGCACTTTATCTGTTCTGGAATATGTGCAGCAGTGATTTTGTCTACACTCAGCACAGTAACCTCTGGTATTGTAATTGCATGCACCTGTTGATTGAACTGGCTACTGCGACGTACTTTAGTAAAATGCCCAATCTTTTTGCAATGATTGCACTGAGATACTTTTGCTGGACATCCTGTGTAGCTTGCAAGATGTTATGGGGATCCACAGTGAAAGCATGCTTTTACTGTATTTTGCATTTGCTGATTCAGTGGCTTTTCATTAGTTTTCCTTTTGCAATTGTTTGTCTGCAGTGAGAGTGAACTTTTCTGCAAAGGAGTCACAGCCTGGACTGGGCCTCTTGTACCCTGGCTCATTATTTTGGCTTCAGCTGCAGCTGACTCAATCTGAGTAGCAATGGTTATTGCTTTTTCTAGTGTAAGTTGTGGTTCTAGAAGTAAGCGTTCTCTTGCATGAAGCATTGTTGTTTTCTCAATGAGCTGGTCTCTAATCATCTCATCGGCCATATTCCCAAAGTCACAAGTTACAATCAGACTCCTCAAGGAAGCCATATACTGCATTATAGTCTCCCCTGGTTTCTGCTCACGCTCGCGAAATCTGTAGCGATTAGCTACTACATTCACTTTTGGCACAAAAAAGTTCTTTAATGCAGTGAGTGCAGTCTCATATTTATCATCTGCAAGGGGAAAAGTGTAAAATATACACTGCCCTTCTGCTCCAAGGCAGTGGATTAGCAGAGCACACTTTCTTACTTCAGAAATCTCTGTAGCACTGATTGCAAGCAGATAAGTCTCAAACATACAGATCCAGGCAGTAAAAGCAATTGGAGGCTCACCTGGGCTTTGCAGAAAGGGTGCAGGTGTGTTCAGAGGCAGAAGATCCATCCTCGTCGCCAAAATGTTGTCTCCACCAGGCAAAGTATTAACAACTTCAACAGAACTTTACTTACAGTGCAAGTCTCTTCTCCAAGCTGTAGCTGCACACTCTGTAACTCTCTCAGCCTCCTCAACTTCTCCCCACTCCTTCCTGTTTCCTATCCTTTCAGACTCCCAACAGCCAGTGCTCCCATTTCTAATAATCACATGCAGCATCTAAACACCATACCCTAGTTACCCATCTTTTTGCCTTTCTGCATAGATAGTCATCATCACCAAATGAAATGCATTTCCATCCCCCTAAGAAAAATATCTCTTATCGTATCCAGGTGGATCTTCAACAAGCTATCTCTTGTCCACATCTTAATCATCTGTGATGGGGTGAGACAGCAGTGTAGATTAGGACTTCACATATTGTTGACACTGAGATCTTACTGCCCTATCACTTCTCTTAGCGACTTCACTCACACCAACACTGTCTATAAATCTGTCCCTGGGGAACTCCATAGGAGAAAGCATTTGGGGGCTGATTAGAAATTACCCAGCAGCACCAGCTAAAAAGTACCCGTCAGGAATGAACAAAGCCACTCAGCCACTGTTTTGGCCAATCTGCAGATACATTGGACAAACTAGTTGAAACTATAGTAGGGAGAGAATTGTCAGACACGTAGATGAACGTAATTTGTTGGGGAAGAATCAACATGGTTTTTCTAAAGGGAAATCATGTCTCATCAGTCTAATAGAATTCTTTGAAAGGGTCAACAAGCATGTGGACAGAGGGGTCCAGTGGATATAGTGTACTTAGATTTTCAGAAAGCCTTTGACAAGGTCCCTCACCAAAGGCTCTTATGCAAAATAAGCTGTCATGGGACAGGAGGGAAGGTCCTCTCATGCATCAGTAACTGGTTAAAAGATAGGAAACAAAGGGTAGGAATAAATGGTCAGTTTTCAGAATGGAGAGAGGTAAAGAGTGGTGTCCCGCAACGGTCTGTATTGGGACCAGTACTATTCAACATATTTATAAATGATCTGGAAAAAGGGATAAACAGGTGGCAAAATTTGCAGCTGATACAAAACTACTCAAGCTAGTTAAGTCCAAAGAGCTACAATGGGATTCCACAAAACTGTGTGCTTGGGCAACAAAATGGCAGATGAATTCATGTTGATAAATGCAAAGTAATGCACATGGGAAAACATAATCCCAACTATACATATAAAATGATGGGGTCTAAATTAGCTGTTACGATTCAAGAAAGAGATCTTGGAGTCACTGTGGATAGTTCTCTGAAAACATCCACTCAATGTGCAGTGGCAGTCAAAAAAGCAAACAATATTGGGGATCATTAAGAAAGGGATAGATAATAAGACAGAAAATATCATATTGCCTCTATAAATCCATGGTATGCCCACATCTTGAATACTGCGTGCAGATGTGGTCGCCCCATCTCAATAAAGATATACTGGAATTGGAAAAGGTTCAGAAAAGAGCAACAAAAATGTTTAGGAGTATGGAACAGTTGACATATGAGTAGAGATTAATAAGACTGGGACTTTTCAGCTTGGAAAAGAGATGACTACGAGGGGATATGATAGATGTCTATAAAGTCATGACTAGTGTGGAGAAAGTAAATAAGGAAATGTTATTTACTCCTTCTCATTACACAAGAACTAGGGGTGATCAAATGAAATTAACAGGCAGCAGGACTTGGCTATGCGGACCATGGCCACTGCGATTACTATGCGCAGAAGCTCATGGCTTCAGGTGTCGGGCCTTCCAGCGGAGGTCCAGAATACCATGCAGGACCTCCCCTTCGACTCTGCTGGTCTTTTTGCAGAGCAGACAGACTCATGGCTGCACAGTCTGAAGGATTCTAGGGCAACCCTTAAGTCTCTGGGAATCCATACACCTGCTCCGCAGAGGAAGCCCTTCAAGACCCAGCCTCCCCAGTGCTTCTACTCGGGGGAGCACGAGGCAGGACTTTAACAGAAGAAGGGGCAGGAACAATAGGAGGAGGCCATCAAGATCCTCATCCGACCAAGGCCACAGTTAGTTCAAACAGCCTCCTGGCCCTAAGCCTAACTTTTGAAGATGCGCCCGAAGACTGAGCACCAGTCCATCTCCCGGATCCTTCTCCCCCTTTTGCGAACCGTCTGTCCCTCTTCTACCATGCCTGGGCCCAGATTACCTCAGATTGCTGGGTACTGAGCATGGTAGAAGTGGAATATTCTAGCCAATTCTGTTCCCTCCCACCCTCCCATCCCCCTTCCCCGTCCCTCTTTAGGGACCCCTTTCACGAGCAACCCCTTTTACAGGAGGTGCAGTCGCTCCTCGCTCTTGGGGCAATAGAGGAGGTTCCTCAGGAGTTCAGGGGGAAAGGGTTCTACTTCTTATACTTCCTCATCCCCAAGGCTAAAGGCGGGCTCAGACCTATCAACATATTCATAAAGAAAGCGAAGTTTCGCATGGTCTCCCTGGCCTCCATCATTCCTTCCCTGGATCCAGGGGACTGGTACGCCACCCTCAACTTGAAGGACGTGTACTTTCACACCTCCATCATCCTGGCCAACAGATGATTTCTCCGGTTTGTGGTCAACGCCCAGCACTACCAGTTTACTGTGCTTCCGTTCGGGCTCTCGGCGGTCCCTCAGGTATTTACGAAGTACATGGGCATCGTGGTGGCCTTCATCTGTAAACGTCGGGTCCAAGTCTTCCCGTACCTGGATGACTGGCTCATCAAGGCCAGGTCGCAAGCACAAGTGGAGGAGCACCTGGCCCTCACTCATGCCATCTTTCTCAGGTTGGGCCTCATGCTGAATGTGCCCAAGTCCACACTGACCCCAACACAGAAGATAGAATTCATTGGGGCTCTCCTGGACTCCACGCAAGCCAGGGAATCCCTGCCTGAGGCCCGCTTCCAAGCTCTCGGGGACATTATCGAGAATCTCTGCCGATTCCCCACAACCACTACCTGAAACTGCTGGAGCATATGGTGGCCTGCACTTATGTGGTCCAGCATGCCAGGTTGTGTCTCCGTTCCCTACAAATGTGGCTGGCGCAGGTGTACAAGCCCAGTCAGGATTCTCTGGACAGAATAGTCACACTCCCCCCTCAGGTTCTAGAGTCCTTTGGTTGGTGGTTGCAGGCTCAGGTGGTCCGCGGGTGAGTACCCTTTGCTAAACCGCAGCCCTCTCTAGAGTTAGTCACGGACGTCTCAGCACTCAGATGGAGAGCACACTTGGGCACTATCAGGCCACAGGGCATGTGGTCCCAGGCAGAACTGTCGCTGCATATCAACATCAGAGAGTTGAGGGTGGTCCATCTGGCATGCCAGGCATTCCAAGCTCATCTTCAAAGCAACTGTGTGTCGGTACTGATGGACAACATCACAGCGATGTTTTATATAAACAAACGGTGGTGCTCGCTCCTCTCCCCTGTGCTAGGAAGCCCTCAACCTGTGGGACTTCTGTGTTGCCCATTCATCCACCTGGAGGCGTCATATCTGCCGGGAGCTCAGAATGAGCTAGGAGACCGACTCAGCCACTCATTCAATGGGCATGAATGGTCCTTCAGAGCAGATATCACCCTGGACATCTTTTGGAGGTGGGGCTTTCCCTACTTGGACCTATTCACAACACCGGAGAAACAGGAAACGTCATCGCTTCTGCTTCTTCCTGAACCTCAGCCCAGGTTTCATCACGGACGTGTTTCACCTGTCATGAGCAAATCACCTGCTCTATGCATTTCTGCCCTTCCCTCTCATACACAAGGTCCTCCTCAAAGCCCGCCTGGACAGGGCCTCATTAATCATCATAGCACCGTGGCCTCGCCAACACTGGTTCACCACACTGTTGGACCTATCAGTGGACAGGCCCGTAGCCCTTCCCCTGTTCCTGGACCTCATCACACAAGACAACGACAGGTTACGACATCCCAACCTGGAGTCCCTGCACCTCACAGCGTGAAAGCTCCATGGTTAAACCAGTCTGAACTTCAATGCTGTGACTCAGTCCTTCTCGGAAGCCGGAAGCTCTCTACTTGAGCCACTTACCTTGCCAAGTGGAAGCGGTTCTTGATTTGGTCTATGCAGAAGGGTACTCCTGCACCAGAAGCCTCGATCCCGTTTATTTTGGACTACCTGCTTGACTTGAAATGGCAGGGGTTGGCGACCTCTTCCATCAGGATTCACTTGGCCGCCATCTCTGCCTTTCACCCAGGGGTGGAGGGTAGGTCGGTCTTTGGAAACTCAATGGTAGGCTGCTTCCTCAAGGGGCTGCATAGACTGTATCCTCAGGTGAGACAGCCTTTTCCTCCTTGGGACCTCAGTCTAGTCCTCGTCAGGCTTATGGTTCCCCCCCCCCCCCCTTTGAGCCCATGGCAACGTTCCTTGCCCTATCTATCTTGAAAGGTAGCTTTCCTTGTGGCCATCACCTCAGCTAGAAGGGTCTCCGAACTCAAGGCACTGACATCTGAGCCCCCTTACACTGTTTTTATAAAGACAAGGTGCAACTACACCCTCACCCTGCGTTTCTTCCTAAGGTAGTCTCTCAATTCCATATAAATCAGGACATTTTCCTACCTGTGGTTTTTTTTTTTTCCCAAGCCTCATGCCAATAACAGAGATTTCATGCTTCATTCCTTGGACGTGAGACGTGCCCTGGCTTTCTATATGGAGTGCACAAAGCCGTTACGGAAGTCTCCACAGCTCTTCAGTGCTGTTGCAGAGAGAATAAAAGGGCTTCCCATCTCCTCCCAATGCATATCATCCTAGATCACGGCATGCATCAGCACTTGCTATGACTTGGCCGAGATTCTGGCCCCGATATTGACAGCGCCCTCTCCAAGAGCCCAAGCATCATCTGCCGCTTTCCTAGCTCAAGTGCCCATTCAGGATATATGCAGCACAGCCACATGGTCCTCTCTCCATACCTTCACCTCGCATTATGCAATTTTGCAGCAGTCCAGAGATGACGCAGAGTTTGGCAGGGCAGTGCTGCAATCTGCGACCAGATGAACTCTGACTCCACCTCCAAGAGTACTGCTTAGGAGTCACCTAATTGGAATGGACATGAGCAAGCACTCGAAGAAGGAAAAACGGTTTCCTACCTCTCATAACCATTCTTAGAGATGTGTTGCTCATGTCCCTTCCAAATCCCATCCTCTGTTGGAGTATTCTGGCAAGAAGGAACTGAGCAGGCGGCGGGTCAGCAAGGACCTATATACACCACCATAAAGGCAGCACTCCTAGGGGCTCCACGGCCGACCTGACGGATACCGCTAGAGGAAAAACCTTCCAACAATCATGCATGTGGCGTGCACACACCTAATTGGAATGGACATGAGCAACACATCTTGAAGAAGAACAGTTACGAAAGGTAGGTAACCATTTTTTCTGTTCATTCCCTCTGGAGCACCTGGCATTGGCCACTGTTGGAAGACAGGATACTGGGATAGATGGACCTTTGGTCTGACCGAATATGGCTGTTCTTATGTTTATTTTTTTTTTAAGATTATGCTTAGAAAATATATACTCATGCAAAGGGACTGAAGTAGACACTTTTCCAGCACCCCTCACATATCTCTCTTTCAGGAAAAACAGATTAGCTCTTGGGATATAAAACAGGTTTTGCAAAACTGTAGTCTATAATAGACAGTTACTTGAATTTCCATTGGACAGCTCCATATTCAAAGGTAGTTGTGACCTCACAGAAGATGCTTTTACTTTCTGAGGATGCGGGGTTCATTATAGAGGGCAAGTACAGGAGCTGGCCAGCTAGTACAGCTTTGGGGAAGCTGAGATGAAGAAACAGTGAAATAACTGCTGAATGTGCTCCTTGCCATTGGTTGGGGCACTTAGTCCAAAAAATGTTTATCTAATTTAAAAAAATCTTTGTTTTTTCTTAAAAATGATAAATGAGATGTTTACATCAGCTCTCCAAGCCAAAAATTGTACCGGCTCCTGCCGCCAGGAAACAGATCAGGGGTTTCCGAACCGTTTTAATCGTGCACTCACATTGACCTCTGTTCTTGTGAGTTGGGAAAGTCAAAATACCCATCATTTGAGTATATCAGGGAGCAGGAGCTTTTAAAGTTCAACCAGGGCCCTACCATTCATGTGTCCTGTCCTCTAAAAGAAAGAATCTGCCAGAGAGAGGAGAGTGGAATTGCACATATATCCCAATAAAGCATGCTCAAATATAAGACAAAAACTTTCAAAGTTATGTGCCCTTACATTTCATGTAATAAATTTATCATGAGCTTTTGCTTTATCAAAATCTGCTCAGGTTGTATGAAGTTGTAACAATATATAGCAATACCATTAGTAACATATATATAGCAGGGGTCGGCAACCTACGGCATGCGTGCCACAGACGGCACGCGAGCTGATTCTGAGTGGCACGCTGCCTGCCCTGTGAGAGGAGGAGGAGGAGGGGCCGGAAAGCATCACGCTGGGGGAAGAAGGGGGAAGAGGGAAGCTTGGCTGCCGCAGGACCAAGCTTCTGCCTCCTGCCCCTGCAGGGGAGAGCAGTGGGGGAGGGGGGTCCCGGCCCCCCGCCCCACTCAGCCCCCCGCCCACCGCTCTCCCCTGCGGGGGCAGGAGGCAGAAGCTTGGTCCTGTGGCAGCCAAGCTTCCCCCCTCCCCCGTTTCTTCCCACAACGTGGTGCATTCCGGCCCCTCCTCCTCCTCCTCCCCCCTCTCCCTGCCGGCGACGGCCCTTGCAAGGGGGAGCGGAGCCGAGCGGCAGCGTGCTCGCTGCTCCGTAGAGGAGGCAGAGAGAGGTAGGGACGGGCCTTGGGGAAGAGGGTGGAACAGGGCATATCCCTCCCAGCCCCCTGCCATGAGCGGCTCAAGGCAGGGGGCTGGGAGCACCCTCACGAGCCGAGCACCCCAGCCCTCTGCCCTGCACCCCCCACACACCCTCCAGCCTTCTGCCCTGACCTCGAGTCGTCCCCAACACCCAGCCCCTGCCCTGCACCCCCACACATCCCCCAGCCCTCTGCCCTGACCTCGAGTTGCCCCGCTCAGCCCGCTGCAGGCCTAGGTGAACAGAACCCCAGGCTGGAATCGGGCTGAGCAGGCTGGCGGCGTAAGATCAGCATTTTAATTTAATTTTAAAGGAAGCTTCTTAAACATTTTGAAAACCTTGTTTACTTTACATACAACAATAGTTTAGTTATATAATATAGACTTATCGAGAGAGACCTTCTAAAAAACGTTAACATGTATTACCGGCACGCGAAACCTTAAATTAAAGTGAATAAATGAAGACTCCACACACCACTTCTGAAAGGTTGCCTACCCCTGATATGTAGTAATGCCATTAGTTTGTCATTATAAGAACATTTATATTTCAAAGGTTAGATTATGTAAAACATTCTGAACCCTAAATGTAACATGGGTTTTCTTGTGTTACCAGCTTGTTTCATGCACAGAATCATTGGCTATCTCAATCTGGCAGCAGATGGCAGTAAATGCATGAAGACAGTCATTCAGTATGGTGAATATATTATGTTCAACATTCTTTGTTTCAGAAAGGTTTACTATCTACTTTTCTTTTCATATTGATCTTAATGTTATTCTTGAATCTCAGCATAGTCCAGACTCAGTATTGAATATTAGAAATATGAGAATAGTTATGCTAACAACATACGGGTATTGAACACAGTCTATTCTCTGGAAGTTTAGCATTTATAATTGTAACCCCCAAAAATGTAACCCTTCTGCCAAGTGGAGCCAGCAGCAACAAGGGCCGGGTTCAGTATCTAGGGGTTCCATTTCAACAATACACACTACCCCCCGCTGGACGCCTTTGAGAGGCAATACTTCCCTCTCGCAAGTACAGAGTCTGAGTGTAGCAAAAACTTTTAATAAAAGGAGGAAGTAACTCAGCATTAATTTGGGAAAACAGCACAACTAGGGTTAATAAATACACACCATGAGCAAAACACCCACCCCCAAGTAAGTTGGGTAATGTCCTTTTTCCCCTCAGGTTCTTAAGTCCAGCAACCCAAAAGTCCCTTTAACATGCCCGTCCCTTTTCTGCACCTCACTCACAATTGCTGTCCTTGGCCAGTGCAGCCCCAGAGTTCAGAGGTTCATCTGCACAGTTCACCTCCCAGCCTGGGTGGGTGGGTGGGTGGGGGGTGGGGTAAGGAGGTACCTTACACACTCCACTGGTCAGGCACTCATTCATTGCCTCAACGGCCGATTGCCCACACCTCTGCGGAGCTCTGCTCTGGACCTCTCTGCCAGCCGCCCTGATGGCTGCTTGCCATGCCTCTCTGCCACCCTCCCTGCTGGCCACTTGTAATGCTGACAAACCCTGGTCATCAGTGGACAGGATCAAACCTGGGGCCTCTGGAGCTTAGTGCATGAGCCTCTACACCAGGGGTCGGCAACGTTTGGCACGCCACGGCCAGCACATCCCTCACCCGCGCCGCTTCCCGCCGCCCCCATTGGCCCGGGACGGCGATCCGTGGCCAGTGGGGGCTGCAATCAGCCGAACCTGCCGCGTCAGCAGGTAAATAAACGGGCCCGGCCCGCCATGGTGCTTACCCTGGTGAGCCGCGTGCCAAAGGTTGCCGACCCCTGCTCTACCGCATGAGCTAAAAGCCAACTGCCTGTTAGCTAAGGCGGTAGAGCAGATTCATTTTATCTCTCTCTCTAAGGGGTCTCGGTGCCACTAGATGGAACACAACACCACACCCAGAAGGTGTGTGGGTTACATAATGATAGCTCCCATTATAGATCTAGTTATATCAGGGCTTTTGTTATAATCTCCTGTTTTTAGTTCATAATGCCTGAAAGTTTCATGTCAGATATCTTTTTTTTTTTTTAAGTTTGAGTACTTTGCTGTGTTTGCATTCTAGAAAGGTACACACTGTACTTCTCATTTTAAATAAATAATTTTTTTCTCACTGCTTAAAAATAATTTGAACTCCACAATTTGAAATGCTCAAAAAGGCTAATATAAAATCCATTATACATGTGCATTTTCATAGAATCATAGTATAACATAGAATCATCCTGCCATCGCTCCCCACAGCAGAACCACCCTGCACCCTGGCACCGATCGACATCGAGGCCCCCCTACACTTCACAGCACCCATCCCGTCCATCAGAGGAGGATGCCTCTCCAGTGCAGTTTCGCACTGCTTCCCCTTGGCCGTCCCTCTCGAGATTACCCTCCCTCTGCTCAGGCAGGGCATCGGGGGGCATCTGAGGCACCCAGATCAGGGCTGGGAGCTTAAGGTAGGATGCTTTGGCACCCCAATGGCAGCCTCAGTGGGAATTCTGGACCCCTTGGGCATACCATCAGGCCCAGGGTGCCCCCTGGCATCCCACTGCCTTACAGAGGCAACTCTCAGCCGCCCACCCCAGGACCCTCCACAAAACCCGGACCCAGCCCCACATCCGCCTGTGAAGGCTATGCCTGGTGCTCATGAGGACTCGGTCCCCCGAGGATCAAGAGGCCACCACGGAACCAGTCCTGCTAGTGGCTTCCTCCTCATCGTCCCCTGACAAGGCGGTGGCAGGCACTTCAACGTCTTGGCCACTACCCATGGATTACAGGGCCCTGCAGGAATCCCTCCGACAAGTAGCCCTGAATATGAACCTCCAAGTGGAGGAGGGGGTCGAACAGGCGGACCCTATAATGGACATCCTGGCACCAGAGGGGCCCTCTAGGGTGGTCTAGCCCATTATAAAAACTATTCAATCAAACACCAAAACTATTTGGCAAACACCTGCCGCCATTCCTCCTACGGCCAAGGGGGCTGAATGTAAATACTCATATCCCTTAGTGGGAATAAAGTATCTCTTCACCCACCCTTCCCCATGTTCTCGTGGTGGAGGTGGTAAATGAAAAAGAGAGGCAAGGTCAGCAGGCCCCCGCACCCAAATCAAGAGACTCATAGACTCTAAGGTCAGAAGGGACCATTATGATCATCTAGTCTGACCTCCCGCATGATGTGGGCCACAAAAGCTGACCCACCCACTCCTGGAAGAATTCTCTCCATTGACTCAGCTGTTGAAGTCCCCAAATCATGATTTAAAGACTTCAAATTGCTGAGAATCCTCCAGCAAACTCTAAACGGTTTGATTTGTTTGGAAGGAAAATTTATTCCACAGGGGGTCTCTCTCTCTCTCTCTCTCAGGATCACTAATCAACTCGCGGTCCTGAGTAGATACAACTATAACTCATGGTCCTTGATCTTAAAATTTAAAGAGCTCCTCCCCTTTGAGTCACAAGCAGAGTTGGGGGCCATTGCCGAAGAGGGTAAAGCTGTCGCCCGGACTTCTCTTCAAGGCTCCCTTGATGCCGCGGACTCGGCGGCGCATATTCTGGCGTCTGAGATTGCGATGAGGTGCAATGCCTGGCTCCAATCCTTTAGTCTTCCCCCAGAGGTCCAGCAAACCCTACAGGAACTTCCTTTTGATGGCCAGGGACTACTTGCTGAACAAACAAATTCCAGACTGCATAGCCTAAAGGACTCCTGGAACACAATAAAGTCCCTCAGCATGCACGCTCCAGCGACCCAAAAGCAGTCCTTTAAACTGCAGACCACCCCCTAGGCCCAGACAGGACTTCTCTTGTAGGAGAAGTAGATACAATCGACACAAGCCGTCACGTCTTCCCTCTGGGCAGGCCAAGGGGCAATTCAAACCCCCTTTGGGCCCTAAGCGCCCCTTTTGAAGGTGTGCACGAGGACGGATTACCAGTCCACAACCCAGTTATCTCCCCTCCTTTCCTGAACCGTCTATCCTGCTTCTACTGTGCATAGTCCCTTATTACGTCGGACCGGTGGGTGCTCCGCACGGTACAGGCGGGATATTCTATCCAATTCTGCTCCTTCCCACCCTCCCATCCCCCTTACCCGTCCCTCTTCAGGGATCCCTCTCACAAGCAAGTTCTTGTCCAGGAGGTTCAGGCTTTCCTCACTCTAGGAGCGGTGGAGGAGGTCCCTCAGGAGCTCAAAGGCAAGGGTTTCTACTCCCGATACTTTCTCATCCCCAAAGTGAAGGGGGGTCTCAGGCCCATTCTGGACCTATGGGAGCTCAACAAGTTCATAGTCAGCTTAAAGTTCCGCATGGTCTCCCTGAGCACAATCATCCCTTCCCTAGCCCCGGGAGATTGGTACGCCGCCCTTGATATGAAGGACGCTTATTTTCATATATCTATCACCCCGGCTCACAGATAGTTCCTCCACTTTGTGGCGAACAAGGTGCATTATCAGTTCACGGCTTTCCCATTCGGGCTGTGTACAGCACCTTGCATCTTCACCAAGTGCGTGGTGGCTGTATCAGCTTTTCTCCACTGCCACCACATACATGTCTACCCTTACCTGGACAACTGGCTCCTTCGGGGCTGCTCCCATCAGCAGGTGGAATCGCAGGTGCAGACAGTCAGAGAGACATTCGAATGATTAGGTATCATTCTCAACATCAACAAATTGGTGCTCACCCCAACTCAAAGGATAGAGTTCATTGGAGCCGTTCTGGATGCAACTCAAGTGAGAGCGTTCCTGCCTGGCCCTCTCACAGATAATCAGCAACCTTTGTAGCTTCCCCACAACCACGGCGAGGCAGTGTCTCAGGCTCCTAGGCAATACGGCATCTTGCACTTACAGGGTTCAACACGCCAGTTATGACTCAGGCCCTTGCAAGCATGGCTCGTGTCTGTGTATCGCCCGGGCCATGACAGTCTGGACATGGTGCTGACCATCCCTCAGCACACCCTCGATTCCCTACGGTGGTGACTGGATCCCTGCATGGTAGGCACCTGGGTTCCTTTTCACCCACCCCAACTCACCTTGACTTTAGTCACAGACGCATCCGCGTTGGGCTGGGGAGCGCATCTCGGAAGCCTGACAATTCAGGGCTTATGGCAAGTAGAAGAACTGGCTCTTCATATCAACATCAAAGAATTCAGGGCGAGCCGCCTCGCCTGCCAAGCTTTTCTGACACACTTGCAGGGCCACTGTGTAGCAGTATTGACAGACAACACCACGGCCATGTTTTATATAAACAGGCAAGGCGGAGCCCGCTCGTCTCCTCTCTGTCAGGAAGCCCTCCTACTGTGGGAATTTTGTCTAGCTCACTCCATCCTTCTCCAGACCTCATACCTGCCAGGCGTTCAGAACGTGCTGGCAGACAGTCTGGCGTTTCCTCATGCACGAGTGGTCGATTCACCCAGACATCATCCACTCCATCTTCCGCAGTTGGGGGTTTCCCCAAATCGACCTGTTCACCACACGGGCCAACAGGAAGTGCCCAACCTTTTTCTCCTTCAGGAGTCACAGCCCAGGCTCAGTTGCAGATGCATTCATGATTCCATGGTCTGGTCAGCTGCTATACGCCTTCCCACCATTCCTGCTCATCCACAAGGTGCTTCTCAAAGTTCGCAGGGACAAGGCAGATATCATTTTGGTGGCCCCAGCTTGGCCTTGCCAGTGTTGGTATCCCATCCTCATGGTCACCGAGATGGCTACCTCTCACTCCTGACCTCATTACACAGGACCATGGTCACCTCCTTCACCCAGACCTTCAGTCTCTCCACCTCGTGGCCTGGAGAATCCGTGGCTGAATCAGGCAGAGCTCGCTTTTTTCGGATCTGGTGAGGCAGGTACTTCTGGAGAGCCGCAAGCCATCTACTAGGACCACATACAGGGCAAAATGGAAGAGGCTCTCCAGCTGGTGCGCCCAAAGGCAGGTGCTCCTGCTCCAGGATCCCATCCCTTGTATCCTGGACTATCTTCTGTACCTGAAAGACCAGCGTTTGGTTCTCTCAAGGTCCACCTCGCCGCCATCTCAGCTTTTCACCCAGACGATTCTGGGCATTCGGTGTTCACACACCCCATTGTGGGATGTTTCTTGAAAGGACTGGAGAAGATACACCCCCCCCCATCCCGGCCTGGGACCTTAACCTAGTCCTCTCCCGCCTCATGGGCCCCCCCATTTGAGCCTTTAGCTTCTTGTTCACTCCTCTACCTCTCTTGGAAGGTTGCTTTTCTGATGGCTATTACCTCAGCACAACACGTGCCTGAACTACAGGTCCTCACCTCTGAGCCTCCGTACATTATCTTCATAAGGACAAGGTACAACTTAGACCTCATCCAGCTTTCCTTCCCAAGGTGATGTCCTGCTTCCATATTAGCCAGGACATCTTCCTGCCAGTTTTCTATCCAAAGCCACACAACAGCCTCAAGAACAACAGCTGCACTTGCTGGATGTTAGGAGGGTTCTCGCTTTCTATATCGATCACACAAACCATTCCACAAGACAACCCAGTTGTTTGTTGCTATAGTAGAGTGGATGAAGAGTTTGCCAGTCTCTTCCCAGCAGATCTCCTCCTGGATCATGGCGTGTATCCACGCTTGTTTTGACTTGGTGAAGGTTCCGCTGCCTGCCATCACAGCTCACTCCATGAGGGTGCAAGCCTCGTCGACAGCCTTTCTAGCCCAAGTACCTCTCCAGGAAATCTACAGGGCTGCAACGTGGTCTTTAGTGCATACTTTCACGTCGCACTATGCCATCGTCCACCAATCTAGTGACGATGCAGCCTTCGGCAGAGCAGTAGTTCGGTCGGCAATACTTTGACTCCGACCCCACCTCCGAGGTAAGGTTTGGAAGTCACCTAACTGGAACTGATATGAGCAAGTACTCGAAGAAGAAAAAACGGTTACTCACCTTTTTATAATTGTTGTTCTTCAAGATGTGTTACTCATATCTATTCCATTCCCCTGCACCTTCCCCTCTGTCGGAGTAGCCGGCCAGAAGGAACTGAAGTGGGAGTCGGGCCGGCAGGGTTGCATATAGAGCGCCATACCGGCACCACTCCAGGGAGCTCTACAGCCAGCCCAACGGATGCTGCTAGGAAAAAGTTTCTGACAGCCGTGCACGCGACGTACGCACATACCTAACTGGAATGGATATGAGCAACACATCTTGAAGAACAACAGTTACAAAAAGATGAGTAATCGTTTTTATTTCCACAGTCTTCTACACACCAAACAGGACAGTCATACAGAGCAATCTGGATAGTTTGGTAAGCTGGGCTCATTCAAACAAAATGTGTTTTAATACAGCCAAATGTAAAGTTAGGCATCTAGAAACAAGGAATGCGGGCCACGTCTACAGAATGGGGGGCTGTGTCCTGGAAAGCATCAACTCAGAACAAGAATTTAGGACTCATAGTGGACAAGCATCTGAACATGAGCTCCCATGGCAATGCTGTGACAAAAAGGGCTAATGCAATCCTTGGATGTATACACAAGAGAATAGAAAATAGGAGTTAGGAAGGTGATTTTACCTCTGCATACGCTATTAGTGAGACCCCTACTGGAATACTGCATCTAGTTCTGGTGTTCACAGTTTTTAAATGATGTTGAAAATTGGAGAGAGTGCAGAAGAGTCACAAAAATTATTCTAGGGTAGAAGACAAGGTTTCCCAGTGAGAGACTTCAAGAGCTCAATGTGTTTGGTTTAGCTGTTCAGCAAGCTTTGCATGAAGCAGAAGGATTTCAATACAGAATTCATTTCTGCACTGAACTCTGTCTATAGGCAGTGTTTTTTACACTAAACGTTTTCTACATTGATATTACTTATGATGTTCACTACTGATAATACTATATAATATACTAAATGGATATTTGGATATTAGGAGAAACTTTTTCACTAAGAGGGTTGTGAAGCACTGGAATGGGTTACCTAGGGAGGTGGTGGAATTTTTAAGGTCAGGCTTGACAAAGCCCTGGCTGGGATGATTTAGTTGGGAATTGGTCCTGCTTTGAGCAGGGTGTTGGACTAGATGACCTCCTGAGGTCCCTTCCAACTCTGATATTCTATGATGTGGAGCGGTGCTGCGAAGTAGAGCGGTGCCATGACGTGGAGCTGCGCCGAGGTGGGGAGCAGTGCCGCGATGTAGAGCGGTGCTGCGATTGAGGATGGTGCCAAAGTGGGGACTGGTGCCGGGAGCAATAGGCTCTTGGCCTGGAGCACCCATGGGAAAAACTTGGTGGGTGCTCTGCACCCACCGGCAGCTCCCCACCCCACACGCCGCAGCTGTTTTGTGGCGGCAAGTGCTGGGAGGGATGGGGGAGAAAGGGGAATTCGGCGCGCTTTGGGAAGAGGCAAAGAGGTGGGGATTTGGGGAAGGAGTCCAATAGGGGCAGGGAGGGGGCAAGTTGGGGTGGGAACTTTGGGGAGGGGGTTGGAATGGGGGCAGGGGTGGAGTCGGGGCGGGGCTAGGGCAGGTCTGGGGCGGGAAAAGTTGGTGCCTATGCTGGGAGCGGGAGCGGTGCTGCGAAGTAGAGTGGTGCTGCAATGTGGAACGGTGCTGCAATGGGTTGCAGTGCCGTGATGTAGAGCGGTACCACTGTATAGAGCGGTGCCTGTCTGTTGAGCGACACCTGGAAGGTGAGCAGCGTGCAGGCTGAGGCGGGTACTGAGAACGGTGCTGCGAGGTCACAGATCAGGACCTGGACCTCGAGTGGGACCACGACCTATCCGCCGATGACTACCTCAAGTGGGAGCGGTTCCGAGGGTTGGGGCTGCAAGACCACTGCTGCGAGTCTGACTGATGCCGCGAGTCAGACCGGCATGGGGCATAGGCACGGCGCTGGGACTCGAAGCAGTGCTGGGACTCGGAGCAGTGTGGAGATCCAGGTACGGGGGCAGATGGGCCGAACATAGCAGGCTTGCCTCTGGACGGTTCCATGCCTTGAGGGAGTGGAGGCTTATTTCTCGTTGTTGGAGACTTACGCGCCATCATCTCAACGAGAGCCCCCTAGTGGCTTCGACTGTGTCCAGGGTGGACGGCATCATAACTTCCCCCACGTGCAGCTGCGGTGAGTCCAGGAGAGCGGGGCTTCCTGGGGAGACGGGCCTGCGATGATTGTGCCCGGCCTGAGGGTCTGTTGGCCATAGGCCCGTTCTCTGCACCATCCCCTTCCGGGGATGCAGTGGCTGTAGCAGGCCACTGGGGGTCTTCTCCTTGGCCTGTTTCATATGGGCAGTCGGTGAATGAGAGCGATGCAGGGGAGAGCACTTCTGCGGCCCGGGGGACCGGTGGCTCCTGGGTTGGTGTGCCGAGTCCTTTCTCGACACTGCAGACGGCACCGCAGGAGGAGCGCTCCGCACCGAGGCACTCGGGGCCGGATCCTGCTCCGGACGGAGGGCTGTCTCCATAAGGAGTTGCTTTAGGCGAATGTCCCTCTCTTTCCTGGTGCGAGGCTTGAAAGCCTTGCAGATCTTGCACTTGTCCGATTGATGGGTTTCTCCCAGACACTGGAGGCAGGAGTCGTGGGGGTCGCCAATGGGCATAGGTTAAGCGCAGGAACTACAGGCTTTGAAGCCCTGAAACAGCATGCCCCGAGGCCCTGCGGGGTGCTAAAGACTACAATTAACAACTAAGAACTATTAACTAACAATGGGTAACTATATACAGAGATTAGTAGAAGAGCTAGGGATTAGTGGGACACTTGCGAACAAGAGACCATGTTCCAAGAACCGTCACTGGCGGTGAGAAAGTATCAGGGGGTAGCCGTGTTAGTCTGTATCTACAAAAACAACAAGGAGTCTGGTGGCACCTTAAAGACTAACAGATTTAGTTGGGCATAAGCTTTCGTGGGTAAAAACCTCACTTCTTCAGATGCATAGAGTGAAAGTTACAGATGCAGGCATTATATACTGACACATGGAGAGCAGGGAGTTACTTCGCAAGTAGAGAACCAGTGTTGATAGGGCCAATTCAATCAGGGTGGATGTAGTCCACTCCCAATAATAGATGAGGAGGTGTCAATTCCAGGAGAGGAAAAGCTGCTTCTGTAATGAGCCAGCCACTCCCAGTCCCTATTCAAGCCCAGATTTAACACTATTACTCTGGGCTTGAATAGGGACTGGGAGTGGCTGGCTCATTACAGAAGCAGCTTTTCCTCTCCTGGAACTGACACCTCTTCATCTATTATTGGGAGTGGACTACATCCACCCTGATTGAATTGGCCCTGTCAACACTGGTTCTCCACTTGCGAAGTAACTCCCTGCTCTCCTTGTATCAGTATATAATGCCTGCATCTGTAACTTTCACTCTATGCATCTGAAGAAGTGAGGTTTTTACCCACGAAAGCTTATGCCCAAATAACTCTTAGTCTTTAAGATGCCACCAGGCTCCTTGTTGTTTTTGGTAGTAAGAAGAAACTGAAGGGGGGTCGGGCCGGCAGGGTCATATATAGAGCGCCATATCGGCGCCACTCCAGGGGGCTCCACAACCGACCCAACGGGTACTGCTAGGGAAAAGTTTCCAACAGCCACGCGCACACACACACACACCTAACTGGAATTGATTTGAGCAAGCACTTGAAGAAGAACAGGCTATTACTTTAAATGACAAGGTTTTCCTGGTTCTGCTTGCAGGCTAGGGGACACTGTTCCACATATTTTATCAACTGTGATTTTATATTTACTTTCTGATCATTGATGAAAATGTTGACTAGCATCAGGCCTAGTATCAATCCCTGTGGAACAGCATTAGAAACACACTGTTTAATCATGATTCCCCATTGACACCTACTTTTTGAGATCTGCCATTTATGCAGTTCTTACTTCAATTAATATATGCTCTGTTGATATCTAATTGTGCAAATTTCCTGACTGGTGTTTTAAGGAGCTGGAGGATCTTGGTGAAGGTGTTACCCCAGAAAATGGATTTTAGGGTGCTGCTATAATAACCTGTCTATTGTCCCCTCAGTCTGTTCTTCCTGAGGTAAAAGTTCCTGAGGTTGTTAAGGAAACACTAAAGGACATGGATATAATCCTCTGATAAAGTAATTGACACAGGCAGTATTCTTTCCAAAACCAAAATAATGATGTAACTAATAATCCCTAATACAATGTATCCTAAAAATCCTACATAAAGCACAAAATCTGAGACACCAATCCCTTATTGCAAGTTAAAGAGCACTTAAACTACAATAGCATATAGTTTAAATGATTCTAAGCGAAGCAATTTATTGCAAGTGGACAGTTTGCAACAAATTGCTGAAAGCAGATCTTAAATTGCTATAAAGTTTACATAGATATGTTGCAATTAATAGCAGAATTTTATGCATTCTTATCAACACACACACATACTAACTCTATATGCTATTCTACACTATACCATATGACATAAATCCATTGCTGCTTCCTTTTAAAAAATCACTGTGGTTGCTGTTCAGTTAGCTCTGCTCCACTCCAGCTTTCTTTTCTCTCTCTCTCTGCAGCAATTTTTCTTTGGCTTCTCTGGCTGGCTTCCCGGCTCTTCCTGCATGGCTCTTTCCTTCTCAGACACACACTTCCTGACTAAATCTTCTTTTTCTCTCTCCCCCGACTGACTGCTGTGCTCTAAGTATCTGGCTTTATATACTGCTATTTGCTGTCAGGTCTTTGCCTGGGCATGTTTTGGTTTTTGCCTGAACATATTTTTGCGCATGTTCACTGTTGCTGTTTCCTTCAGAGTTATAACTCTGCCAACCTCTACACACACATGGCTTTTTGCAAAGATGCCATCTTAGAAATTCTGGACTTTGCCAATTGACTGAATTTTTCACCCTATCTTAGTATTGAGCATGCTCAAGGTCTGCAGCATCCATCTCAGGGTGGACTGACTTTTGTTTATTCAGAATAAAGATTTAGGAAGGCAAAATGGAGACTGGAGATTTTCTGTGGTAATACCTAGAGGTCCCACCCCCTAAACCAGATTAGTTATTCAGTTATTCAGATTAGTTATTCAGGTGCAGGGTAGGCAGGGCCTTGCTGAAGCTGTCCTCCATGACAACTCATAAGAGAGGAACCAAGACCACGTTTTAGGACCCTTGAGCTGAACCTTGGCCACTTCATATTGAGCTCTTTCTCCTCTGAGCCTTTCTGGGAGTCCACTACCCCCGCAAAATTCAAGTTCATGTCTATTTATGATGACTCACAAGGTATCACTAGAGGCATTGTGGGTAGGTAGCCTATGTAATTGAAGCTCTCTATGGCAGCACTTTCCCCTTTTTCCCACAGAAATATTAGAGAGCACTTTCCCCTCTGGAACTTCTGGCCATAAGGCTTATGTAACTAGGGGTGAGTTTGGCTCAATATGTCTCTCAGGCATCTCTGAACTGCTTTTGTAAACAAATATGGTGACCATCAGGTGGTCATTGAGGTTTTCTGCTTTAAAAATAATCCTCCTGAATTGTGTTGTATGTGTTACTCCTCTGGCAAGCGGGGTCAATGTGACCAATGGCTACAAAGAATCACATAGAGTTTTAATTTTTTTTTGTAAATGTTCATAATTTTTTTCTGAAAAGCATGTCTGTCCAAGCTACTTCTGTGTTGGCACTATAGCTCCCCCCGCCCTTTACTGTGCAATTCCCAGATTTTCTTTCCCAGAGTGGGGAGGGAATAAAGAGGATCCCTTTTCTTCTCCATTTCCATCCTGCCCAAAATGCTTTTCTATCACACCACTGGAGGCACTGTCCTGTTTTTCACTATGAACATATTACAGCAGGGTAGGAAGCTGAAGGGGCACTGGCTACCTTCAGCCCTACTAGTTAATTTGGGCACTAGCTGACTGCTGCAGAGAATGTACATATCTGAAGAATCCACAAAAGCACAGGTTGAAACCTCATCAATTATTTATTTCCCATTTCTGTCTAGAGGCATAGACTCTGAAAATGTTTGCTCCAGAAAGATGTACATGTAAGATGAATGATTTAGTGGGGAAGTTATGAATGCCCCTGATTAAATAATGTATTTATAAAATATAATTTTTCTTTAGAGTATAAATGAGGATTGAAAGTTGTAATCTGGCCAAGACTGAAACAGGGACATATTTAAATAGCTTTTCTCTTGTTTATTTAGTCTTGGAGCAGTGTTGACTTTAAAAATATTGTCTTACAGGTTTCCTCATATAAAAATTTCAATTTCTTTTCAAGTATCAGAGGGGTAGCCGTGTTAGTCTGAATCTGCAAAAAGCAACAGAGGGTCCTGTGGCACCTTTGAGACTAACAGAAGTACTGGGAGCATAAGCTTTCGTGGGTAAGAACCTCACTTCTTGCATCTGAAGAAGTGAGGTTCTTACCCACGAAAGCTTATGCTCCCAGTACTTCTGTTAGTCTCAAAGGTGCCACAGGACCCTCTGTTGCTTTTTACAATTTCTTTTCAGAAACTTGGAGAGAGAATTCCTAACTTCCCAGTTAGATGCGTTCAGAAAATCCCAATAGATTTTAAAGTTCTGATTGGGTAACCCCTTTCACTCCCCAGTCACAAGGGGTTGGTGCTGTTGCACTGGAGGGTAAATGCCTATACTATCACAGTTTTCCTGTGTTCCAACCTACCTCAACTTGGTGATTCCTGCCTGAACCTATAACCTCAGAATTACGTTACTAAGGCTGAAAGGGGAGTGCTTTTGCTGTGCACAAGGAAATATGCTGTTTCACCCACTCTTTAACATATTTTTTAATGAAATGTTGACACATGGTATTTGTGATTTATTGGGGGTTCCCCAAATTGAGCCAACACTGTGGCTTGGTCTGTGCTACGCTGACCGTTGGATAAGGAGCCCAGATTGCTAAAGTGTATAGTGGGTCAATTAAATCAGAGGGCTGGAGAGGCAGCACAGGTGGCAGTGTTTGCTGAGGAGTCCAAGTGCTCTGTGTCACAGTGAGGTTACTGTTGGTCTGTCCAGGGTGGTGGTGTGGGGATGGCAGAGCGGGACATTTGACAGGCCTGATTGGATGTGATTCTTGAGATCCATATATATGCACTCAGCCCATCTGCTGTCATTGCTGGCTGTTCAACTAGTCAAAGTCGGCAGGAGTTTTAAAAAAAATGGACAAAACAAGTTTTTCTGTAAAAACACCAGGATAGGTCCTGAAAATAGAGCATCTTCTGTTTTTTAGGGACATGTGGTCATCCTACTTCTAAAGCACAAGCCCTCTGCAAGGCAGGTGTCTGCATGGACTCGGGCTGTTTGTTTGAATCTTCATGTTACTCAATAGCACTTGGATGCTATTTCTTAATACACCCTTTCTTGCTGTTGTTATTTATACCCTGTTCACCATGGGACACATCATTACGGATTTTTAATCATTGTATGTTGTTTTTATTTTCCTTTTTCTTCTATTCAGAATGTCACCCTAAATTGAAATGGTTGGATGAGCATTTTCAATGCACGCACTTTAAAAACAGGCATCATAACTTCATCTTCCCCTGCACCTGCCGAGCCAAGCTTTCTGCTCTGTTCTATCAGCAGCAATCTCCAGGGGCTCTTGGCTGTTCCCAGGAACTGCTTTTTTGGCATTTACGTGGCACTGGAGGAGCAATTGTTTTGTGCAACAGTGCAGAATGTTTACGCTCTAGATGACTTTTAAAATACAAAGCAGAATGCTCCAGTTGCAGCAGCGTCACAGAAAAATTTGCCACAGAGGTTGTCCCTGGAAAGTGCCCTAATGAGAGCTGATAGACCAAACAAAAAGCCTAGGGCGCCGGGAACAGGGAACTGAAAGTAGTTTGCAGTTCACTCTGCCCCTGAGTTTCCCAGGATAGCACACATACCTTTATCTCTTCAACAAGAATATCTTATAAGTACAGTTAGAACTCATTTAACAGGCACGTGGAGATTTCACATACTAATGTGTTCAGAATGGATGTTTTTCAGGGAAAGCAGCACCAGGACCTAGGAGGGTTTTTTATTGTTGTAGTGGGGTTTTTGTGTGTTTGGGAACGCAGGCAAAAATGACAGTTACTGAAGTTTGTCGTCGTTTTCTAGGAAATACCCTGGAATTTTACACTACAGCTATGACTTAACCCATGTGATGCAAGTGTAGTGTGGTGTGAGGTGGCTATATGAAAACTAAGGTTAAAAACAAAACAGCATATTTTGAGGTATCTGAATTTTTGGAAAAATGCTGTATCTCCACTTGCCATACAATTTGTTCTCAATTTTTCTTTACATGACTGGCCAAATCTCGTCCCCTATCTGGAGAACTCTTTACAAGAGGATAGATGATAGATAGCATGAGGAGTTATATAACAAAAGGTTTTGGCCAGAATTCTTCCTCTTGGATGACAGCTTCCAATGATGTGAAGAGGAGTTGCACCCATGAAGCTGAATACAGTATACGAGCAAAGCCCCTTGTTTCTATTTTGGGCGGATTGTTTGTTTGGAGGACTGCACTCATTTATATCAGATGTTTTCAGCGAAGGAGAATAATCCCTCATATTCTTCAACAAGCCCACATTACCTGCATGCTGGTCCATTTCAGGATTCACATCCAGCAACGTTTCATAGGTTGAAAATGACCCATAACATCCTGATCAACTTGATCTAATGGTACAACAAAGCTACAATATTGTGATCATATGGTGTTGGGTAGAAAAATTAGATCACCAAGTCCACCACCCTTGTAATGCAAGAGAGTCCTCAACAGATGACATATCAGACACAAAATTAATATGACAGGAAGTCAATGGAAGTTTGGCATTTAGCTTCTATTTGTGCCTCTGAAAATCTTCCCTTTTGTGTGCATAGAGGAAGTAGAACCTTTTCTCAACTGTACATTTTGTTATTTGACAAATTAGCCTTAAATATATTTTTATATGTTTGATCTCTTGTTCATTGTAACACATTTGCATTTATTTCATTATTTAACATTTAGCAAAAGCTAGTCTTTTATTATTGAATTATTTAATAAAAGCAAAACGGGAGCCCTAAACAACCATGTTTGGAAATAGGACCTGATATGAGAGAGCAATATGAAAAGTGAAATATTACGTGGCTATATCTATGTGGCAAATCATAGAACAACATTTGATTTAAAAAAAATAGCAGATCTTGAAACCTAAAACCAGTTTTTGTAAAAGTACAGCCTGTCTCCAATTCTTCCCCAGAAACTAATGATATCAAATATCTGTTACTTTATCATATCTGTAGCCATGATGAGTTTGTTGTTTGTTTGTGTGATTCTCAGTCTCTGTACTGTATTTTTTATTTGTCTTATCCTTGTATTCTTTTAAAGTGCCTGTAATTACATTGCAGTATCATTTCTCTTTGCGTCAATATTTTTTTGAGGCTGTAAAAGGAACAAAATGGTGTTACAGCCATTGTTGATATAGAAAATATGGTGACAAAATTAATTAAAATCCATTTTTATTATCTAATAATCTCAATGTTGTTACTGGCATGCCCCTATATAGAGTTACAGACAAATAATTGCAATGCCAACTACTTCCTACCATTACTATATATATGTAGGTTATTTATGATAAATGGAATTAAGGGTACATCTAATTTACACACACAAATCTGTTAAAAGCTAAAGCATTTTAGAGTAAATAAAAACCAGGCAATTAAAATGTTAATTATGGTCAGAAAAGTAACTCTGTAAAATGATGTTTTGGTGTCTATAACTATTTCATCACTTAAGTTAAAGTAAGATTTTTCTAACTATGTCTCAGCAAAGTGTAAGTATGCAACTTGTTTTTCCATTTTGCTTCATACCTTATTGCCAAACATCATCAACAAAAGGATCCTGGAATCAGTGCTTAGCTGACAATTTTTCTGATGGTGTCTGCTTTTTCTTCCTCAGCTATATTGTCTCTGCAGCAGTGCTGACAGATGTAAAAATATGTTTTTTTTTCTTGTTGGTAAACAACGTAGATACTGCTGGGGAGAAATACAGGCCTATATCCTCCCTCTTGTGTGTCCAAAGGCAAAGAATGGGAGGGCTGACCCTCCAAAGGGTCTGGGTTTGGGGCGGGGAAGAGGGAATATTACTTACCTGTGATTTTGCTTCTCCGAAGATCACAGTCTGATTAGAAGTCTCACTCTTGGGTCTTAGCTTCTTAGCATGAGAGACAGGAACAATTCCCATGGCTTGGATTTGATTTGTCTTTCTGACCGAAGTAATTGCAATCCCACAAGGCAATCTTTGGTCAAAAGTGACTCATAAACTACAACAACGAGGAGTCCTTGTGGCACCTTAGAGACTAACAAATTTATTTGGGCAAAAGCTTTCGTGGGCTAAAACCCACTTCATCGGATGCATGGAGTGGAAAATACAGGAGCAGGTATAAATACATGAGCAGATGTGAGTTGCCTTACCAAGTGTGAGGTCAGTCTAACGAGACAATTCAATTAACAGCAGGATACCAAGGGAGGAAAAATAACTTTTGAAGTGGTAATGAGAGTGGCCCATTTCAGACAGTTGACAAGAATTCTGTTTGTGAGAAAGCAGAAGTTTTAGCAGAAACTTTCCAAGGGGTGAGAATGATGAAAACCAAAGTGAAGTTTTCCTCCAAATTAAAAGACAGTTCATTGAAGAGAATCATGATCTATTATGTAGTTGGGGTAAACATGAAGATGCTATACTGAATGAATGGTTTTATATGTGAGAACTTGAGAAAAAAGACGGTTACTCACCGTTGTAACTGTTGTTCTTCGAGATGTGTTGCTCATATCCATTCCAATTAGGTGTGCGCGCGCCGCGTGCACGATCGTCGGAGAATTTTCTACCCTAGCAACACCCGGCGGGTCGGCTGTGGAGCCCCCTAGAGTGGCGCCTTCATGGCGCTGGATATATACCCCAGCCGACCCGGCGCCCCCTCAGTTCCTTCTTGCCGGCTACTCTGACAGTGGGGAAGGGGGGCGGGTTTGGAATGGATATGAGCAACACATCTCGAAGAACAACAGTTACAATGGTGAGTAACCGCCTTTTCTTCTTCGAGTGCTTGCTCATATCGATTCCAATTAGGTGACTCCCAAGCCTTACCTAGGTGGAGGGGTCGGAGTGAGACATTGCTGTGTGCAAAACCGCTGATCCGAATGCAGCATCATCCCTGGACTGCTGTACCAGTGCGTAGTGAGCTGCAAATGTGTGGACTGATGACCAAACTGCAGCTCTACAAATGTCCTGGATCGGAACTTGAGCCAGGAAGGCAGTCGAGGAAGCTTGGGCCCTCGTTGAGTGAGCAGTGAGGTGCAGTGTTGAGACGCCGGCCAGGTCATAGCAAGTCCGGATGCAAGACGTGATCCAGGAGGATAGGCGTTGTGAGGAGACCGGTAAGCCTTTCATCCGGTCGGCCACTGCAACGAAGAGTTGCGTCGTCTTTCTAAAGTGCTTTGTGCGGTCAATATAGAAAGCCAGGGCCCTGCGTACGTCCAAAGAATGCAAACGCTGGTCTTGGCGAGTAGCATGTGGTTTAGGATGGAAGACTGGGAGAAATATATCCTGATTGATGTGAAACGGAGAGACCACCTTAGGAAGAAAGGCAGGATGTGGACGAAGCTGCACTTTGTCCTTATGGAAAACTGTGTAAGGGGGCTCGGATGTAAGCGCCCTGAGTTCAGAAACGCGCCGTGCTGAGGTGATGGCTACGAGGAAGGCTGTCTTCCAGGATAGGTACAGAAGTGAACAGGTGGCCAGTGGCTCGAATGGAGGCCCTGTGAGCTTGGAGAGAACCAGGTTGAGATCCCACGTCGGAACGGGCTGACGTTGTTGTGGATACATCCGGTCTAAGCCCTTGAGGAATCTAACGACCATCGGGTTAGAGAATACCGAGGACGCGAGTTCCCCTGGGTGAAAGGCCGATATAGCGGCCAGGTGAACCCTAATTGAAGATATCGCCAAACCCTGCTGTTTTAGGGAGAGGAGATATTCCAATATGAGAGGAATGGGTGCCTGTAACGGGGACATGGCTCGTTGTTCGCACCAACAGGAGAACCGTTTCCACTTGGCCAAGTACGTGGTCCGTGTTGAAGCCTTCCTACTGCTCAGCAGAATCTGTTGGACAGAGTGCGAGCATTGCCGCTCTGCCTGGGTGAACCATGGAGCAACCACGCCGTGAGGTGGAGTGATTGTAGGTCGGGGTGACGTAGACGGCCGTGGTCCTGAGAGATGAGATCTGGACACAACGGAAGCGGGATCGGTGTCTGAACCGAGAGCTCCAACAGTGTGGTGTACCAGTGTTGCCTCGGCCACACTGGAGCGACTAGAATTACTTGTGCTTGGTCTCTGCATAGTTTGAGCAGCACCTTGTGGACCAGAGGAAATGGAGGGAAAGCGTAAAACAGGTGGTCTTTCCAAGGCAGGAGAAACGCGTCCGATAGAGAGCCCGGAGCTCGCCCTTGTAGGGAGCAGAACGCGTGGCACTTCCTGTTGGCTCGAGATGCAAACAGGTCTACCTGGGGAAATCCCCACCTCTGGAAAACGGAATAGATGATGTCCGGACGAATTGACCACTCGTGCGTCTGAAAGGACCTGCTGAGTCGGTCCGCTAAAGTGTTCTGCACTCCAGGAAGAAACGATGCCGTGAGATGGATCGAGTGGGCGATGCAGAAGTCCCATAGGCGAATGGCCTCTTGGCAGAGAATCGAGGAACGTGCTCCTCCTTGCTTGTTGATGTAAAACATGGCCGTGGTGTTGTCGATGAGAACTAACACACAGCGGCCACGTAGGAGATTGAGAAATGCCTGGCACGCCAGGCGCACCGCCATCAGTTCCCGAACATTGATGTGCAGGGCTAGTTGGGGTGCAGTCCAGAGGCCCTGGGTATGGTGTTCGTTGAGATGGGCACCCCAACCCAGAGATGAAGCGTCTGTGACCAGGTGCAGAGAGGGTTGTGGGGCGTGAAACGGCATTCCCTCGCAAACCACACTGTGATCTAGCCACCAGGTGAGGGAGGTCAAGACCGAGTTCGGAACCGTGATCACCATGTTCAGGCTGTCCCGATATGGGCGGTATACCGATGATACCCAGGTCTGGAGTGGGCGAAGCCGAAGTCTGGCATGCCTGACTTGCACGTACGTGCAAGAGGCCATGTGACCCAACAGGGTGAGGCACGACCTCACTGTGGTAATTGGGAAGGCCCTGAGTCCTCGAATGAGGCTTGTGATGGTATGAAAACGATTGTCTGGTAGAATAGCTTGTGCACGTCCGGAGTCTAGGACTGCCCCAATAAATTCTATCCTCTGGGTAGGCTCTAGAGTGGATTTCTCTTTGTTGAGTAGAATGCCCAACTCGTGGAATGTGTGTACTATTATGTGGACGTGAGCTCGAACTTGCTCTCTGGTGCGACCGCGTACCAGCCAGTCGTCTAGATACGGGAACACCTGTATCCCTTGCCGACGAAGGTATGCCGCCACGACGGCCATACATTTTGTGAACACTCTTGGGGCCGAGGATAGGCCGAAGGGAAGGACTGCAAATTGGTAATGCAACTTGTTTACCACAAACCGCAGGAAGCGCCTGTGAGGCGGGTAGATTGCTATATGGAAGTATGCGTCCTTCATGTCGAGGGCGGCGAACCAGTCTCCAGGATCCAGGGAAGGGATAATGGTCCCCAATGAGACCATGCGGAACTTCAACTTTACTACGAATTTGTTGAGTCCGCGTAAGTCTAAGATGGGTCGCAGACCCCCTTTGGACTTGGGGATCAGGAAGTAGCGGGAATAAAATCCCCTGCCCCTTAACTCTAATGGAACCTCCTCTATGGCCCCCATAGACAGGAGCGTAGAAACCTCCTGTATAAGAAGTTGCTCGTGAGAAGGGTCCCTGAAGAGGGACGGGGAAGGGGGTGGGAGGGGGGGGATGAAGAAAACTGGAGAGCGTATCCCCTCTCCACCGTGCGAAGGACCCAATGGTCCGAGGTTATAAGGGACCAAGCACGGTGGAAATGGGAGAGGCGATTCCGAAAGGAGGGGGCTGGATCCTGGGAGATGACTGGGGCGCCGTCCTCGACCGCACCTTCAAAAGTTCTGCCTAGGGCCTGAAGGTGGCCTAGGTGGCCCCTGGTTCTGACCGGGTTGAGGGCCGGTCAACCTTCTCCTACCACCTCGCCCCCGTCTTCTGGCAGAGTCCTGTCTCGGACGAGGTGGGGGGGGGGGGTAGAACCGCTGAGGCTGGGGCCGAAATGGCCTGCGCTGGGGTCCCGGAACATGCATCCCCAGGGAGCGCATGATTGTTCTCGAGTCCTTGAGGCTCTGCAGATGAGAGTCCGTCTTGTCCTAGAACAATCAGTGTCCCTCAAAGGGTAAATCCTGCAGGGTTTGCTGCAGTTCCGGAGGCAAGCCCGAGACCTGGAGCCAGGAGATTCTCTGCATGGCGATACCTGAAGCCAGGGTCCTCGCAGCGGAGTCTGCTATGTCCAAGGAGGCCTGTAAGGAGGTCCGCGCTACCTTCTTACCCTCCTCCACTAAGGCCCCAAACTCTTCCCTGGAGTCTTGGGAGACCAATTCCTTGAACTTCCCCATAGAGTTCCAGGAATTAAAGTTATAGCGGCTCAGGAGTGCCTGCTGGTTAGCCGCTCTAAGTTGTAGCCCCCCAGCTGAATAAACCTTACGCCCAAACAAATCGAAGCGCTTAGCGTCCTTCGATTTGGGCGCTGCAGCCTGTTGACCGTGGCGCTCCCTTGCATTCA
This sequence comes from Chrysemys picta bellii, assembly GCF_011386835.1. Lineage (NCBI taxonomy): Eukaryota > Metazoa > Chordata > Testudines > Emydidae > Chrysemys > Chrysemys picta. The sequence continues at coordinate 247,869,283 of NC_088792.1, forward strand.
CTGATGACACCACCAGTGAACACAGCTGGGGATGAATGTACAAGTACTCATAGTCCTTTGAGGGGACAAAGTACTTTCTTTCCACCCCTCTGGCTGTGGGTGGAATAGAGGCAGGAGTTTGCCATATCGTAGTGGCGTTAGCCTGGATCGTGCGGATTAGGGGCAACGCTACTCTGGATGGGGCATCCGCAGAGAGGATGTTCACAATGGGGTCCTGCACCTCCACTATCTCCTCTGCCTGTAGGTCCATATTACGTGCCACCCTACGTAATAGGTCCTGATGTGCCCGGAGATCTATCGGGGGTGGACCTGTGCTCGTTGTGCCCGCCACCGCCTCATCTGGGGAAGATGAGGAAGATGCCTCAGGTGGCAAGGGATCTAAGGGCGGGTCATGTTCCGATGAGCCCTGGAGCGGAGCATCACCTGCCCCTGGGTCCAGGTCGTCAGGTGGTGCGGGCACGGAAGCCTCCATGCCCCCTGGGAGAGGGCGAGAGATGGTGGATTCTGGGGCCCTATGCTCAGAGCACACCGAGCGAGAGGCTGATGGTGGTGGAGCCCCTTGTGCTTGGTGGTACGCCCACGGGGTCCAGAACGACCAGTGTGAAGGTCCCTGAGCGGGATCCTCCGCTACCTCCTGCCAGTGGCCCATGTCCGCCTCAGCGGCCTGCCCCTGAGGGGGGTATGCCGATCTCGAGGCCCCATCGGAGGAACGGGACACTGATCTCGAGGGCCATGGCGGTGCCGATCGCGCCGAGATGAGCTCCGAATGATACGGTGCCGCTCGGTGCCGGTCTGGAGATGATCGGTCCCTATGCGGTGCCGGTGAGCGGTGCCGAGATCGGGATCGGTGCCGATGACCGCGTCGGTGCCGAGAGTCCGATCTGGACCTGGAAAAGGCGACCGTGAGTAGGCCCGGTGCCGGGAGCGGCCCCTCGACGTCGAGCGTCGCTCGTAGCGGTGCCAGGAACTACGTCTCGAGTTCGAACGGTACCGATGATCATAACGGTGCCGGGATGTGGAACGGTGCCGCGACGATTATCTTGGCCGCGAGTACGACCGGTGCCGAGGTGATAGTCGGCGTCGGGACCTGCTTCGTGACCTGGATCGGTGCCGTGGGTCCAGTCCTTGAGATGGGGGGCGCATCATGGCAGGTTTTCCCTTGGATTGCACCAGACGAGGAGCCAACGGTGCCGGTGGTTGGGGCGGTGCCGGCTCCGTGAGAGTAATCAAGTCTCTCGCCGTCGTGAAGGTCTCTGGGGTCGAAGGGAGACACGGCTCCACCACTGACCGAGGTGGTGATCCCGTCCGCACCGGACTCAATGGCCTCGGAGCCGGAGTCGACGGTGTAGGAGGCACCTGCTTTTGGTGTTCCACAGGTGGACGCGGCTCTACCCCCGGCACCGGGGGGGCCGGCGTCTTCAGGACAGCAGTCTCCTGCGCCTTACGGGATTTCTTATGTCCCGGGGACAAGGATCGGCGCCGAGGCACTTGCGGCGGGTGCGGTGCCGAAGGGGTCCGGTGCCGTGGAGGCTTGTCCGACTCCACCCGCGGTGCAGGGGCAGTCGGTGCCGCAGGGGCACCGCGCACCGAGGCGCTTGGCGCCAGGGCCTGACGCGCCGATGGAGTGTCCGGGCTAAGTGCCGCCTCCATGAGGAGTTGCCGAAGCCGAAAGTCCCATTCCTTTTTGGTTCTCGGTCTGAAGGCCTTACAGATCTTACACTTATCTGTTTGATGGGACTCTCCCAGGCACTTCAGACACGAGTCGTGCGGATCACTTGTGGGCATAGGCTTAGCGCAGGACGCGCACTGCTTAAAGCCGGGAGCCTTGGGCATGAGCCCGGCTATGCGCCGGGGGAAAAAGGGGGAAGAACAACCCCCTTAATCCCCTTTAACTATCTACAACTACGAAAAGGTAAACTGAACAACTATCTAATACTATATAACAACTACAACTACAACTATCTACAGAAAAAAACGGATAAGCTAGGGAGAGTGGAGAACAGCTATGCCGCGCTCCACAGTTCCAACGACCGTCAGGGGCGGTAAGAAGGAACTGAGGGGGCGCCGGGTCGGCTGGGGTATATATCCAGCGCCATGAAGGCGCCACTCTAGGGGGCTCCACAGCCGACCCGCCGGGTGTTGCTAGGGTAGAAAATTCTCTGACGATCGTGCACGCGGCGCGCGCACACCTAATTGGAATCGATATGAGCAAGCACTCGAAGAAGAACTATTGATATCAGCAAAAAGAAGAACAGGAGTACTTGTGGCACCTTAGAGACTAACACGGCTGCGGATACAGACTAACACGGCTGCTACTCTGAAACCTGATATCAGCAAGAATACATCCCAAGTAAAGATAATATACATAATCCTTAAACTGCTTTCAGAGAGATACATAAACATTATGTTATCTTGTAATTATTTAACACCATATTGGAAAAAGGAGTGATACTGGTTGAGTGGAAACACGCAGTAGTAATTCCAATATGAAAACCAGGAAAACTATTCACAAAAGTGGATGCCTATAGTCCAATTGCCCTTACATCCTGTCTGGGTAAAATTATGGACAGAAGGGTGAATGAAAGATTGGTTGCCTATTTGAAAAACAATGGTTTTACAGATAAGGTGCAGAGTGGTTTTAGGAGAGGAAGATGCACCATTGATCACACTGCTAAATTAGAAACTGAAATACAAAGAAGTATGAGACACAAGGGTTTCATGATAGCTGTTTTCCCAGATATTGAAAAGGTGTATGCCATGCCATGGAGGGAATGCTTATTGTACAAAGTAGGTGCACTAGGCATCAGGGGAAGAATGTATGTAGGGATTAGAGAATTTTTGAGCAAAAGCAACACACAGGTCAGAGATGAGAAATATGTATAATATTAACACTTCTCTGTGGCTTACCATTTTTATCAGCCTGACCTTATTTAATATTATGATAAATGATCTTCCAAAACAAATAAGTGTCAGGGTAGGTGTCACTCTCTTCACAGATGATTGTGCTCTATAAGTTAGGAGAAGGAATACTGAGGTGGCAGAAAAGAGAATCAACAAAGCATTGAGAGACCTCTGACTGGGGAAATGCATGGGTTTTCAAGTTCTCCACTGCCAAAACTCGACTGCCAAAGGAGAAGGAAAGTTACAAACATAAAGACATAAGAACAGCCATACTGGGTCAGACCAAAGGTCCATCTAGTCCAGTATTCTGCCTTCCGACAGTGGCCAATACCAGGTCCCTCAGAGGGAATGAGCAGAACAGGTAATCATCAAGTGATCCATCCCCTGTTGCCCGTTCCCAGCTTATGGCCAGGGGCGGCTCTATGTTTTTTGCTGCCCCAAGCACGGCAGTCAGGCGGCCTTCGGCAGCACGCCTGCAGGCGGTCCGCTGGTCATGCGGATTCGGCGGTGTTTCTGCGGGTGATCTTCCGGTCCCGCACCTTCAGCGTACCCGCCGCCGAATTGCCACCGAAGCCGCGGGACCGGCGGACCTCCCGCAGGTATGCCACCGAAAGCTATCTGACTGCCGCCCTCACGGTGACCGGCACGCCACCCCCTGCGGCTTGCCGCCCCAGGCACACACTTGCTGCGCTGGTGCCTGGAGCCACCTCTGCTTATGGCAAACAGAGGCTAGGGACACCATACCTGTCCATCCTGACTAATAGCCATTGATGGACCTATCCTCCATGAATTTATCTAGCTCTTTTTTGAACCCTGTTATAGTCTTGGTCTTTACAACATCCTCTGGCAAAGAGTTCCACAGGTTGACTGTGTGTTATGTGAAGAAATATTTCCTTTTGTTTGTTTTAAACCTGCTACCTATTAATTTCATTTGGTGACTCCTAGTTCTTGTGTTATGAAAAGGAGTAAATAACCCTTCCTTATTTTCTTTCTCCACACCAGTCATGATTTTATAGACCTCTATCATATCCCCCCCTTAGTTGTCTCTTTTCCAAGCTGAAAAGTCCGTCTTATTAATCTCTCTTCATACAAAAGCTGTTCCATACCTGTAATCATTCTCATTGCCCTTTTCTGAACCTTTTCCAATTCCAATATATCTGTTTTGAGATGTGGTGACCACATCTGCATGCAGTATTCAAGATGTGGGCATACCGTGGATTTATATAGAGGCAATATGATATTTTCTGTCTTATTATCTATCCCTTTCTTAATGATTCCCAAAATTGTTAGCTTTTTTGACTACTGCAGCACATTGAGTGGATGTTTTCAGAGAACTATCCACAGTGACTCCAAAATCTTTGAGTGATAACTGCTAATTTAGACCCCATCATTTTATATGTGTAGTTGAGATTGTTTTCCCATGTGCATTACTTTGCATTTATCAACATTGAATTTCATCTTCCATTTTGTTGTTCAGTCATCTAGTTTTGTGAGATCCCTTTGTAGCTCTTCACAGTCTGCTTTGGACTTAACTATCTTGAGTAGCTTTGTATCAGTTGCAAATTTTGCCACCTCACTCTTTATCCCTTTTTCCAGATCATGTATGAATATGTTAAATATGTACGGGTCCTAATACAGACCCCTAGGGGACATCACCACCACTATTTACCTCTCTCCATTCTGAAAACTGACCATTTATTCCTATCCTTTGTTTCCTATCTTTTAACCAGTTACTGATCCATGAGCGGACCTTCCCTCTTATCCCATGACAGCTTACTTTGCTTAAGAGCCTTTGGTGAGGGACCTTCTCAAAAGCTTTCTGAAAATCTAAGAACACTATATCCACTGTATCCCCCTGTGACGTTCCCCTCTGGTGTTATCCAGACCGGTGATCTGCTAGATCACTCCAATTCTTGACTCTGGGAGCCAGCCTTCCCCTGCTCTGCTGTGAGAAGTCCCACTCCTGGGCTGTTCACGCACAGCCTCTGGTATGTAAGCTGCTCCTTAGATTGTGCAACCGAATGACACTAGCCAATATCTCTGGTCCCAGCCACAACCCTAGGAACCTCCGTCTTGCAGTGTCCACTTATGCCCGCTGGATGCTGCAAACTTATACGAGTTTGTCAGTTTAACAAAGAAATTGATATGTACCAGGCTTGTTATCCCAAAGGGAATCTCTGACACACTTCAAACCAAACAGATTTATTAACTATAAAGATAGATTTTTTTAAGCTGATTATAAATCAAAGCATAACAAGTCAGATTTGGTCAAATGAAATAAAAGCAAAACGCATTCTAACCCGATCTTAACACTTTCAATGCCCTTACAAACTTAGATGTTTCTCACCACAGGCTGGCTGGTTGCTCTTCAGCCAGGCTCTCCCCTTTGATCAGCGCTTCAGTCGCTTGGTGTGGTTTCTGTAGATGTAGGTGGACGAGAGAGAGAGTGTATGGCAAATGTCTCTCCCTTTTATCATGTTCTTTCCTCGCTCTTGGTTTTGCCCGCCCCCCCCTTCAAAGTCAGGTGAGCATTACCTCATCGTAGTCCCAAACTGAAGGGGGGTGACTCACTCAAGAGTCCAACAGATTCTTTTGTTGCTGCCTAGACCAGCGTCCTTTGTTCCTGTGAGGCTGGGCTGGGTTTGTCCCATACCTGCCCTGATGAGCTGTGAACTGCCTCTCTGCTCTTGAAGAATTTTTTCCTGGGCTTATTTTAAGCCATGAGGATACATTTTTAGCCTCATAACTATATACATGAAATTTATAACCTATAACATTATTGTAACAACAATGCTCAGTGCATCATGAGCCTTCTGAAGACACCCAACATGACAAACTTTGCATTGGATACCACACAGTCATTTTAAAAGGATGAACATGGGGGTGCTGGGTGTTCCCCTGAGGTACAGGGCATCACACTCCCTTGTTGACCCCCTCAAAAATTCTAGTAAATTGGTGAGGCATGATTTCCCTTTACAAAAAAACATGTTGACTCTTCCCCCCAACAAATTACGTTAATCTATGTGTTTAACACTTCTGTTTACTATAGTTTCAACCAGTTTGCCAGGTACTGAAGTCAAACTTAGAGGTCTGTAATTGCTGGGATCACCTCTGGAGCCCTTTTAAAAAAACTGGTACATTAGCTATTTTCCAATCATTTGGTACAGAAGCTGATTTAAATGATAGGTTACAAACACAGCAAATAGTTCTGCAATTTCACATTTGAGTTCCTTCAGAGTTCTTGAGTGAATTCCATCTGGTCCTGGTGACTTATTACTGTTTAATTTATCAATTTGTTCCAAAAACCTACTCTAGTGACACTTCACTCTGGGACAGTTCCTCAGATTTGTCATCTAAAAAGAATGGCTCAGGTTTGGGAATCTCCCTCACATCCTCAGCTGTGAAGACTGATGCAAAGAATTCATTTAGTTTCTCTGCAATGGCCGTATCATCCTTGAGTGCTCCTTTAGCATCTCAATTGACCAGTGGCCCCACTGGTTTCCTGCTTCTGATGTACTTACATTTTTTTTTTTTTTTGCTATTACTTTTTGTTTCTTTGGCTAGCTGCTCTTCAAATTCTTTTTTGGCCTTCCTAATTATTTTTTTACACTTGACTTGTCAGAGTTTATGCTCCTTTCTATTTTCCTCACTAGATTTAACTTCCACTTTTTAAAGGATGTCTTTTTGCCTCTCACTGTGTCTTTTACGTTGTTGTTTAGCCATGGTGGCACTTCTTTGGTTCTCTTACTATGTTTTTTTTCACATTTAAGGTGAGCCTATATTACGGTATCTTTAAAAAGTTTCCAAGCAGCTTGCAGGGATTTCACTTTTGGTGCTGTACCTTTTAATTTCTGTTTCACTAACTTCCTCATTTTTGTGTAGTCCCTCTTTCTGAAATTAAATGATACCATGTTGGGCTGCTGTGGTGTTTTCCCTGCCACAGGCATGTTAAATTTAATTATATTATGGTCACTATTACTAAGTGGCCCAGCTATATTCACCTCTTGGACCAGATCCTGTGCTCCACTTCGGACTAAATCAAGAATTGCCTCTCCTCTTGTGGGTTCTAGGACTAGCTGCTCCAAGAAGCTGTCATTTAAGGTGTCAAGAAACTTTATCTCTGCATCCCATCCTGAGGTGACATATACCCAGTCAATATGGGGATAATTGAAACCCCCCATTTTTATTGAGTTATTTATTTTTATAGCCTCTCTAATCTCCCTGAGCATTTCGCAGTCACTATAACCATCATGGTCAGGTGGTTAGTAGTATATCCCTACTGCTATATTCTTATTATTTGAGCATGGAATTACTATCCAGACAGATTCTATGGGACAGTTTGGTTGGTTTAAGATTTTTACTTCATTTGATTCTATGCTTCCTTTGGGCTTGTCTCCACTTACCAGGGGATCAACATGCAGTGATCAATCCATCCAGGATAGATTTAGTGGGTCTAGTGAAGTCCCACTAAATCGACTGCCGATCGCGCTCTCATTGACTCCAGCACTCCACCAGAATGAGAAGTATAAGGTAAGATGACAGGAGAGTTTCTCCCAGCATGGTGTAGACACTGCAATAAGTTGTCCTAAGGTACGTTGACTCCAGCTACATTATTCACGTAGCTGGAGTTGCGTAACTTAGGTCGACTTAGTCCCATAGTGTAGAACTGCCCTTTCATATATAGTGCCACTCCCCCACCAGCATGACCTGTTCTGTCCTTTCGATATATTTTGTACCCTGGTATTACTGTGTCCCATTGATTATCCTTATTCCACCAAGTTTCTGTGATGCCTATTATATCAATATCCTCATTTAATATGAGGCAAAGGAAGGTGAACTGTATCTGTATGGAGAACAAATACATATAGTTAAAAGGTTCAAACTCTAAGGGGTAATATTTGATGCTACATTACTTTGGAGAGATCATACAAACTATGCTAATGATAAATGTACAGGAAGGATTAACCTGCTTAAAAGTCTTGCTGGGACTAATTGGGGAGTAGATAAGAAAACACTGCTGATGGTATACAGCGCCTCAGTCAGACCAGTTATTGGCTATGGCTGTCAAGCTTTTGGGTCAGCATCAAAATCAGCATGTAAAAAATTAGAATTAGGTATTAGGAATTGTGTACAGCGCGTTTATTACATCCATATATGTATTACAGATAGCTTCTAGTGAAATGCGTGTTACACTATGAATGAAACTACTAGATCTAACTTTTTGGGCCAAAGGTAATGGGAACTACAATGATGAAAGTACCAAACAAATTTATAAGGATTGTTGGGAATTTGATAGGTGAACTATAGCACATGATATTAGAACTCCAGATGCCGTTTGAGTTAAAGTGTGGATGCAGGAGTTGAAAGATGCGGGAAAGCTGAACAAAGTCAAAACTTTCAGTCATGGGACAATTAATTATGAATGGAAAGTTGTATGTCCAAATGTGGATTTAGATTTATTTTATAAACTTATGGGTAAAAAAGAGATGAATAGATGAAAAGTGGAGTCAATTTTGTCAAATACATACTGGTAAAAAAGAAAAAACTGGAAGAGTAGGGAGGGCATATCATATACCAAAATTTGGAATTAGTACATCTAAAACAATATTTGACTATGTAGGTGTCATGACAGCTGAACTAGTAGCATTAATGCTAGCACTGAATTGGATCTGGGACTTACGCCCAGCAGAAGTGGTCATTGTTTCACATTCAATCTCTGGCCTTATGGCAATAAAAAAGGGTGTCCCAGCATGTAGAGGTGATTTAATCAATAAAATTGTATTTCTAATAACAGAGTTAGTAAAGATAGGCATACATGCAGCATTAACTTGGATCCCAGCGCATACTCAGATAACCGAATGAAATGGTGGGTAAAGCAGCTAAAAAGTCTGCAAGAAATGCAAGGATTACCATAGAAATACTCTTGAGTAAACAGGAATTCAAAAGCCTACTACAGAAAAATTTAAATGAGGAATGGGAAAAAATTTGGATTAATGGGTAAAAACGGAATTTTTTGAATTGTCCGCTAGAGTTGAAGACTACAACATACTTCAGAGTCTGGATAGGACTAGTGCAGTGCTTTTGTTAGTAGTAACTGGCCATTGTGGCTTAAATACAAATCTTTTTTGAATAAATAGACACAAAGATGGACTATGTGTACTCTGTAAGGTAGAAGAAACAATTGATCCCCTTTTTTGAGTAGGTAAGGGCTTTGATAAAGAAAGGGAAAAGCGTTTTGAGCAATTCAAACATCTTAAGGCAAAAAAAGTTTACATCATGTGATTTACTAAAAACGCTGGGGAACTGGAGTATTATTAAAAAGGTGCTGTTACATTACTGAAAGACACAGGGAAGAGCAAGAGGCTATAAACCGCTAAGTACTGAGGAATTGTAGTTGGCAGTGGCTATAGACTATTCAGTCAAGTCTGTGTCACCATAAAAAAAAAAAAAAAGGCATAGGGTTGCAGTGTGGAAGCCTGCAGTCACTCTCTGGGCTTAGAGAGGGAAACAGGGAAACCTAGGGGGAGAGTAAAAGCCTTTGGACCCAGGGCCTGAAGGAAGGGTTTACCCAGAAGAGTGCAAGAGCAAGAAAAGCCTCAGCAAAACAGCAGCAAGGTTTGGAACCGTGTGGAGCTTGGTTGCAGATTTAAGCATCCCGGAATTGAACCTGGAGCAGTGGGTGGGCCCAGGTTCCCATACCAGCCACTGGGGAAGTGGGATAGCTTTGAATCAGAGGACTTCTGGGAACGATACCCAGACAGCCAGTTTGGTGAGACTTATTCCAGAAGAGGACATCACAAACCCTAAAGAGACCTGGCTGGAGGGCCAGTGACAAAGAGGGAGCCCTCCACAACTTCTGGAGTGTAAGAGGGGCCACAGCATGAATGAGGGACAGGAAGGGATGTCAGACTGGGCAGAGCTGTTCCCCAGACACAATCACAAGGAAGCATCCCAGCGTTGAGTAGAGATCAGACGTGCCAAACCTGTGGGGGGGGAAAATGCAGAAATTGGGCTTGTTTTTGGCTTAATCGGCTTGTGTGTTGCTTGTTGGCTAATTTTTGGTTTGTAGCTTGTTGCTTGTTTGGCTTGTAGCTTGTTGCTTCTTGTAACTTGTTGCCTTGTTTTTTTTTTTTTTTTTTTATCAGCTCCCAGCAAGCAGGGGCAAGTAGCAGACAGTAATGGGGGGAGAGAGTCAGGGGTGCACAGTGGGCCCACCACAGTCCCAGACTGCACGCTATGGGGATTTAGTCACTAGAGTGGGGTTCTTAGGAATTGGCTTGTTTTTGGCCTTGTTTTGAAATGGGATTAGCTTGATTTTTGGCTTATTGTGAAAGTCGAGGTGCTTATTTACCACGTGAAAGTTGGCAACTGTGGTAGAGACCCTGCTACAAGGTTATCAGTGAGCCTATCAGAAGTGCTCTTTATGCAGAGATTCATTCATTTTTCACAGCCTAATTATAATACTACTGTTTTCCATAACAAGCAGTAATGTTTGTAAATACTAGAGGTTATGATGTAATGTACTAAGGGAAAATACTTTGATTTGGGGATTATTCTGTTCTATATTTGGTTCTGTGTTGATTTACACATGGTTAATCGAACCCAAAGATACAACAGTGATCAACTTTTATTCCTTTTTTCTTTGAATTTCTACCTCTGCAGTGTTTGCTGATAGCTCAAGTTCTGATCTCTGAGTTGCTCAAACCGCAGATGTCCTGGGAGTCAGTGGGAGTTGTTCGTGAATGTCTGAGGGCAGAAGGTGTCCTGCACTATTTGAAGAGCTGTGATTTTTTTCCCCAGCATTGTTTTTCCCTGACCCTCATCAGGCTTTTAGCTAGTATAGGAAATCTGACCACACATCAGAGTGCTGCTAGGGTTTGATTTCAACACATTATTTTGTACACCGATAGAAATACATCCCTAGCTCAATTAAAGTTTCTTTCTTCAAAATCCTTATCTTCTAAGTACATCTTCAAGATTCTAAAACCCATAAGCTTTCTACAGCCCACATTTCAGACAAGTGTGCAGGTCCAATTTGTCCTCAGGCTATAGATTTTAAATATGATGCAGAGATGAATGAGTAAACAGTCATTTTCTATTTGATTCTGAAATTGACAGTATTGTACTCTGTTTCGTACAGAGCCATGAAAAGTGATTTTAAAAAGGAAATCTAGGCTGCATGCTTTTTGAAAGAATTCAATGGCAGCTGAAGCAATGATTGATCCTTTTTTTTTTTTTTTAAACAGAAATACCCTTAATATTCCTAACACACACCAGGCTGTGCTCCAAAAATATTTTACTTATGAGTAATTGGGGAAATGTGCTTTTCCTCTGTGGCAGAATTCCTGCGCATTTTACTTATATGACTCATCAGATGACTCAGACTCAGATTGGAAAGAAGCCTAGAATAGGGATAGTTGAACAACGGCATTTCTATTTTGCTGTGAAGCATATGCCATCACAGTACATGTGTTGCAAGTTAATTGGGCCTGCTAGTGAAGGCAGGGGGCTGGACTCAATGGCCTTTCAGGGTCCCTTCCAGTTCTATGAGATAGATATGGAGATATACCTATATTTATTAAATTAGTTTACTTTTAAAGCTTGATTTTAATATTTAAAGTGTGATAGTTGTAGGGTTTCTTAATGTTATACCAGAACTGTGTGTAACAATATAAATCCATACTTTTGGGAGCCTTCAAAGTTAACAACTGTATTTGCTAGTGTTACTTTACGGGGGTTTGTGCCAAGTGGTCAGTTGATCAATATTCTAATGTAATCTGCGCAATCCTTTTGTATCAAAATCCAAGGAAAACATTTACAAAGAGAGGAAAAATCTTACATGCCATCCCAGTGTAATGCATTGGCTTCTGAATGTGTCCCACAGCCCTCTGTTGGATGGAAGGTATTACAGCTGTTCATGTTTGTTCTCACTCAGAGAGAAAAATTCTTTAAGGCACCAAGTAGCAACCTGTGTTTCTGCAGCCTAAAGTCAAAATTTCTAATCTCTAGGCCATATGGAGGAAGTTGACTAATGATTGTGATTTCTTATGTGGCTATGGATTAGGCTTCTGTTTCCCCATGAAATTAAGGGGTAGATCCAGATACACTAAAAGCCCTGAAGTTAATGACATCATCACTGGTGGCTCAATTTATTTTCATTATGACATGTGGTCCTGGATTATTATCAATTATTCACAACTACGGAAAAGTTCATGGCGATGTCATTTTGAGACGAGGATACGAATGTTATTTTTCCATCCAAAGGAATAGGAATTTGGTTTGCTGTATATATTATTTAAAGTCATACACTGTTATTTCTTGCTATATTCCATTTTCGGGCCTGATCCAAATCTCACTGAAATCAGTGGAAAGAATCTCCCATTAACTTCAATGGCCTTTGGATCAGACCCTTAGTGAAAATAAATGCTAATATAATGCAATTACATACAGGCAATACATATTTGTTAAAATAAATCTGGAAAATGTGCAACTTAATCTATTTATTTTATGGTGTGTGTGTGTGTGTGTGTATATATATATATATATATATATATATATATATATATATGTATTTATGACATATTAAGCTACCCAATTTAAACCAGAAAAACAGGAATGCAATATATTGTACTACTGCTAGCTCACAGTAGTTGGCAGCTACCTTCTTGCATTTCTGACCTAAAAATGTCTTTAAGCCATTATCTAGCCAAATGCAATTTTAAATGAACGAGAGAGAGATCTTGACTATCAGGGTTAATTACATAGATACGTATTTTTAACTGTACCAGAGCAAGAAGAATTGCAGTAAGAGGCTGGAATTATAATAAAATAAAGTTAATTTTCAGATTCAGCTGTAACTATGGTAACCATTCACTGTATTTAACAGTCTGCATAAAAAGCTACTGACCTTAACTAGACAAGAATAAATTGCATATAATGTTACCTTACAGATGTTCCAAAGATTATAAACTATTTTAAATGGAACTTTTTGTGTATTTTATATTTTAAGAAGCCATTTGACATTAACATTACATTCCTTGTTCAGGTTGACTGCAAGGACAGTTAAAGGCAAAATATTAAGTAAGTAAAATTTCAGAGTGAGAGGCAAAGGAGAGTTAAAATGTGAAATTAGGAATTAAATTAAGAAATACTAGTCACAGAGTAAAATGCTATGATTTTCTGTGGGTGTATAACATGAGATTGTGATACTGAGCCAAAAATCTGCTCTCACTGTAGCTCATGCACCCCCATTGGCTTCAATGGAGTTGCCTTCATGTCAGCAACTCCTAGTGTTCCTCTGTACAAGAATAGCTTGATTAAAGGACTGGATGCAGTGGAGGATTAATGCACAGGTCCATGGGGCCCATACCTAGGGGCCCCGATCAAGAAGGGGGGGCCCACTGGCACCAGAACTGTGGCCTTGCCCCCTGCTTCTCCTCTTCCCTCTGAGGCCCCACCCCCTGGCCCGGGTGGAAGCTGGAGCTGGACCATTGTAAAAGCCACACAGGGAGCCTGGGCTGCTGTGGGGAGCCCCAGACCCTCCACCTATCCTGGGTGAGGGCCGGAGAGCATCCCCGGGAGGCAGGGACATGGGCCTGGGGCTGCTCTCAGGCATCCTGAGCCTCCGCCCAGGGCAGGTGGAAGGTCCGGAGCTCTCCACAGCAGCCTGCACTCTCTGGGTGGCTCTTGCCACGGCCCAGCTTCGGCTTCTGGATGGCTTCTGGCTAGGGGCGGGGGGTGGGGCCCTATGGCGAGGGGAGCGTGGGGGGCCCAAATGTTCTTTGTGCCCCGGGTGCCAATAAATCTTAATCCACCTCCGACTGGCTGTAATATCCTAAACTCTGCCCAACACCCTGAGATTCCAAATCTTCCTTTCGGGTTCCCAATGACAAAGTACGAGCGTTTTGGTCTGATGGGTGAGATGATTACTTCCCTTGCTCGATTCTTTCCGAATGCAACAAAGCTCATGCTGACCTTCCTCTCCCATATCTGTTGTTCTGCTCTGTTTTATATATCATTCTTGTTTTCTGCCTTTGTGACAAGAATATTGTTATGGACGCAAGTACACAAAATCAGAGGCTAGGGCTAATTAAAGTGTTCTTTTGCTATTTTGTTATGGGCAGCCTGTGACACTTTGGGGATCATAATGAGCAATAAAATACCTGTCAACTACTGTGTGAGCCCCGGGTTTAACTACTTGTGTACTATCTGCTTCTAGGTCAATTTGTTCTGCCTGCTGGTCTACAACATGGGATCTCACAAATCCCTGGCTCTTCAGGCAGGCATTTCGGTTTGTGTCTGACTTTAAGATAAGGCCACATCCCTTGTGTGGTGTCGCTAGAAAAGCCTCAAAACATAACTTAAGCTGAGAGAACCCTATTAAAATGGAATGGGGGAGAAAGTATTTATAAATTAATCAGGCATGGTTTAGTTATGCAATTTTTTGGTTTTGGTAGGGTTGTCTCTACTGGTGAGAATGTCTTTACTACCTGGACATCAGTAGCTGAGGGAGGATAAAGAAAAAGAGGGGAGAGAAAAAATGCTTGTAATTAAAGTATTTGTAAACTCTTTTGATCGATGTAGATGGCTTTAGTGGAAGGTTCAGATAGCCTTGCCTGTAGTAAATATTACAGATAAAATCTTTATGAGAAAGTCTTGTCCCTTCAGGCACAGTCTAGGCAGTGTGCCCTGTGTATGTGCATTGGAGCATTGCTTCACCACAGCACAGAGAGTTTGGAAGTGGGTCAGGGAGGATGACTGTAGATTTACTAGCCAAAACCACATGTAGTTGAAGGATACTGGACTTTACTGCAGCCCATGGGATGTAGTAACAGCCATAAATGTCTGAGTTGCTGCTCCACTCCTGCTATCAGGCTGGGGTGGAGAAAAGACTCTTTTTCTGCCTACACTTACATGGGTCCTATGTATCTGCTTTGCACAGGAAGCCAGGATTTGGCCCTGGATGAGCAAGGCTTTCTGATCCAAGCATCACTTCCAGTTCGCTACACTAACTCCAAAAAGACAATGGGCTTCAAATAAAAAGTTAATGAGAAGAAACACAATTCTAGTTATTCAAGGGATTCATTTGCTTTTCATTTAAATCCATAAGAAAAATTAATGGCAAGAAACCCCTTTTTGTTTGAAAGTGCGTAATATGTGTTGATAGCTTTGAGAACTGTCTGGTTTCACATCACTGCATCTGATCACTGCTATCGTTTCACATCACATCACACCTGTTTTCATATCGCTATAGTGCAACAAGCTTCTACGCTTACTGTGCCTCAGCATATGTGCAAGTTAAAGCTTCAAGGAGCATGGATTATTATAATTGCATCCTTTGGGCATGTTTGTCCTTCCCTGAAATGACTATAGTGATCCTGATGTCCTCAACGATCTAACAACAATCTAGAAAATACAAGCTTGTAGCTGGCATACAGCATTAGATACACAGCTGTGTTGTATGTGTGCCAGGACTGATCTGTCTGCAGTACATGTTGTGTTCCAGTTGCTTGACCTCTAGTAAGGTGAGAGGGAAACTGCTGTACTGGAGTATGAGGCAGACACTTTTTCTCTTTACTGCTTTCTTTTCCTTAAGCTTCTGTATCTTAAGAAAAAGTACGTTGCCGGTGCAGGCAGACAGTTTTAGTTAATAATATGTTCAAGTACCTCTCCGCATATGTATCCCATATATTACCATTTGGATTCTATGTAAGGTGTCTCTATCATTTTGATATGTAACATACATGCAATATTTTAATCACATATCTTAAATCTGTGAATGTATTTAATTACAATGGAAAAGGAAAGGAAATCATTGGGTTTGTTCTTTATAAATTCTCAATGGATTTGATTAAATTATTTTTATTCATACTCCCAGATGCAAGCACCCTTGTTATCTTATTTATGCTAAGGGTAGATGCAATCACATGAAGATTACTAACATTTTGCTACATGAAACTGGAGATAAAGCTTATCAGCAAAGTGGCAGATGTTGGATTTTGCAAACTAAATTATTTCCAGATAGTTCAGTATCGGTCTAAATATATTCACCATAGAGGATGAGGAAAAGTTCATTTAGCACCTCCAAGTTCATCCATTTTCATATTCTCGTTTGAATGATGTTAATATCATTGGGTGAGACTCACTGTGGGAGCTCTGGTGAGATATTGAGGGATGGATGAGGCCCACTGTTGTTGGTTTGATGGAACACTGTGCTTAGGACAGGTGTTTTGATAACCTGTAGATTAAGAAGTTAATCTAGCATTTGCCTTTGAAAGATAAAAAGGAAAAACAAAGGTTGAAGTGATTAACTCCAGTAAATATCAAAGATGAATGATTATTTAAAATGTGGCTATGATGGTGGTGCTTGTTAATATATTTGGTATTTTAAAGTACCATTAATGTTATATCCATGTAAATACACGTAAGAGAAATAGGAATACTTACTGCTGTATGTTAGTGCAGTTTGTTAACAAACTGTACTGACAAAGTCTGATTAGTCTGTGATAGCCAAAGCTGAAATTTAAACCATAAAATGCCCCCTCGAGCTTCTATCTATATTATACTGGCTGGCACCCAGCATGTGTCAGTTTTTAAATAACTCATTCCCATGACCTTTGCAGCTCACCAACTTCTACAACAGTGCAAAAAAGAGCCTCACATAAGCGCTAAAGACTGCCAAAATTTAAGAAGTCAGCGCACCTCAAAATGATCAAAAGCAAAAGGAAAATAAAACACTGATTATATAACATACAGTCAATTCAAAAAGAGCTCGACAATGGTCCAAAAGCATGTTCCAGAGATGAATCTGCAGTCTGAATAATTCCAGCGCACTACAAGGACAGTCAGCCAGACAAGTAAGCAGAAGTTAGGGGCAAGGGGCACAACAACTAACTTTCATTTGATTTTTTTTTTAAATATTCATATAAACTAAATAGACAAAGTCTAAAGCACAGAGTAAATATTTATGTGAAAGGGGTTTACATA
The DNA here is from genome assembly GCF_011386835.1 of Chrysemys picta bellii. Classification (NCBI taxonomy): domain Eukaryota; kingdom Metazoa; phylum Chordata; order Testudines; family Emydidae; genus Chrysemys; species Chrysemys picta. Next base: position 247,886,170 of record NC_088792.1, read on the forward strand.
AGATAATAGATCTACTTATTAACCAAGAAGGAAAACATTATAGCTAACTCATCAAGCCCTTAATATCAAAGACATTTCTAAAAAAAGAAAAGGGTGGGGGTGCAGGGCTGTTGTGTGTCATTTTAAATTGGGAACTCCTATAAAAATCCTTTTAGGTTTTGTCTAGTGTTACTTCCATAGCAGTCAGAAATCTTGAGTCTACAACTATCTGTCTACTCCCACTGAAATAAATAGGAGTGGGTGACAGACCACTTTTGTCTGGTAAATATTCTAATCTCCATTGTTATAAGTGCAGATGGGACCTTAACTAAAACCTCAGCTCCTAAGAACTTTGAATTCTGAGGTAGTGGTTCAGAATCCAAGCCTGGCTCCAAATCTGAATTTCTGGGCTATCCTCTATCTCCATAAGCATCTTCAACTCAGACCTCCATGCTAAGAAAAAAGCACTGGACAGTACATAGCTGAGAGGTGGTACCAATTGCTTCCCCAGTACTGGTGGCCTATCATCTCTGCTGCTTGGTTCCATAGAGGCAACTGCACTGGCTGAATGCTGGCTAAATATTGTGTATTCTAGTCCACCTACTCACACCCTCAAGCTTCCTCCACAAATACATAATGCACAGCACACTTAACTATTGCCCATATGTCAACACTGGATATTTGATAGTGTTGTTAAGTTTTTAATTAAGATTTTGCATTATACTGTGAAAGAAATTAATGTGGCTATTTCTTTATCAGCTGAAGACAGAAAGTTCTGGGTGACAGTGTGGAGTCTGTTACTGTTAGTGAAAGCAGGCTGTCTGGAATTAGGGTGTAGTTAAGAGGTGCCCCATAAGTTATTTACTTGCTTTGTAGAGTTTGCAATGGTGGGACGTCACATTTAACTTTAATCCCTTTTTAAACAAAGTTTTTGTTCATGCTAATGTCAGCAAGTTAGAGTGCCAAACACATTTCTATGATCACTCTGATGGGATTCAAAATTATCCACTATATACCATCTTAAATGTACCAAATGAATAATAAAGTCCTTAGCTCTAACAGACTAAAGGCATGAGCGGGTATAATGCAGTACAATACAATAGAAAACAGAGTGGGTGTCTGACCATAATGCTTCACTGAACATATGGCTTTTTTGAATTGTTTTGAAGCAGGAAAGAGAAGGGGTTTTGGCTGCATAAATCAGGAAGCTGGTCAAAGTGAACTGGAAGGCTTTGCCAAGTGAAACTGTATTGGTAATTTCAGTAAGAACTGCAAAACCATACTATTAGAAAAGGCTCAGATAGCATTTTACTGGTGAGTCCCAGAGTCCTAGTCCCGCAAGGTGCTGGATGCCCTCACCTAACATTTAACTCAATGGAAGTTGAAAGTGCTCAGCCCCTGAATGCTGAAATCCTTTGTTTATTTACAGAACAAATCGAAGTGCAGCAGTAATTTGAGCCTCCTCATACTGCCCACCAATGTGCCTCTAGCCTGACTGGGAGCACCAGTTCTAGCAGCGAGGATATTTTAGTCTCCATGCTCATTTAGGCCTTAGTTATCCCATTTAGAAAGAGCTCTGGATTGCAGCCACACACATTTTGGGGGAGAAGAATTCTTTCTTGAACTCCCCAGTGCATGGGGGCAAGAGGACATCCACTGCTATCCCTCTTCATTAAGTACAGAGTATTCTACTGAGCTACACTGATCCTGCTCTCTGGGTCAATGCAAGGATGAGGCGTCATGGCCACCTCTTCCTTTCCCACTTTGGGGTAGCTTCTTCATCTCTTCCCCTTGTGGACTGATATAAGAGCCAGGCACGTTCTGGCCCTCATTCCTTAGATTGCCCTTGCTGCAAGTCCATAGTGGTACCATTTATGGTGGTGGTTTCTGTAACATGTATACTTGTCCACAGGGAACTGAACTAATACCAACAAACCACTCCACACAGGCCACCAAACAGCTTTCCATATGGTAACAACTCTTGATTACAATGATCTGGAGTAGAAATGAAAGATTATGTCCAATTACCAATCCCTTGAGCCATCCAATTTTTAAAGTAACAAGATAATGATAGTGACGTTTTGGAGTTCTGCTGGGTTGTGTCACCACCTGTCCTGAAACCCTCCTTTATTGGGCCTGTGGGGCCTTATGTTGAATGCAATCCTGTTTTACGGCTCTCCCTATCTTCCCCCCTAAATAAATATTTTCCTTTCCTATATTCATTGTATTCTTCCTGTGTGTGTGTGTATGTATGTTCACTCTGGGGAATTTGGAACAGGTGCCCCTGGGGTGAAAGGCACTTTCACTGCTGCCAGGGCCGGCTCTAGGTTTTTTGCCACCCCAAGCTCCAAAAGCGCAACTGCCCAAGCAAAAAAAAAATTTTTTTTTAAATGGGTGGCCGGAATGCCGTCCAAGCGAAAAACAAAAAAAGAATGGCCAGAATGCCGCCCCTGGAATTGTGCTTGCTTTGCTGGTGCCTAGAGCCAGTCCTGACTGCTGTGTTCCTCTGTTCGCCTTTTCTTGGCCAAAGCTACCTGCAGAGCAGACTCCATCTAGGCCACCAGGGCACTAAAGTTACAAGAGACCAAGGCACAGCTTATTACTTCAACTGGAATTAACAATTGCTTAAATTCAAATACAGCACTGGGTTGGGTTTAGATGAAAAGTAAAACAAGTCTATTTAATCAAAAAGAGGGAGGCTTTAAGGGAGTTTAAGTACAAGGGATAAAGACAAAAATGCAAATAAAAGTAAAAATACAAGCAAATAAAAATAAAATATGCTTTCTAATGTCTAAGAACTAACTGAACAAGTTATAGGCTTGGTCTACACTAAACCCCCAAATCGAACTAAGGTACGCAACTTCAGCTACGTGAATAACGTAGCTGAAGTCGACGTACCTTAGTTCGAACTTACCGCCGTCCAGACCCGGCAGGCAGGCTCCCCCGTCGAGCAGGATTACCGGAGTCGATGGGGAGCACTTCTGAGTTCGATTTATCGCGTCCAGACTAGACGCGATAAATCGAACCCAGAAGTTCGATTGCCTGCCGCCGAACCAGCGCGGTAAGTATAGACAAGACCATAGTCTTTGTTCAGGGTAGATTTCTTACCAATCTTTCTTCTTTCCAGCCAGGGCTGACTTTGTCAGTACAAGCACAGTACAAGGTGCTGGTTTCCCTCATCTTAATAGGTGAAAGATAACCAAAATCATTGTGTCCCCTCATATCTCTGAGTTCATTGACTCAGATTCAAGAGGCAGAGTGACCTCATGCTGTTCTTCCCTTCCTGTAGATTTCCCATCTCAATGCTGATTCATATGTGAATAGGGCTTCCATTGATTCCATAATACTTAATTTATATTGTCTGGGAGAGAACCTGTTTCTCCCTTTGTTTGGTCACAGACTTTGAAATATAATTTCAGCGAGTATCCATAATTCCTCATATAGTGTTAATACATACATTTTACAATGCTGTTAATCACCATTAGTGTCATTAGCTTTCATAAAAGACTTTGCATGATACACTGTTATAATACAGTAATATTGTATACAATCAATTCAATTATTTATCATTTGAGGTTCAGACCCCATCTTTACAGTTGAGGCTCTCTCTCCTACTCCTATGGTTGATGGCTTTGTTTACATTTTATGTAAATTTGCCTTCATTGTTTCTGCCTGACAACTGAGCTAGTCAGCCAAGCAAATACATTCCATTGTCTAGGGCAGAGTGGGTTTATGAATTGCTTGCCAAACACATTCTAAACTATAAGTCTAGCACCTATCCATAACTTTTTGTACATACCCCATACATACATCATACAAGAATACTAATGATCGATGAATTATTAATTTTCCAGTTATCTCTTACATGATACCTTTTAGATACAGATTATAACAAGAGTGTTAGGTGCAATGAGTATGTGAGGCCAGATGAGCTGCTGACAAAGTAGCGAACCATTATGAGGCCTCTGTCACAATGATTAAATATTGGATGTTTTTCATAGTCTTACGAGGATTAGATAAACACAACATATTTTGTCTATTACTAAGCATAATATTAATCTTCCTTAGGAAAAATGCAAACAAATCCCTCCCCTGGATAGTAGCTAGTAGTAGTTGCAAATTTAGTTACTTTTTTTGAAAGATTATATCATATAAAAGGCAATGGGACAAACTCTGCCCACAGATACGATATATCTGTCAACTTTTTAAAAAAAAAATGCAGCAGCCAAAGAGCCCTCCTCCCCATCCAAAACCAGGAAAATTATCTGGGCAAGACTCTCAACCCTAGTTGTACAGTTGCATATATTAATGAATATGCTATATAGAGGTGCTACTGCATCTTTATGCACTGTTTTTTCCAGGATAGTAGCCAAGGTATTTGGCTTTGCCTTGTTTTCCCATATTTCCTCAGTCCACACACACACATCCACTCCCACTCCCACTCCCACTCCCACAAAATATTTTATGGATCCTCTGCGTAAGACCATTTTTGGGTTGTCAGTTGGTATGACAGCCTGTGAAGTAGAAAAGTTTGGTTTGTGCACAGAACTTTGAGATAGATTTTATAGTAGATTGTTCTGCTTTTTGGCATGGAAGCCATAGGAGCAAGTTGGCATTTTTTTAAGCATTGTGCCTCTTATACTATGCAAAGATGGATATTGCAACAATATTAAGAAGGCAGGGGATGCAAAATCAGTTGAAGTATCACCCAGTGTTCCCAAACTTACTTTCAGTAAAATTATGTGAATATTTAAACCAGAAGTTTATTACAAACACCTGACTGAAAACGTGTGCTGATGAGCTACACCAAAGTTCTTCTGGAAATCTGTGTCAGAGGCTTCAGGGTTGAATACTGAAACACTCTGACTGCTGTAATAATGCATCGTTGCCTATAATTCTGCATTGCAGAATCAATCCACTGTTGACTGCAGACACGACTGAAAGGAACTGATGTATTTCAGTATATTTGGATGATAAACCATTCATCCAGAGAAACAGCTAGATGCTCCATGTCTTAAGTAATAAGAAGTGTTGGGAACTTGCATCCCCAGCAGTAAGTGACATCAAATGCTAACCAATCATAGAACAACATATCTTTATCTTTGGCATGTTTCCTACAAAAATGAGCATTGCTCAAAGAGAACAAAATGTTTTGGTCAGCCGGAATACAGGAGAGGGGAAAATCTAACATTCCATTCAGATACAGAAACTCAATTCTTGGCAAGCCAATAAACTAGCATGAATTTGAAGTCCACAGATTATCTATTGTTTGTAGAATTTATATTAGACTGTTATGGCCAAATCCGTTTCTATCTCTTGCTAGCTTAACTATCAAACTTTTCCAGTCTACATCACACTTTACCTGCACTGCTATCTGGACACTTACTATCTTGCTCTCAGCGAGATATGTAGTTTGAGCACAACAGTGGGAGCCAGAGACTCGTCACTTCTCTGACAGCTCTCATGCTAGTTTCCACCTTGGCCTTGAATGAGGGAGAGCGGCAGAGTGACTTAATTTCCCCACCCATTTCTGGCTGGCCAGAAAACATGAATTCTGTTCATGCACAAAGAAGCTGAGGTTTAAAAGTTTGTTTGCTCTGATGCAGAGTGAAAATGAGACTTTGAAACTTTTCATCATAAAATGAGTAAGCAAGCTCCTGTCCCAGAACAGCCAATAGTGCAGGTGGCAGGGCAATCAACTGACATGTAGGGGACTGATATTCAAGTCCCTGTTCTGCCTGAGTCAGTGCTCTAGAGTCGGTCTCTCTCTGGCCCAATGTATATTTAATTATTTATACACAGTGGAACAGCTTCAATATGAGAGATTAAAAGAGAACAAGAGGCTGAAGGCAGGTGGTTAGGCACTCACTTAGGATGCAAGAGACCCAAGTTAAAGTCCTAGCTCTGAACTGAGCACAGCAGGACCTTTCACCTGGGTCTCCCACATACCAGGTGAGTTCCCTAACCACTGATCTTTTGGCTATTTGGGGGTGGCATTCTCTCCCTCTCTAAGTTTGGCAAGAAATTCCATTCTGGACCTGAAAAACCTTCATCAAACTTGAAACTTTTCTTGGGAAGTGGCATTTGCTGAAAAATAATAATTCATCAACAATTTCATGATCAGCTTTAGATAATATCGATCTTGCTACTTCACAGGGCATTATGAAAAAGAGAATTAATGGTTGTAAGTGATTTGAAGAATAAAAGTGCTAAATATGATGATCTCTTATTTTGTACTTGGTCTTTCCTGAGCAGACTATGAAGTATCATTTTCTTCAGAGGTGGAGACAAGAACCCATTTCAAATCGCTTCTCAAGGACTATAACCCTCAAATTTGAAGTACAGTTGTCAGGAAGAGACTCTCACTCTGTACTCCCAGCTAATCGTTATTTTCTCTTTGACTAAGTCCAAGGCTGCAAGAGCTCCACATTCCCCAAACTGACAATTAATAACAGTTCAGCTAATTCAGAGAGTTCAAGATGACTATGATTAACTAGTCTGATCTCCTGTATGACATTGACACAAGTCATTCAACTGGCAGGTTGCCCCTGCTTCTGTACATTACTTACAAAAGAGGAGGGAGAATGGCAAAGAAATTTGAACCAGGACCTCTCAGCATCACATCCTTCAGTTTTTGAGGAGCCCAAATGGCACCACCAGACTTCAACTACCACATGGCTAGAGAGGGCTGATGATTATGTACCTCTGTAATAGAGGGCTTGAAGGGCCAGTTGGCCTAGTGGTTGGAGTGTTTGACTTCCTGCCTCCTACTTCTGTGCTCAGGGTGCTTTAGTTTTTAAGGCAAGGGGTAGGGAAACCCAGGCCCTCCTACTCCACTGGGCCCCAGCTCAGGGCCTTTGTAAATCAACTCCTGAGTTGGGGAGCTCCAAGCAGGAAGTCCATGTTCACTGCCCTGTGCTATTTCCTACTGTTGCCCCTTCAGTTTACAGCATGGCCCCTATAGTTCAAGTTCCTGGCTTGTCTCTAGTAGTGCCCCCTTGTGCACCCTAGGCAGCATCCTGCTGTGGTTCCAGGTTCCTCTGAGTGGGGCAGCCATAAATTTGATGGGGTCATTACCCTCACAAGGTTTCCACGCTTCGGTCATCCAGGTTCCCCTTAGGCCGGGTGCTTCTAGGTCTCCTCCTCTTTTGGCTAGTGGCTGCCTCTGCTGGCAGGCTAGTGAGCCTTCCCTCAGGTAGGGAAGCAGCTAGTTCCTGCCTCTTCACAAGTCAGCCACAAACTGAGTCAGGCTTCCATCTTTTCTCTCCCCTCCAGGCCTGGCATTTGCTGCTGCTATAACAGGCAGGGGGTTGCTGGGCCCAAAAGCTCTCTTTAACCTCTTCTGTGCTGGCGGGCCAATTTTACAGCCGGAAGCAAACTACCTTGCCACTGTGAACTGGGAAAGACTGCCCCTCTCATATTCCTATTTGTAGTGGAAGGGACTTGGAGATTTAGGAACATACTCAAATACAGTAACACTTATTTTGGCCCATTTCTACCTCTAACATGATGGTGGCTCCTACCTTGAACATTTTAGAATGACAACTGGACCATTGCTGCTGCAATGTTGCTCGGTGACTACTAGACATGATTTTTGGATGCTTCTTGTATCTCAAAGGTTTCATCAGATACTGGCTGTCTGAGTTGCCCTAACAGCAATAAACTATTCAGTAACTAATGCCCGCTGGGCATTACATGACCAAAATTCATGCTTCCATCCACGTATAGCATGAGCTCAGTGGTGATTTTATACTAACCCATTTCTGCATGCCCATAAAGAATGTAGTTATCATCATCAATCAAGTACACTCAGATGCAGTCTGACTCCATTCATTCTCTCATCTTTCCACACATTGATGGGGGGAAATTAATGTCTTGATTGCGCCTGCCTATATACTACTTATCAGTTCTGATCCCTCATAGTCATAGCACACTTTGCTAATCTACTTTTATCTATGTGCTACAAAAAATAATATAAATGATTAATCTTCTATGCTCTTTGATGAAATCCTTCGTGTACAGAGATGTTTATCAGACACTGCTAGGTTATGCATATATGTTTTCTATAATAATCGTCACCTTAAAGGTCATCCTGTTGATCAGTAAATGTGCTTTAAAAACCATACAATCCAATAATACCACAGTGATGGACATGGCATAAGATCCTACATAGATGCTATGACACAATCACCCAGCACACCACAATATTACTATTTTAAACTGTAATGTTTTGGATGACTGCAGTATTTTTGAGGATTTTTCCATTATATTCTACTATTTGACCTTCATACAAAGTGTTAGTGAGCAGTAGTTTCCAAGTACAAACATTCTGACATCTCAAAGGGACTTAAGTAATACAACCTGTCATTTCTTTTACTGCTTTCACTGCACAAATGTTAATATACTAACAGATACAAGGAAGGATAAAAATGCAGGTAGTGCCAATGTTTTAATTTTATCATAGAAGCGCTTCATGTGCAAAAAGAATGTTACTTCCAACGTTGCACAGTGTAGTTATTTAAATGCATCCAGAGTATGCCAGAGCAAAGGTTCAAACTTGTGAGTGGGCATTCTTCCAGCCTAAAGATAGGAATGGGTGGAGACAGTGAAAAGACCATGTATATGTATAGAGGTAAGCAAGTCAACAAAAGCTTTGCTCATGTTAAGTACTTAAAAGTCTCTGGTCCTGACTGAGGACAAAACAAGAATAAGCTAAGTAAAAAGACAGAATATCCAAGCTTTATAGTGCAGGCTCCAATAGTCTGGTTAAGGTGAGCATTAATACTTTTTTCCTATTAAAAAAGTATTTTGTGAACACCACAGGAAAATTGTATTGTAATTTTAAAATTAATTTATAATTCACAAACAGTACTCTTGCTTTCCCCTCAAAGAACAGCTGCAGTAACGGTAATGCTTCAAGTAAAGTTCCCCATACCTTCCCCTCTGTTCCTCAATCACATCAAGAGCAGCAGCTTCCAGGGTTGAGAAGATAATTTTGTTTCCCAAGATTTTTCAATGTGGACACTTTTACAACTAGCAAGCAAATAGACACTGCCAGACATTTCCCTAGCTTTAACTTTTCAGTCTTATTCATATCACCCATTTTTGTGGCTGGTAGAAATCCCAGAAGCAATCCTCCTAATGTCTGCCCATCCTAATTTTACACGTTTGTTGTTAAAAGATGCCATCTCTAATTCTGTAAACTCGAAAATGAATTCCGAATAGATTTGATTAAATTGGAATGTTGTACAAAGAGGGAGAAAGTTGATGGAAAGGATGTTTCTCCCTTTCTCTCCTTATGCATAAAATCTTTGAAGAGGGAAAAAACACAACACCCCTATGCTTCTGCACTTTATCTGACTATTGCGAGTGGGTTAGCAGCTTGTGGAAGAGCACAGTGGTTTAGACACATGTAAGAAGAGTACAGCAGAAAGTCTGAGTCTGAGGCCAGTCCATAAACCAGAAGTGCAAATTCAAGGAAGAGGAGTTTTCTCTAATTTGCAATAAGCTCTAGTTTTCCAGTCTGCTGCCCAGCCCAGGAGGTACCTTCTGATGATTTTCAGCAGGGTGGTATTTAAAAATAGGCCAGTACAATAGGGGCCACGGAAGGACAGATGTTAAATGCTGCTTTACGAGTAGCTCAGTTTTTCAGCCAAATCGATAGTACAGTAAATGGCCAGAGGAAAATGGCTAGGCTGGGGGAGGACTGCAAGAACCCCCTTCCCCCCGGCTGAAAGCAGGGGGCGGCAAGGCTGTGTTTGCCCCAAGCTGAGGAAGGAGAGCGGGCAAACTCTGAGGGTCCCAGCGGGAGACGCTCGGGCTCTTTGCACCTGTGCCCCGGCGAGGCACGTTGCTGCAGGGCTGCGCCCCAGCCCGGTTTAGCAGCGGTGCGGGACTCCGGCGGGCGTATGAGGAAAAGGGGCCTGGGAAAGGGAGGTTTCCCCGCAGGCAGCGAGTCAGGCCGCTACGGCTCGCCCGGCTCAGCAGCTGCCCTTGCCGAGAGGTCGGGCGGCGGCCCGCGCTAGGGCGGCAGAGGCGAGGCAACCCCATCTGCCGTTAGGCGGCGGCTCAGGGGGAGGGGCCTAGCTCTCGCGCGGCGGGCGTCCCGCCTCAAAGGGGCAGAGCTGTGGGCGCCCCTCCCCCTTCGCGCCGGCCCCGCCCGCTCCGGCCGGGTCACCCCCGGGAGCTCGGAGGGGACGGGCCGCTGCGCTGGGACCGCTTCGCGGCACCGCCGGTGAGTCCAGGCCTCCGGACCTCCTGCGTCATGTGGCCCCTTCCCCACGCAGCCAATGGGCGGCCCGGCCCTAGCGGCAGGGGGTTATAATCCGCGGCGCGTCATCACCCCCGCCTGCGGGGTGTTCCTCCGTCGCTGCCGTTTGGGTGCGCGGAGGAGCCGGGCGCGCCGGTCTGGCAGCTCCGCGCCATCCTCCCCTCCCGCTCCCGGGCGCGCAGGCAGGGTCTCCCCGGCTGTGGCCAGGTGCGTGTCCACACAGCCCGGGGCGTGCGGCGGGCTGCGCGAGTGCCCTAGCCGGGGGGCACGTCCACAGAGCCGCTGTGCCTTGCTGTGGGGCTGCGTCACCCCGCTGTGCCGCTCGTCCGGAGCCGGGCGGGGGCGGGGTGTGTGTGACGGGGACTGGTGCCGTCGCGCGGGGTGGTGGGTGGCGGGGCGGCGCGCGCTGCCTCCCGGTGCGGCGGGGGAGGCTGATGTGCGCGGGGGCTGTGGCGCGGGGGCCGCTGTAGGGTTATTCGCGCTCCATCCTCAAGGATGTGCGGCTGCTGCTGCTAAGGCTGCTCGCTGGCGGCACAAACCGCCTGTGTGTGTCTCGCCTGTCTCCCTTCAATGTTGGAGAGCGGCTGCTGCTCCTCTTTCTCCGCGCTCTCCTTGGTAACCTCTCTGCCTTGCTTTCCCTGGGCTGGTCCTGCTGCTTTGTGGATGTTGGCGGCTTCTTGTTGTGACAGGAGAATGTGTGTGTGTCCTGGGCCCAGGCGGATCGGTATGTATCTTGCACTCATCCTTGCTGAGTACTTGGGACTGGGGTCGGGTGGGAGCTAAAGAAGGGATAGTGGTTCTCAAACTGGGGGTTGATACCCCTCAGGGGGTCACCAGGTTATTACATGGGGGGAGGGAGCTGTCAGCCTCCACTCCAAATCCCACTTTGCCTCCAGCATTTATAATGGTGTTAAGTATGTAAAGAAGTGTTTTCAATTTAAAAGGGGGGTTGCACACAAAGGCTTGCTATGTGAAAGGGGTCACCAGTACAAAAGTTTGAGAACCACTGCCTGCACGAGAGAAGGGCTAGCTGGCTCTTAATGGGGGCTGACACCTGACCAGCTAAAACTCCTGCCTAATGGTTCATCTCTCCCCAGCATCCATTCTCAATAGACTAGACTGGTTCATTTTCCTGAACAGCTCTGTTGGCTTTTGAAACTGGCATGGGGTAGGTTTCATATTGTAAGATATGGGGGTTTCTGATGCAATTAATTAATCATTAGTACTTTTTAGGGAGGAACCAAATTTTTTTGTGTAGCACCAAAATATGGTGACTTTTAATATATTGACTAAAACAAATGTTCCAGGGCCTTAAAAATGTTACAAAATTATATATTCATACCTAAATAGTACATTACTATAGTGATAAGCACTATAAAAAGATCTGGAATCTGCATAGCTATAAACACAATGTTTATAAAGCATTTATGGTCTGAAAAGTGTTATTTCCAGGCCGTTCCCTGGAGGCTCTTTTAAGGAAGGCTTGGCTCTAATCACTTGACAAGCTGACTAGTAATATTTCCAACTAATTTTGCCTTTGAGTTCTTCCTGTTTCTTTGTCTTGTCTTGTACCAAATTTTCACTACTTGGTTCTTAAATTACTTTGTGTGGACCACCATGAAAATATCCTGTCTAGTTGTGGTCTGAGGCCATACTTTGTATCAGTTTTTATAGGGGTAACTGAGCAGGCTTGTAGTAATTCTGTACCTTGTCAGTGAATTCAGCACTTCACTTAACTGTTAGCATAATGAGCCAGGATTTATTAAAGCTAACATTCAAAATAGGCTGCTCATGCACATGTCAGTATAGGATGTGATCTGCTGTAAAGCATACAGGGCAAGGAAAAGCTTAAGTATGTTTGCAGTTACAAAAACAAAAATGAAAAACGTGAGCCTGCCTTCTCAATGCTTTTCTCTTTTACTTCACGTCCTCTCTCTGAATGTTTTCCCTATGTTGTTGATGGGTGTGGGTTTTTTTTTAAACTGGTACAGATAAGGTTTTCGCTAACTTAACCTCTGGTGGCACTGCAGAGCCAATACAGCTGCAAAACATTATTTGTATTTTTGCTTCATCATGGATCAAACAACAAAAACTTAGCAGAGTTCTTTCTACAAAATTGCTAGGGTAGGGTGATTTGTGAAGCTGAACACAATTTGACTTTGAAATTAGCAATCATAAAATTTTGATGCAATAAACATCTGATGAAGAAAAAATACAGAACACCCAATATCCACTTTTCTGACCATAAGTATACCTAAAGAACCTATTGAGACTTTTTTGTCTTGCTAAAAAAGATGGTACGTGAACATGACACTCAGAAGTAATATGTATATAGAACTTTCTGCATACTTCTGTAATAGAAGGGACTATTAGAGTTAGCTAGTGAAGTGATACTGGAATGCTTTGTGTGTGTGTTCAAGCCTGTCCATTCCAAACTACTTGCCCAGGTCAAGTTGGAAGCTTTCTTGGGTGAATGCCATCAACTTTGACAAGTTATAAGCTTTCACTCTAATTTTAAAAATAAATAAATCAAGCAACCTAGACCTTATTATGGTCCAGATATGAATTGTGTGTAAACCAGTGCAGTGCTTTGTTTATTAAGTCTACAGACAGGTGTGTTTCAGTACATCTGCTGAAGCTGGGGAAAGCTGTGGACAACAGCAGAAGTGAAAACTAACCAGTTTTATGAGTTTTCACAGCTGGTTTTAGGAGCCCCATAAGGTGCAATGGAAACAGACAACAATTGAGTCAGTTTTCACTGAGGCAGACACTAAAGCTATTCATTGTGGATGAAGATCCAAAAACAGAATTAGAAAAGGAGTAGAGTAGCAGAGACACCACCACTATAGCTGAATACAGAAAGGTGAAGGAGGGGTAGAGTAGCGGAGACCTTCACACCCACTTACCTTATGGCAAGAGCCGAGAAAATGACAGGGAATATTATCCCTTCTAAAGCCTGCGTGGGAGGGCAGCTTCAAATGTATTAGATGGTTATTAGCTGGAGGCTGACCTAAATGATAGAGCCCTTGAGCTGAGTCTGGGAACAGCATGCTGGTAAGAATTTTAGCACCCTGCCCTTTCAAAGTAGTCTGTGGTTGGAGAGAGCCTTGCCTGCTCTGCTGCATGTTCACTTAGGATTGGGGTGGCAGCCTATTGTTACTAAGGGGTATAGTCTTCAGTGTATTAGGTCTCTGGTAAAACTTCTGAGCTATGTGGCTGGGAGTGGGATGGGTGGGAGAGACTGAAGCTAAAAAGAGGAAGTGTGTTTGTTTCATCTAAAAATACACAGACATAAAGAGGGGAACTTTTTGAGGGGAAAATGGGAGGAGAGTGTGGAGGGAGTGAAGGAAGAGGAAATGTGCTGATGACACATGAAGAAAAGGGATACCATGATCTTATAGAAAAAAGAAAAAGTAGAATGAAACTGAGAAGTAATAGAGCTGGTTGAATTGTAATCACCAAATGTTATATTGGCATTGGTATTTGTCAGTTTATTAACAAATACTTGGTTCATTATGTGACCACCTTTATAGCGGGGCAAATGCATTCTTTAATACTGTTGAAGTTAGTTGCATCACACAATTCTGATTAGTAACATTACTTATGTACTGATTTTTAATTGTATGACTTTAGCAGGGACCATTATCTGGAGTGATGTGGTGGTGGTCAGTGCATCTTCAACCTAGCTTCTTTTTAGGGGAGTTGTTCTTGAGTAATCTATTCAGTTGCTATGTAGAATACTTTTGCTTGATTCCTTTGTAGTAGAGCTCCTGTCTTGAACCTTTCTAGCAAGAAGCCACTTTTTAATCTTGGGGTGGGGATTTGAAATCTGTCCTCCTGTCCCCTTGCACAAAGCTTGCAAATAAAAGCCTTAACTACAAAAAAAAAATAATAATCCCTTTTTAGTTTATAAGTGAGAGTCTAGTTTTGTAATGAGAATTTTTTTTTTTTAATAAAGAACATTAACATCTTATTCTGGACACTCTTCCCCTGAGAATAAGACATTGGAACAAACTATAGTTTCTAGTAATTGAAAATGTAGATGCTCTCAAGTTGTTTCTACAAGGCAGAAGGCCATTATTATAAGACCTAGTCTACAGGTATGAATCTCTTGGCTCATTTATGCTATAATCTTTAGTTTTCAAACTCTCAATTTAAGGGGGCATTCCTAAAGTTAATAGAACTGTCAGTGCAGATAACTTTGTGTAGGCCCCTCTAGAAGGCCTAATTTAGACAGGATACTATGTGTATACAGTAACTCCTCACTTAACATTGTAGTTATGTTCCTGAAAAATGCAACTTTAAGTGAAACAATGTTAAGCAAATCCAATTTCCCCGTAAGAATTAATGTAAATGAGGGGGTTAGGTTCCAGGGAATTTTTTTTTTCACCAGACAAGACTATATTTATACACACAAACACACACTATAAATTTTAAACAATTTAATACTGGTACACAGTGATGATGATTGTGAAGCTTGGTTGAGGTGGAGGAGTCAGAGGGTGGGATATTTCCCAGGGAATGCCTTACTGCAAAATGATGAAGTAACAATTGGCTGAGCCCTCAAGGGTTAATTCTCACACTCTAGAAGGCAGCAGGAATGGAGGGAGGGGAGACAGCATAGCAGATAGAGACACGCATAGTGTGAGCGAGAGATGCGCATTTCCTCTTTAAGTACACTGCCTTGTTAATTAGATCAGCTTGCTGAGACATAGCTGCTGCCAGCAAGTTCCCTCCCTCCCGAGCTCTGTCGTGTGTCACCCTGCTCTATGGAAGATGAGGTAAGCGGGGTGCAGGAGCAGGGGGGAGAGGGACACCCTGACATTATCCCCCTCTTCCTCCCAGCCCACACCCCGCACAGCAAGCAGGAGTCTCGGGGAGCAGCTCCAAGGCAGAGGGCAGGAGCAGCACATGGCAATGGGGGGAGGGACAGTTGCAATTGATAGCCTGCTGGGCAGCTGCTGCACAGGGAACTTAAGGGAGCGGGGAGCTGCCGGTCCACCCTGGTTCCAAGCTCCCACCAGCTAGCTCCACTGGGCTGCTCTTCCTGCAAGTAGTGGACAAAGCAGGCAGCTGCCAAATGACGTTAGAGCATTGCACAACTTTAAACGAGCATGTTCCCTAATTGATCAGCAACGAAACAACGTTAACCGGGTGACTTTAAGTGAGGAGTTACTGTACTGCCCCACAGTGTGCACCCACGTGTTGCTCTGTAACTCTCCCAGGTGGACATTGTGGGCATAAACCTAAAGGTCTCACATTTGCACTAATGTTCCCTTGAAAGTCCAATAATTTTAGTAAAGAAGCTTCCAAACTAATCTAAACAGTTTAAGAATTTACTGGCAGGAGCCTCAACACTGGAGAGGCTTCTGATGTAGAAGAGGCTTTAATTAATGCTCTCGAGACTTAATGATATTTGTGTAGAAACTTCAAAGAGAACTACTTAGTGTGCACTTGGGACTCAGGCTCAGTTTGCACCTGCATCATCCACATGGGTGAGTTAAAGCGCAGCACTTTGGTGTGCACTGCTATTTGTGCCCCCCTTAGTCCGAATTGCAGGGCAGTATAGATGTGCCCTCAGTTTGAAGAATTTCAGAGCTCCTTGTATCTGCCAGCATTGAGGCACTCTTCTCACCTCACCACTTCTAGCTTGGAATTAGTTTTGCTCCCTCCACAGCATCCTCTGGCTCCTGGTGGCCCAGGAAGTGAGACTGGGAAGTGAAAGCAGACTTCCAAGGAGTGGCTTACTAGCCTCCAATTTCTTTGTGAATTTATTTTAGCAACCCGCCTAACCATACAAGGATGGTACTCATTTAACTTCCTACTTTGTGTCTGGTACCGAAGACCAAAATATCTAAATCAAATATTTAAGTACAGTATAGTTCACATTGCTCCTGAACAAGATGATACACTTCTGCAAGCATTTTTTTTACACTGCCTTTCCTTCTTCCCCTTCCCTAAAAGGACTCCAGGTGTGGGTGTATAATGGTGTACAATTTCATCAACTTTACTATTTTCCTCACTGTCTTGAAACGCTAACTTATTTTGTTCTATAGCTAAGCTTTCTATGATATAAATCTATCTATGTTAATGCTAACTGCGTCACTAAACCTAGTGGTATGTTGTGTTTTTCCCTCTTGTCTTTCAGCAATTCCTGTCAGAAGCTCCAGACTGCCATTGTTCTCTGATGCCATGCCAGCACCAACTCAACTGTTTCCATTGATTCGTAACTGCGAGATTGGCAGGATATACAATACAGTGTGCTACTGCCATCACAAACATCTTTGTTGTTTGTCACCTCATTTGGCTCACAATCATTTGAGATGTGCACCTCAGAAGAAACTTGCAACGCTCTGTCCAAAAGAAAATTTTAATCAGTTTATCCATGCAAGGAGCTATGTTTCCACACCACAGAGATTTTACCTCACTCCTCCACAGGTCAACAGCATTCTGAAAGCAAATGAATACAGCTTTAAAGTCCCAGAATTTGATGGCAAAAACGTAAGTTCTATTCTTGGCTTTGATAGCAACCAGTTGCCTGCTAATGCTCCAATAGAAGACAGGAGGAGTGCGGCGACATGCTTACAAACAAGAGGAATGCTTCTAGGTGTATTTGATGGCCACGCAGGCTGTGCTTGTGCTCAGGCTGTCAGCGAAAGACTCTTCTACTACATTGCTGTCTCTTTGTTACCTCATGAGACTCTACTTGAAATAGAAAATGCAGTGGAGAGTGGCCATGCCCTGTTACCCATCTTACAGTGGCACAAGCATCCCAATGATTATTTTAGTAAGGAAGCTTCCAAACTGTATTTCAACAGTTTAAGAACTTACTGGCAGGAGCTCATAGACCTCAACACTGGAGAGACTACTGATGTAAAAGAGGCTTTAATTAATGCTTTCAAGAGGCTTGATAATGATATTTCATTAGAAGCTCAAGTGGGAGATCCAAACTCTTTTCTCAATTACTTGGTACTGCGAGTGGCCTTTTCAGGAGCAACCGCCTGCGTGGCTCATGTAGATGGTGTTGATTTGCATATTGCTAATACTGGTGACAGCAGGGCAATGCTTGGTGTTCAAGAAGAAGATGGATCTTGGTCTGCAGTCACTCTGTCCTACGATCATAATGCACAAAATGAAAGTGAAATAGAACGAGTAAAACTGGAGCACCCGAAGTCTGAAGAGAAAAGTGTTGTAAAACAAGATAGGCTGTTAGGCTTATTGATGCCTTTCAGAGCTTTTGGTGATGTGAAATTCAAGTGGAGCATTGAACTTCAGAAGAGAGTTATAGAATCAGGCCCAGATCAGTTGAATGACAATGAGTATACCAAGTTTATCCCTCCTAACTATCACACTCCTCCATATCTCACAGCTGAGCCAGAGGTCATACATCACAAATTAAGGCCTCAGGATAAATTCCTGGTGTTGGCTACAGATGGCCTGTGGGAGACCATGCATAGGCAGGACGTGGTTAGAATTGTAGGAGAGTATCTCACTGGAGTTCATCACCAACAGCCAATAGCTGTTGGTGGTTATAAGGTAACTCTGGGACAGATGCACGGTCTCCTAACAGAAAGGAGAGCCAGAATCTCCTCGGCATTTGAAGATCAGAATGCAGCAACTCATCTGATACGTCATGCAGTGGGAAATAATGAGTTTGGCACTGTCGATCATGAACGGCTGTCCAAGATGCTTAGTCTTCCAGAAGAGTTGGCTAGGATGTACAGAGATGACATTACAATTATTGTGGTGCAGTTCAACTCTCATATTGTAGGTGCATGTCAAAATGAGGAATTCTGAATTTTAAATGGATGTACAATTTACCAAAGTTGTCATAACAATGACTAGTCTGATCAGAAGATGAAAATATACTTGGTGAGCAAACCAGAGTGTCTGCTCATTGGAATTAAAATGTGTGCAAGTACATTTCTCCCTCCATTGCCCAAAGTTTTATTAACTGTGGAAAGTGCTATTGAACTAAGTCTTCCAAGAAGAAGGCACAACATGGAAAGAGGGACTTGAAACAAGTTTGCACTATTGAATCAATGAATGCTGCTAGAACAATATTTTGAGGTTTGGTAGGGGTAGGTGAGAGAGAGGAATAGATAACTATTAATCATCACATTGTTTTGACTAGTCATGAAACAAAATCTGCTTGTAAATATCTATATGGCTATCTTACTAGATAAAGATAGGAATCTTGCTGAATATCAGAATTGATAAGAATGAATTTTTGTCTGCAAAGTAGATATGGTTATTCTGCATGTATGTGTGGTGTTTTGACCTTTATTTTTTTTTTCTCCCTAGGGAAAGGAAGATGCTTTAAGTAATAGGAAACTAACTTGATTTGATTTTTTTTTTCCCCCAATTTTGCTTAGACAATGTCATTCTTCACTTAACATTCTAGGCAAATATATATGTATTTTTAACTTTCAAATGCAACTCTTTAAGCCATAATCAACCAGAACTTAAGATAACTAGGGTAAGCATATTGGGATCTCATCGTAACTTAAACAAATGCAGTCTTAAATTCCCTCATGTTGACAGTCTTCTGCTTTTGGGGGGGATTTTTTTTGCACAACTTTAAGGGCAATAATATCTTTCTGCCATTACTGAAAAATCAACTGCATAAGAAAATTCCCTTATGGAAGACTTCATCTTGCAGTATGAAACCATAACTCTGCCTTTTGCAAAACATGGAAGTATTTTCAGTCAGAACTGTGATGCCTGTTCAAAAGGTCACATCCTTGGCAGGCAATACTACTGTTTGGTACCAAAAATCTCCTTTAATTACATGATGATGAATTCTAATATGAACTGAAGAAGAGACTAGAAAATCACTGTTTGGTGGCTCAATACATTAGCACTAATGTTAACTTCTTCTGTTGTGATAGTTTCAGCTGGGTCACATGTACTGGATTACTTAAATATCAACATCAGGGGAAATTAACTCATGTTTTATATAGGTTGGTAAATTGAAAACATCATAAAGATTAAAATAGCTTGTAAATAGGTGTACCAATAGAGAAAACTAAGTGGCCTGCATGTTGTATGCATAACGATAGTTGTTTTCTTGGCATTACAACATCAATTACTGTAAATCCTTTGAAAGAACTCAATCAGCGAATGCATGTTCTCTTGCATCCACAATTTCATGATAGAAGAAAGTCTCAAATGTTTCTCTGTATTGTAATGACTGAATTGCAAAGTTAAAAGGAGATGACATGGTATTTCAGACTAAATTTTATACAACTGTAACTACTGAACACATGACTCTAAAGTAGGCATAGAGGCCATCATATCAAGTTTTCAGTCCCTCTTTAACTTTTTATATCTAAATAAGCATAACATGAAACTGAGGGCTTTCTCAACTCAAATAGCATCAGTGGCCCTTTATACACTTAGTGGTATTCCTTTAATTCAAAAACTTATCATTCTGGCTTTTATTGTAGAAACTTTCTTGATTACATGTATTCTCCTAGTAAATAGTTGTGATCTTGTTTCTAGAGGCCCTGGAGCAGTTATAGGTCACCATGTTCAGTATCTTCTATGTTGTATTATAATTATTAAAAAAAAAGTCAGGAAGGTGTTAACTCCCTTTTGGAGTTCTCCGTTATAACTAACTTACTTAAGGAATCTTCTGAGTCAAATTAATATTATATATGTTGTAAAAACATAATTTCCTGTCTTGGTTGGTCATTAAGCTACTTGAGTTTTCCAATAAACATTAATACTACCAAGTAAGCCTACCACAACCACTGAACTTTATAGTACACACTGTTTTCATCATACAAATGCTGTGCAGCCTTAACTGCCTGCAGCCTTAACAAAATATGTTGGTCTTCCCTGTGTGGGTAGAAGAAACTTGATCTTTACAGCAGAGCTTGCTTCATTTCCTCCTTCACCCTGCCCCACCCCAAATTGAGGATGTTGTCTGGAATGTGAATGACAAACTGGACCTTCGGAGGGGGGGGAGAGAACAAACTATAAGGTCCCAAACAAGTGTTGATTGTTAGTCATTATTGGCTTTGTATGTTGCATATTAATGACTAAATGTCATTAGATAAGTCAGTATGCTCTTTTGTCCTCCATTATGCTGTCTTTCATTCCCTTACGAAATGTATTTAAGCTGTTACATTATTTAGACTTCATTACACTTTTCTACTGTTAAACATAATACATATATTGAAATGTTTAATGTGTGGCTCTCAATATGGGTTTGGTACAAGACCTAACTTGTTAAACCTAACACTGATCCTCTGTGTACAATAATCACTTATAAAAATCTTTTTCATACAAAAGATGCACATATACAGGATCAAATGAACCAGTATTTATGTATGGGCTGGAGATTTACTCAAAATGTATGCAGTGAACTGAGGCAGTATAACTGTACTTATTGAACGCCATATGACATAATCTACAACCGTCTTCTAATAGACTTCAATAAAAAGATCAGTTATACAGACGTCACTTTGTTTAAGGTAACACTTTGTTCTGCAGCACACAAGGAACATTTTGCCTTTCTTCCCCTAAAAGCCTGGCTATGGGAGAGAGTTCTAACACATTACAGTACTGCCAGAATTGAAGCTACATTCTGTTAGGCTTTGTACAACACTGTCTAGTGAGACAATTCCTGCTCTGAAAATCTTATTCTAAATTAACAAGGCAGACAAAAGGTTGGGTAGGAAAATAGGAGTGATGCGACTTCTTTGCCAGGGTAATACACCAAGTTAGAGCCAGTTTGAGAATGCAGGTCTCAACTCCTAGCATTGGGCCTTGGCTACTGGACTATATTGCTGTCTTTAATTCTGATCCTAGCTACTGTGAAGCTTGTGTCTCTCCCATACATATTATTATTTATTATTACTGTGTATATCCTGTATTGATCTTCCTATTAATCTTCATGGATGGTTGGGGGGTGAGCCTGGTTATGACCAGGCAAGAAGAAAGGGGAGGGTAACACCAACTGTCAAGCTCAAACTGTTCTCTATTAAACTTGGGGCCTGCACCTTTTCTATTATGAATATGACATGCAGTGGACCATACTCAACCTGAAAAAAGGAAATGAATATGTCTAATATGCACAAATATGTGATGCAATGGTATAAGTCAGTACGGTGGCACTCCCAAGTATTTTTTTGGTGGTGGGATTTAGAATGTAGAAGAGGAGGATGGGAGTACTCCTGAGGGCATTCTGTACCTAAAAAATTCTGCACAAAAAAATAAAAATTCTATGCACAATATTTTAAAATTCTGCCAATTTTATTTGTCAAATAAGTGTAGAGGCTCTAGCATGGCCACGGGGAGCACAGTCCACTGGCTGCATAAAGGTGTAAGTTCATTATGCAGCTCCCCTCTCCCTCTGGGACATGGACTCAGCGGTGAGGCTGTACCCAACCCTGACCAGGCCTGCCCCAGAATCACCCCAGGGCCCTGCCCCTCTGTGCCAGGTGCACCAGGTGTGGGTGGGTAGGATCAGCAAGGCAGGATGTAAGTGTGGAGGGGCTTAGTTTGGAGGATTCAGGTGTGGGTTGAGAGGGCTCTGTGTGGGGCAATCTGGGTGCACAGGGGCTTGTTTGGGGGGGGAGTTCTGGGTGCAATGGTAATGGGACTCTGCAGGGGAGTCCAGGTGAAGGTGGTTGAGGCTCAGCAGGTGGGTGTGGGAGGGATAGAGCTCAGCAGGGGGGTCCAGATGCTGGGGGAGTGGGGCTTGGTGGGGTGGGGATCTGGGTGTGGGTGGCTTGTTGGGGTGGTCCAGTTGCAGGGGAAAGGGGGCTTATTGTGGGTGGGTGAGGCTTGGCAGGAGGGTCTGGGTAGGAGGGGGTCTGGATGCATGGGGGTTGGGTGGATGAGGGAGCAGCTCCCTGTACATGGATCCCTTCCCCCTGCAGCTGTGAAGCGATGGATGCAGGAAGGGGGGGGGGGGAGAGTTTGCAGAGCTTCCTGCAGCTGGGGGAGAAATCTGGAGATGGGTCTGGCCTGGCCCCGGCTGCCATGCAGGGAAAAAAGCCCCATCCTCTCCAGCCCAGCTGGGACTAGCAGCTGAGCCTAGTGCAGGGTAGCAGCTACCAGCCAAGTATTCCCCATCCTGTCCCTTGCCCCATAGTGATTTACCTCTCTGTCAGCTGCCCTGGGCACCCAAAACATACTTGCCTGACCACTCTTGTGGCTTCCCTTTGCTTCCCCATCAGAAAGTCATTTTTCTGCAGAGAAGCAAAGAAATCAGTGGGGGACATAAAGTCTGTGCATCCACTGTGGCCCAGAATTCCCCCAGGAGTAGATGGGAGGAACTATTTCTGAAGTCAGATAGAACTAACTTCTTGCCTAAATTTTGTTTATAGTTGATGTCAAGTGAAGACCACATTTAAACTTAAGTGCTGTGGGAGAGAACACTGTTGTAGAATAGTAACTGACATTTGTTGGGGCACTCCTGCTTCCTAACTTGCCTAAAGCAACTTCACAGCACCATTGCATTTTAATGCAAATATATACCCTTCCTATAGTTTGTCTTGCTGCAACCTAACCTTCAGATATGTGGTGTTTACTTCTAGCTATCTAATGGGATAGATGACGTGAGCCCCAATGCACTGTGGTTAGTCCTCTAGCAGTGGTATATAATAACCCCACCACTTCTGCGTCTACTGCAAAAATAAATGCCTCCTAGATGGAGGTACTGAAGAAAACACACTAAATCTGTAGGAGCTGCCTTGAATAACTTTTCACAACACTCGTTAAATAGAAGTTAAGCAGTTCAATGTTACAATTTATATTTAATTCATATTCTGATGATATATCCATGTTAAAGTGAATATAATCACTCTGTTGGCCAGGATTCCCTGAAGGAAAAGAGGAGCACTAATCTTAAATTGTGATACTAGCTATGGTGTCTACTTTGATACTTAAGGTTGTGGTTTTAAGGATTTGATGGGTTTTTTTGTATTCAAAATTGTATTTTGTATTTTTTTTTGTATTTTTTGTATTTGTATTTCTCTTATAACCACAAGTGCCAGGAGGTATCATTTTGCAGGTATAGATATACTTGTACATTTCTATGGGCTTCTATACTTTGGGAAGTTGCATAAGATTAATTTTAGTTTGGGGTCTTTTTTGTTTGGGTTTTTTTTTTTTGAAGTGCCTTGTATCCACGTACAAGCATTATTTAATCAAAATTGGTGTCTTAGGTAACAGTAATTAATCCTCTTTGAAACAGGAGTAACTCTTCAGGATATAGTTCCTTTAAGGTTCATGTGAACACATTTCTAACTACGTAGCTTCTATCAGGCATTCCCTGCTATCCCATAGTGCACTGCTTTATGCCTGAATCAGTTTACCTTTGTGTCTCCACCGCCAGAGGAGGAGCATCATCTTCACCAGACATTACCTCTGTTTAAATGCTGGCATGATGCAGGTATATGCGCTCCTCTTCAATACCAGATAGTGCTGAGTTAACACATTCAGTTGTATACCCAGGATAGCAGTGATGCTGCTGCCCCAACCCCCAACACTGCCCGCTTTGGCATGGATCCCTTCACAGTTCCTGGTCTTGATTACCACCTATGGAGAGCTGCATATCCAATCCGAGCTGGAGAGAAGAGTAACTGGAATGCAGTCATCTACAAGATGCTGTCAGAGCAAATGAAGGTGAGTGGCTGCTCCCAGATCTTGTCCCAGTACCAAATCAAAACAAAGGAGCTTCTGCAGAAGTACTTGAAGACAAGGGACAAGAACAGGATCTCTGGTAATACTCCTACTACTTGTCCATATTATGAGCAGCTTGACTGTTTCCACCTCCCCCACCCCCAGAGAATGATGTGGTGGACATTTTTTTCCAGAAAGCAAACCAGACAACAGTGCAAGCACCCCAGGACAGCATAGTAAGTGTCTTTAGACCTCACATATAGTATGGGGTCTGAGCAGGAGCACAGTTTTCCAGACAGCCAGGAACTGTAGGGCATGCTGGACTCAGAGTACATAAGAGTCCCACATGTACAGCCACCCTGAAAATACTTCAAAGGGAACCTCTGCTAGTAAGTATTGTGCTGTATTACAATAAACTTTACAGGGAAAGGGGATTTAAGCTTTTCTAGTTACAGTAATAACATAAGAAAAGCCATACTGGATCAGACCAATGATCCATGTAGCCCAGTATCCTGTCTTCTGACAGTGTCCAACACCAGGTGCTTCAGAGGGAATGAACAAAACAGGCAATTATTGAGTGATCACTTCCAGCTTCTGACAGTCTGTCTCCCTGGTTTACCTGCTCTGCTTTTAATTGCAACCTCCCCACTCCCCAAAAAACTGGCATCCAGGTTGGAGTGTTAAAGCTATAAAGGCTTTCTTTCCCTCAAGTGCCCAATCCCCCAGTCATTGTTCTACCCATGTCAGCATCACAGTGCATGAAAACAACTCAAACACATTGCATGGCAGGCATGTTGTAGCAACAGACAAAAACAGCAGTAGAAAAATGTATTTTGGGTCATAATACATTGCTACAAATGAAATTTTAGGTACAGTTAACTATTGAGGTAAATTGCCAAAATCAGGCTCCAAAGGAATTCCAAAATGCATAGAGATTGCAAAGCATTTCTAATCACATCCTCAGCATTGTTAAACTTTTTCAGAAACTTGGCTGAATGCAAACATTGGTTTATTTTGCTGTGCATGTTGGACTGAGGTACAGGTGTCAGAAAAGAGATTTTCAGGTAAAAGATAGTGCTCCACTTTGGCACATACATTGCAAATCCCTGTGGCTTCTTGGGCATGCCCATGCAACTGGTGTTTTCCAGAACTCAGTATCTTCCCACTTTGCCCATTGCCTTTTGTAACAAGACCCCTCTGTGTCCACTGGGAATCGACTGGAATGTAACATACTCTAATACAGGGATCGGCATCCTTTGGCACGTGGCCCTTCAGGGAAATCCACTGGCGGGCCGGGACGGTTTGTTTACCTGCAGCGTCTGCAGGTTTCGCCGACTGCAGAAAGTGGTGTGGGCCGAGGGATGTGCTGGCCACCACTTTCTGCAGCCCCCATTGGCCTGGAACAGCAAACCGCGGCCAGTGGGAGTTGCGATCGGCCGAACCCGTGGGCACTGCAGGTAAACAAACCGTCGCGGCTCACCCTGATGAGCCACGTGCCAAAGGTTGCCGATTTCTGCTCTAATATATGGACTCATTTACCCTAGCTACTCCCATGAAGTATTTGTCTAGGGATCCTAGAAGGGAGGAAGTAACTTAGAAAACAGCTCACCATGCCAAAGCAAACCCCCACATGGGAAGAGAAGATGGGACTGGCATTAGAAAACTGCAGGAAAAACACTCCAGCAGTGTTGGCATAGGGCTAGCATTGTGACAATGTGTAGCTTTGCTTTTTTCCTGATTTACCTTAGTAGCTACACCACCACTGCCTCTGTATACATCAGCCTTATCACCTGCTAAAATGCTTTCAAACTGCCGAAGTAGGAAAAAAGATGAGTGGAAAAGTTCAGGAAACTAATGCCTGCATCACACTAGAGGGCCACAAAGGCAGAAAGAGGGTATCCAGGAGCAATCCCAAAGGCTTGAAAGGCAGTATATGGCCCTGGAAAGGGACATGATACAGAAGCCAACAACTATGCTACGACATCTTTTGTTACAAAGGTCAAGCATTGTCCCCCACCCTTGTACTGTCCTGCGGACTATGGTGAACATACTACACCTCTACCTCAATATAACGCTGTCCTCGGGAGCCAAAAAATCTTACCGCGTTATAGGTGAAACCGCGTTATATCGAACTTGCTTTGATCCACA
The DNA here is from genome assembly GCF_011386835.1 of Chrysemys picta bellii. Lineage (NCBI taxonomy): Eukaryota > Metazoa > Chordata > Testudines > Emydidae > Chrysemys > Chrysemys picta. The sequence goes on from NC_088792.1 coordinate 247,912,205, forward strand.
CCCCCCGCCCCGGAGCACTGGTTTACCGCGTTATATCCGAATTCATGTTATATCGGGTCGCGTTATATTGGGGTAGAGGTGTATTCTGTGACCTCCCTTTCAATCAGTCTAATTGCAGGTGTTTCCCATGCCACTCAACCCACCGGGAGATGGAGAAGCAGAACTGTTTCAAGTGCCCCACCTACAGGAGCTTGTGAGCACTGTATGCTGGGCATGCCATGGTTCCATGGGTCTTAAGTTTGCATTGTGTTCTTAGTTATTATTCAAGTAGTCTTATTTGTTAGCTAAAACCTTTTTTTGCATAACATCTGAAAAAAATCCTTGTGGAACAGCTCCCTCATCAATTATGTAATATCACCCTTATGATCTCAAGTCCTAATAAAATCAATACACAAACACCTTTCAGTCATTTCCTTGGTTAGAGTATATTCATTACACAGCTATGTGCTGGCTGCTGTAGCAGGAAGTGAGAGCCTGAAGCATGAGCCTGGTGCAAGGCCTGAACCAAAGGCAGCAAAAGTTATGCTGTGAGCAATGGTCAGGCCCTGTCAAAAGCAGGTGCTTGCCTGCAAGTCAGTGTCCAGTACATGAACTCGGCACCGGTTTTGCTAGCACTGATAAAACACACTGAATATGTAAACACATTCCAGCAGGCCAGCAAAAGAACACCCCAACCTAGCACACGATAAAATGGTTTGACAAAAGTGATGAATAGTGATATGTTGTCTGAAACATCAGGAGTAAAAGCACCTGGGGAGGTAACAAACATGTCATGTAACACCAGTTGTTTATCCCAGATTGTCTGTCTCAGTGTATAAATGATGGGATACCTTGCTTTAACCCTTTGTCTGGCCTAGGGGGCAGTGGAAAGTCCCGCCACTGACTGAGCTGGTCTATTGTCATGGGTGTACATGTGTTAGTGTACCTGTAACCATTGATCCGGGGCACTAGCACCATGCTTCGTTGGCAATAAACCTGGCTAGGTGCCTTCGCGATTAAACCAAGTCTTGTGGTCTTATTGAGCAATTTGATCAGAGCCTGCTGTACAAGCTCTCTGGCCAGAGCCAGTGCAGCATACAGAAAGAACACACGCATGCAGTCGAACATCTAACAGCCTCAAAGTAAGATCACAATGTCTCCTTGTCCCTGCTTCTCTAAGCACTTGGGGCAATTTTCAGAGGCACTATCTTTGGCTGTCCATAATATTCAGAAACTCTTCCCTTCATCCATTCAGGGTATAGCTAATCCACTCTTGTCTCTTGGCCAGATGTCTAGTAAATATTTTTATACACCAGGCAAACAGAGGGTAAGCTGAGTCTCCCAGAATGACAGGAGGAATCATAACTTCATTAATTTCTGTATTGGTTGGGAGAATCAAAAATTACCTTGCTCATTCCAGAAAAGAGGCTTGAGTTTCTAAAGATCCTGGCATCCTGGACCTTTCCAGACCACCCCATGTTACTATTAGTGAACCTTCTAGGGTGATCAACCATGCCTTGTGTCACCATAGAGACAAACCCCTTCCTATTGATAAAGACTTCAGCCTGGTATGATGGAAAGGAAAAGCACATGGGTCCCATCAATAGTCCCTTTACAGTCTGGGAACCCTTTCTCTGCAAGGTCAATCTGTGCATCACCAAGATTTATGATGTGGCACAGTAGCAGCCACTGAATAGTACTGCACACCTCCATGACAACACCCATAACAGTTGACCTACCAATACCACACTGATTAGTTACTGACCAGGAGCCAGCGGGCATGGTGAACTTCCCAGTTGTGATGGCCACCTTTCTCCACACTGAGAGGAAAGCTCATGTTGGTGTTTTGCCGCTGCAGCTCCAGAGTGAGCTCTGCACAGAACTCTAGGAAAGTGGTCTTCCACATCCTGAAGTTATGCAACTGCTGCTGGTTATCCAAGTTCTGTATCATTATCCTGTTTCCCCAGTCAGTGCTAGTTGACTGAGCCCAGAAGTAGTACTCTACTGAGTAAAGCTGCAGAAGTAACTGCTCAATTTCATCCTTCTGTAGTCATATTTCCTCCACCAGTAGTCATATTTCCATGGATTCAAAACCCTCTGACCCAAATCCAGCCAGCTGTGTGTTTGCCAATATGTGCATCATCCTATTTATTCTAATGACTATCATTATCACAGTGCTCAGCAATGTGTCCTCCATGCTGTCTGACAGCAAATAAAAAATGGCGGTAGCAAAATACAGATGAATTACGGAATACCAGGAGAGGAATCATGAGAGTTTATTAGTTTGTCCCTAAGTCTCAGAATTCCTGTAGCTTCTGGTAGGCATTCTATAATGCAATGCAATATAATGGAAGAAAATCCCAGAATGCATAGAGGCAAGTGGTGGATCATTGCACCATGGGGTAACTGCTCAGAATGCTGTACGGTTAATTCAGAGAAGTGCAGACCTGTGTGGACACAGTGATTAACAAACTACCATACATCAGTATAATAAAGCAATGTGGGCCACACTTCAATTTGATTAGTTAATTTGCTATATTTAGAGCAAACATACTAATCCAATTTAACATCCCATGTAGACATGGTCTAAGCTAGTGATCCTCAACCAGGGGTACACGTACCCCTGGGGGTCCACAGAGATCTTCCAGGGGGCACATCAACGCATCTAGATATTACAACAAGCTATATAAAAAGCACTAGTGAAGTCAATACAAACTAAAATTTCATACAGATAATGGCTTGTTTATATTGCTTTATATACTATACACAAATGTAAGTACAATATTTAGATCCAATTTAGTTATTTTATAATATGGTAAAAATGAGAAAGTAAGCAATTTTTCAGTAATGGTATGCTATCACACTTTTGTATTTTCATATCTGATTTTGTAAGCAAGTAGTTTTTAAGTGAGGTGAAACTTGGGGTATGCAAGATAAATCAGGCTCCTGAAAGGGGTACAGTAGTCTGGAAAGGTTAAGAGCCACTGCCCTAAGTGAATCTGCCCAGACATCAGACAGTTTGTGTCCTCACTTTTGCTTTCAGGCATTTGCTTAAGCCAAAAAAGGAGGCCAAGCAAGGTCCATTCTAAATACCAGGCCTTTGAAGTGAAATAACATTTTCTCTCGGCAGTATTTTGCTGTTTTTTTAATGTTTAAAATATTTTAAAATGTCTGGAAGACTAAGGGATCAGAGCCTTTTCATTATTATTATGTTAAAGGTTAGTCATGTTAATGGGGAATTTGAATAATCTTATTGGCTGCTACCAGGGCCGACTCTAGGCACCAGCAAAACAAGCTGGTGCTTGGGGCGGCACATTTTTAGGGGCGGCATGGCCGGCGCCAGAATGCCGCCCCTAAAAATGTGCCCCGGCCGCCCTAGCTCACCTCAGCTGCTGCTGCCACGGCGTGCAAAACAGCTGATTCGCGCGCCGCTACTCGCCCTCCCTCCCAGGCTCTCAAACCTGGGAGGGAGGGGGAGACTCCGAGTGGCCGCGGCACGGCGCCGCTTCTCCCCCTCCCTCCCTCCTAGGCTTGAGAGCCTGGGGGGAGGAGGCAGGGCTGGGGATTTGGGGAAGGGGCGGAGTTGAGGCGGGGCCGGGGGTGGGGTAATTAAATAAGCGGGGGGGGGGGGGGCAAAATTGTTTTTGCTTTGGGCGGCTAAAATCCTAGAGCCGGCCCTGGCTGCTATTTAACTCTTTTGAACAGTTATCTGTTCCTCCTCTTTAAAGTTTGCTTGCTTAAAGGGAAGCATACTTTGGGATGAGTTCATTCGTCCTTTGAATTCTGCATTGAAGTCCATTCTTGTCTCTCACCCTTCTTTCTCCACAGTCCTATTTTCATTTTAATACACCCAACTAACTGCCAAGTGCTGAGCCCCCAAATTCTGGGATCTGTGCCAGGACAGAGTCGCTACCGTCACTCTCCATATTTTGTTTCTCATTCCGTGGATGGAGCAGGGTGTGTCTGAATTCTGTACCAGCTCCACTTCCCACAAAACCACATCCTCTCTCATCTACAGCAAGGACACCTGTAGAGGTTCACCCTTAACCCAGGAAACTGGCTAGCCAGTATATTCAGGGGTAAATTATTTATTCAGCACTGACAGCATGTTTCATTGCAGTGCAAACAAATCATTATTGCCCCTCCCTGTAAGAGTTTGTACTCTAATTTTAATTATGTACGCACATATATTGTGAATAGCAGTTGCAACTTTTTTCCACACTGTTGTAAAATGCTAACACTGCTAGCACTTATTACACTCTTTAGTTTAACATTATCGATGCTTTTTAATTTTTCTGTTATAGAAAACTTTCCCAATGGATGAAGTAGTATATGTTCACTTCCCACCGCCCGTCTATCCCACCAGGCTCTTATCAGGTGATATGTATATTAGAATTGTCAATAAACAATATTGTCTTATTATAACAACTGCTAATCTTAACTACTGGCTTATAGAAGCCAAAGATTGAAACTAGTTCCTGATCTCTTTAAACGATGATGAAAATTACCTTCCTCCTTGGCATGCATAGATTCTTTTTTTAAACATCTCAATTTTAAAATGTCTTTGTTTTGCATTCCATTAATGGAAAGTGGATGATGCTGTGTGTTTTGGGCTCTTTTAAATGCTTTGTTGGTCCAGGGGCTGAAACCAGCTCCATGTCAGCTGTAGCAGATACATTGTGTTATCTTCACTAAAGAAACCACAGGTAGGGCAAAAATCAAAGTCCATTGGCAGAAAAGGTTCATTGGGAGAGTGAGCTTTCCATCTCAATATGATATTTTCTGTCTTATTATCTATCCCTTTCCTAATGGATAGTGGATGTTTTCAGAGAACTATCCACAGTGACTCCAAGATCTCTCTCTTGAGTGATAACAGCTAAGTTAGACCCCATCATTTTAAATGTGTAGTTGAGATTATGTTTTCCCATGTGCATTACTTTGCATTTATCAACATTGAATTTCATCTGCCATTTTGTTGCCCAGTCACCCAGTTTAATGGAGATCCTTTTGTAGTTCTTCGCAGTCTGCCTGGGACTTAACTATCTTGAGTAGTTTTGTATCATCTGCAAATTTTGCCACCTCACTGTTTACCCCTTTTTCCAGATCATTTATGAATATGTTAAATAGGACTGGGCCCAATACAGACCTCTGGGGACACCACTATTTACCTCTCTCCATTCTGAAAATTGACCATTTATTCCTATCCTTTGTTTCTTATCTTTCAACCAGTTACCAATCCATGAGAGAACCTTCTCTCTTATCCCATGACTGCTTACTTTGCTTAAGAGCCTTTGGTGAGGGACCTTGTCAAAGGCTTTCTGAAAATCTAAATACTCTATATCCACTGGATCCCCTTTGTCCACATGCTTGTTGACCCTCTCAAAGAATTCTAGTAGATTGGTGAGGCATGATTTCCCTTTACTAAAACCATGTTGACTATTCCCCAACAAATTATGGTTATCTATGCGTTGACAATTTTGTTCTTTACTATAGTTTCAACCCAGTACTGAAGTCAGGCTTACTAGCCTGTAATTGCCGGGGTGTCCTCTGGAGCCCTTTTAAAAATTGGCATCACATTAGCTATCCTCCAGTCATTTGGTACAGAAGTTGATTTAAATGATAGGTTACAAACCACAGTTAGTAGTTCTGCAGTTTCGCATTTGAGTTCCTTCAGAACTGTTGGGTGAATACCATCTGGTCATGGTGACTTATTACTGTTCAGTTTATCAATTTGTTCTAAAACCTCCTCTAATGACACCTCAATCTGGGACAGTTCCTCAGATTTGTCACCTAAAAGATGTACCACTCCCCTCCCCTATTTTCCCCATAGCAAGGGTAACCCGTTAAGTATCAGAGTGCAAGTACCACCTTCCCATTCACTCAGCACCACTCTAACCTTTGCATTGCCACACCATGTGCATCACTTTCCCTCTCATCTCCCTCCTATATTTCCTCTTCTAACTCAAAATGAAATTCCTGAACAAGTGCTGTTGTGCTTGTTGCTTCCCCCACCTCAAAACACCTTTACATAAACACCTGTGTCTTGGGGCAGCCCATGTCAGTAATTTTCTTTGTTCCTTCTTGTGGGTTTTTCCCCCTTTCTAGGCATTCTCTTTTCTACACCTCATTTCCACTTCTCTTGTGGAGATCTGCTAGGAGGGGAAAACCCTTCCCTGCCTCCCACTGCCATTCCTTGCCTGCTTGCTTGTTTTCTCCCCGCTTCTCCATTTTGGCAGAATACTTTTTCTTCTCCAGCTCTCATTCCCAACTTTCCGATTTCAATGCTCCATCCTCTGCTGTTTAAGTGGAGTGGAATGCTCATCTGCTAACTTCCACTCCTTTTGGACTCCTTACCCAAGGAACAAGCTCTTTTCAACCAGAGAGGAAGAAACGGACTTGAAGGGAAGCAGTATCAGGAGCCAGATAATAGTTTGGCCACTCTGTTACGGCCAAGGGCATTGCTCAAATGTTCCTATGAGGAAGCTAGTTTATGTCAGCCTGGTGCAAAGCAAACAACGTGATGGCTACTAGGCTTTTTTCTTGAAAAATTCAATGAAAGAGTAGACACGGGAGTGGGCAGCTCTGTTAATAAATGGCAGATATAGAATATGGTGCTAACTTGAGTCTTTTTCATTATTCAGGTTTTTTTGCTTGCTTGTTGTACTTCTTATTAAACTCATTGTAGGTCCTGAAAAAGCAATGTTTGCCTGTTTTGCCTATGGAGATATAGCACTAGAGATTCCATGATCAGAGTCCGTGCAGAGTTCACACCTGTTAATCCATAATCACACTATGCTATGCACAGAAGCCATGTGAATTGCTTCAGCTGAAGGGTAGGGGTAGACACAGGAATATTTAAGGTGTGCCTGAACCAGATTTTTAGTAGTAAGAATGTTCTAGAAACATTTGTATGGTTGCATGTTTCATTTAACAAACACTTTTGTTGTGCTTGGATGGGTATCTAGAAATGCCCATTCTACCAGCTACCTGCTGACAACAAGGGACCACGTTGGCAATCTTAATAGTCAATAGAGCAGAAACTTTTCTTTACTGAAAAATGCAGATTGAGGTTGGCCAAAACATTTTGGGAATTCACATCCAATTTGCTGAACTGTTTAAACCGGAAAAAAACTTTAAAAATTTTCTGAAAAAATCAAAACATTACATTTTGACATTCTCTGAATGAAATTTTTCAATTTTTTTTGTTCAAAATGACTTTTAATTTCTAAATTTACAAACATTAAAAGGTAAAAACCCATCAGAAACAAAATGAAATGTTTTGTCTGACCAAAATGATTTTTTTTCTTCTTGGTCCACTGAAAAAAAAAATCTTTTGGGATCAGCTTGAAAGAAAAGATTTTTTTGGTTTGAAAACACAGCTCTACTTGTAAATAAATTCCATTACCTTTCAATACCCTGAAGCAAATGTGAATGCCAGTGCTTCACCTAGCAAGTCAGTGGCAAGGCAGGCTCTGAGAAACTATGGGAATAGTTCAAACAGCTCAGTTTAAGCTCTTTCAAGTTATGGATGACTAAGCAAACTGAGCAAAGCACAAAACCTTTCATAAGGGTCCGATTGTGCCATGCCAGAATGTGGCCATGCAGAGAAAGAAGGTAAAGCAGGCTCACTGAATTGTGGGCAGCAGGGAAGAGTAGGTGCTGCATGCCTGATATTTCCCCTGAGGTGGTGGGCAGAGAAGAATGAGGATTCCTCCCTGCCACCCAACATACATGCTAGCTAGCAGGAGAGGAGAAGAAAAGCTTTTTATGGGCTGTAGTAATTACTTTCTCTCCTTTTCTCCCTTATCCTGGAAACAAGTATGGAGCAGGGAAGGAAAGATGACTGTGAGGTATTTTTTTCCCCAGAGCTCCTCCTGCTGCCCCTTACTCAGGGGTGAGTTTTATGGCTTAATGCAGCCCTAAAGGAGTATGTCATCCATTGTAATGACTTCACAGTGCATTGAGACTGTATGATGCAGGAAGGTCATTTGACTATATCACAGGTTCTCTGTCTATACCAACCCACTCTCGCCTAAATGCAATACATCAATGAAACTTTCCAGGATGGCATATATCTCCACATAATTTCAGACAAACACACGGACAACACATCGAGCTTACTACTGCTTGTCAGTGGAAGACTGGGAAATTGCAAAACTTGTGATCAAAAAGTAGCTGTAATATATGATATTTGCTCATTAGGAAAGAATCTGATATTGTTCCTCACATCTAAATTACAAAATTAATCCAATTTGACTTGGCCCTGCACACTGTCACATGGGCTGAAAGCTACCAGAAGGACAGCAAAAGAAAACATGATGAGAAACAGGGAAAGCATTGGGTTGGGGTAGGAGGAAGGTGACCAATGAGCTGACACAATGGTTGTGTGATGCCCAGTTTTATTCAAAAACTGTATTGGTGATTTGGATGAGGGTCCCCCATACCACTGTTGTATTATGCTGGGAGCATTGCAAACACATAATCATGGATTCCCTGGTTCCTGCCCTGGCTCACCCCCAATGCTACTCTCTAGGCCAGTGTGCTGATTCACCAGACAGGGACAGAAAATAAAGCCCAGCTTCAGGTCTCCATTTCCTTTTGTCCAGGGCTTGCTTTATTTCCAAAACACAAACTCAAAACCAGAACAAATCAGCTGAAACTACTGAGTAATAACCAGCGGAGGCCTTACCAGTTTCAGCCAGCTGGGAGAGGACAGGACAGGACACACCTTTCCCTTGTGGTAGCCCCAGCTTTCATGGGAGAGAAGACACATTAGCAGCCTTTTCTGTCTACAATAAACACCTCCCCTGCACCATCACCACCATGAGGGCTGCTCTGACCCTGGGTCTCTCCTGTTTGCTGCTCTCAGCTAAAAGGCAAAGAAGTCTTATAAATGGTCACATTTTGGATCCTAACCATGTACCCTAAGGCTACAGCTCCCAGTTTTAAAGGGTCCAAGGGCAGTAGTAGGCACACTGGGATGCACACATGCACCCCAGTGTTCAGTGCCTTGTTACATACTCTTTATACCAGCCTACAAAAGTGGTCCCTACAAATGGGACTTTCTCTCAGGCTTCACCCTCAAGGGATGCAGAAGCCCCCTGGTGTTGCCTCTCCATTCCCTTCTCTCCCTCTTGTCCAATCTTGCATAGGCAGTCTGTGCAGGATGGATTTCATCCATGGTGAGCTACATTTCTCTTGTCATAACCTCCGAGGACAGTCCTACAACAGAGTTAGCCATTACTGCTCATTGGAACTAGTAAGGCTCCATAATGACTAAAGACTAGAGTGCCATCAATAAAAGTCAACTTTGTATGTTCCTTTGCTCTTCCACCACAAAGTGCTAGAGGATCCAAAATAAAGTCCATGTAAAAACATGATCCGTGATCCATTACTTCCCAAACTCAACTGTGCTAATTGCCTGACTGGTGAAGCAAATGCACTTGCTTAAGAGGGTAGAACAGCACTTAAAACACAAAAATATGAGTCATTAGGAAGAACTAAAACAGCAAAATATTAAACTGCTACACAGAACTATCACACTAGCAGACAACCCTTTAGAGAGAAATGTGTAAAACGAAGACAGACTCTCACCAAATACAGAATCAATCACCATAATTTGGAAGCAGAAACAGGAAGGTATAATGCATAGTCTGAACCCAGAGAAGAGTGATTGTGCATCCCCTGTAACAAAGGACAGATTGAGACAGAGATATATTTTCTACTCCAATATCAGAAATACAAACAAGTGCAAGAAAAACATTCACATATTATAAGACACATCTCAACAAAAAGTGCCTGTGTCTGACCCTGGAAGAAAGGAGAGAGATGGCATCATGCAATGTAGCAACTTGCCAACAGTACAGAAATGAGCACTGCTGACAAATGATTACAGGAAATCAAACACATCATGCAGCCTTAGCCTGCATGGATTTCAACTGCCTCTGACAGAGACCTGAGGGGTCTGTCTCTTTTTTAAGTTTTGGCAATGCTTGGGTCACTTTTCATGACAAATGAGCCTTAATGAGTTGAACTGAATCCTCAGACCTCCATTTCTTACAGCTCTGGATGATTACTGACTACCCATGACATGGTACTACAAGGGTGGGAGAACTCCATAGTGACAACCCAACCAACCATAAAGTAAAGAGAGGAGAAAAATAGAACATAATGGATATGATAAGAGCCCACAACAGCCCTGAAAATAATTGGAAACACGGATAGCAGCTGGCAAGCATTCAAACTGGTATTATTACTTTACAACCATTGGAGCAAACAAGAAGTTTGGTAAACTAACAGTTGCCTTATCATTAACTGTGGCAGGGTTTCAAACAATTGGAATATACAATATTCTTGAACTTGCTAATAGATACAGTCCAGACAATTTAGACGTCATCCTGAGCAAACATGATGCCTGCTGTTCTCTCTAACCAGCATTAAAATAGAAACTTCAGAATGCTGAATGCTCTGTTTCTAGATGCAGCAGACTGCAGAAACCTTTGATGTTTTTCACAGATGTGAGATTAAAAGCTTATTCCTGAAGTAATGGAGTCATGAGAGCCTTTTTGATATGAGATCAAGTGTTCTCGGGGATGAACAGAAAGGAGGCTTGGGAGCACTTGCTTAGAGAATCAGCTAATGCTGGAAGATTTACTAAGAAATCTGTCAAGCTAATGAATAGAGAGAAAAACATATTATGACCTTTGGGAGAGGCCCCGCAAAACCACAGACAGAACTGAAATGGCAGTAGGGGGGACACAATCACAGACAGGGGCAGTTCTATGTATTTTGCCGCCCCAAGCACAGCAGTCAGGCAGCCTTCGGCGGCATGCCTGCGAGAGGTCCACTGGTAACACAGATTCGGCGGCATGCCTGCAGGAGATCTGCCGGTCCCGCGCCTTTGGCGTCCCCGCCGCCGAATTGCCGCCGAAGCCACAGGACCGGCGGACCTCCCATAGGCATGCCATCGAAGGCTCCCTGACTGCCGCCCTCACAGTGACCGGCAGACCGCCCCACGCGGCTTGCCGCCCCAGGCACGTGCTTGCTGCGTTGGTGCCTGGAGCCGTCCCTGATCACAGAGCGGGAAAAGCACTGTACTGGGTGTTTTCTCTACAATACTTAGTGAGACAAACTGCGAAGCAATCCCTAAAACAATGTCCTGTGTGCAGTCAAGTATATACAGGAAAAAATAATTGTGTAAGAATATGCTTTAAAACTGTGGTAGTGCACATATGCACAGAAAGCTGTGGGGAGAGTCATATAATTTATAGGGACCACACCTGCAGAGACAGCACAATAAACTGCAATGCAAAAGAAATCAGAAGAGAGAGCTGTAAAGACAGCTGGAGTGTATCACTCATGGTTGAGGCACTGAAATAGCTAAAGTTTCAGACAAAGATCATAAAGAAACAGGTAATCCTGAAAAACCGAGCAACTGACTGAGACACAGACACTACTGTTATGATTTTTAAAGGAACCTTAACCTAGTCTCCCTTTTGCACCCACAAATAACTGTACACAAATGGGAACATGCCAGAGCCTAACTTCCTGTAATTGCAGGAAGTGAGACTCAGCTTTAAAAAACCAGCCCCTGCGTAAATTAAATATACAATACAGGGATATAATGGAAACCACTTCAAGCCAGTGGGTGCAGCACCCCTAGTTCCAGCACCTATTATACAATATGAGGGACAATTTTTCTGTGATGGTGGCTGTAGGAAGGGAAAGAAAGGAAAAGGGGGACAGAAAGAGGCTGACTATAGGGATGACAATAAGGATGCAAATGAGAGGCACATGTGGAAAAAGAGGACCAAAAGAATAGAGAAATAGAAAGAAAAACATGTACAGAAAACAATTGAAACATGTTATAACTGAGATTAGTTTTGTTCATTTGTTTAGTACACTGTTGGGGGATAATGTGCAATGAATATTCATTGTTATGTTTCCTGTATTCTTTCTGTTTCCTGCTGCTAAGTTTTTTCTCCTGCTGACTCTTGCTGGCTTCTGTATTTGCCACTTCATTTTCTTCTTCAATCAGGCTGAGATGTGGCTCTTCACAAATTTTGTGGCCCTGGGCTAGGTTTACATAACGATGGGAGGATGTGTCTGGATTTCAGGCATGGTTATAATGAATCATGTTCTTCTATTTTCATGAATAATCATAAACATTTTAGGCGAGGGAGGCATTCCCCCCCTAGAAGTCTGCCCACATACTTACAGATCTCACCACTCTCTGCTGGCTTGGAGCATTACTGTGCAGCATTTACTGGGTAGACAAGTTTTTCCAGGTCTCTGTACTTTGGGGTGAGCACTGGTGCTCTTAACACTAAAGTTCAGAAAATAATTATGAATGATTATATTAAGTGGCATAAAGCCAATAGATAAGCTCACTACAGGGATGAGCTGTGTTTCTCTGTGCCTTTTTTTAAAAGAGGGCCCCCAGAATACTTATGGGTCCCAAAGAACCTACTGAGAACATAAGCCAAGTGTATTATTAAATACTAAAAAGGAATTAAATAATTACTGAGACGGCAGAGGCAGAGCTGTTTACAAAAATTGGATGCATCACATGAGCACATCACGGCTGTGCAAACGTTTGTAGAGTTCATAGGTTCTATGGCAGATTAAGTTTTCAGAGACTTCCTTGGAGATATATTTAGTTCCAGAAATATTCCACTAGTGTGAGCTATGGACAGATTGTGTCTGAGTCTATGTTGATGATGTGGTCATCTGGGCAAAACCTGCAAGGGGCATAACCCCAGCATGCACATAGTCTTGGAGTTAGTGTATTTTATGAGTTGAAATTCCAATGTAATAATTTGCTAAGCAGGCAATGACATTCCTGAAAGACAGATTAATAGCAGCAGTAGTATAGCCGGGCCTGACTGCAAAGCCGGACAGGGAATGCCAAACCCAGAAAATAAAAAGGCGTAGGTGTGATAATTATATGGGCAATTTTATCCCTAATTTGACAGATAAAATATTGGTCCTCAGGATATGACTTAATATAAACAGTGCATGGGTGGGGTTTCTAACTCATCATGTGGAGTAGAATCAACTAAAACAGCTATTTGCTACATGCCCAGTGTTAGTCTTTTCCAATCGAAATAAAAAGAAAGCAACTAAAAATAGACTGGGTTGTGATCCTGTTTATAGCCTCAGAAAGGGAAGCTATGTATGAGGGTGTAGGCTGCTGGCCTGTCTTCCCAGTCCAGAAAGGATCAACACAAACCTCACAACAGTCCCAGGTTTTATGGGACTGTCTCACTTTGAGCCCCAAAACCCCTTGCCCAGGTTGCAGTAGAACTTTTCCTGCATTCAAGGCTGCCCGGAGGAGGAAGTGGCAGTTTGCCCTGGGCCTCCTTTGAGAGGGCCCCCAAACTGAGTAGCATTGTGACCCAGTGCATGGGGTCACAGCACCACTCAGGTTTGGCCCCGCCATGCCTCTGTCTCTGTCTACAGAGGGGCAGACAAGCCAAACCTGAGTGGCATTGTGTTCCACTTTAGCCACCTGAAACTTTGGGAGGTATGTTAACGTCACACACAGTATCTGTTAAGGTTGTTTCTTCAGGGTACCATGTATCGGTTGCACCAACAATCTTCTGCAAACCTCACAATAAAACAATTCAACCTAAACCCAACAGCTTATTTTCCCCGACACAGGGATTCCTTATCAGAGCCTCCCTGCTCCAGTTCTCTTATAAGCTATCTTCCCATGAGTCCTCCTGGTCTGGGACCTGCCACAGCAGCTAACCTGCTTCCTGTAACTCCTCTTCCTCAACTGAACTCTTCCAGCCTTTACAGGAATCAAGTGCTCATCAGGCAATCAGCCAACCCCTTCCCAGGCGAGGCTGAGGATCCCTTCTACCAGGCCCAAACAATTGTTCTTAAAGAGGCTCTGTCTCCAGACAGGGCTGGCTGGCTCCAGGCCCGTGGTCCTTCAAGGGGTAGGTCACACCTACCTTCTCTTGAGCCTTCCCCAACCCCAGGGCACGTTCTACAGCCTATAGCCTCTCCAGGACACGTTTTCCTTTTTAGGGCAGTCACCGTATGTACTCCCATTGATTGCTGTTCTATAAACCATCCAAAGGAATGGGATATGCAGGCCCAGTCCCTTTGGTTCTACTCTACAGAGGTAATCAGCTGAATCCCTGAAGTCTCCTTTCCATCATTTCATCAGATTGTGAGTGTGTTGGGGTGGTGCGAGGTTATGGAGGCCTAGAATCTTACAAATCTGCTAAAACACTTTGGAGTCAAAGCTTCTTCTTGATCTTTGTGTAACTGCCTCTGGACCCCAAATCTGGTGAAGAATTCGTTCACTAGGACCCCTGCTACTCTCACAGCCTCTTGATTCCCTATTGGGTAACCTTCAAGTTGTTTGGTAAAGGTTTCCATATTGATTACCAAGCATATACTGATTACCAGATTGTGTCTCAGGCAGAGGCCTAAGCTCATCAATGGTAATATGCTCCATTGCTGCCCCCATTAGATTCTACTGCATAGGGGCTCTCCCTGTCTTAGGGGAGGCTTTTTTTTTTTTTTTGCAATGTAAGTATCATTTTTCCTGTACCAGTTTTCTACATCCTACCTGCATTTTACCCAATGGAAGTGATCCCTTAGCTTGGCTAAACTTTTTGCAACCTCAAAATATTTAGCAGTTTTAAAATCATAATATAACCTCAGAACTTCCATATTCAATGTATCTGTGCCCATCACGCACTAGTTTTTCCCATCTGCTAGACAATATTTCACCTTTAACTTTCAAGCTTTCCTACTTTACTTTTACTGTGGTATTCTGAGGAGATATTACATTCCAGGGAGGCCATATTTGCCAGATGATTTTCCAGTCACACACTATCCTGTTGTCAGGATTCCTCTTTTGGGAAGCTTTTAACTGCTTGCAACTATTCAGTGGCTGAATCAGAAATGTTTGCACTTCTGCAGATTATCAGGAAGCAAATAAAAATAGATGGGGTTGTGGTCCTATTATAACATCATGTAGGGAAGATAAGTTGGAGGGTTACTGAGTGAGACAGAGCGAAGATTTCCTCAAGATGATAGTAGTTTATGCCTTGTCTTTGGCTGTGAAAAATTTCCTCCTGTGTTTTCAGGTTGCCTCAAATAGAACTAGAAACTGATTGTAAGTCACTACTGGCAATATCTAAACAACATTTCAATAGTATGTCACCTCAGATTCAATGCTACTTGATGCTATGCAGTAGCATGGCTGTATGTTAGTGTGTATGCCAGAGAAATATCTGTGCTTTATAAAGAACTGGACCAAGAGGCAAGAAGTAACAACTATGCCACAAAGATGGGCAAGTCATATACACACAATTAAGGTGGTATTAATGATAACACAGATAGTGCAGGAAATTAGCAAATATCTTCAGTTTCAATGGCTGCTGTCATACAATGAATAACATACATGCTAGAACCAGGGGTGATGGGGGTCCTGCCGCACCCCCTGGCTTGAAGTGGTTTCCATTATATACAGGTAGGGCCCTACCAAATTCACGGTCCATATTGGTCAATTTCACGGTCATAGGATTTTAATAATTGTAAATTTCATGATTTCAGCTATTTAAATCTGAAATTTCACAGTGTTGTAATTGTAGGGATCCTGACTCAAAAAGGAATTGTGAGGGACTCACAAGATTATTGTAGGGGGTTTGCGGTACTGCTACGCTTACTTCTGTGCTGCTGCTGGCGGTGACACTACCTTCAGAGCTCAGCAGAAGTAAAGATGGC
Source organism: Chrysemys picta bellii (assembly GCF_011386835.1). Classification (NCBI taxonomy): domain Eukaryota; kingdom Metazoa; phylum Chordata; order Testudines; family Emydidae; genus Chrysemys; species Chrysemys picta. Next base: position 247,927,934 of record NC_088792.1, read on the forward strand.
TTGGTAATGTATTGCCACCCTTACTTCTGTGCTAATGCCTTCAGAGATGGGCCCTCAGTCAGCAGCCGCCACTCTTCAGTTGCCCAGCTCTGTGGGCAGCAGCGCAGAAGTAAGGGTGGCATGGTATGGTATTGACACCCTTACTTCTTCACTGCTACTGGAAGAGACACTGCCTTCAGAGCTGGGTGCCCGGCCAACAGTTGCTACTCTCTGGCTGCCCAGCTCTAAAGGTAATGCATAAGTAAGGGTGGAAATACAATAACAGCCCTTCTGAAATAATCTTGCAACCCCCCTGCGACTTCCATTTGGTCAGGACCCCCAATTTGAGAAACGCCGGTCTCCCCACACATAAAAGACCAGATTTCACAGGGGAGACCAGTTTTCATGGTCCATGATGCGTTTTTCATGGCCGTAAATGTGGTAGGGCCCTATATACAGGGTTTACAGATTGGTTCAGTAGCTCTCAGCATCCCACTACACAAATTGTTCCAGCACCACTGATGGACAGTAAAAGTAAATCAGTCCACAGGACTATACGTTCTAAGCAAACTTAGAATTTGCTGAGGTGGCTACTCCTAATGGCACATAAAAGTGTGATACAAAGAACCCTGAGAAGAGGTACTAATAGAGCTAGGCAGGCACTGGATTTTCCGTTTCACAGAAAATTCTGCATTTTCAAAACATTTTCAATTCTGAAATGAAACAAAACCTAAAAAATATAAGATTTCCCATTAAATGAAATGCTAAAAAAACAGTTTTGGGTGAATTAAGACATTTTATTTAGATAAAATTGAAAAATGTCCTTCTGATTTCAGCTTTTGAAATGTTTATAATATATAAAAATATTGGAATAAAAGGTTTTTAAACAGAAAACTGAAATGTTACATTCTGAAAAGTTCTGTTTCAGCCTTATTAGAATGCCCCATTCTCGTTTTTTCCCTAATTGACATGTTTCCATGACATGTTTTGCTTTTGACAAACTGATATTTTCTGATGGAAAAATGTTCTGCCTGTAAATTTCTGACCAGCTTTAGATATTACTATAAAAGCACAAGTGGCCAGCTATGTTAAGAGCGATAATAAGAGAAACCAACAATTTTGCAGTGTACCTCAAAAAAAGCAGCAAAAGGAACCATTCATTTCCAGAAAAATGCTACAACCTCCAGAATGTAGGGTTAGGAAATAATTTTTTGTATTGCAATAACAGGGAGTATTTGCTGCTCATGGATTATTATTTGAATGTGCCAGTGGCAACATTGCTAAAAATCTCCTCATCTAATACTTTAGTGCTCCACATGAAGTGTCTATCTTTACCAGCCATGGTATTCCAAAGGTGAATATCTGAAAATAGAACACAGATTGTCAGTCAAGACTTCAGACAACTTGCAGATTTCTGTGAATTTCTGTATGTGATAGTAAGTCTACATTAGAGCTGTTTCAATGAAGCAAATACAGTTTGAGAGAACATTAGTTTGAGTTCCAAATGGATATGACCATTTTTATACCTTTTATTACCTGGTGTTTTCAAACATTCACATGAATGTGTTTTTCTTTACATGAACGTCTGAAGAATCGCTCTATTCCATGCAAATACCCATGTAAGAGGACAAAAGTCAGTGCATGATCAAGAATATTTGCCATTCACTCATAATTATTTGTTATTGGTCATTTATTGTGCCTTAAAGTTTCGATCATCCGTTCAGGGAACAGAAACAATACCATGTGACGCATCACAAACAGTTAATAACAAGTGGCTGACATGAACTACTCACAGACTTAAAATGATTTGTTAACATTATTTAGTGGATAATAGAGCAGATTGAGGAAAGGGGAAAAATCATAAGGTTTTTTAAAAATCCTTTTTGTCATTTTACATTTTATTTAAATGTCAATTAAAAAAAAAAACAAGATCAGCTCTATCATTGGTTAAAAAATGTGGGAAATTCCACACACATTTCATCAAATTTTTTTGAATGTCAACATTTTGTTGAAATTTCACAATTCAATCATTTTGACCAGCTCTATTAAAAAACAAATACATTCACAGAAACCAGCATCTGCTCATGCATGATTCAGTAACAGAACAAGGGCTAAATTAATTGGATCATTAATCTTAATGAGCAACTCAACCAGTTTTATTCCACAGTATCAGCAGGCAAGTGGGAACACAAAGAACAAATCAAAAATAGTAACGGATGTCTGAAAATGAAGAAGAACCTTATATTACTCTGATCTTTGGGCAATCATGTACACTAATCTGCATACCTGGAGGAAAAACCACACCTCAGCTACAGAAAGCGAATCAATTGAAAATGAAGCAAAACCCGTTTTGTGATTATACAATGAAACAAATCTTGGATGAAATCCTGACTCCTTTGCAGTCAATGGAAATGTACCATTAACTTCAGTGCAGCCAAGATTTCACCCCTTGCCTTTAAAGCCACAAGACACAATAAATTTATTGTCCAAGTAGAATGTAAATGGGTCTCAGAGTCAGGAGATGTGGGCTTTGATCTTGGCTCTGTCACATATATCTGTGTAACCATAGACAAGTCACTCATTTGAAAACATATCCACTAATCTTGCATGACTCCATTTTTGAATACTATAAGAACTTAAGAACAGCCATACTGGGTCAAACCAAAGGTCCATCTAGCCCAGTATCCTGTCTTCTGACAATGGCCAATGCCAGGTGTCCCAGAGGGAATGAACAGAACAGGTAATCATCAACCGATCCATTCCCTGTTGCCCTTTCCCAGCTTCTGGCAAATATTCAACCTGAGAATCTTAGGCCCTGATTTGCTGAGCACATGCCCACCCCATTGGCGCTTTGGGGACTTAGTACATCTGAAAATCAGGCCCCTGGAGACTCAGGTTGGGCTCCTGAAATTAGTGGACACTTCTGAAAACTTGAGACTCAGTCTCTTCATGCCTCTGTTTCCTCATCCATAAAATAGTGATAATACCACTTTGAGTATGACACTAAATGGATGTTTGTGGGCCACACTGAGACCCTAGCATGGAAAGTTCAAAATATTGCTATAAAACCTGTTTTTACACACATATTTAACAACTATGCCTTTAGCTCTGTCAAGAATTGTAGTTAATTGTACTTTCCCACCAGCATTTATGCAGCAGCCATAACAGGAGACAAATGGAGCTAATCACACCTTCATCCCTGGAAAATGTCAGCGAATGTGTCTGGCTCCACAGCTAATTGAGTTTAAGAGAAGACTTGGCAGGCTGGAGTATTACAGTGATTGGTCTGCTTAATTTGTTGGTTTCTTTATTTCATTTTATAGCTCTTTGTCATAGATAGTTTGTCTTTGATGTTCTTTCTCTTTTTTGTTTATTTCTAGTCATAAAACATCTGTTCTCCACATAATTAGGAACAGGCCAGATAATGCAATTAGGCAAACACTCTCTAGAGCATGAATTGTCTTCTTGACGGGAAAGTAGCTGGTAGAAACACTGTCTTATGCAGTACAAGTGATTATTCACTGACCTATGTGAGTTAGATATGGTCTAGTAAAAGGTTATAGATATTTTTCTTAATGATGTCTATGTAAATTTGGCTCCTCCTGGTGGATAATCTGTTAAAACACAACACCAAGCAAACGTATAATTATAGAACTGGAAGGGGCCTCGAGAGGTCATCTAGTCCAGTCCCCTGCACTCAAGGCAGGACTAAGTATTATGGTAACTGACAACATTAATGAGACTTGCTATTCTTTCTGACTCAACAGAACAATACTGCGTGGATTAAAGAAAAAATATATAAATGGCATAATGGGGTTAAAGTCACTGCATAGTGGTACTTATAGAAATAGGGAAGGAGAGGCTAGAGTTCTAGGGAGTGGAGCTCCCTCTCCTCTGCCAACTGCAAAGAGACAGCTCACACTCTTCTCCCTAGCCTTGGGAAGTGCTGCTCCCCTGCCTGGGCTCATGAGGTGAGGATTTACCAGGCAGGGGAACCTGAAGTGGGAGCAGCAGAAGGAACTGGTGCCTGGCTGTTTGTGGTGACCCCAGCCTTTCCTGCCCATGAGGGAAGCAGCTACAGCACCCGGGGGGCTAGAACAATTTGTATAGTGCTGGTGCTGAGAGCCACTAAACCAAACTGTAAACCTTGTATATAATGGAAACCACTTCACTTCAAGCCAGGGGGTTGTGGCAGTACCCCCTGCATCCCTAGTTCCAGCACCTATGACAGAACCTAACGGGGAAAGAAAGGAGTCCTCCTATCTGCTTTCTCTCATTTTAAAGGAGATCTCCCCAATACTATCTCCTCCCTGCCAAACCACCCTCTCCCCCTGGCCAGCTTCCTTTTTTCCTCTAGCAATACATAATATATAGTATGGAGATTTGGCATAAAATCTCTTTTGAAGTGGCTTTAAATCTTCTAAAGTGTAAGAAATTGTGCAGTACACTGCTTAGGGAAAGGCCCCTGGAAACTTTGTTAGTAGTATAAGGGTGCTACTGTCAATCAAGCCCTAGCTCCGCCCCTTGACCCCTTAAAACCCGCCCTTGACCCCTTGGTCCCTCCCACCTGTCACCGGAAGTCCCGGCCCCATGGTGTATTACTTCCGGGGTCAAGGTGCCACCTGACCGGAAGCACGGTGCATCATGTGACCCCTCTAAGACCTCCCCCCCACCCTCTACCAGTGAGGAGGGGTTTCGTCCCAAAAGGACCGCCCTGAGAGGAGATTTTGACCAATCAGGGTGACTTCCGGGGCGGGGGTGACCCGTCTGGAAGTGGGTCGTGTGACCCCTCTAAGAACTCCCCCCCCTCTACCAATTAGGAGGGGTTTCGTCCCGACAGGACTGCCCTGAGAGGAGATTTTGACCAATCAGGGTAACTTCCGGGGTGGGGGGGTGACCCATCCAGAAGTGGGTCGTGTGACCCCTCTAAGAACTTCCCCCACCACCCTCTACCAATCAGGATGGGTTTTGTGCCAAAAGGACCGCTCCGAGAGGAGATTTTGACCAATCAGGGTGACTTCCAGGTTGGGGTGACCCCTCCGGAAGTGAGTCATGTGACCCCACTAAGAACTCCTCCCAAGGGCCTCCGCCAATCAGAGTGCAGCACCATTACCCCATAAGTCCCAGCACCAGACAGAGGAGGCGGCCATCTCTTACCAAGGACACATGTTTTCGAAATGGCGGAAAGGCTGCTTAGTGGAAACATGGACTCCTTCACCACCCCTGAGAGAACTTCGGACTTTGTTTTACCCCCGAGGGTCTTTGACCGGACGCGGAGAAAACGCTACATCAGTGACAGTTCTGAGGAGGAGGAGGGAGCGACCGAGGGGAGCCCTTTGGCTCAGCCGTTGCTGGATACGCTGGAATCTGACCCCGAAACCCTTGTGAGACACCCCGATGAGCGTGGCGGTCTCTCTTTGTCCACCCCCTCAGAGGTGGAAGGCGATCGCGGCTCGGGGGAGGCACCGGCGGACAAGACGAACGGAAAAGACGGCGCTCAGGTAAATGAATGATTAAGAAGCGGCGGTCGAGGAGGGGTGGGTAATGGGGTAGGAACCGGGGGTTGCATAAATTAAAAAACAAGCAGTGGGGGTGCTTACAAGGTTTCTTTTCTGAAAATTTTTCAACAGCTCGACGATGCCTTTCTAGAGGACCCAGACAGCGTTGCCTCAACCAGTGAAGATGTACTGGCCTCACCATGTTTTTGCTCAACGTCAATACAAGTTGTTGAAGAGGACTCTGAGGATGATGGCTATGAGGAGTTTAGGAGGCGTCTTGGCATAGAACTAACTGAGCCAGTGCCATGTTGTGAGCGTAAAAAAGTCATGCGGACTATTGTACGCGTTGCTGTTTATGCTATCCTTAAACACTGCCTTAGGGAAAAGCTTTTTGAAGATTGTGAGGGCTGTGTCATAGATGCACCTGGCCAAAGGCACCATGACTGTGTGACTTGGACTTCAGTGGATATAAACTGCAAGCTCCAGGGCCTGTGTGCTGAGCTGTGTTTCGAAAGCTTATTAAACACTGTTGTTGCCATAGATTATGATATGCAATGTCTGTGCCTAACCCAAGAACATTTAGCGCAAGGGGTGACCTTGATAAATGCTGTGCAATTCAGTGCAGACCCTGACGTGTTCTAAAGAAAATGACCAAACCGGAAGATGCCTGCTTAGAGCATTATATTGACCGTCTAGTCCGCACAAAGAGTTACAGAACCCTGCTTAAGAAAAAAACTGTTTGTAAGAAATCTAAAAGGAGTAAGTTAAGAGAATGGTGAGGGGACAAACATACGATATAAAACTTGGTTGCTGTAAATTTTTTAAAAAGGGGGGGTTTATGACTATCTGTGTTTTGTTAGAAGGCCTTTGGCCCTTAAGTGAGCTAAAAAGTTTTAATGAAGCAGTTTGGTTTGTTTTCAAGGAGCTGTATGTTTTTTAAAATAAAAAAATAAATTGTTTGTGAGAATTAGCTCTTGTGTTTTTTTTGTGTGTATAACAAAAAGCTGAAATGTCTGTTGTGGGTGGGGGAAAAATCCTAAAAATGTGCTTACAATAAAACAAACAAGGCTAGTTCAGACAATAGAGTTAATATGGAGACATACCTATCTCATAGGACTGCCTTTACTAGCAGGACCAAATATTGGTTTTTGCCCCAGATCCCTAAGTGGTCCTCTCAAGGCTTGAACTCACAACCCTGGGCTTGGCAGGCCCATGCTTAAACCACTAAGTTATCCCTAGTCTGTTGAATTGAATGGGATTTTAACCACACACACCTAGACAAAATGCTTTCACTACCCCAGATCACAAAAGGGAATGCTATGGGAGGGGTGATTAAATTAACCCGTTTGAAACAATAGGCTAAGAGGGTATAAAAACCTCAGGTATGCTGGAGTTTGTCCTTTTCAAGAGAAAGCTTTCTTGGATAGCTGCTGGACTGCAAAAAGAGGTAAGACTTGCTGTCTTTAACTCTGAAACTATATATTATATAATGCCACTCTTTGCCTATGCTGTCTTAGTAAATAATGGTGCCTATGTTTACTGCAGTGTGATCTGTTTAGCATGGAACCAGTAACTTTAAACTGCATTTCACCATCAGGCCAAGGTAAAAACCATTTTAACTATAGTTGTGCTTAATACTGTTGAATTAAAAAAAAAAAGTATTACACAGGCTGTATAGGGATTTGGTGGTAATACTAACTAACATTTTTGCTTGTTCTTGAACCTGAAGGCCCAAGCACACATGAGGGGGAACAGAACAAGCATGTGCCTTCAACACTTTATCCCATAGTGAAAGGTAACTTTATTTATTTATTTATTGCAACAGGCTTTTAAATGCATGTGGGTTTTTGAAAAGTATATGGCTGCAAACTTGATTTGGTGTGTCTTATAAAGCTGCTGTTTTGTGTGTGTGTGTGAGAGGGCCCTGTGCAAGGCATAGGTTGTTGTTGTTGTTGTTGTTCTTTAAAAAGTACATGGTTTGTTTCAAACTAAGAGGGTTTTTTTTACTGTGCATAATGTGATGGGCTTGAGGCACTTGGGGTAGGGGTGAATGCTACTAACTAACCCAAAGGCACATGGCTGGGGGACAGAACAACCATGTGGCTTTTAAATGCATGTGGGTTTTTTGAAAAGTATTTGGTTGCAAACTGTGGGTTTTAAACTGATGGTATGTGTGTTTTAAACTAACAAGCGTTTCTGTGCAAAATGGATTTTAAAAGCAGTTTTGTTTTTTATTCTGCAAAATGAGATGTATTTAAAAACCTGTTTGTTGTACAGCCTGAAATGGGTTATTTTGTTGTAAAGCTATGACTTTTTAAATAGAAAAACACCCTAATGAGGTAGGTGTGTGTGTGTGTAATATGTATGTTTACAAGACAGTTTCATGTGTTTTATAATGTTGTTGTTTGCTCCACAGTAAGTCAAAACATGAGAGATCCTTAGACCAGAGGGAAAACAAGCTGAAAAGAAAAAGGAAAGAGACAGCTGAAAAGGAAAATTCATCAGCATCAGTAACTAATGGATGGATGAAGCCCTGTAAATATATTTTGCTTATTGGTTTGGTTGCTCTGAGGTTTTGTATTTTAAGTAAATACATAGGTGTGGGTGAGAGAGATGGTAAAGTTTAGTTTTTGTAAAATGTTGTTGTTGTTGTTTCCACCTCATAGGCCTGGGCAACTTTTCTGACAATGCTGTAGTCAGAGCTACAAGGACATCTCCTCCAGAACTGCCAACGAACCAGGAATCTGCTTTGAGACCTTTAACAACGCAAAACAGCACAAGAGTGCAGCTGAAGCATCCGGGTGGTCCAAACCTTATATACGTCAAACCAAAGGACAAAACAAAAGACTCTGGTAAAAAACAACCATGCCACCACAACTCCAGTTCCTCAGTGGCCACCACCACACCAAGCCCTGAGGAAACTGAGTGAAAATGCCCACATTCACAAACCTGGAGCATGCGCTGTAGGGGTTGTGAATAAAAAAACCAAGAACTGACAAACCATTCTCCCAAAACCATAAGCTCATCACAGCTCCCCCATATTCTAGTAGTTGGGAAGGGCTTGAGGCTTCCCTCAGAAAAGTGATGGAGGATGTATCCTCGGGAAGTCTAAAAGAACGGGATTCTAGAAAGAAATGGGAAAAATACGATGCTTGGTTCAGAACCATGCTGAAAAACATAAGGGCTGGAAAGGGTGGCTCTGAGCAGGCATGACTAGTCGTGAAAAGGGGCCTGGGTAAAAGGGGCACCCTCCAGGGTACACATCAGCTCATGTGTAAACAAAAGGGGGGACAGCGCTTGGGGGATAAACAGATGGCTGCCAAAAAGTTCCAGGCATGGGTTGTTGTAAAAATTTTAAAGGGCTAAAGAGGTAATGAGGGAAAAGAAAAAAAACAAAAACAAAAAGATGCCCCCTACTGGAGGCTCTCAAACTGGCTTGTCTGAAAATGGGGAGGTGGAATCAGACTCTGGTTTAGCAAATTCCCCAGAGGGCTCTCTAGACGGGTCCCGTTCTACTCCCAATGACCCTCATGGAGGCGCCTCAGAGTCTGACTCTCAAATAGCATCTGATGTAGAAGATGCCGCTAATGATCCCCGTAGAGGAACCCCCAAGTAACCCTGAAAATGCCGAGGTGTATATGGAGAGAGTGAGAAGTTGGCAATGTGAATTATCCAGATTTGGGGGATCGGTGTATTGTGAGGAATTTTGTTTTGTTAATCTTGAGCAAATAAATTCAGCTCAGCAGGTTGTTGAAGCCATACACCGGGGAATACAGTTAGTGCTCGATGACATTAATGGTAGGGTAGGCCCTGATGATTATTTTCAGTTACGTTTAGAGAGCCGTAATTTAACTAACTCTTTGTTTTTGGTCAAAAGAACTAGGGATGAGCTGTCTGCTGAGGATTTCTTAAATCAGACCTCAAAGCTGCTACAGAGCAATAGAGAGTTGCATGTCGATGGGACATTGCGCCTTGTTGTGACAGTTGTAAAAAACAGGGGTTGGGGCGCTCGTAGAGTTTTAAAGACTATCCTTAATAGTCAAATTATTCATAAAAAGAGACCGTGTTTAGTAGACCTGACTTACACCGGTACCAATTTGTGTTTTGCGGGTGGGCTCTTGGCCGTCATGTCCGATTGTAAACCTACGGACGCGGAATTGTTAGTGGAGGCGAGAAAGTTACATGAGAAACTGGGGTGGTCAGATCAAAAAAGGTTCTGCTCAGTGACGTAGCAAAGTTTGAACAGCATTTAGGAGTTAACATACAGGTGATGCTGTATACGGCGAAAGGCGGCTGGGGCTTTTTTAAAACTGGGCACAGTGTACCCCAAGACTTATTTTATCCTGTTGCCCGACGAGCATTACGATGGGGTTCTGGATGTAAAAGTTGTTTGGAGCGAAAAATTGTGAGTTTTGCCACACGGTGTAAAGCCACGACCACTCTTGCAGGTATTGTTGCCGCCTCTGCTTAAGTGTAACATGCTCAGACAGCATGGGCGTGCAGCAGCAGTGTCCTAGCTGTAGACTGTGTCGGTTCAAAGAGTGTCTAGACAGACATATCGACTGTGCATCAAAAAACCAAGTTGAATGCATGTCTAAAACTTTGTGTGAGAAGTGTCAGTCTTACGTGGACAAGCGGCATAGGTTTAAAGGGAGACTGTGTAAGCAGTGTCAGGGTTTGATCGTTGGTGATGTAGACGGTCACCTCTGTTTTATGGACAGCCTTAGAAAGCCCGAATCTTCAGAAAAGTATATTTTTTATGATTTCGAATGCACGCAGGAGACTGGGGAGCATACTCCCAATTACATTTTTGCTATGTCCCTAAAGCCAGAAAAATCCTGGGAATTTAAGGGCGATGAGTGTCTTTCTGTGTTTGTGAAGACCTTTATTGGCAAAGAGTTTCGGGACTACACATTCCTAGCACACAGTTCTAAAGGTTATGATGCATACTTTATTGTTAGACAGTTAATCAAGGAAAAGATGGGCCTAGAACTGATCACTCAGGGTAGTGAACTAATGTGCGTGAAAGTTAAGGCCCTGGGCATTCATTTTATAGACTCTTTAAACTTCTTGCCCATGAAGCTTAGCAAGCTACCGCAGGCGATGGGGTTTGAAGGGTGCAAAGGGTATTTTCCACACTTTTTTAATACATTAGAAAATCAAAATTACGTGGGGCCTATGCCCGGTATGGAGCACTATGGTGTAGAAAGCATGATGCCTAGAGAAAAAGCAGTGTTTCTCGACTCGTATCGGGACCACAGCTCTGAGGCGTTTCTCTTGCAGAAAGAGCTTGCATATTACTGTCAGCAGGATGTAAAAATTGAGACAGGCCTGTATCCTATACAGAAAAGAGATTATGAAAATGACGGAGAAGGGAGCTGTAGTAGAGAGAACCTGGTAAATTCACTGAGATAAAACTATGTATAGATCCATTCCAGTACGTAACACTGGCATCTGTCTGCATGGCTATGTACAGGTTTGTTTTTGGAGCCTAACATGGTAGCTCTTCTCCCTCCAGACAACTATCACAGGCAGAAAAAGAGATATTCGACCCATCTATTCAGTGGCTGTTGTGTATATCTCACAAAGAAAATATACAAATACGGCACGCTTTACAGGGTGGGTTACTACAGGTAGGCCCCTACTTTTTAGACGGTTATGCTGATGTTGATGGGGTACGCACAGCCTTTGAGTTTAAAAGGTGGTTTTTCCACAGCTGTCACCTGTTATTGTGAAAAAGCACAAAATCCTATGACGGGGACATCTTTTGGGTTTCTTTATTACAAGACGCAGCTCAAGACCGACTATCTGAAACGACTTGGTTTTGTAGTGAGGACTCTTTGGGAGCACGAATGGGAGGTGATGAGAGAAACGGACAGGGAGCTTGCAGACTTTTTAAACCGAGCCCAGTTACCCCAGCCTCTTGTGCCTAGGGATGCTCTTTTTCGGGGGAGGACAAACGCTATCCGCCTATATTACAAGCCTAACCCCGGGGAAGAAATCCACTATTATGATTTTACCAGCCTGTACCCTTTCGTAAACAAAACCAAAGAATACCCTATCGGACACCCCAATATAGTCTATGACAAATTTGGACCCCTTGCAAATTATTTTGGAATTGCAAAAGTTAAAATGTACCCCCCACGAGGCCTCTTTTTCCCATTGTTATCTGTCAGAGTGGGTGGCAAGCTTATGTTCCCGCTATGCCGAACCTGTGCAGAAACCGAGCAGTGGGAGACATGCACCCATACTGACGAGGAGCAGGCCATCCTGGGGACTTGGTGCACGGTGGAATTGAACGCGGCCATAGCGAAGGGGTACGCGGTGGCTAAGATCTATGAAATCTGGCATTTTAATGAAAAATCTGAAACTCTTTTCAGAGTATATAAAATTACACCTCCGCCAGAAACAAGAGACTTCAGGGTATCCCAGTTGGTGCACAGATGAGGGAAAAACAAAATAAGTACGTTAGCAATTTCTACCAGAAAGAAGGCGTGCATTTCCGCCAACACGAGATCAGATCAAACCCTGCTAAACGCCAAATCGCTAAACTGTTTTTAAATTCTCTGTGGGGTAAATTTGGCCAAAGATCCAACCTACCCAACACCAGCATCGTGAAAGACCCTGATGAACTCTTGCAGTACCTATTCTCCCCCAATTATGAGGTTTCATCCTGCGAGTTTATCGATGATGAAACAGCGTGCGTATTGTGGAAGCATGCAAAAGAACGGTACTGTCTCTGGCAATACCAATGTTTTCATAGCCTGTTTCACCATCGCTTATGCCCGCTTAGAATTATACAGCCTCCTAGACGGTTTGCAAGAGTGGTGTCTGTACCACGACACTGACTCGGTGATATTTGTGAAAAGGGAGGGTGACTGGAATCCCCCTTTGGGGGATTATTTAGGGGACCTCACGAGCGAGATCCCGCCAGATCAACACATCACCGAGTTTGTGTTGGAAGGCCCGAAAACCTATGGGTATAAGCTGTCGGGTGGAAAGGCCTGTATGAAAGTCAAAGGTATTACCCTAAACATAGCAAACTGCGAAAAGATCAACTTTGACAGTTTGAAAGATCTAGTCCTGGACTATTGCACGGGTCTGCAAGAAAACACCTCAAAAAAGGTAGAGGTGCAGCAACCCTATATCGTAAGAAACAAAAACCAGTGGCAAATAGAGACAAAAACCCTTAAAAGACACAAAGTGGTTTACAACAAGAGGGTCCTAGGAGAAGGTTTTAAAACCCTGCCCTACGGCTTTTGAAAAAAATGGATACTAGGTGGAAACACCCCTTTTCTGCAAATCTCGCGGGGCCTGGCAACTGCGGGAAAAGTTACTTTATAAAAAACGCGTTGGATAATGCCAACACAGTCTGTTATGCCTGAGAATATTGTGTGGTGTTACAGTTGTTGGCAACCTCTGTATAAAGAACTGCTTTGTAAATATCCCTTTATCAATTTTGTGGAGGGGCTGCCTGATGCTTTTGATGATGAGTTTGTTTCCTACTAATAAAGTAAATATGATTATCATTGACGATCTGATGAACTCGGCTTGTGAAAGCAATGAAATCGAGAAAGCCTTTACCAAGTACATACATCACAGAAACCTGAGCATTATGTATATAGTTCAAAACATATTTTGTCAGGAAAAAGTCACATGATTAACCTAAACACAGAGTACATGGTTCTGTTCAAAAACCCCAGGGATAAATTACAAATTGCTACGCTCGCTCGGCAAATGTACCCCAGCAAAGCTCAATTCTTTCTAGAAGCTTTTGAGGATGCTACCTGGTGGTGGATTTAAATGCTTCCACACCAGAAGCTTATAGACTAAGAACTGGTCTTTTCCCTCCAGACTGGCTGGCGGTTTATACTTTGAAAAGAATGACAGTCAGGTATAAAAAGAGATGACTTATCGGCAGGCCCCTTTTTAACAGCCGGGGCTGCTGACTGAAAACATGTCTAGCTGCGTGAAGAGAAACCTGGGCCTTTTAAAATTACTTAGCAAATCATCCCCACAGCAAAGGAGGGCTATACTGTGTTCGGCCTCTGACGGTCTAGTAGCGGCCATCTCAGAAATGGTGCTCAATACCTTAAAAGGGAACGTACCTTTAACACAGAATCAAATGCGTGTGCTGAAAAAGAAACGTACGCGTATAAAAACTTTGTGTAATAAAAGGGTTTCACTTAAAAGAAAAAAGCATCTTGTGAAGCAGTCTGGGGGGTTTATCGGACCTCTGTTAAGTTTTGCTATCCCTCTGATAACGGGGCTTTTAACTAATCGATAATGGAGTATGCAGAAAAAATGTTCCTGGTGCCCAGCCACCAGTTGGAGCAATTAAGGGCTCCCCCTCTGGCAGAGGAAAATATCAGAACAACCGCAACTCGCTTCTGGATGCTGAAACGAAGTCTGTTCTTCAAGAACTGACTTGGCCGAATACGAAAAGGCTAAACTTTACAGCGCCGTGCTTCAAAGGTATCTAATGTACGTGAAGCAGAGCGATGCGGATAAAGGGAAAATAAGTCTGTTTCTACCGGAACAGGAACAAAGTGTGACTGCCAAACCCCCAGAAACACCAAAGAACTCAGACTCTGTTGCTCAGGAGGTGTTGGATAACGTAAATAAGCGTTATAAGAAAAATGCAATAGTATTGCTAAATAAGCTGGGCCAGGATAAAAATCTCTCTTCATGGAACGATAAAGGGTCTTTTGTGTACAAAGGCTCTGTGGTTAATGGTTCTAACATGCTCGACTGAGTCAGGGCCGTCACCCAGACTCGCTCTGTTCCTAGCAGACATGTACCTAAAGGATGGGATGTGTTTATGAATGCCATGGCAGAACTGAACGTACCATCTTCTGTCATGGGCAATGCGGCCAACAGAGATCTTTTGGAAGGCCTCAAGGCCTCGACTGCTGCCACCGGGGTGGATCGAGAAACCGTGACCCCTTTTTTGCCATCTAAAAAATGAAAATTGGCTAAAAGAGCCAAATGGCTCAGTGTGTAATGTTTTTCACATTCTAAATAAATAAAAAAAAACTGGTAATGTTTTGATTTAAATAAAACATTTCTATAATTTAAAAAAAAAATCTGTGTACTTTTTTACTTTTTCCTCCTTTTTTTTTTTTTGTCTTTAAACCCCTCACCTGGGGTTCTTTATTGGGTAACATGGCTATGAAAATCATTGTAAGATACACATGTCTGGGCTTGTTGAAACATGGTTTGAGCAAGGCTAGGCATGCCCAAGAATTTAAATTTACTTTTTACAAAATTCATCACCATCCGCTCGTTTTGCACTAAGTCGTTAGAATACAATTTTAAAATCCGATCAAAAGATAAACCCTTGCTACGATGATGTAAGAAAAACATGCAGTGATAGCCGCAGGTGATGGAGCGGGGGTCTTGTAATTGTCTATTGTGAAACACCAAGTCTGTGGCATTTTTGTTTAAAAATTTCATAATGCTTTTAGGAAACAACACACTGTTCGGGGGGTGCCCATATGAGTCAAAAAACTCTCCACAGTTACGCTCCGCCAGATACAAGGCAAGCCAGTGTTCACCCGGTTGGTTGTGTGGATGCGTGTTCACCACCAAGCCTAGGGGTCTCTGAGACAGCTTGCCTCCTGGGAGCCAATCTCAAAGGAACACATCTAAGAAATTCTTTTTCGTGTAAGGGTCCATTGATAAGACACGTGAGAGCTGCACGCTGTCCATGTTCACGTGTAGTCAAACAGAACGTTTCTCCTCTGATTTATTTCTATGACATTGTCAAAAACCCCATACACAATCATATTGACAGTAACCGTTAAAGCCTTCCCAAAACGTATTTCTGCTCTCAGGTTCCTGGTTTTAATCAGGGAATAGTGATCAGCGCATTCCTAGTCGGGAGACAGGTCAAAGGCAAACAAGGTGTAACCCTGTGCAAACTCCTCACGGTCGATTAACAGAGAACGATCTTTCATGTGTTTACCAGCTGTCTGTACCAAATTCATGTATTCTCTCACGCAGCGTCCTGCCTCAAAGTCCGGTTGCAGAGGCTTGGTCAGTATCTGTTCACCATCCACATACAAGGCCACAAAATTAATATCGTAATGTTTAAAATGAAAGGGATTTTTAGCATAACTTCCGCTAAAGGCATCGTTATCCACAAACCCTAGGACAAGCATTTTGGGTAACTGTCCCAAGAACAGGTTCTCCTGGTTACTGACCCCGCTGCCCGCGGGGATGCTAAACACTTTCATTCCCACATGGTCCACGGGGTATTTAGCATTAGCGGTAAGCAGGGTCTCCGCATGCCCCAGACGGACTCCCAGGGCCACCCGTACTTTCTTCACTAAAACGGACGCTGATACAATGCACAGTTTAAAGCCTTCAGCCGCACTGCCCATTAAACAGAAAGCGTCTTTACTGCGCGTCAGTTTAATTTTCACATCCACTCCGTTTAACAAAAGTTTTTCTTGAAAAAACAGGTCGCTGTGTAAATGGCCGGCGGAAAATTGCGTGGCGAGGGTGTCGTCGCTGTAATTGAGCACCGATTCTATAAAGGCCCTGTAAGGGTAACAGTTGTTGCTTTGGCTTATGAGGCGGTCTCCCAGCGTGACATCCAACTGACTGAAAATAGAGGCCACAGGGTAATTCACCAGGCCCACTTCGGCGTCCACGGCGAGTTCAGTTCCGTCTCCTTTTACAATCTTGCAACACAGGTACAGCAGCGTCTTGTTTAAATCCATATAATCTATGCCATTCCCTGCTATAAAAAAGTCAATGGGGGCAGACTCCGTAATGGCCGATAGAGGCGGCACCTCGATGTAGATGCTTTTCTCGATTCTGGTCTGCGTAAGGGCTATTTGAAACAAGTCTAGTTCAGATTTGGTGCACTCTTCAGACCCACAGTGAACAAAAGCCATGTTGATTAAAATATGTCTCTTTTACCAGGCAGAGCGTGTCTCCTCTTTTGCCCAGGCTTCCTCTTAGACTTTCGCTTATGGCCGGCCCTGCGCGTCAAAGCCCTTCTTTTAAAGGGTTTTGGGGGACCTGTGCGTCGCGGGTATGACGTATTTCTCTTTCTCTTCCTCCTTTTAATGTACATCAGCCCCGATCCTTCCTGTGAAGCTGTATTCCCCACCTTCTCCAGAACAGCACAGGAGACATGACCTACCACATCTTTAGCTATGTTTTGAGCGGCGGTTTTTACGTGGGGTTTAATAATCTCTAGCCCCCTCCTCAAAAGCGATACGGCTTTTCGAAGGAGGCTACGAAATATTCCACCCACACCCGCCCCGTACATCACGGGGGCCCCATGATATCCAGGAAGGGCGTAACCAGCCTGGGCTTTGTAATAGTTCCTGTAGATGGTGCGGTCGCCATAATTTTTTGGAATCGCCATAATAGGGTTTTGCTTTTTTAGAAACCTCGCTCTCTCCGCGGCCGCAGATGCAGCTTGATGATCACCTTGCCGAAGCGAAATGAGACATGTCTGTTCTGATCTGTCTTTATTTCAATGGTGATGGTGTCGATGTAGTGTTTACTGACAGGGATGTAATGAGGTTACCATCACCTACGACAAACAAACTCGTTGTTCCTTCCTCGGACAGGGACGCAGCATAACAGGGGAAAAGAAAAGTCCCCCACAAACTGGTGTTCTACGATATCCGTGTATAGATACAAGGAGTTAAAAACTCCTGTGATGTCTGCTGAGAAGGGGAATTTTTGGACGTTGCGTTTGTGGCCCAAACCCAGAATGTTAGCTACCTCCCCGTCAGTAGAAAACACATACATAAAATCGGTAGATTTAAGTCTCACTTTTCTACCCACAGGGTCGTAGTTCATGACCACCTCAGGCGGTCCAGGATGATGAGCCACGTTGCTGTTCATATGCTCCAGTAATTCGGGTATGGTCGAGTAATACCCTCGTCGTAGGATGAAATTCCACGTTGTAGCTCCAAAGGTGATTTTGAAAGGGGTGTCTTCGTTGATAGTATTCCAGCTGTGCGGGTATCGTATTTCCGCTAACCCCACCTCCCAGGCACCCGGGAGATCCAAGGGCTTAATTAGCCGTATTGTAAAGTTCGAGATGGTGTTTTGGGGAAATACTGCAGAGCTGGCATTGCTGGGCAAAGTAATGTAAAACCCGCTGTCGCTCATTTTTCTCTCTCTCTGTCTTTGCAGAAGGAATCTTGTTTTTTTGTTCGTGTCTAGATGTCACAGAGTTGAAAAGCTTCCACCCAGCTGTTAAACTTATCGGGCCACCCCAACCGTTTCACCAGTAGCTGCTTTTTTCTCCCTTTTCCTTTCTCTGCTAGAACTTTTTCAATCCTGTAAATCCTGTCTCATTTGGGGTTTACTTTTTGTAATTCTTCAGGGTAAAAAGATCCAGTAACTGCCTCACCCTCGCAATCTTTTAAGTGGTATACAGGTCTCTGGCCCCTGGTTAAGGCTTCATCCACTATGAATATCTCATCAGTAAACATCTCTTCATAACCTTTTTCAAAAGAGCCTTTGGTTTTAGATAGTCTCACGTGGTCACCTTTTCTAAAAGGGGCAACAACCGGTTTTATTTTAAAACCATCTCCGTAAACTGTTTTCCATACCTTCAGAGAATTTGAAGGGTTAACATCAACGGGTCTGGTACGTATAGTTCTGTGAAAGCTCTGGTTGTAACTCTTTATAAAGTCAGATAAGACGTCAATGTTATGGGCTGTAAAATATCTCCACATCCTAGTTTTTAAAGTTCTGTTAAATCGCTCCACAACCCCTGCTTTGACTTCATTATTGGTAACAAAATGGTGAACTCCATGCCGCTTTAATAATCCACTTAAAGGTTTGTTTAAAAATTCTTTCCCCCCAATCGGTTTGTAATTTTTGAGGCACGCGACCTTCACTGAAAATAGCTTCAAAGGCCTTGGATACCTCACCACTTGTCTTGTCTTTTAGGCCTAAGGCCCAGGCATATTTGGATAGAATATCTATCACTGTTAAGATGTACTTAAAACCGCTGTTGTGTTTGGAGAACCGGTGCATATCCACCAAATCTGCCTGCCACTGTGCATCCACATCTGAAACAATGGTCTTGTTTCTTTTAAAACGTATTCGAGCTGGTTTGTGTAAAGTGTAAGCATCCTGGTCTGAAAGCCATGCTGTTACCTATCTTCTGTTTAAATTTTACTATGCTTTCTGGCCGCTTGAAAAAGAGGGTTGACCCCGCCGACGCTCCCAACTTCCCTGGAGGCATAATATATTTTCTTTAACAGAGCCATCTGTGTAGACATGACTGTTACCGGTACCGTCTTTTACTACCAAAGTATGAAAGGGGACACATTCATATTGACACATTTAAATAAGTTTTATTAATCGCCTGGTTTAACACGACCTTTTACAGCCACCTGTAAAAACGGATGCCATGACCCCTACCATAAGGGAGTCTCAGATGGTTCATTCTTCCATTTTGTCCTTTTCGGCTTGAGATCTGTGTCTCAGACATGAGCAAAAACAGCTGACGCACAATATGTTTACTCCCACAGGGCTTCCACTGTGTAAGTTCTTAAAGGCCTCTAAAAAGGCATCGTCAACCTGTTGAGAAATTTTCAGAAAAGAAACCGTGTAAGCACCCCCACTGCTTGTTTTTTTAATTTACACAACCCCCAGTTCCTACCCCATTATCCACCCCTCCTTGACTGCCGCTTCTTAATCATTCATTTTACCTGAGCTCCGTCTTTTCCATTCGCTTTGTCCGCCGGTGCCTCCCCTGAGCCGCGATCACCTTCCACCTCTGAGGGGGTGGACAAAGAGAGGCCGTCACGCTCATCGGGCTGCCTCACGAGGGTTTCGGGGTCGGATTCCGGCGTATCCAGCAATGGCTGGGTCAAAGGGTCCTCCTCGGAACCGTTACTAATGTAGCGCTTTCTCCACACAAGTCCAAAGGTGTGGGGCCTAAAAAAAAGTCCGAAGTTCTCACGGGGGTGGTGAAGGAGTCCATGTTTCCTCTCAGCAGCCTTTCCGCCATTTCGAAAACACATGTCCTTGGTAAGAGATGGGTGCCTCCTCTGTCTGGCGCTGGGACTTATGGGGTAATGGTGCTGCACTCTGATTGGCGGAGGCCCTTGGGAGGAGTTCTTACTGGGGTCACAAGACTCACTTCCAGAGGGGTCACCCCAACCTGGAAGTCACCCTGATTGGTCAAAATCTCCTCTCGGGGTGGTCCTTTCAGCACAAAACCCCTCCTGATTGGTAGAGGGTGGTGGGGGGAGTTCTTAGAGGGGTCACATGACCCACTTCCGGATGGGTCACCCCCGCCCCGGCAGTCACCTTGATTGGTCAAAATCTCCTCTTGGGGCGGTCCTTTTGGGACGAAACCCTCCTGATTGGTAGAGGGTGGTGGGGGGAGTTCTTAGAGGGGTCACATGAAACACCTTGCTTCCGGTCAGGTGGCACACTGACCCTGGAAGTAATACCCCACGGGGTGGGACTTCCGGTGACAGGTGGGCAGGACCACGGGGTCATGGGGCGGGGCTTAAGGGGTCAAGGGGCGGGGTTGGGGGTTGATCGACGGTAGGGCCCTTATACTACTTTTGTTGTCTTTTACATCTATTCAGTAATTCAATTTTTCAAACTAAGCAAGTCTAAACAATGAGATCAATGAGATTTAGAGGAAGTGTGTGTGTGCGTGTGTGTGTGTAGGAGTTGCAACAGGGATGTGGCCTTGCACAGCTCCACATGCAACAGGCTAGACATATTTCTGCTTGGCTGGCAAGACATCTGGCTGGCAACAGGAACTCCTTTCATATACATTGCTTCTCTTGTTCCCATTCTCTTCCCCTAGCTGCGTCCCATCACTGCCTGGCAATGCAAAGCCATGTCACCACATAACTTTGAGACCATTGATAACAGTCACCAAAATTAGTGACCTCCCATTCCTGTTTGGAACTACATGGACCACTCTTATGTGTTTGGAACAAACAATGATGGCAATTTCTTTAATGGCAAATATTTAGGGCAAATGGGAGATTTCATATAGGCTTCAATAGGATGTGGAGTGCAAAAGTATAACAACAACAGAGGTATGATATGGGAATTGAAAAAACATCCTTTCCTCAACCTAATCTTTGTCAACCATGTAGCTTAAGTAGGATATATAATACAATGCAGGCCACATGCTTCTCTGTGCAGGAAAAACCCATATAGGGGCTGGGAAAATCTTCCCTATACATTAGGTAAACCAAGCAGTCCTATTTGTTCTCTCCCATGACATAAGAACAAGGAGACATTCCAGGACATTGAGCAGCAGTACTTTAAAAACTGACTAAAGGAAGGACTTTTTTACAAAATGTGAAACTGATTATCATGAGGAATCACTGAGGCCATGACTCCCATCCCACTCAGGACATAAGACAATTGGAGACTAAGAAGAAACTTGCCCTATGGACAGGTTATTTCAGAATTGCCCACTATGGGTTTTCTTGCACCTTTTTCTGAAGCATCTGATACTGGTCGCTGTTGGACACAGAGTATTGGATTAGCTGGACCATTGATCTGATCCATTAGGGCAATCCCTATGGTCCTAAATTTGACCAGTCAGGGGAAGTATTTGGAGTAAAGATGGGGAGGGTGAGTAAGAATACATCTCTGGGAGTCAATAAGAGTGACTCATGGGAGGAAGGTTCGCCAGTAAGGAAGACAAATGAGCAGGCTTATCTGCTCTGAGTACTGTCATGGGCAGAGAGTTATTGATTGGTTAGAGAATCCAGTTTGAGGCTTTTTTCAGATTTAATTTGGCAGGTTCCAGCTAATTCATTGACAGCATTGTTTGGCTCTGAGAGGTAAAACTATTGTAGTCTAGGAAACTTGATCACTTTTGAGGAATTTTGAAATATATACAAATTCAGGAGCTTTGAAATGTGCAAGTCCATCCTGGATTTTTCAAAATAGGTCACCATAATTATGTCAGTGACAGTGTTCGCTTCCATTAAAAAAACACCGTGTACCAACAGTGACCACAATTATATCTGAGATACCACAGTTTTCCTCTACACCTATACTAGGAAATATCTGTAGTAACTGTGGGGCAAATGTTGCTTTTATAATGGCAACCACTGTATAGTACATAGCTGTTATATTTATGTATATTTTAAACATAGGCAAATCCTACACTCACCATGAACTTGGAGGTTAAAATAGGGAAGGTACATCACCATTCTCAACAGGGAGATCATAGTTTGCATGGTACCCATGATGCTATACTTCCAGATCACTGCCATGTTATAGAAATGCCAGAGCCTGAGCTTTAGGATATCTTTGTATGTGTACTGAATGCTTTTCATTTTGATTTGCGTTTTAAAAAGCAACTAGATATTCACAACCTTGAATTTGCTTCTTGGAACACCTTTGAATATATTTTTCTTAAGAAAAGGGCAAGTGAGGCTGCAGTATAATGTAGTGATGGGACTGTCTTTTGTTTCGGATTTGTTACATTTGTCATAAGCTTTGGCCTAACTAAAATAATGCCAAATATTCCAAAAACAGAAGCAGCCTAGAAAAGCTAACATAGCCTACAAGTTTTAGGATGGTATGTGACTGGTTCACAGACATCAAATGACTCATATGCTAAGAACATATTTTTCAGGACAGCTGCAAGACTTAAGATTGTTCTGCTTCTGATATGGTATATCTGCCTTTCAGCTGGAATCAAAGGAAGTGCAGGTATATCTGATAATGATTTTAGATTTCCTTGACCTTATTTTTTTAAACTAAAATTTTCCATTTCACAGACCAAAGTTATTTTGGCCTTTGAAAAGATACTTCCTCAAATGACATACGTGGAAGATTAGTGGGGTTCTTTTTAAATCCTTCCCTCCATTTGCTTTAGCTGATGTTTACTGAAAAAGATGCATATTCTTAAAGAGATGGACTTTCCACTGTGTTTAATAAACAGCTTTCTAGAGGGAATTAGTGGAAGACTAATTAATATTGACCTTTGGTGTTGTCAATTTATTATGTGCCAAAAGCAGAAAATGAGCCAAAGGTGAGCTGGATTTTCCTTAAATGGAATTACTTGTGTGACTAAGATGTTCAGGATTTGGTCTTAGCAATCTTAGAAGTAATTTTAACTGTTAGTTTTCATCATAAAAATTAACATTAATAGTTGCATTGTATTCAGGCAAAATTGGTATTGAGGGCTGACCATCTAGACAAATATAATATGTATTTCACCGAGTTAGTAAAAAAAAAAAAATTGGCAATTATTTTTCTAGGGAAAGTTTTGAAATAAAATTGTTTTGTTTGAAACATATGCTGGAGGTCTCATACTGCCAGTACTAAAACATCCTGGAATTTCTAAACATTATAGATGACAATTTCTTAACTCAAAAAGTGTTAGAGCCAACCTGGTGGAATTTTATATTAGACCATGTCCTCACAGATAAAGAGGCACTGATCACAGAACTAAAAGTTAATGGTAGCTTAGGTACAAGCTTGATGACATTTATAATGTGCAAGCAGAATAAAGACCAGATCGTACTACCTATACTTGGTGGTTTAATAGGCCAGTTTCACAAAACTGAAAACAATTATGAGGTAAATCATATAACAAATGGAAAAAAGGGGAAGTTGATAGTAATGAATATAAATCAGAAGTTAGGAATTGTAGAAAATTGATAAGGGAAGCCAAGGGACACGAAGAGAAATGTATAGACGTCAGAGTTAAGGACAATAAGAAGGAATTCAAAAAATATATTAGGAACAAAAAGAATCCTGACAATGGTATTGGTCCATTACTAGATAGAAATGGTAGAATTATCAATAATAATGCAGAAAAGGCAGAAGTGTTCAATAAATATTTCTGTTCCGTATTTGGGGGAAAACAGATGATGCAATGGCATCATATGGTGATGATAATACTTTTTCCATTCCACTAGTGTCTCTGGAGGATGTTAAACAGAAGCCAATAAAGTTAGATATTTTAAAAAACAGCAGGTCCAGATAACTTGCATCCAAGTTAAAAGAGCTGCCTGAGGAGCTCGCTGGACCATTAATGTTGATTTTCAGTAAGTCTCGGGGCACTGGGGAAGTTCCAGAAAACTGGAAGAAAGCTGTTGCTTTGCCAATTTTTAAAAAGGGTAAAACAGATGACTCAGGAAAATATAGGCCCGTCAGCATGACATTTATCCCGGGCAAGAAAATGGAGTGGCTGATACAGGGTTTGATTAGTAAAGAACTAAAGGAGGTTAATGTAATTAATGCAAATCAGCATGGGCTTATGGAAGATAGATCTTGTTAAACTAACATGGTATCTTTTTTTATGAGATTACAAGTTACTTAGACTTCTGTAAGGCATTTGACATGGTACCACATGACATTTTGATTAAAAAACTAGAGTGATATAAAATTAACATGGCATACATTAAGTCAATTAAAAACTGGCTAACTGATAGGTCTCAAAAGATAACTCTAAACAGGGATTCATTATTGAGTGGGTCTGTTTCCCCTGGGGCCCCACCGAGATCAGTTCTTGGCCCTATGCTATTAAACATCTTTATAAATGACCTACTTGGTAAACTCAGTACAAGCAAACAAAATGTGTTTTAACATGGCTAAATATAAATGTATACATCTGGGAACAAAGAATGTAGGCTATACTTACAGGATGGGGGACTCTACCCTGGGAAGCAGTGAAAAAGATTTGGGGGTCAAGGTGGATAATCAGCTGAACGTGAGCTCCCAGTATGATGCTGTGGCCAAAAGAGCTAATGAGATCCTTGGATGCATAAACAGGGGGTTCTCAAATAGAGAAGTTATTTTACCTCAGTTCAGGTTCCCACAATTCAAGAAGGATGTTGACAAATTGGAGCGGGTTCAGAGAAGAGCCACAAGAATGCATTCATAATGACAGACTCAAGGAGCTCAATCTATTTAGAATAACAAAGAGAAGGCTAAGAGGTGACTTGATTACAGTTTATAAGTATCAACATGGGAAAACAATATTTAATAATGGGCTCTTCAAGCTAGCAGGGAAAGGTATAATATGATCCAATGGCTGGAAGTTGAAGCTAGACAAATTCAGACTGGAAATAAGGCATACATTTTTAACAGTGAGAGTAATTATCCACTGGAACAATATACCAAGGATCGTGGAGGATTCTTCATCACTGATCATTTTTAAATGAAGATTGAATGTTTTTCTAAAAGATCTGCTCTAGGAATTATTTTGGGGAAAGTTCTATGGCCTGTGCTATGCAAGAGGTTGGACTATATCAGGGGTGGGCAAACTGAGGCCCATGAGCTGCATCTGGCCCACCAGCCATTTTAATCCAGCCCTTGAGGTCCCGCTGGGGAGCGGGGTCTGGGGCTTTCCCTGCTCTGGCACTCCAGCCGGGAAGCAGGGTTGGGGGCTGCTCCGGGTGGTGCTTACCTCAAGAAGCTCCCGGAAGCAGCAACCTGTCCCCCCTCCGGCTCCTATGCATAGGGTAAGCCAGGAGGCTCTGCTCCGCACGCTGCCCCCATCCCAAGTGCTGCCCCCACAGCTCCCATTGGCCGGGAACGGCAGCGAATGGGAGCTGCATGGGCGGTGCCTGTGGATGGGACAGCACACAGCAGAGTTGCCTGGCCGCGCCTCTGCGTAGGAACCAGAGGGGGGACATGCTGCTGCTTCTGGGAGCTGCTTGAGGTAAGTGCCACCTGGAGCCTGCACTCCTGAGCCACCTCCTAGTGCCCCAATCCACACCGCAGCCCTGATCCCCCTTCTGCCCTCTGAACCCCTCAGTCCCAGCCCGGACCACCCTCCTGCACCCCAAACCCTCATCCCCAGCCCCACACCAGAGTCTGCACTCCCAGCCAGAGCCCTCCCCCCCTGCAACCCCTCCCTCAGCCTGAAGCCCACACCCCAAGCCAAAGCCCTCATCCCCTCCGGCACCCCAACCCAATTTCGTGAGCATTCATGGCCCCCCATTACAATTTCTATACCCAGATGTGGCCCTCGGGCCAAAAAGTTTGCCCACCTCTGGACTATATGATCACAATGGTCTTTTCTGGCCTTGGAAGCTATGAAATCCCTCACTCAATTTTTTCATTTTTTTTAATACAAAAAATGAAACCAATAATTTTTCAGGTTTAAAAAACATGCTCAGTAACATGCTTCAGTAAAATGTTTGGGCTTTGGAAAAAAAGTTTGTAATTTGGTTTTTGAAAATCAATATTTTTAGTATTTAAAGTTTCAGTTTCTCGGAGGGTTTCACCAAAAAGTTGAAAATTTCTACATTGAAATGACATTTTTCTTTTTTTCTAAATGCTTAGATGGAAACTTTTTGACCAGCTTTAGTAATTCACAACTTTTTGGCCAAGGTCTGAAATGAGTGAGATTGTAAAAACAATATAATAATGGCTAAACTAAGGTAGTGGTAAAAAAGGTTAAAAGTCCTTTCCATTTTAAAAGTCCTCTTCTTTTTGTCTTCTATCAACATAGCCAGAAATTAGGACTGTGAGCTAATAAATGTTATTAAAAACCACCTCAGAGTATAGCCCTGAAAATGCAGAGTTAATAAATCAAACTTATATTCATTCTGTCACTGAGATGAGCAAACTCAAGCTACAACCTGAATAGATGTCTGTATCCTTCAAATTCCTAAGCTCTTTTTACCACATTAAACCAATGTGGGCTGGCACAGTTTTACTTCACTTCTAGACTGGCTATATCCATATTTCCTAATGTGATTTCAGTCATGCAAGCACAGCTTTTTAGGACAGATTCTCCAAGAATTATGACAGCTAAGATGGTGGTACACAGCATATCAAAGGCATATTGACTTTTAAGCTTTTAAACTTTTCTTAGAGACTCTTCTTCTTTTCCTGTATTACTATGTATATATGTTGTCTCAGGGAGAGCTGGCCCTTTAAGACAATTGTGGTTGAGCTTCACCTGTGCCAACCTTAGCTCAGTTCCCAGGTGAAAGAAATTAAGGGTAGAGTCATGTGATAAGGCTCAGGTGACTAAACCAGGGCAGCTGTGGGTTAAGAGCAGCCTTTGGACAATAGAGAGGCAGATAATTCTTACATGTGATTTTGATAACAAGCTCACCTTGTGGGACCACATTGAAAATCTTATAGAGAAGTGCAAAGGAAGAATCAACTTACTTTAAAACATATCTGGAACCTCCTAGGGGAGTGGATAAGAAAATGGTGATAATACTACGCAGAGCACTAATCAGACTATTACTGAGTATGGCTGCCAGGTCAGCATTGAAAACAAATCTGAGAAAACTAGACTGCATCCAAGCACAGGCATGCTTATCGCATGTGGTACCGTCATTAATACGCATCTGTGTGTAATGCAGATAGCTGCAGCAGAAATGCCTATCGCTCTTAGAAGCTCCTAGACTTAACTTTTGGGCCAAAGTACTAAGTAATAATGAAGATGATAGCACTAAGCTAATATACAGTGATTGTTGGGAATTAAGTGGAGACTGGGTGGGACAAAAACTCAAAATTCCTCTTGTAGATAGGGCAAAGAGGTGGATAAAGGATCTCAGTGAAAAGAAAGGCCTAAAAGAGGCCATATCTATAGCTGTGGGAAAAAACTCTCTCACTGGAAAACCATCCTCCCTGTGATAGACGAGGAGTTATTTAATAAAATAAACAAAAGGAGAAGAAGAATAAATAAACAAGATATAGCAAATCAATCTGTGGTAAGTGGGGACACTAGTCAAATGTATACTGACAGTCCTAAGAGGAAGGAACTGGCAGAGTGAGAACAGCTTTCTGTGTGCCTGTATTCGGGGTCAAGAAAGTCATAAGGCTAACAACTTTCTCTCTGTCTTTGTGGATAAGCTAACAGGGCTATTGTAGGCACCATAGGCACAGACTCTGTGGGTGCTCCAGAACTCAAGCACTCATGGAAAAAAAATAGGGGTTGCTCAGCACCCACCAGGCACAGCTGTTCAGCAGGGCTGCGAATCAGCTGTTCAGAGAGGCTGCCGATCAGCTGTTTGGTGGCTGGCGGGAGGTGCTCGGGGGAGGGCAGAGAGCAGCAAGAAGTGGGCGGGCCTCTGGGGAGAGGGAGGAGTGGGGGCAGGAAGAGGCAAAGCGAGGCCAGGGCTGAGGGGAAGGGGCAGAGCAGGGGTGGGGCAGCCACTAACTCGGGCCTTAGATGTACAGCCTGCTGCTGTGGCCATCCTGTCTGATTCCTTAGGGTTGTTTAGGTTTCTCAGGGCCAGGAACCATAGTAGAGGTTGGGTATGGGTTCACCTTATGCTAGTATCCTGTGAAAAAAGGGGAGGATGAAGATACTGATTGGAGCCCAGGAGGGCTGGAAGACGGTGAAAGAGGACAGACCTTCAGAGGGAGTGCTGTGCCCAGAAGAAGAGCCTTGGGGTAGAACATTTGGTTTGGGTTTACGTTGGACTTGGAATTAAGCCCCAGAAGAGGTGGACTTTTTGACCTAGCTGGAGGGCTAAATCACTGCGATGACCTGATAGTGCTGCTGGTGAATGAGTGAAACTAAGCCAGAGTCTGAGGCTGGATTTGTAGAGACCTTAGCACAAGCCAAATTTAGGCTAGTTTGAGAGCAACTCCAGTTAAGTCAAGGGAGTTCAGCAGTTTATACTAGTTGTGAATTCTGTGTGTATTCATGTGTGTATATGATAGTGAGATCAAATTAACGTTGGCATTTTCTTTATACCGAATTTTATCAGCAGACAATTCAACAGATAGCTAGATGTTCTTATATATACCAAAGCAGTGTGGAATGCTGGCCCAGGTAAAAATGAAACAGAATAGAACAAACGCAACAGTAGCTCGAGCTGACTGCAATATTCTTGAGGAAACTTTTTTCTTTTGAAAGATGCCGTTTAAAAACAAAATGTGTTGGGGGAATGGGGAGAAAGAAGGGGAAAGAGCGACAACACACCTGCTGGCCATTAAACCTGTGGTTAGGGCAGCCACCTGGGATGTGGGAAGCCCATGACTGAACCCACTCTGCCTGATTCAGAGAAACGACTTAAGCTAGGTATCTTAAATCCTGGCTGAGTTCGCTAACCACTAATCTACTGGCCCTTCTGGCATTGGTATCTCCATCTCATCTTTTTTCACAAAAAAAACTTCAAAAGGTCTCACGTTCATTCCAATGGGGGAACGAAACCATACTTTGAAACCTACAAATTTTTCATGGTATGGAATTGTTTTCTAGCCAGCCCTAACAGCAGCAACATTTGTGATCCTGTCACAGTTAGAGTAGCCTGCCTTCCTTCAAACCATTCACCACCATTACAACAGTTTATTTTAAGACAAAGACCGGGGACAGAATAGGAAAGGAAGCAGAAACAGTCAAATGCCCTCTGTCTCTGGTAGTGGCCCAGTTCCTTTGTTCTTCCTCTCTTTCTCTCTCCTCCCCTTCCTCCTGGCTCTCTCAGATGTTGACTGATAGCTCCAGTTAGATCTTCAGGGCCACTGACATCTATCCATTTTTCAAGGAAAAATGTAAAGCAGTTACAAACAATTGCAAAGTTCATCTTGAGTTTGTAATAATATGGATACCCAGCTGGATTTCTTAAGTCAGTTGTTACAGAAGAATGATGTAAATCTCCAGGTCCACAAGCCTAATTATTTTTATCTATAGCAAAAGAGGGATAATAAAAACAATCCAACAGAACAAGGAAAAAATATATATATAAAAACAAAGCAAGAGAAGACTAAAAGAAAGACAAGTGGTAGTAAGTTTTATGAGCTTTGGAATTGCATGTCTGTTTTCATATTCCAAGATATGCCACATGCTTGTTTGTCTCATCACTGTACGAAAACAGTGCCCTGCAGGGTCACATGAAGACCGCTTTAATAATTATTTGGATTTTAATAGTCTTCTCGGTTAATAAAAGGGAATGAATCCTTTCTCGGAAGTCTTTTCTTTTTTTACTAATATAAATGTAACATGGATTGAATATCTCTTGAATTGGAACACACATTATGCCACCGCAACCCCCACACTCCCACACACACAATACGAGCTTTCACTGGTGTAATGTGGGTTGGCTCAAACCTTGAGTGTTTAAATGACTATCCAGGCTATAATTGCTGCATGCCACTTTTGGTAATCCCATGTTTGGGAATTTTGTATTGCCACTGACGTTTATATTTTGCAGAAAGTGAGAAAGGACTTAGATTTTGTTATTAATTAAGGCACCTTTATGAATTAATTAGTGAGCTTAACCTCATCAGAGACATATGAAGATTGTTCCCATACAGGAACTCTTTGTTACAAGACGTTTTACAGGAAAGTTATTTTAATGTAGGCTCTAGGGATCATATGGGGAGTCTGT
The DNA here is from genome assembly GCF_011386835.1 of Chrysemys picta bellii. Lineage (NCBI taxonomy): Eukaryota > Metazoa > Chordata > Testudines > Emydidae > Chrysemys > Chrysemys picta. The sequence continues at coordinate 247,957,704 of NC_088792.1, forward strand.
TTTACAAAGAGCTTACTAGCCTGTTTCTATGATCGGTTGGTATTCTCTTTGAAATTGTTGTATTGTTTCTATTTTCATGCATTTACAATTGTATTTAGAAATACAGAAGAATAAAATAAACAGTTTGAAAATGCCCCATCTTCACTTTGAAGCTGCTGCAATGCAATTGCCATTGACATCAGTGGAGCCAGGATTTCACCTGGGGTTTGCCTTTCATCCTCAGTTCTGTAGGATCCATGGTATTCTTAGCTCCTGTGTTAGAGCTTTTCATAGCTGTGGACCAGGGTCTGAGAAAGCTGCTATGAGTGCGAACCATGCTGATGACAGTTCCATTGTCCCTGATGAGTGCAGTTTTGATAGTTCGGATCTTGGAGTGAGAGGCCATCTTTGAGGTAGCTTACAAAGAGGTACTAGAAAACAAGTATAGCAACTCTATGCCACTCCCATCCCTTGCTGCCCGACCCCTGGCATAAGGGGAAAAATGGTGTGTGGGGAAGGGGAATACACACAACCAGTGTGGCATAGTGGTCAGGCAGGGTGCAGCAGGTTGTGTTCCTCCTTGACATCCACCTTTTTTACTATAGATCCATGCTATGGTGGTCTGTCTCTTTTTGGTGAGTCAGCCCACTGGCCAGGTCACCCATTCCAGTCCAGCCCTTTCAAGATACATACAAAAAAAGTCCACAAATGGGGAAGTGTTCAGATCAGCGCTTTCTCCTTAGGCTGGCGACTTGGGATCTGGACCTTTGTGTGTTCAGGGCTTTCCCCAACACGGTTCTGTGCTGAGGGATAGGGTCCTATTGTTGTCCCTCTTTAGGGGCTAGTGTGGGAGCCAGTGCCCCTCCTTCCACTGAGCTATGATGCAAGGCCCAATGGTGGGCACCTAAGTCTTGCATCTTAGGGTGCTATGCAGCTGCCTCCCTGGTCCGCTTCCTACAGAGTTCCCTTTTCCCCCCAGGGTAAATTAAAGAATAAAGTGTCTGCCCTCTGAAACAATCACCAGTCCCTCCTTTGCAGGCGCGGTCAAGTCACTATTGGCGGGCCTCAGGCAACAAGAGCTCCTTCCCCAGAGCTGCAGGTCTACTCCCGTCCACTGTCTGCCCCCTGCTGAGCTGCTCTGCTTCCCTTTTATAGTTCTGCCTCCAACTTATGCAGGGTTTGCAGGTGTGGCAGGGCCACCTGGGCCTAGAGCTGCTCCTTAACTCCTTCTTCTCCAGTGTGGGGTTTGTACACCCAATCATATGTGGTCAGGGTACCCTGGCACTCAAATTATCCTCAGCTCCCCAAGTAGCTCCTTGTGGCCATAAACAGCAGGGTATAACTTAAGGCAGTCCTGAGGCTGCAGTAAATTGCACTGAAATCTGAACTGGTCCTTGACGCGTCCCAGGATTTGCAAGAAACCAAGGTGATTTAATGCCAGCTTTGCCCCTCCTTCTGCCCCAGTTCTGCATGGAGCACAGCTCAGCCCAACCAGAGGATCCAGCCCATTATGGTCTGTTTGCAGTTTTACATCTGATTGCTATGAAAATGGTGCAAAACCACCAACAGAACCTCACAATTTCAAGTCCAGCATATGGGGTACCAGACTGAGGGTCAGGAGCTCTGCAGCTATTGTTGACTGTGCCACTGATTTGCTGTGTGAACCTGGGAAAGACACTTTCCCTCTCAGTGCCTTAGTTTGTAAAAAAGGGATAATGATACTTTTCTCATTGAAGCTGCTGGGCGAAATCCTGCCCTCACTGAAGTCAATAGCAAAACCCCCAATATTTCACCCACTGTTTCTAAATAAAATGCTTTTCTAAATTGTCTATACATTTTCTTTAAAAGCCCATAGTCTATTGAAGCTTTTAGACACTTTCATTTTTCTCCCCAGACTGTGATTGAATGGGGATACGAGTTTGCAAAGCGAACATGCTTTCCTGCCCGTGTCCGTTCCCATGGTAGCACCGTGACAGCAGCACTCACTGGCTGCTGCTACAATGTGGCTCCGTACATTCATGTGCCAACTGGGTCTGTCTGTTTCCAGCTGCCTCCCCAACCTCCACCCTGCAGCTGTCTGCTGTGCTGAGGAGGGAACACCGCATTACACTCTCAACTGCCTGCCAAATTGAGGAGAGACAGGTTCCCCGTTCCATAGCTGCTTCTACAATTGGGGTGAAAATCCCTCATTCCTTTTAGGCGCCAGAATAGTTGAAGGAAGGGAGATGCCTTTCTACACCACCTTCCTGTCTTTTTGGAGGGTGAAAATGCAGCCCCTAACCAGGGCTTGCTAGGTGGGAATGGTCACAGGCATAAAGGGACCGGTCAGCATGCTGGCTGAGTATGACACCAGCTGAACTGCTAGTCTCCTGCCTGGTTCAGTGGTCTTGGTTGACTCTATTTGCAGTAAAGCCATGTTGAGCAGCACCAGCTGCCAACATCTGTTCTCAGAGATGGGTAATTTTGCTAGTGTCAACAGAGCTTTCGAATGTAAGCTCCTCTGGGGCAGGAGCTCTCTTCTTGTCTGTGTTTGTACAGTGCCTAGGAGAACGGGAGCCTCTGGATGCTATTGCATTATAAATGGTAAATACTAATAGCAGCAAGTGATGCTGTCAGAGAACCGCAATGCAAATAGCCACTTCTAACTCTGCTTTTTAAAATGGTAAGTATTAGCAGAGTCAGAAACTGTTCAACACCGATATGGGGAGTCTCAAAAATCTCTGCAGTAAAGGCCTGAGTTTCAAATATATATTTTAAGAAGTGAAGTTAGTGGATGACAATTGCTTACAGTAGCCAACAGATGGCGCTGTGTTGCTGCTAGCTAAGATACCTTCAGCAGGGATTGAAGGCAAATAATTTGCCTTGAAACATCTCCTTTGCAGTCTGCAATCACGTAATACATAACGTGGAACTTTACTCCCTATGGCAAGGCTGTGACGCAAGCCAACGAGCACAGATATTAGTAGTTGGCACTGATATCATAAAGTCGTTCTGCTGCAGCACAAAAAGCATACGTGGTCCTTGGCTGAGCTGAGAATACTGCTATCCAGTCACACAAGGCAAAGTCCTTTCCTCTCCTTCCTTTCAAAGGCTGGTGTGTGTCTGCCAGACAGTTTGAATAACTATTTATTGAAAACAGTTATTTGGCATGGTTGGAAACTGTTTTTCCAGTGAAACCAGTTTTCTCTCCCTCGCTGCTGGCTCATCGCTGGGTTCCTCCCACCAAATAACTTGGAGTTCAGAGATTGGGTCCCAGGTCATCTCAGGAGAGGCACAGAATCTGGTCAATGGTGCTATGTGATCCATACCTACCTCTATACTACGAGCTAGGAGTGTGTTTTCCAGCTCACATACATGTTCTCACGCCGGCTCAATGACAGCTAGCGTGAGTATAACAATAGTGTAGCCACGATGGCAGGGGCAGTGGGGGCATGGCTTACCCATGCTGAGTACAAACCCACCAGCATCCTGTGGGTACATACTCAGCACAGCTAAGGTGTGCCTCTGCGGTCACTGTTCAGTGATACTGCGGCTACACTGCTAGCACAAGGATGTGCAAGATGCGAACCACACCCTTAGCTCATAGTGTAGACATAATGACCAGAACCATCTGCAGCACTCTGGGGATCAGAACAGGGAAAGGCAGACCCAGGGTGGCACATGATCAACCAGCTGGAGGCAGCAGCTGGAACCTACCTGCAGACGACAGGCTAGGGAGCAGGAAAATAGACATTATTTGCTCAGCAGCTGATTTTACTGAAGGAGGTTGTGACACACAGTACCAATAGTGCCAACTGCCAAAGGGGTCCCCACTCTCTGTGTAGGTAACGCCTATCTGACTTGACAAATTCACTACACCTAACACACCACTTCCATGGTATTTATCCCTAAATATTGTCTTGCAAGGTATCGTATGAAAGCCAGGGACACACAGGCCATTAATATAGTTGAGAAATGTATGTACTGACACTATATAAGGAGTTATGTGTATATGTACTGAAAATATACTTGAGAGTCTGTGACCCAGGCAGGGATGACAAATAGGTTTTTCCAAAAAAAGGGAAAAGCAAGTTTCTTCCAGTTAGGAGGCAAGATAATTATCCCTGTCTCTGGTGTAGGTCACGTATCACCAGGGGTGAAAGTAATAATAAATTTTTACTGGTATTGGGGACGGAGCTGCTCCCCCCTCCCCGGAAAGAGTGGGGCCTCAAGCGGAAGGGGTGGGGCTGGAGGGGTCAGTTTGTGTAGAATTCATGGCTAATAGTATTTACAAAGTAATAATGCCGAATATGCTCTGGGCTGGAGTATGAACATAAGAACATAAAAATGGCCCTACTGGGACAGACCAAAGGTCCATCTAGCCCAGTATCCTGTCTTCCACCAGTGGCCAGTGCCAGGTGCCCCAGAGGGAATGAACAGAACAGGTAATCATCAAGTGATCCATCCCCTGTCGCTCATTCCCAGCTTCTGGCAAACACAGGCTAGGGACACCATCCCTGCCCATTCTGGCTAATAGCCATTGATGGACCTATCCTCCATGAATTTATCTAGTTCTTTTTTGAACCCTGTTCTGGTCTTGGCCTTCACAACATCCTCTTGCAAGGAGTTCCACAGGTTGACTGTGTGTTATGTGAAGAAATACTTCCTTTTATTTGTTTTAAACCTGCTGCCTATTAATTTCATTTGGTGACCCTTAGTTCTTGTATTAGAAGTAGTAAACAACACTTCCTTATCTACTTTCTCTACACCAGTCATGATTTTATAGACCTTCAATCATATTTCCCCGTAGCCGTCTCTTTTCCAAGCTGGAAAGTCCCAGTCTTATTAATCTCTCCTCATACGGAAGCCGTTCCATACCCCAATCATTTTTGTTGCCCTTTCCTGAACCTTTTCCAATTCCAATATATCTTTTTTGAGATGGATGACCACATCTGCACACAGTATTCAGGATGTGGGCGTACCATGGATTTATGCATTTGCACTAAGTGCTGGGTAGGTGGCAGTGTGCAGCAGCACTGCCCAAAGTGTGGAAGATTGTGTGGAAGATTGTGTCTGGGGCAGCTTGGTAGCATATGGGGAGGGAGTGCACTGTGCCCCATGGCACTTAGTTTGTAAGCTCTTTGGGGCAGAGATTGTATTTTTTCTTTGTTTGTACAGTGCCTAGCACAAGGGGTTTTGGTGCATGACTAAGGGTCCTAGGTACTCTAGTAGTACAAATAAATAATAAACATGATTAATAGAAGGCTGGGTACTGAAAATAATTTAGAAGGTGAGACAGTAAGTGAAATCTCTGAGCACAGACCTCATGTTCTCATTTGTTATCTGGGTTGCTAATTAAAGGGGTTAGTTAGTAGAAAGGCAGATTACGAAGTACACCACCTTTTGATATTCCTATGAACTTTATTTAATCTTTTTAGGTTATGCAATTCCCTATTTCTTGATGATAGCGAGAGTTAGTTTATATTAGGAGACAAAAAGCTTCAGTTTGCTTTGATAACCCTAATGAGAAATGAGTAGGCTAGTCCAGAATCTTTTTATTCTGATGCTAGTAATTCCAATCTGAAGATTTTTCTTGATAGCATACTAATAAAGTAGGACTCTCTGAAAATCCATACTCTAGGTGGGGATGCATGGTTCATGGCATTGGTAAAAATGGCAGAGTCTTTCATTTTTAGATCGTCAGTCAAATTTAGCCCATGTCAGTAATAAATAATAACTAAATATTATTGCTATCTGTTGGCTGCTTTGTGGAGTAATGCAACATCTGTGAATGTGGGCCTTAGTCCAGTTCTAGTGGACAAGTGCTCCCATGACATTTGCTACCAGTTCACATCTTTGTTAAGGGTCTAGGCAGAGAAGATAATGTTAAATGGGCCTGGACACCAAACTGTCTTCTTACTGCTTCCCACTTACAACAGTTATATCAAAAACATAGTGAGAACTGAATAGGACCCTATGTTAGTTGTGAGCTCATCCTCCGATTCTGTGGTTGCTACTTCTCTAAACTGAACTATTGCTTAAATTGTTTCATCTTTTTTTCTCTTTTCCATCTCTGCACTGTAAAGGGCTTCCAGGTTACTACGAGATGCTATGCAGGATTCCCCTCTCCTGTCTTCCAGAGATAGTTCTCTTCAGGGCCATCCCTACAGTCAACCCTTCTGGGCTGGATTGTCAGGCTCTTCTGCATGATATCTTACTAGCTGCACAGATGAGTAGATCCACCAAAGGAATAGCTTGCAGCTCACTGACTATTCCTTTTTCATAATTTTATTTTATTCTCGATAAGTTCTCATATTGCCCTCATCACCATAGTACTAACTGCTGTCCAGCAGTGCAGTAAGTGATGCAACTAACATCGGTCTCATGCAGTTTGTTCTTTCCCTCATCCTCACCTCAGGAGGAGAATTGTGTGTGCAGTGGAATGTTTTTTATCGGTAGGGCTGGTTTTTTGGTTGATTGGTTGGGTGGCTGGCTTTTTAAAATGTTCATGTTGCTATGTGTTTGTTAGAAAAGGCATGGCTGAAGAAATGTGCCTTGCACTTGGAGTGGAGGGTAGTGAGGTTTCTGATGGTCCTTAGTTCCTGGGGGAGTTCATCCCAGTCTCAGACTGACCCCCAAGAAAGCTCTGTTTCCAGCACAGATGAGCTTTTCCCTTGCAGCAGAGAGTTCTATTGTGCTTGAGGAGCAGAGCTGTTGACCACAGTCTTCATCCTTGCGCTTCAGGTGTTCTTTTAGACAGCCTGAGCCCTGGCCATGGAGTGCTTTGCGGATAAGGACTGAGACCTTGAATGTGACTCAATAGTTCATGGAAAGCCAGTGTAGGGAACAGAGGACAGATCTGATGTGCTTGCAGAAGTCCAGGTTGTTGAGGAGATATTGGAGTTTCCTAAGAGCTAATGGCTTCATGCCCATGAATGGTATCCCCTTCCCTTGTCCCATGCATACTGCATTCTCACACTGATACTCAATGTATAGTAATTCCAATGTATAGTAAATTATTGGCCCCAACATTTTTTTCACATTTACTGCAGTTGGATTCTACCATTAGTGTTCCCCCTCCCATCTCCCACTGAGTCGAGAGCTTTGCCATTAATTAAAAGTGGAGCAAGATTATGCCTTCAGTCATTATTTAAGCTCCCATTACCCTTCCCAGAGACTTCGGTGTATTTATTTTTTACTGGAATTTTTCTGGAAGTCTGTTTTTAAACTGTTTGTTGATTGCAAACACAGTGTCCAGAGTGGCTCGCAGCTGTGGATGCCAATCTCAGGTCAGGCTATCAGAAAATAGGGCAGACATCCCTAACTGGTGGATATTCTATTATTAGATTTAACCAAACCAGCAACAAATGTGCACTCCTGGATCACTACATTAGCTTTACCATGGAGCTGTAGACAGTCCCCCTTAGGCTCTCCAGCCTCTACTTTACCACCCAGACAAACTGGATTTTATGATAAGAGGTTATTAAAACCCAAATCACCACACATTAGGTTCTAACAGTCCCAAAGGACCAGTCACTTATCCTAGGTCAAGGTATACTCCAGATCTCACCAAAGACAATGGGGAAGCCAATTTTTCTAATAAACTAAACTAAAGATTTATTAGCTAAGAAAAAGAAATGAGAGTTATTGAGAGGTTAAAGAAGGCAATATATATAACAGTAGGAGGGAACGTAGACACCAACTTGCCCGGGCACGTCTCCTGAACCCTACATGTGAAAACTAGGGCTGTCGATTAATCACAGTTAATTCACATGATTAACTCGAAAAAATTAATCATGATTTAAATATTAAGTGCAATTAATCGGTTTTAATCGTACTGTTAAGCAATAGAATGCCAATTGAAATTTATTAAATATTTCTGAATGTTTTTCTACATTTTCAAATACATTGATTTCAATTACAACACAGAATACAAAGTGCACAGTGCTCACTTTATATTATTTTTATTAGAAATATTTGCACTGTAAAAATGATAAACACAAGAGACAGTATTTTTCAGTTTACCTCATACAAGTACTGTAGTGCAATCTCTTTATCGTGAAAGTGAAACTTGCAAATGTAGATATTTTTCTGTTTCATAACTGCACTCAAAAACAAAACAATGCAAAACTTTGGAGCCTATAAGTCCACTCAGTCCTACTTCTCGTTCAGCCAATCGCTAAGACAAACAAGTTTGTTTACATTTATGGGAGATAATGCTGCCCACTTCTTATTTACAATGTCACTAGAAAGTGAGAACAGGCATTGACATGGGACTTTTGTAGCCAGCATTGCAAGGTATTTATGTGCCAGATATGCTAAACATTCGTATGCCCCTTCCTGCTTCGGCCACCATTCCAGAGGACATGCTTCCACGATGATGACACTCATTAAAAAAATAATGCATTAATTACATTTGTGATTGAACTCCTTGGGTGAGAATTGTATGTCTTCAGCTCCATTTTACCCACATTCTGCCATATATTTCATGTTATAGTAGTCTCGGATGATGACTCAGCACATGTTGTTCGTTTTAAGAACACTTGCACAGCAGATTTGACAAAACGCAAAGAAGGTACCAATGTGAGATTTCTAAAGATAGCTACAGGACTTTACCCAAGGTTTAAGAATCTGAAGTGCCTTCCAAAATCTGAGAAGGATGAGGTGTGGAGCATGCTTTCAGAAGTCTTAAAAGAGCACCAATCTGATGCGGAAACTACAGAACCCGAATCACCAAAAAAAGAAAATCAGTCCTCTGTTGGTGGCATCTGACTCAGATGACGAAAATGAACATACATTGGTCCGCACTGTTTTGGATCGTTATCGAGCCGAACCTAGGGTGACCAGACAGCAAGTGTGAAAAATCGGGACAGGGCTGGGGGGTAATAGGAGCCTATATAAAAAAAGACCCAAAAATCGTGATTGTCCCTATAAAATCGGGACATCTGGTCACCCTAGCCGAACCTGTCATCAGCATGGATGCATGTCCCCTAGAATGGTGGTTGAAGCATGAAGGGACATATGAATCTTTAGCGCATCTGGCACGTAAATATCTTGCGACGCTGGCTACCACAGTGCCATGAGAACACCTGTTCTCACTTTCAGTTGACATTGTAAACAAGAAGCAGGCAGAATTATCTCCTGAAAATTTAAACAAACTTGTTTGTCTGAGTGATTGGCTGAACAAGAAATAGGACTGAGTGGATCTGTAGGCGCTAAAGTTTTACATTGTTTTATTTTTGAGTGCAGTTATTTTTTGTACATAATTCTACATTTGTAAGTTCAACTTTCATGATAAAGAGATTGCACTACAGTACTTGTATTAGGTGAATTGAAAAATATTATTTCTTTAGTTTTTTACAGTGCAAATATTTGTAATCAGAAATAAATATAAAGTGAGCACTGTACACTTTGTATTCTGTGTTATAATTGAAATCAATATATTTGAAAAATCCAAAAATATTTAACTAAATGGTTTTCTATTATTGTTTAACAGTGCAATTAATTGTGATTAATTTTTTTAATTGCGCGATTAATCACGATAAATTTTTTTTAATCGCATGATTCATTGCAATTAATTTTTTTAATTGCTTGACAGCCCTAGTGGAAACTGATTTCCACTCGTAGTCATATTCAAATACGAGTGACAGACATTATATATAACACGAGTCAAAGTTTGTAAGTCCAAAATGATAGCAGCAATGTTATAATCTGCTAGTTTTCCATAAGTCTCTCAGGGCTTCCCACAATTGGCTTTGGGGACCTCTGTCCAATCACTTAGGGTTCCCCCTGTCAGAATCCAAGCAGTCCAGAGATGTAGGATCATTCCCTTAAACCAGTATTTATAGAACTTGCCCACAGCAAACAAGCTGACAGGTGTCTCCACTCACATGGGTTTTGATGAGCAGCAACTGCCGATTGAGCGGTGAATACCCATTGTTGAACATGAAAAGACCCTTGCTTTGAGGTTAACATTCTACTTCCTATGCATACACAAATAACCCAGTTACAGTGATTTACATAATATAATTATTGGCAATTCATTACAATAGGGATGGATAAGTGGGAACAATACAAGTATCCTTACTTATTGCTCATGAAGTTCTGAACACTAAGTAAATTCTCATCCTCATCCTCATCCTAACATACCCTTTGATCTAGGGTTATTTACCACAGAGCAGACATAATAGCAAATAAACAACAGGATCTAGCCAACCTTAACAATACAGTTACATCTTACATGTGAATTGGTTTGAACACACCCTGACCTTTTAACGTTCCTTTGATTTCTGTTAGCTTGCGAGTGAATTAGCCTGCTGGCAACCTGTGAAACAGTATCACACAAGCCCAGAGTATGACAGGCCCAAGTGTATCACTGAGGTAAGCCAATCAAAGTCAGTGGGCTTGCATCAGGTGTGAACTGGCCTAATATCACCATCCATCCTTTCCTATCATTTCTCTCTAGCTGTCTACCTGTTTATGGTTGCCAGCTATTCTTGCCTGAATCTCACCAAATTGAGTCAAAAGAATAAAATGAAAAAATATTCTGTTCATTTTCAATTATCAAAATACTTAAATACTGCGGTGAAAGACAGCAGTATAAAACCAATAGATAGATGGTCTCATTGAGGGGACTACTTGTATGAGTAAGAATTTGTAGGACTGAGCCTTGTATCATAATTTACTAAAGCAATCAAATTCAAGGAACACCATTCATTTTGTCTGTCTCAAAGGTGCCACAGGACCCTCTGTTGCTTTTTACAGATTCAGACTAACACGGCTACCCCTCTGATACTTGACACCATTCATTTTGGCTATCATCATAGCTTCAACTTCAGCAAACTTCATTTCTTTGATATCATATGGACCATGCTGACAGAAAGCATGAGCTCAGAGACCCCACTGCTATTTTCCTAGCATATTACAAGTATGTTTGTTTTCTCATCCAATTTTAATTACAACAGTCCACTCTGAATGACTTGACCAATTCAGGAACACATTTTAACAAGCTCCCTTTATTTGTTTTTCCATGGAAACTTTCGTTGGTATACTCATGAAAAAAAAAAGTAACATTATACAAACATCCTCCTCAAAAATAAAAGCTGCCTATGTTACTTTGTGAAGCAAACAGAACAATTGGTCTCATTCAGGGAAATGCTGTATTTTCAAAATGGAACACGGGAGTTACAGGTGGAAACCTCCTAACTAGTATGTGTGTAAATTAATAATTGTAGTGCAGTCACTTGTAACAGCTATTTCTGTAGCACAAGAAATAATATCTCCCACAAAATCATACTCTGTGTGTTCAGTGATTTTAGTACAAGAGGAGTATTGTGGCTCCCTGCATCAGGGTGCACAATAGGGAAATACACAATAGGGAAATACACTCCTCCTCAGAGGGAAGTCAGAGTCAAGGGCTGGTACTAGGGGTGCCCACATTGCACTGTATTAAATGGTCTAGCAGGTGCCGCACTTGCATGTATTCTCCCAGGGGAGTTCTGTGTCTATTTCTGCAGGTAGAACGTCATCACCCACTGCCCAACATAGCAGTGGTTTTAAAAGCCAGAACTTTCATCCATCTGCCCTTCTAAAGTGCCCATAACTGATATATATAGATGCTTTCCAGTTGGTTTAAAATAGTGGGAATTGCTCAGATGTGACCATGCTATTAGGGGTAGTCATTGGCATCTATTTCAAAGTGTGCTATCAGATAGTCTTCTGCTTTCATTCTTTGGGGAATGCTTTTTTGCAGAGAAAGCTTTTACATCATGATCTGAAGGGGGTGAAGATAGGACTCTTCCTGGTCTCCTTTGGGAGCATATATGACCCAGAAATGGGATGATTGAATTCCACATGACTGGACCACAGGCCTGTTTCATATTGCTTTGAGATGGCATCCTTTGCTATTATTAATTAATGCAGCAAAGTTCTGCTCCAGAACAATTTCCCCCTGGTGTGTCTGTCATGCCTCTCCCTAGTTAATTCTCATGCTAGACTGGTTCAATACACCAATGTCTTTCATCTCCAAATCATTCTTATTCTCCAAAAACTATCCCATGTGCACTCCCTCGATGCTGGCTGCTGAAATGAAGCATTGTGCTGCAAGCTCACTTCCTAGTTGGTGGTTGTTGTTTTGCTATTGTGGAATTGTTAGAGTGCCTTCAGCTTCCAAGCGTGACTGCTGCAGAAATGTCCACTTGGCAGATTTTTGGAGAAAGGGAGAAAACTCACCTTTTGCCCAGTGCAGGTGTGTGAACTCTGAGGTAAGCAAAAAGAGTATGATAGCAAAATCTATTTAATTTTTATGATTTTGCTGCAAGCCCTACCCGTGTGACACTAGGCCTAACTGACTTCCCAGCAAAGTTGCAGACTTTGTCCAAGTTTGTAGAATATTGTTAACTCTTGCACTACGTGAATCATAATTTAGGAAGTACACACACACAGCTCCTCCTGTTGTGTTATGAGATTGTACATTTCACCAAATTTATCCCGTGTTTACAATTGGTACACATCTAATACAGAAATGCTTTTCTTTAGACTACGTATCAACCTCTGAAACACGTTTGAGAGGGATTCCTCTTCTGTGTCATAAGGTTGCCAAGTATCCAGCGTGGAACCTTTAACTGTGTTACATTTTGGTCTCAAGGGAATTTTGGAGGGGCAGATTGTGATCCAAAAGACTCACATTGAGTCAAAGGACTTTGGATCAGACCCTGTGTGAAGGTATTTTATAGATCCCACCTACCCCTTAGCACCCTAATAATGCCCACAGATCTTCTGACTCACTAGGGTATGTTGTGACATTCACAGTAGAGTCCTTTTTGCTACTTCAGGTCTTCTGCAATGACTCGGATGAAATATAACACTCTGCCTCCCTGTGAGTATGAAGCAGGAAGAAAGGTAGGAAGGACTGGTTCAGGTACCATCATCCATCTCCTGACTGAAGAAGTTTTGCTTGCATGTTTATAATTTCTCTGGAATGTTTTGTAATTGATTTTTTAAAGTGAGAGAAGTTTGTAACTGTATGATGTGGAATACGATGCCTTTAGAATTTGCATGAGTTTTAATTTGTCACAGATGGATCTTTTTGCACCTTTGAATGGCACAGGGCCCAATTTTGTGAGAGGCTGGACGGTGGTAGGTTCCCTTGCTTCCCTCTGAAGTTAGTAGGAGTTGAGGGAGCTCCTCATCAGCAGAATTGGGTCCTTACTTTTCAAGCATGAGAGCAATTAATATTTCTCTTTCAGAAAGATCTGTTTCTATAATTAGAGCAAATAGAAGTTTTATACTTTATGTAAGGACTGAATTTAACTGTCAGTTACACATGTAAATCCTACATTGACTTCAATAGAGTTACTCCAGATTTACATCAGTGTGTCTGAAAGCACAGTTTGGCCCTTAATGTTATATATTCTTTAGATAAAATATTGGGGGTATTTTCCCTTTTATTCTTTGGGTTGCCTTGTCTGAAGTAGCACTGGGCTGCTTGAAGTTGTGTTTGTTGAACACTCATGTTTAATTTTTCTACAAATATCAGACCACAAATGCATCAGATATATTTTAATTTTGTTTAGTAACTTCAAAAAGAGGCCATCTCAATGCTGCTAAAGAGGGCACAATGCTCCATTGCATGCTGGGTTCAGTTTTCCATTATGCTATGGGCAGCAGCCTCTTAGTGTTGTTCTGGTCACTCTATCAACAGGGTGTTCTCCAGCCTGTCCAGAGCTGATGTCATGGCTCTATGCAGTCCATTTTGTCCCCAGATAAGGGGTGGACTAGGGGAGGAAAAGGGCAGGTTAGGGCATGGCTGGAGCAGTGTGTCTGGCTATTTTGTTCCAGTGTGATGGCTCAGAGAAGGCTATTAAAGCTACATAATTTAGAGCAAACCTGAGGTGCAAGAATTAGGAAGGAACAAGAAGAATGGAAGATCTTGGCCCAGTGTCTACTTCAAAGGTGCTGGAATGTTGTCCTTGTACATGCTTTGAGTAGTCAAATATTTCTCAAGGAGGCAAATTGGGAGTCATTAACTGGTGTTACAGAAACTACTCTAGTATGTTGGCAGGATTTTCTCCTATCAAAGCTCCATAAGGTAGGCGAAAAGGACTCTTTAGAAAGAAGTCCTCACCCTCCAAGAACTACTTGGCATCAACAAATGAATTCAAAGTGTGTTTACATTGACCTGTCACAAGGGAAATTTGGATGTGTTACCATTGCTTATCCTGCTGAAGTATGGGTTTGATTTGTGAATGCTTAGTGTTTACAGCAGGGAAAGTAATCTGTGTTAAACAAAAGGAGGGAGTTATTCTTTGTCAGCTAAGTATCTCTAAAAAGAAAGATAATATGCAAGTCTTAGTAAGGCAGCTTGGGTAATAGCCTAATTTAGAGGATCTGTTGTTTTCATTGTAATGATAGATTATATTTTTCTGCACAATGGGAGCATTTTATTATAACATTTCAAATATAAACTAAAGCCAAAGTAGCAATTGGTTTTTTCCATGCTGATGTAAAGGCGGGTTTGGTATTTTATAGAATGAGAGCGTGGGGGCACAGTGGGGTGGTCCATTATGTGGATGCACTGATCTCTACTCCTCAGTAGTGATGGTGCAAGGCCTCAGGTGACACTGCAGCCTCAAAGGCTGTAGAAATAGCAGCAGAGCAAGTGCACAGTTGCTCTGCACTTAGTTGCTGGGCTGACTGGGAGGATTCTTTCCCTCAACTCCTCTGAGATCCATTGTGCATACCCATCTACTCTGGCTTTGTGCGCAGTGGGAGGCAGGCATTATCTGGCAGTTAGGCAATAGGAGTGAAATGCACTTTTTAAAATTTAAAACTTTTGCAACATCTCTCTCCATTTTGGAATGTTGATTTTTTCCCCCCCTCACGTTCTGCAAACACATACAGCATCCCGAGCAACCAGCAGAAAACTACATATGAGATTAGTCGAAGCACATGGGGCCTTTTGTAGTGCAGAGATCGATATACCGGTACATTGAAAAGGAAAAAACAGGTGCACTGTGCCCATCACTAAATTAAAAATGGAGTGCCATGAGTGTTTACAGCTTGTAAAAGAAAAACCATGTTGAATATGCTTGAAGTTCTCGGAACAACCTAAACAATTGCTGTAAAACAAACACATGGCATGCAGCCAGAAACCTGCCAAATCAAAACACCCAAATGAGTGCTCTGCTCTCTTCTTGCAGGGGGTTCTGTGCATGAGGAACACATAACAGCAACAGATGGACTATTGCATAAGACAGCCAGCCCTGTTCAGATTTCCAGTTTATAGCACTAAGTAAGCCAAACACTATAAGTAAATTTCTCTCCAGTGCATGCCATTTTACCCAGGTTTCTCTGTTTCCCCTTTAACATGTGGTTCCATTTATTTCTTATGTATTAAAATGGTTGGTAGGGATAGGGAAAGATGAGAACATACACAATTATAAGAACAGAAAAAAGCCATCTGGCCCAGCATTTATGGTCAATCTTAATCTCACCATGATGGTTTTTTTCATGCTCCTTAACCCTTTCCTTCTCCAGAAACAATCTATGTGATCCTGTATCGCCTTCCCAGTAACTTATTCCAGATGGTCAGATTTGTGCAAAATAGTTCTCTTTTAGCTTTCTATTTATTCCTAGTTTCCTCATTTTTACATTATGTCCCCTAGTTTTTGAACCCCTCTTCCCTATCATCTTTCTTACTCTCTGAAACTATTTGTGTCACAAAGAAAACTCTTTCAAATCCGCAATTCCAGCCATACAAAGCTAACGAGGCTTCCTCTTTTTTAAATAGAAATAGGAGATATAGGTTGGGGTGGGGGTTCAGAGACAGTTTGATGTGTGGCCAATGGGTGTGAATTCAGCATTATTGCTAACAGAAGTTCTCAGGATGCTGTTTTTATTGTTAGCGACAAAAGAGAAAATAGAATGTTTGAAGTAAAATGTTTCAGGTATCCCATATGTGGATTCATTTTTCACTAACCTCCTAGAATGTTCTGGACCTTTGTAGAATCTCGTGGAACCTTCCAGACTTTCAGAGAACTACATTTTCCTCGAACCTCCTAGAACGTTGTCAGCCATTCCCTCACAAATATATGAGAGGTGTCACAATACAGTCAATGAGATATAAGAATGAAGTGAAGTAAAGTGAGAGCCCAACTGCGATATTGTGAGCCTTATTTGGATTGACCTTATGGCAAGGAAGGCTTGGCAAAGCTAAGTACTGTGCTGTGATAATGGACTGCACTCCCGACATTAGTTACAGTGTAAAGAAGTCATTTACAGTAAGATTTGTTTAGATATAGCCATACTCAGATATATCTAAGTAAAGGAACACTTTACCTGTTTCTGGTCTGTGTATGACTACTGGAAAAGGCCTAACAGAACTGCTTATGAACACTTTTAATCAGAATAAAATAAAACTTCAGGACTATCGTGGCCACAACTATGACAACGGGGTGAACATGAAGGGAAGAAACAGTGGTGTCCAAGCAAGGATCCTTGCACTGAATCCAGGCACTGAATTTGTGCCTTGTGGCTGCCATTCCCTCAACCTGGTTGTGTCAGATGTAGTATCATCTTCTTTAGATTCAGTATCTCTCTTCGGAGTACTGCAAAGGATATATGTCCTGTTTTCAGCATCAACTATCAGGTGGAAGATCCTCACGGACAATGTTACAAATCTGACTGTGAAGCCACTAAGTGACGCTCACTGGGAGAGCCGCATTGACAGCATAAGGCCAGTGAGTTACCAAGTGACTGAGGTTTCCGACGCCCTGATGGAACAGGTGTAGTTGAATAAAGCTGAGGCTGGAATCTGACATGCGGCACAAATCCTAGAAAACCAGATCACTGACTTCAAATTTCTGGTCTCAATTGCGGTTTGGCACAATATCCTGTTCCAAGCAAATGTTGTAAGCAAGATATTACAAACTCAGTCAATGGACATCGCGACCGCTATTACTTTGATTAGAAGCTGCCTTGATTTCGTTGTGGCCTAGAGAGACAACAGATTTGAAGGTGCCATCACTGCTGCCAAAGAAATGGCAGAAAACTTAGGAGTTAAGCCTCTTTTCAAGGAAATTCATATTCATCGCAAGAAGATGCAGTTTGGTTACAAGGCCAGAGATGAGGTGATGGAAAGCTCGGAAGAAAAATTCAAGAGGGAGTTTATTTGCTCACTCATTGATATTGCTCAAGTGTCCTTCAAATAAAGGCTTGGACAAATGAAGCGCCACGAAAAGATCTGGGGCTTTTGTATGACCTTGGTAAACTGCCAGCAGACAGGAAAACATTCTTGAATAATTGTATGGACCTTTACTGACACACGGGGAATGTTCAGATGTCAATGATAAAGACCTCTGTCAAATTGGACAATATCTGTCACATTTTGCCACATGGGAAGCACTCTCCACTCCAAGTTCTCCAGTTCATTAATGAGGCAGAGCTGAAGGACATTCTTCCTAATGTGTGGATAGTTTTGAGGATTCTGCTCATGCTGCCAGTCACAGTTGTGAGTGGAGAGCACAGCTTTTTGAAGCTCAGACTCATTAAAACATATTTTCGATCAACGATGGCCGATGAGAGATGGCCAATGAGAGATTTTATCGCTTGAAAATGCCATTGGCCAGTCTTTGGATCTTTCTGATGTTGTGCTTCAGTTCATGACAGCAAAGATGAGAAAAGCAACCTTTTGAACTAAAGGACTAGGGTTAACATTCTAAGGCTGTGACTTACTGTAACACCATTTAACGTGGGTCCAGCCAATGTCTGTGCACAGTTCAATTTCTTGATGTTAGTACAT
Source organism: Chrysemys picta bellii (assembly GCF_011386835.1). NCBI lineage: Eukaryota > Metazoa > Chordata > Testudines > Emydidae > Chrysemys > Chrysemys picta. The sequence goes on from NC_088792.1 coordinate 247,975,462, forward strand.
TTCAGTTATTCTTAAAATTAAAAAGTTTATAGAAGCTTAGAGGAAACATTTTTTTTAAATGTGCTTATACATGGCATGAATAGGATTTACAGATCCTAATGTGGAAATTTATCATCTTATATGACAGGGATAAATCATTCATGCAAATTGTGCATCAAAGTCATGAAATGGGATACAAATGCAATACAAAAATAAAATATTCAAAAGTTTAACAAATGGAGGGGTGGAGGCACTGAAGACGCTCCTTTCCTGGGGTGCCATTTGCTCTAGGGCAGGGGTCGGCAACCTACGGCACGCGTGCCAAACATGGCACGCAAGCTGATTTTAAGTGGCACGCAGCTCCTTGCCGCGGTCCCGGCCCCCAGCCCCACTCAGCGCCCCTGCCCACCGCTCTCCCCTGTGGGGGCAGGAGGCAGAAGCTTGGTTCTGTGGCAGCCAAGCTTCCCCCCTCCCGCACTTCTTCCCCCAGTGTGGTGCTTTCCTGCCCCTTCTCCTCTCCTTCCCTGCGCCAATCAGCTGATGGCCCTAATGAGGGGGAGGGAGAAGAGCGGCAGCGTGCACACAGCTCCGTAGAGGACGCAGAGAGAAGTAGGGACGGAGCCTGGGGGAAGGGGGTGGAACAGGGCATATCCCTTCCAGCCCCCTGCCATGAGCCGCTCAGGGCAGAGGGCTGAGAGCACCCCCATGAGCTGAGCACCCCAGCCTTCTTCCCTGCACCCCCCACCCCTCTGCCCTGAACCCCCCCACCCTAACACACACCCATCCCTCTGCCCTGCACCCCCACAGCCCCATCCCTCTGCCCTGAACCCCCCCCACACACTCAGCTTTCTGCCCTGCACCCCCACTCCCCCAGCTTTTTCCCTGACCCCCCACACCCCAACACACACCCAGCCTTATGCCCTGCACCCCCCACAGCCCCAACCCTCTACCCTGATCTCTGAACCCCCCCCCACACACCCCAGCCTTCTGCCCTGAACCACCTGCCCCAGACCTCTGCCCTGACCCCTGAAACACCCCCCCCCCAGGTCTGGGGTCCCAGCCGCAGGCCCTGATCAGCCCTCTGCCGGCCTAGGTGAACAGAACCCCAGGCTGGCAGCGAGCTGAGCAGGCTGATGGCGTAAGATCAGCATTTTAATTTAATTTTAAATGACGCTTCTTAGACATTTTGAAAACCTTGTTTACTTTACATACAATAGTTTAGTTATATAACATAGACTTATAGAAAGAGACCTAAAAACGTTAAAATGTATTACCGGCACGCAAAACTTTAAATTAGAGTGAATAAATGAAGACTCAGCACACTACTTCTGAAAGGTTGCCGACCCCTGCTCTAGGGCCAGTCCTGGCAAAATGTATTTACAAAGGAATGTTAAGGTTTTTAAGTAAAGATTAAATATGATTCTTTAATTTTAAGATTAAATCTCTCCTCCCACACATTATTTTATATAAATTAAAAATGATTTATAGTAAAATGTTGGATAGTATACTGCATGCTATGTACAGTTCAAAATGAATAAGCTCTTTAAAAAGGGAAAACATATTAACCACAACAGTGCATTTTGCAAACCTCTTATCTTTTAGGGCTATTTTAGAAATTGGATTTTATTTTTCCAGTCTGTTTTCCCCTTATCTCTCTATTTACATTGCCCATAGTTTATGGCTACATTACTGCTTTCTGTCCCTATACCGAGCAGATCATGCTGATAACAATTTAAGCAAAAGGTATGCTTGGAATTTCAGGGATCATACGACTTAGAGTAACTCTTAGATTTTAAACACCCAGTGTTTGAAACATATGCTGTTGGGTCTGACAAGCTCAAATTCTAAGAGATACTATTAATGAGGCCACAAATGTCCCTGGTTTGACTTAGCAAAATATCCCTTTCAGATGTGGGAGAGTTTTTTATGCACTGAAGGATACAATGGGGATGATGAAAGCTGAGCAGTAGGACGTTTACTTTTTGAACACTTCACTAGCCAGTCAGAATGCTCTCTTAGTTCTAGTGTTTTTAACATATACATTAAACTGATGTGGAGTTTGTGACAGTCAGTGCCCCACATAAGGCTTTATGGAAATATGCTTATGTATGGGTATATATATATATATATATATATATATATATATATATATATATATATATATATATAACATAACTAGAGTGTGTTTTATGCTACATATGCCATGTAACATATCTCTGTAAAGGTTATGATCTACTGAATCTATTAATCCTATTTGTATGCATGCATCATTTTTGTATTCGGTGTTATGAATATTGGCTGCATACTTGTTTGATTCTAAGTAGGCTGTAGTGAAGCAGTTGGTCAGCTTCCTGAGAAAAGACTATTCTCAGTAAGTGCCCAGTAAAGAAACACTTAAGCCAACAATGAACTTGGAGACACCAATCCACATCTGGACTTTCCCAGGAATGTGGCTTGGCTGGTAAGGAACTCAGTCATGCATGGACTTGTGACTTGCCTAGGTGACTCCAAAACTCCATTTTGTAGCTGGACTTTACATAGGAGAGAGGAGGGGGTCTCCACCCACAAGAGAAAGTCTATTTAAGCCCGTGGGAGACCCCTCCATTTTGTCTTCAACTGGTTATAGAGAGGGCCTCTCCACTCCCAAAGATACCTGAAAGAAACTGGAACAATGGACAGTGACTGCAAGGGGTGTGAGTGATTGCTGGACCCAGACTAAAAGGAGATTAGTCTGTAAAAGGAAGCATTCTGGAACTGGTGAGGATCTTATCTGTATTCAGTTTCTTACTGTATTAGACATAGACTTGCGTGTTCTATTTTATTTTACTTGATAGTTCACTTTGTTCTGTCTGTTACTACTTGTAACCACTTAAATCCTACTTTCTGTATTTAATAAAATCACTTTTTACTTATTAATTAACCCAGAGTATGTATTCATACCTGGGGAGGGGGGCAAACAGCTGTGCATATCTCTCTATCAGTGTTATAGAGGGCGAACAATTTATGAGTTTACCCTGTATAAGCTTTTTACAGGTAAATCTGAATGTTAGAGACAAGAACACTTCTGTAAGCTGCTTTCAGTTAAGTCTGCAGCTGTGGGGCACGTGGTTCAGACCCTAGGTCTGAGTTGGAGCAGACAGGCATGTCTGACTCAGCAAGACAGGGTGCTGGAGTCCCGAGCTGGCAGGGGAAGCAGGGGCAGAAGTAGTCTTGGCACATCACTTGGCAGTTCCCAAAGGGGTTTCTGTGATCCAACCCATCACAACAGACAAAGCGGTTATTGGTTTGTTATTTTCTGTTTGCTTATTTCGGAAAAGGGAAGTAGGGACAGAAAAGGAAGCAAAATAAATAAGATTGAAGATCAGAAGAAGCTAGAACTATACAAATTGCCCAGAAAAGCTGAACATCCAACCCGTCACAGAGTTGTAACAGTTACTTCTGTATATCTTTTCCTAAGGAAAAAATATATATTTTTCTTTTTTATCTGCCAGCCAGGTTGAAGAGGTATAAATATTTGCTAGCTGTTCAAGCAGGGCCGGCTCCTGCCACCCCAAGCAAAAAAAAAAAAAAAAAAAAAAAAGCAACGATCGGCGGCGGCAGTTCAGCGGCAGGTCCTTCGCTCCTACAGGGAGTGAGGGACCTGCCGCCCCCGAATTGCCGCAGGTGCCACTCCTCTCCCTTGGTCCCCCCAAGCACCTGCCTGTTAAGCTGGTGCCTGGAGCCGGCCCTGTGTTCAAGACTCGGAATTTCAATTCTGGAGGTCAATGACAATGCAGCAATTAAGTAAAATGGCTAAGAAACTGTTACGTAAGTCTTCTGGCAGTAACACTTGGTGGAAAAAAACAAAACTTGAACTGAATCTTGTTTAGATTATGTGTTAAGAATCCCAAGAAAAATAGGAAAACATCCTCTGCAAGTGTTTGAGTGTTGTTATTACATTGTTTTATCATCTTTTCTATTGTTTTAGCTCACAGTGGTTTTAAGGAATTCACAAATGCAGACTCTGGAGAAGAGAACCTTATGAAAGCCAGCTAGTTTCTGTGAAAATTTCATGGTTTGATGAAACTGTGACACTGAAGGTAGTTCATTTTTCCTCTAACTTCTTTTATACATTCCCTTTTCAGTTTCTCCTCCATTCCTTCTATACCACTTTTCCTCTTTTCCCTTTCCCTTCCTGCCTTCTGTTCTTTCTCACCAAATCCCTCCTCTTCTCCCTCACACTCCCCTTTTTTAGGACTTGCCTTCTCAGAAGGCTATAGACTGGTGGTATTAGAAAGCAACATAATCAACTCACTTGTGCATGTTTGAATTTCCATGCTTTAGAAGGCAGTGTTTATAAGCTTACACACAAATGCGTGCAAGCAAGTCATTATATCAGAGCTGTGTGTGATGGCCAGTATTTTTCCACAATGTTTTTCATGGATATTTTTACCATTTCTGGTGAGTTCATGTCTGTCAAATTTAATTTATCCCCAAAACTTAATGAAATGGTCATTTTGCTTATCACACGAAATTTTGAACTTCAAATACTGAAGCCACTCTTCAATCAAAAATGTCCTCTTTTTCAGTAGAAAATGAGCTATTTACTGACTGAAAGAGGACTTAGACATTTGAAGCTAAAAATGTCATATGTGTACATATATAATATGTGGGGGCGGGGACACGAAGATAAAATAAGTGGCATTTCGCCCAGTGTTATCTTTTATAGAGAACAATTAGGAGCATTTTATAAACACTCCAGCAAAGGGATAGATTTTTCAGTAAAGCATGGATTACCTTAAAGAAGAAGGATGTTATTTAAAATCCATAGGATTTCAGATGGCAATAATTTTAAGGTAGATCAAACACTAAACCTACAGAAAATTACTTGACAGTGTCCTTAGAAGTTTATTCTATGTTTCAAGATCTTATGCTTTATGTCATTGGGTGTTATGAGATACATTTAAATGCGTAAGTCATGTATCAGAGGATTATTGAATATATGCAACATCTATATCTAACTCAGTCATTTTTTTAAGCAAATGCTTTCATTTAAAGGAAGATAAGGTTGTTGCTCTATTTGAAAATAATGGAAAATTTCAGAAAATCACGTTTTTTCCTTCTTTGCTTTTAAAATGTTTGTTTAAAATCAGCAAGGATTTCACTGTTAAGCCAAGTGGGTCGCCTGCCATATTTACTATTCTTTCTACACATTGGGATGGTTTGTTCCTGCAACCTCAATAAGGATTCTTTAAAATACAGCCAGCTCTCATGGACTCCTTTCCCCCCTCATGTTATTCTCCCAGGGGATCCTACCCATCAGTTCCCAGAGGGAGTCAAAGTCTGCTTTTCTAAAGTTCAGGGTCCGTATTCTGCTGCTCTCCTTTCTTCCTTGTGTCAGGATCCTGAACTCGACCATCTCATGGTCACTGCCTCCCAGGTTCCCATCCACTTTTGCTTCCCCTACTAATTCTTCCCGGTTTGTGAGCAGCACATCAAGAAGAGCTCTGCCCAGTTGGTTCCTCCAGCACTTGCACCAGGAAATTGTCCCCTACACTTTCCAAAAACTTCCTGGATAGTCTGTGTACTGCTGTATTGCTCTCCCAGCAGATATTGGGATGATTGAAGTCCCCCATGAGAACCAGGGCCGGTGATCTAGTAACTTCTGTTAGTTGCCTGAAGAAAGCCTCATCCACCTCATCCCCCTGGTCTGGTGGTCTATAGCAGACTCCCACCACGATATCACCCTTGTTGCTCAGATTTCTAAATTTAATCCAGAGACTCTCAAGTTTTTCTGCAGTTTCATACTGGAGCTCTGAGCAGTCATACTGCTCTCTTACATACAATGCAACTCCCCCATCTTTTCTGCCCTGTCTGTCCTTCCTGAACAGTTTATATCCATCCATGACAGTACTCCAGTTATGTGAGTTATCCCACTAAGTTTCTGTTATTCCAATCACATTATAATTCCTTGACTGTGCCAGGACTTGGGTTCCTCAGGCTCCAATTCTTTTCCATGGGCCAGACTTCCTGGCTAGACTACAATCTCCTAATATTAAGGGTGACCATACATCCCCCTCCCCAAACCCCCAAATACCATCCCAGTACACACACACACCTTCAGCTCCTCCACCAAATAGCCCCTCACAGTACACCCACACCCCTCCAGCACTTCCCAAAATAAATACCTCTTCCAACAGCCCCCAACTGTACCCCCTTACAGATTCCCTCCCCCCAGCAGTGTCCTCTATTTGGAAACTTGAAATATGGTAACTCTATCCATGATGCAGCATGGTCTCCCCTTTTGCTGAGCCACTGTAGTGTGTCATTGGAGTCCCTGGCCATAAAGCATCATGAGAGATGTAGTCTGAGAGAGGAACCAAGCCCAAAGAAGAAAATGAGGGCACGGTGCAGCTGAACTACAATCCCCATGAGGCATTGTGGCAGTATTTACAAACCAAAAGTTTTTGGTTTTCAGTCAAAACATTAAGTTTTCAGGTTTTGGTTCTTTGTTTGTTTGGGGGGAGGGGAGTTTACAAAAAGAGAAAATCTTCCACAGAAAGCAAGCTCTTTTGTGAAAAAGTTTGTTTAGTCTAAAACCCAATTTTTTATCTAAAAACAGTTTTGATGGAAAATTCCCAGCCAGCCTCCATAAGCATGTTATACTTGTCTATAGTCCATATTAGCTGCCCATTGATTTCTGGGTGAAGTTAAGGGTGCAGTGGCATAACAAGGTCCCAGAGGGTCTTGGTGCAAGAATAGATAGGGGGCCCTGTCACGATTCCAAAATCCTCCCCCCTCTCACTCCCTGACAGCCCCAATCCAGCCTCCCTGTCTCCTAGTTCCTCTCCGGCCCCCTCACAGAATACATCTGGGCAGTTGTTCATCAGGGAAAAAAATCCATCCTGGCCCTTGCAGGTGACCTGCTGCAGCCCTAAAGTATGGAATTTGATTATAGTCATTGTCATAATGCAGAGCTCAGGTATTATGAGCCTGTTGAGAGCAATGCAGAGCTGCAGGTATTATGAGCCTGTTGAGAGCAATGCAGAGCTTCTTGTTCTCTCTGTGGCCCATGAAGGAAGGGAATTAAGAGGGAAATTCAGAAATTTACATATTCACAGAAAGAAGGGACTACCATAACTATCCATCCTGACCCCACATACACACAGGCCAGGGAATTTCTCCCAGAAGCCGGATTAAAGCCTATTCTTTAGAACGCTGTGATATCTTATCTTGGTGTGCAACGGCATTTTATCTCATTTTAAAGACTCCCAGCAATGGTGAGTCCATCACTTTGCCTGGTAAGCTGTTCTGATGTTTAATTACCCTGACTGTAATGCTCACATTCTGGGCACTAATATGCACTGGCGACTCTATGGAGTTCTCCCCAAGCTTGGGGAATGAACGTATCATGAGTTCTGTCAATAAACTAGAGGGATTATGCAGCATTCCACTACAATAAACCCTTTTTATTTCCCTGATATCAAGCATTAAAAATGACTAATAGTCTTAATATTAAATGGAATAAGCAGTGGTTCTGCCCCACACATACAAAAAAGTTTATCTTACTGTTTGAATTCACATTTTAGGTGGGCTGGCAACTATTTTACTTTTGTTTGTCTGAAGTTTTCAGTAGAATATTTGTACAAGTAGAAGTTATTGGCCCTGGAAACCAAAGTTCACTCACTGCTCATCCACAGGTATAAGCAGGGTCTCAATGAGCTCTCCCCTGACATATAGTGATGAACAGGGGGGGAAAGACTTTAGGAGCAGATTATATTTGCATAGACACACCTACTCTGCCTAGAGGATCAGCAAATGGAACTGCTTTGCCAAAGTGAAGCAATTTTGGCTGGTTTTGGGTTACAATTCCCTCTAGTATTGAATGCAAGGGTAATGAACTGTTGTTGTCCTTATTGTATGAGTAAAGGGCAGCAGAACTGTACTTAGCCTGCCCTGATTCAGGGTGTCAATCTAAACTGAAAGGTAATGCAGAAGTTGTGCTAGGAGTGAGGTTGCCTAGTTAAATTGCTGAGAGCTGGGCTAAATGGTGGAGCCTCAGGATGTGGCAGTGCAGAAGTAACAGCAAGCAGTAGTGGCAGAGAAGCAGTGGTAGGCAGCAGCAATAAGCTAGTCACAGGGATGTATGGCGGCAGCAAAGATATTGCTTGATGCCCCCTCTCAGGGATGGAATGTGAATGCACCTCTGAACTCTGGGTCTTTGCTGCTAAAAAAAACCAAATGGGAGTGGGGTGGAGTGAAGGGAAAGGTGTGTTAAAGGGATGTTCATTTCTTGGACTATCGCACTGCAAGGTGGGAAACCAAGGCAAAGGACACTGACCAATGTACTGTGGGGTGGTTGTTTGCTTATGGCTATGTGCTTTTGAATCATGGTTGTGGTGTTTTTCCAAATTAATGACGGGTTCCCTTTCCCTTTCAATAAGTTTTCTTTTGTTATACATAGCCTCAGTGCTGCAAGTGAGGAAGTCTTGCCTCTAAGAGCCTAGATGCGGGCTCTGTTTTGTATTGTTGCTGCTGACACCACCAGGAAGAAGGGTTACACATGCAATCTATTATGAATAACCAGACGTAACCATCTTTATCAAATTCCTGTAGACATCAAGAGTGTTTCCATTGCTGAGGGACTAGACAGAGGCAGTCATGCTCCATAAAGTTTAGTCTGGTAATCTGTACTGTCTAGCTAGGTACTTATATGGCCCCGATTATGTGACTCCAAGCATCCCACAGTCTTTAACATATTTCTCCTCACAATACTCTTGTGAGATGGGAGAGTCCTATTAACACACTTTTACACATGGAGAACTACAGCACAGAGAGAATACTGCCTGCTGAGTGCCAGCCACCAAAGTTTGTGGACTACCTCGCCTTCCTATTTTAACCACTGCTCAGTAAGTGCAATTAGGATTGAACTTTGGAAATTCACACTCGGAGATTAAGCTGGAACTCCTTTTCCCTCCCTAGATTTTGGCGTGGGAAATGGTTTTATGGTCTAGGGTTTATGTTTGGCTCCTTAGAGAGACAATGGCTCATCTTCCTAGTTGAAATTTGGATCCAGAATGGGATTCTGCAACATCCTCTGCAAAATTTAAGGATGTTTAAATCAAGAGTTTTAGTTTGTGTTTATCCGTGTTTTTTAAATAGTGTAAATAGCTGTGATTATTGAAACAGAAATTTGACATACACGGAGTTAACACCACATAAGTAAGTGACACGAGAAAGCTCCCCTAATTATATGCCTTCAGATTGCTTCTAAATAACACTCGTCTTTGCCAGAATGATTCTAGGAATTTTGCTAGCACAGCAAAATATATGACCTTTTTACATCACATATTAGCATTTCTAAGAAATGAAATCCTTTCTCTTTTAAAAAATGATTTCATTTTTTAGATTTAGTTATGTACTTATCTTGGTAAAATCTAGGGTTCATTAAAGTGATAAACTACTTTGGTAAAGTTTCATAACATTCAGTCTTGTCTTGCCACTGCAATTGTAAGAGGAAAATATATTGGCCTTTTCTTCTTAGAAAAGACTCTTAGTTATAATTGAAAATGGATCTGTTGGTAAAATGTCATTGAAGATGTAGCTTTTATCATTACAGGAAAAGCACAGCTCCTGTGAGTTTGTTTTTTCAAATCTACTTACAGTAATCCAAAAATGGTCTGTTTGTTATGGCCTTATCTGAAACATATTGCTCTGAGGTCAAACGAGGAATTGAAACTACATTCCATTGCCTTATATTTTCTCCTGTGGGATGTTGCCTTTTGATGCAGCACCCTAGGGCATTTGAGCAGCTGAGTGAATTTATGCTTTCCAGCTTTTATGCATGCATCCATCAAAAGTTATCCAGTTCATGCTTTTTATCTAAATTTGCATGGGCATAATGGAAACTGCACATACATTTTACTTTTAAAATTGTGACTACACAATTGACACTTAAACCATTTTTCATGGTGCAGAAGTAGCCATGTATACAAATGTATACTTGTTTGTAACCAGTTTTAAAATGTCATCATGTATATTAACTTCTAATGTGCAGCCTGTATGCTTGCTTCTCAGCTTTCACAGATGTATCCATCAATACGGTTTTGAAATTTAGCAAACATAGGAATAAGAATTTTGCTAATATAACTTTTTCTCTATTTGTTAAACAAAATACAGCTGTGTGAAACTGGTGATTTTTTTTACAGTAATTAGCCCCAATTTTTTCAGCAGTTTGTTTTGCATGATTTTGTACCCTGAACACTTCCATATTTCCAAAATTCAAACACTCCAAAATCTTTCAAAGTGAAGCATGTGGTAGCTTGGAAAGCCACTGTGTGTGAAAATTTGGCAAAGTTTATTAGGCTTGGTCTACACTAAACCCCCAAATCGAAGTAAGGTACGCAACTTCAGCTACGTGAATAACGTAGCTGAAGTCGACGTACCTTAGTTCGAACTTACCGCGGTCCACACCCGGCAGGCAGGCTCCCCCGTCGACTCCGCGTACTCCTCGCGGCGAGCAGGATTACCGGAGTCGACGGGGAGCACTTCTGAGTTCGATTTATCGCGTCCAGACAAGACGCGATAAATCGAACCCAGAAGTTCGATTGCCTGCCGCCGAACCAGCGCGGTAAGTATAGACAAGTCCTTAGTGTGAATTAACAAGGGGAAGTGCAAAAATCTGAGAGAGTCCCCTAGAAGCCACATGGTCTAGAGAAATGCATACAGGGTGGGGAGACAGACTTCTGTTCCCCCTCTTCCACTAGTGGGCCTTAGCACAATGCCTTTTTTACAGCTATTATTATGAAGGGTTATACACTCCATAGTGAAGGATGCAATCAGGTATCATTATAAGACCTATTTGTAGGCTCCCTATAACTAATGTAATTGGTTTGGCTTGAAAAATGCTCTTTCTACTCAGATGGTTATGGGGATTTCTTGTTGCAAGGTGTCAATAAAATTGATCAAACTCTTTTTGAGGTACAGGAACTTAAAACAAATTTACTAACATTTGAAATTGTGGCTTGTGTCTAAAGTTTTTCTGTTCCTCTAGTTCAATACAGCTTGTAACTTCCCTTTAAAACTTTCCTTGTAGTTACATCTCCTTATGTCATATAATGCTTAGGTATTACAGTAATGAGTGTCGAAGGAATATCTCAGAATCAGGGCCGGCTCCAGGGTTTTGGCCGCCCCAAGCAACCAAACCAAACAAAACAAAACAAAAAGCCGCGATCGCGATCTGTGGCGGCAATTCAGTAGGAGGTCCTTCGCTCCGAGCAGGAGTGAGGGACCGTCCGCTGAATTGCTGCCGAACAGCTGGACGTGCCGCCCCTCTCTGAAGTGGCCGCCCCAAGCACCTGCTTGGTAAGCTGGTGCCTGGAGCTGGCCCTGCTCAGAATGATATGGACATTTTCTATCAAGAGGAGAATTAGGCCTGTAACATTCAGGAGCCTGCTGGGATGAAATCTGTGGCTTAAAAAATCTCTCTTTTTTTCAGTTTTGCCTTTGTTCTTTATCATAGCAGCATTTGAAATCAAGATTCATGGCTCCCTGCCAACTCTACAGGGATACAGCATGCATAAATGTAAGATTTCTCACCTTCTGAGGTATCTCATTAAATTTTTGTCTGCAGCACTTTCTTTAGGCTAGCCATTATCAGCAGCTAAGCTATGCCGTTTATCAATAATCAGATCCAGATTTAGAGCAGTTGAAATAAGGGCCGTATTTGTCAGATGTGGGAGTTAGGGAGAGAATCGTTCATATGACCCAAAATCAGTGAAACTCAAATTTAATCAGAAACCACAAGATACTTGGCCTGATTCTCATTTACATTAAGGACCCTTACACTGATATCAATGGGAGTTATGCGTGATCATAGACTGCAGGATTTGGCCTAACTAAATTGGCTTTAGTAAATACTTGTGAAGGAAATAACCTAATCAAGCCTATGTTTCTTGGACACCAATGGGTAAATTCAGTTGATCAAATGAAGAAATAACCTTGTCCTGTGTTAGTATCTATCACCTGGGCTAAACATCAGACCAAAACCAAATACTGTAGTACACTCTCATACCCTAATACATGTATTAACAGATTTTTTTAAACACTGGCAACATTCAGGGATGGGTATATAAAGCTCGGTATTATTATTAATAAAATATATACTCATGTGCACATGAGGAGAACACTGATATGGAAGGATCCTAACAAACAAAATACAATCCATTTATAAAAAATCAGCACAGTTTGATTTGTAGGAGTAGGTTGTGCCTTGTCCCGAGGGAAGGGAGGACTTGTGCTTTCTTACAGGAGAAGAGCACCATCGGTGCACTTCCTGGAGGAGACAGACTGTATGAGGCTAACAGTGCTACCTGCTGAAATGGGGTACAGAGGAGGGTGGGGCCTTATCCACTTTTCATAAAGGAACACATACACACAGCACCCTCTGGAGGGGTAACTAAGGCCCAGATTTGTAAAGGTATTGCAACCATACTGCATTATGAAGACCTTCTGACTCAGGTCTGTGGCTTGACCTCCATCCACACTGCAAAACGACAGGGCTTGGACCTGATTCACACTAGGAGTCGGGTTCTGATTCTCTTGCCTAGTAGGGTCCAAGGACCTGATTGCTTGCTGACCCAAGTTAGACTGATTTGTGTGCAGACGGAAGAGGGGCTTGGGCTCAAAACTGAGTCAGAGCCGGGCTTAGTATGCAGTGCAGACATACGCTTTGTGATTTGGTGACATATCACTGAAGATAAAGAGTGGTGCCCCAAGTAGCAAGACAATATGAGTATACTTTGACTTTTTCAGGGCAGTGATTTTCTCCCTAACAAGGGTATTCCATACTTCACAACAACAGATACTTGAGGGAACATGAGGATTATGTCAAGAAGCAGCAATAGAGAGCCTTGCAACAATCAACTCCCACGGAACTGTGGACATCTTTAGTTTTATGGGAAAATCACCAGAAGCATTTTTGAACAGCATGGTTAATGTGTTTCACGGGTTTCCAAGTGACAAGATAACAATATTTATTTGTAGTCTGTTTATAAGAAAAACAAGGGTGAGAAACATCAGCTGCCTTCGCTCTATCTCCTTCTGTGTCTCATGTCAGCAAATTCAGGGAAGCTTTATGTATATGTGTAAGTTCACATTTATAATTCAGTGTAACTGTACAAACAATGCTCTGCATGTGTGGAATGGAGTTTTTCCCCTAAGAGTGTTCCTTTTACATAGACTTTAACTAAAAATTGAATGAATACAATATAAATGGTTTTACACTAGCATAGTTTTGCTAGACAGACAACCTGCCCATTGCATTTTCCATGTGACAAGACCCCTCATAGTTCATATACTGTAAACATTCATAAGGTGATCTTTTAGATTAGTCAAGCAATAGAGACTGAACATCTATTGGTATATAAAACACTTGCTTTAGTTATTATGTTTTTCCAGCAGACAATACAAAATGGTGGTTAGAAAAAAAAATGTACAAGGATTAGATTTAATGCTGGTGTCTACCAATGTTGTGGTTTTCATCTGAAACGCATGTCTCAACATTGGAGTACATCTGGTATTTTTAAGTTTTAATGTCAAATTAACTTGCCTGAGGTTGAAGGCAGGCTCTTGTGGTAACTAGGCAACAGTTCCAAAACAGTGGTTAACAAGAGATTCAGATGTGTGAAACTGGGTCCAAAGGGCTAAGGCTCGATAAAACCCCCCTTTTTTACTCCCTCTCTGTTTGAATAAGGTCATTAGTGCACATGCACCTGAGGGATTGCGTGACCATCTTTGGACTGGATGCAATTTACTGCTTACTGTTGGGGTTTCTTGTAATTTCCCGCAAGATCCTTTTAGTAAGAAGGCAGATATTAAAGATTGTTCCTTAACATATAACAGGCCACTGCCTCCAGGAGCCAAGAACTGGGGAGTGAGTTCCTGGTATGCCAACCCCTACCCGGCTACCCCCTTTCCACACACACTTTCCCATCCAGATGTTGCAGCAATCACTCCAAGACACTCCTGAACCAAAAGAGCCCCAATGTTGCCTATTAAAAGTCTCTGATCCAGAAAGATAGCTATTGCCTCAGTATTCATAAGGACCAGAAGTCAGGAGCTCACCTTCACAACACTGAAGAACTGACATCAGATACAGCAAACATTTTGGATTCTCATTTTGGCTTCCTAACTTTAACTTCATGACTTCCCACAGCCCCAACCCCTGCTGATCTAGTCAGCACTGAATACCACTCCATCCTACACATCGTCCATCACTCCCGCTGCCTCCCTGCCTCCCGCCTATAAATGAATACCTCACTCCTAAAGATATATAAACAAATATTTTTGCTGACTTTGGCTCACAGGCATTGAATTAGAAATGGGGCTTAAGTAGGGAGATGAATGAGGAGAAGGTAGTGACCTGACCTTATCCAGGTTTTAATGCCAAAATGAAATTGCACATGTGTTTGGTTCAAGCAGTCTATGTTTATAAACAATGCATAACTGCAAAGTGTTATGATATTGGACAAAATAAATGTGGACTGTAGACCATGACATCTCATGTGGAGTGATAAGCCACTAAGAGATCAGACTAAAAGAATGGAATAGCCTACATCACTAAAGACTTTCAGAATCATCTAGGAAGGGAGCAGCAGTGGGAGTTGTTGGCTGTATTGGGTTTGTTGGGTTTTTTTGGTAGCTCACCAGCAACTTTTTCAACCCACCTGAGTAGTTGCTACCATCATCAAGGATCACTGCTATACCTTTGTCCATTCTGAACATTGTTTACATGATAGGGAGGGCTTGTCTACAATTACCAGAAGATTGATGCTGCGGGGATCGATGCATCAGCGGTCGATTTAGCGGGTCTAGTGAAGACCCGCTAAATCAACTGCCGATTGCTCTCCCGTCGACTCCTGTACTCCACCTGATCGAGAAGACTAAGGGGAGTTGACGGGAGAGCATCTCCCATAGATGTCGCGTAGTGTGGACCCAGCGGTTAGTAGATCTAAGCTACATCGATTTGAGTTACGCTATTCACGTAACTCAAATTGCGTAGCTTAGATTGACTTTTCTCTTTAGTGTAGACAAGGCCTAAGACAGATATTGTAGGCAAGCTGTGGAGTAGTCTTGACCCAAAAGAGCTGAGTAGCACTGTGATGTACATACACATTTACACTGACTGTAAAATACTATGACACGTACATTATATACACTGTGCAGAACATTAAACAATTTCATTATCATTTTGACATAGGATTTAACATACATTTATAAATTTTAGAATATAAGAATGGCCATACTGGGTTAGACCAATGGTCCCTCTAGCCCAGTATCCTGTCTTCCAACAGTGCCAGATGCTCCACAAGAGGGCAATTATTGAGTGATTCATTCCCTGTCATCCAGTCCCAACTTCTGGCAGTCAGAGATTTAGGGACACCCAGAGAATGGGGTTGCATTCCTGACCATCTTTGCTAATAGCCATTGTTGGACCCATCCTTCATGACTTTATCTAATTCTTTCTTGAACCCAGTTATACTTTTGGCCTTCACAACATTCCCTGGCAACAAATTCCACAGGTTGACTATATTCCACAGGTTGTGTGAAGTATTTCCTTATGTTTGTTTTAAACCTGCTACCTATTAATTTAATTGGGTGACCCCTGGTTCTTGTGTTATGTGAAAGGGTAAATAACACTTCCCTATTCACTTTCCCCACACCATTCACAATTTTATAAACCTTGATCATATCCCCCATTAGTCATCTCTTTTTTTAAGCTGAACAGTCCCTGTCTTTTTAATCTTTCCTCATATAGAAGCTGTTCCATATCCCTAATAATTTTTGTTGCCCTTGTCTATTTCCAATTCTAATACATATATCTTTTTGGGGATGAGGTAACCTGAAATGCAGGCAGTATTTAAGGTGTGAGCATACTATGAATTTCCCTCTTATCCCATGACTGCCTGCTTTGTTTAAGAGCCATTGGTGAGGGACCTTATGAAAGGCTTTTTAAAGTCCACTATATCAGATGAATCACCCTTGTCCACATGGTTGTCCCCTTTGAAGAATTCTAATAGATTGGTAAGGCATGATTTCCCTTTACAAAAGCCGTGTTGACTCTTCTCCCACATATTATGTTCATCTATGTGTCTGATTATTCTGTTCTTTACTATCGTTTCAACCAGGATGTTAGGCTTCCTGGCCTGTAATTGCCAGAATCACCTCTGGAACCTTTGTTAAAAATCAGTGTTACATTAGCTATCTGCCTGTCATCTGGTACAGAGGCTGATTTAAGTGATAGGTTACATAGCACAGTTAGTAGTTCTGCAATTTGACATTTGAGTTCCTTCAGAATTCTTGGGTAAATACCATCTGGTCCTAGTAACTTATTGATGTTTAGTTTATCAATTTGTTCCAAAATCTCCTCTATTGACATCTTAATCTGGGACAGTCCCTCAGATTTGTCACCTAAAAAGAATGGCTCAGGTGTGGGAATCTCCCTCACGTCCTTTACAGTGAAGACCTATGCAAAGAATTAATTTAGCTTCTCTGCAATGGCCTTATCTTCCTTGAGTGCTCCTTTAGCACCTCTATCTACTAGTGGCCCGACTGATTGTTTGGCAGTCTTTCTGTTTCTGATCTACTTTTAAAAAAATCCTATTATTTTCTGTGTCTTTTGCTAGTTGCTCTTCAAATTATTTTTTGTCCTGCCTAATTATACTTTTACACCTGACTTGCTAGAGTTTGTGCTCATTTCTATTTTCCTCAGTAGGATTTGGCTTCCAATTTTTAAAAGATATCTTTTTGCCGCTAACCACATCTTTTACTCTGTTGTTTAGATATGGTGGCATTTTTGTTTTTTGTTTTTTTTATTTGGGGTATATATTTAATATGTGCCTCTATTGTGATGTTTTAAAAAGTTTCCATGCAGCTAGCAGGCATTTCACTCTTTTGACTGTTACTTTTAATTTCCGTTTAACTAACTTCCTCATTTTTGTGCAGTTTCACTTTTTGAAGTTAAATGCTACTGTGATGGGTTTCTTTGGTATTTCCCCCACTACAAGAATGTTAAATTTAATGACATTATGGTCACTATTACCAAGCTGTTCGGCTATATTCCCCTTTTGGACCAGTTCCTGTGCACCACTCAGGACTAAATGAAGAATTGCCTCTCCCCTTGTGGGTTCCAGGGCAAGCTACTCCATGAAGTTATCATTAATAGTGTATAGAAATTTTATCTCTGCATCCTGCCTTGAGCTGACATGTCCCCGGTCAATATGGGGATAGTTGAAATCACTCATTATTATTGAGTTTTTTATTTTTATAGCTGATTTAATCTCATTGAGCATTTCATAATCACCATTGCCATCCTGCTCAGGTGGTCAATAGTATATTCCTGCTGCTATACTCTTATTATTCAACCATGGGATTTCTATCCATAGAGATTCTATGATACTGTTTGATTTTTTAAGGTTTTTACTATATCTGACTTTATGCTTTCTTTCATATATAGTGCCACTCCCCCATCAGTGTGACTTACTGTCATGCCTATATATTTTGTACCCTGGTATTATCACATCCCATTGATTATAATGGTTCCAATTTTCTGTGATGCCTATTATAACAATATCCTTATTTAATACCTGGTGTTCAAGTTCACCCATCTTAGTATTTAAACTTCTTGCATTTGTATACAAGCACTTATAAAAGTTGACAATATTTAATTGTTTGCCTTCATGTGATGTAATTGAATGGGACTCTTTTTCATTTGATTTTTTCTCTTCAGCTCCTACCTGTACTTTATCAACTTCTATCCTCTTCTCTTTACTAGGATATAGAGTATCCCCTTTAATACATCCTCCCTTAAGTGAGGTCTCTGTCCGAACGGTGTGTTCCTCCACATTTGTCGGCTTTCTCCCAACCCTTAATTTAAAAACTCCTCTAGACCTTTTTAATATTACATGCCAGAAATCTGGTTCCATTTTGGTTTAGGTGGAGCCAATGCTTCCTCTATAGGCCCCTCCTTTCCCAAAAGGTTCCCTAGTTCCTAATAAACCTAAATCCCTCCTCTGAACATCATTAACTCTTCCATGGATGCTACCGTGGCAGTACCATGCTACAGTGAAGTTACCATGGTGGTACCATGCAAGTACCATGGAAGGCCTGGACTTTAATCTCTTATCTAGCAATTTACATTTGGGCTCCAGGACCTCTCTCCTATCTTTGCCTATGTCATTGGTACCTACATGCACAAGGGGGGGGAGGCAAGCAGGGACACCGCCCCAACCTTCCCCCACCCCCCCCAAATCTCTGCCAGAGCAGGGAGGAAGAGGCACGGCAACTGGCTGCTGGCTGAGCTGCTCCTCTCCCCACCCTTATAGCCACAGCCTGCTGCTTCTTCCCTGCTATTGGAGTCCAATGTGTTGCCTCTGACTCCAGCCCTTGACTCACCCCAGTGGGTGTCAACAAAGCAGGCAGCCGCCCTGGGACTCCAGCAGCAGAGGCAGAGAAGCAGCAGGCTGTAAGGGTGGGGGGAGGACCCTGTAGCCAGCCGCCTTGCTGCTTCCTCCCTGCTCTGGCTTCAGGGATACGGAGAGTGCCACTGCCAGGGGGAGCTGCTGCCTCCTCGCTGCTGGGTGTCCCTGCCAGTGGCATCCTGAGATATGGGAGAGGGGGGTCATGCAAACCTTTCATTTGTGTGTGTTTAGTGCCCCTCCAAAACTATTCACATTTAAATTCCTGCACACACCCCTGCATGTACAATGACCACCAGCTCTTCCCCAGCACTGCACATAAGTCTGTCTGGATGTCTCAAGAGGTCCATACCCTTCGTACCCAGCCAGCAATTCACCATGTGGTTCTCCCAGTCATCACAAACCCAACTATTCATATTTCTAATAATTGAACCCCCATTACTATTACCTGTCTCTTCCTAATAACAAGGGTCCCCTACTCTGGAGGGGTATCCCTAGTGCGAGAGGATATCATGACATCAGCTGAAAGGAGGGTCCCAACTATGGGATCATTTCCTTCCACTCCAGCTTAATGTTCTCCTTCCCCAAGACTTTCATCCTCCTCAACAGCACAGTCACTGTCAGACTGGGGCTGGGACCACTCTACGGTATCCCAGAAAGTCTCATTTATGTACCTCTCTATCTCCCTTAGCTCCTCCAGTTCAGCCACTCTGGTCTCAAGAGCCTGTACTCGGTCTCTGAAGACCATGAGTTGCCTGCACCAAATGCACACATATGGCCACAAGGCAAGTAATCATACATGCGGCATTCAGTGCAATAAACTTGATAGTCCCCACTCTGCTACTGGACTTCTGTCTGAATTATTTTTTACTCTTGCTAGATCTTTCTATGGGGGGGTTGCTTTTTTTGTTTTTTTGGTGTGGGGGACAGAAGGAAGGGAACATTATTGGCTTAAGTTTAGAGAATGTTTATTAGGTGTATCTGACTCTCATGGCTACCTCTCTAAACTCCCTCACAAAACTCCCCTGTTCACTAGCTCTTCTGGTCACTTAGGAGATGGCTTTTTAACCCCCTTGTCTCCCTGAGTTAGCCACACCCCCTTGTCAAGGGATCCTAAAGGGATTAGGGATCAAAGAATGGCAGGCTAGAGCTTTGTTAGGAAGCTCTCAGTCTCATCTCACAGGCCACTAGGCTCAGTGCACAGTCCCCCAAACAGCCCACACTCTGAAGTTCAGTCAAGCAGGCACACGGCAAGCGACCAAGCACACAACAACAAACTAACAGACAACAAACTCACCTAAAGGGCAAGGCCGTCCCTAGGGGCCGTGTGGAGCCCGGGGAATAGGCACTGAGTTTCTAATCCGCTGGGAGGAGCTTTCTCCCACCCAGGCCTGCCCCCACTCCACCCCTTCCCCCAAGGCCCCACCCCGCCCTGCTTCTTCCCACCCCGCCTCTTCCTGCCCCATTCCGCCCCCCTCTTCCCCATCAATTCCACCCCTCCCCCGAGCGCATTGCACCCTCGCTTCTCTCCCCCAGCGCCTCCTGACGCCGCCAAACTTCTCCTCCGTCGCAGGTGGTAGGCGCTGAGACGGAGGGGGTGGCACTGATTAGTGGGGACCGCTGGTGGTCAGGAGGCGCTGCAGGAGAGGGGGAGGTTTTGGTGGGGAGCTCCTCCTCGTCCCCTTACTCGCCTGCCACTCGCCTCCCCATTCACCTCCTCACCCCACTCGCTCGCCCTCCCGCCTCACCTCACCGCCCGAAGCATGGGGCCCCCCAGAGCGCGGGGCCCAAGGTGGTCACCCTGATTCGCCATACCTAAGGGATGGCTCTGCCAAAGAGTCATGTAGTTTCTCCTCCTTCACCTGGAGACCTCCTGCGCAAAACTCCCCTGTTAGCTGCTAATTTTAAAATGAATGTACAGTGTATCTGTTATTTTTGTCATCTTCTCTCTTACCATTAACAATCTGTCCATCCTTTTCTTCCCTTTGACCATGGCGTGGTGTCCCCCTGACTGTGGCACTGCTTCTCATTCCCTCTATCTGCAGCCTGCCTCATTCCACCCTCCCTGACTCCTATACTTCTACCTCCTTTTTCAGACTCAGCACTATTCTGCCACCAGATCTCTACTACTGCAGCTCCTATCACACCATCCTTCCTAGCTCCTGCACTGTTCCTCATCTGCTCCCACTCTTTGTGTCCTGACTCATACCATCTACTTCCAACCCCAGAACTGCTACACCTTCCACTGTGGCCTGTCACTTGCCACCATCTCCATTTCCAGCACTGCTCCCTCACCTGCTCTTTCCTGTTGCAACCTTGCCTTCCATTACTCCTCTGCTGTCATAGAGAGGTTGTTCTTTTCTTCCTTTCTTCTGATTTAAGTTATTCTTCTTTTCTCAATCTGCTCCTCTTTTTCCTCTCTATTTCTCCGCTTTGGTATTTTCTCCTTTCTTTCTCCTTCTGTCCTGCTCCTCCTTCCCTCCTCGCTCTCTTCCCTCCAGTCTCCACTAAGCCCCTCACCCTCCTCTATCTCCTTCCCAAACCCCTCTCTCTTCTCTTTCAACGTGCAATACTTCTCCTTCTGCCCCCCTGGAGCATCTTGGAAGGATTGTGCCCTCCGATTTTGTCCCGTTTATGTTGTTCTGGCAGCACACAGCAGTATTGCCAACTTGAAGAGATCAAAAACCATGAGAATGGCCTAAAAATCTTACAGAGCTAATTTTTACTCTATTAGGAGTCTTGTTACATGCTGCAGAGCTGAAATCACTGATACCTAGGACTAAGCATTAGACCTACTTTGGGCCAGCACTGAGGCTCCCCTAATAACAGCTGAAATCACTGAGAGCTATGTTAAGTCGGGGGGGGGGGGGGGGGGGGGCTGAAGACACATTGGTGAGCGGCTAGCAGGACAGCTGGCGGAGAGGCACGGCTAGCAGGACAGCTGGTGGAGAGGCACGGCTAGCAGGACGGCTGGCGGAGAGGCGCAGCTAGCAGGACGACTGGCGGAGAGGCGCGGCTAGCAGTGAAGACTGCAGCAGAACCCCACGGAGAGGCGTGGCAATTGGCCGTCAACCCGAGCAGCGCAGCATGTAAGGTGCCCCCATACCTCCCCACACTTCCACCCAGGCTGGGAGGTAAACTCGACAGATGAACTTCTGAACTCTGGGGCTGCACTGACCAAGGATAGAAACTGTGGGAGGGGTGACTTTTGAATTGCTGGCAGGGCCGGCTCCAGCTTTTTTGCCGCCCCAAGCGGCGAATCGGGAAAAAAGAAAAGATAAAGCTGCGATCGGTGGCACTTCGGCGACAGCTCTACTGCACCGCTTCATTCTTCGGCGGCAATTTGGCGGTGGGTCCTTCACTCTGAGAGGGACTGAGGGACCTGCCACCGAATTGCTGCCGAAGACCCAGACGTGTCGCCCCTTTCCATTTGCCGTCCCAAGCACCTGCTTCCTTCGCTGGTGCCTGGAGCTGGCCCTGGTTGCTGGACTTAAGACCCTGAGGGGAAAAGGACACAGCCAAACTTACTTGAGGGTGGGTCTTTGCTCATGGTTTGTCTTATAAATCCTGTTTGTGGTGTTTCCCCAACATAATGCCGCATTGTTTTCCCCCTTTATTAAAAGGCTTTTGCTAAACTCAGACTCTGTGTGTGCGAGAGGGGAAGTATTGCCTCTTAGAGGCACCCGGGGGGGTGGTATGTAATTGTCTCAGGTCACTGGGTGGGGGCTTGAGCCGGTTTTGCATTGTGTTATTGAAAAGGAACCCCTAGATCCTGAACCCGGCCCTTGTTGCTGCCAACTCTGACGAGCAGAGGGGTTACATATCATTGAGAACTACTGCTCTTTCTGACTCACACTAGAGTTCAAACTTTGTTCATGGACATGTTCACCCAGGTTAGTTACACGTGCTATAAATCCTAGGCTTGTTTTTCTTGTGTATTCTAAAGGCTGCTTAGTTATTCCCTTTTATAGAGCTGCCCTGTAGTGAGCCACTGGGTTCCCTCTTCCCCTACTGAACAACTTTTTTGCAGAGGAGGTGGGGAGAAAGATGATTCATAGGCACTCTCCAGTTTAATTGCAAAAACATTGTCCTAACTGCTTTACTAGAGGTGCTTGAGAGCAAACGTGACACCTGATTTAAAGTGCTTTTGAAATGTTGTTCTCCCACTTGTTATAGTTTATGACCTGCCTTATAATTCCTGTTCTGAGTTGAAACAGTTATCAGAATGTAAATCGAACTGTTGGTGATTCCCTTCATAAACTATCTGCAACACTGAATTTGTTTTTTGAGCCTGTTTTGCTTATGAAACTTACAACAAAATACCATATTTTCAAAGTACTTAAAAAAAAATAGCAGCCAGGCTAGGAATCTATGATAATATAATATAAACTGTAATAAATCCCCTGATCTACTGCATGTTAGCATCATATTCACGTCTTTCTTGCTTTCTTTATCAATATTTTATAATTAAGGCCACAAGACTGCAAACACTTATGCATCTGCTTAACTTTAAGCACGAGTCATCTGATTGAAGTTGTGCTTTTAAAATTAGCCTGCAAGTCCTCAGCCCTGAGTAATAGATTATTTTTATCTGTCTGAACTTTGTGAAAAAAATCTCTTCAGTGATCTTTGTTTAAAATCAGACAGTATTTATTATTTATTTGTTGAGCTCTGACAACATGCTGGTGTAACAACCTTTAGCATAGGTTATCATCAGAGTTGGGACCAGGGCCTTAATCATCACAGTTTAGAGTTCAACTACTCAAGCTGATAGTAGCAGACTGTTATCCTCTAGTCCAGTGGTTCTCAAACTAGGGCTGTCGCTTGTTCAGGGAAAGCCCCTGGCGGGCTGGGCCGGTTTGTTTACCTGCTGCGTCCGCAGGTTCGACCGTTCGCAGCTCCAACTGGCTGCTGTTCGCCACTCCAGGCCAATGGGGGCTGCAGGAAGCGGCGCAGGCCGAGGGACGTACTGGCCGCCCTTCCTGCAGCCCCCATTGGCCTGGAGCAGCGAACCGCAGCCAGTGGGAGCCGCGATTGGCCAAACCTGCGGACGCGGCAGGTAAACAAACTGGCCCGGCCCGCCAGGAGCTTTCCCTGAACAAGCAGCAACCCTAGTTTGAGAACCACTGCTCTAGTCAAATAGAAGATGATGTGACACGTGCTGTGTTAGAGTGGGTTATGCCTGATACTCTAAAAGCATTAAGGAAGACACCATCCCTACTCAAAAGATTCACAAGCGATAGTGTTTGTTTGTTTCCTCTGCTAATTTAAAATTTACTTTAGTTTTCATAAATTATGTTCTTTTAGTATATATAGTTATTAGTTTTCTAAAATGAAAGACAATGATCATACATGCATGAGTGATTTTTTCTTCTTGTTGAAAATGTTGTGAATCTATATTTACAAGTGGACTTACAGTGCTTAGTAAATGGCTAGCATCATCTTTGCTCATCAGACTTGTCTCTTGTGTAGGGTCTAGGCTTTTCCTGTGCTTTGGGCCAGTCATAATCAGAACATGGACACATCATATATAAGAACATAAGAACGGCCGTACCGCGTCAGGCCAAAGGTCCATCTAGCCTAGTATCCTGTCTACCGACAGTGGCCAATGCCAGGTGCCCCAGAGGGAGTGGACCAACAGGCAATGATCAAGTGATCTCTCTCCTGCCATCCATCTCCACCCTCTGACAAACAGAGGCTAGGGACACCATTCCTTACCCATCCTGGCTAATAGCCATTAATGGACTTAACCACCATGAATTTATCCAGTTCTCTTTTAAACACTGTTATAGTCCTAGCCTTCACAACCTCCTCAGGTAAGGAGTTCCACAAGTTGACTGTGCACTGCATGAAGAAGAACTTCCTTGTATTAGTTTTAAAACTGCTGCCTATTAATTTCATTTGATGACCCCTAGTTCTTGTATTATGGGAATAAGTAAATAACTTTTCCTTATCCACTTTCTCCACATCACTCATGATTTTATATACCTCTATCATATCCCCCCTTAGTCTCCCCTTTTCCAAGCTGAAAATTCCTAGCCTCTTTAATCTCTCCTCATATGGGACCCGTTCCAAACCCCTAATCATTTTAGTTGCCCTTTTCTGAACCTTTTCTAGTGCCAATATATCTTTTTTTAGATGAGGAGACCACATCTGTATGCAGTATTCGAGATGTGGGCGTACCATCGATTTATATAAGGGCAATAATATATTCTCAGTCTTATTCTCTATCCCCTTTTTAATGATCCCTATCATCCTGTTTGCTTTTTTGACCGCCTCTGCACACTGCGCGGACATCTTCAGAGAACTATCCACGATGACTCCAAGATCTTTTTCCTGACTTCTTGTAGCTAAATTAACCCCCATCATATTGTATGTATAGTTGGGGTTATTTTTTCCAATGTGCATTACTTTACATTTATCCACATTAAATTTCATTTGCCATTTTGTTGCCCAATCACTTAGTTTTGTGAGATCTTTTTGAAGTTCATCACAGTCTGCTTTGGTCTTAACTATCTTGAGCAGTTTAGTATCATCTGCAAACTTTGCCATCTCACTGTTTACCCATTTCTCCAGATCATTTATAAATAAGTTGAATAGGATTGGTCCGAGGACTGACCCTTGGGGAAGACCACTAGTTACCACTCTCCATTCTGAGAATTTACCTTTAATTCCTACCCTTTGTTCCCGGTCTTTTAACCAGTTCTCAATCCATGAAAGGACCTTCCCTTTTATCCCATGACAACTTACTTTACTTAAGAGCCTTTGGTGAGGGACCTTGTCAAAGGCTTTCTGGAAATCTAAGTACACTATGTCCACTGGATCCCCCTTGTCCACATGTTTGTTGACCCCTTCAAAGAAATCTAATAGATTAGTAAGACACGATTTCCCTTTACAGAAACCATGTTGACTATTGCTCAACAGTTTATGTTTTTCTATGTGTCTGACAATTTTATTCTTAACTATTGTTTCGACTAATTTGCCCGGTACCGACGTTAGACTTGTAATTAGTTAGTCTGTTAGTCTGTAATTGCCGGGATCACCTCTAGAGCCCTTTTAAAATATAAGACTAAAGTTCCTGGTCTGTGCCTTTGACTGAGCACCCAAGATGGACTTCAGTTCAGATTCCCTTTTCCCTTTCCACAGAAACCAAAAAAATGGGGGCATATCACAATAAATCATGCCAAGAACAGTCTAAAACCAAAATATCTTTAAAACCCCTTTAAAAAGTGAACGACAAAGGTAAAAAACCACACCTAGGTGTAAGACTGCACCAGTGCTTTCCTAGGTGTGGTCAACAACTTTCATGTTACAGTAGAGAAAGTCAGATGATAAAATGCGCTCACTTTCAGATGCCATAGGCTGTGTTTGTTTCTCCAGACTTTTTAAAGTCTGCCTGTTATTCTCTGTCTGGCAAGCTGAGTTTCTTTCACTGAGGTCAGCATGCCCCTTGTACTAATGTTCTAGTCCTGATGTTATTTTTCCTTAGAATATTGACAATGCAGTTTGCTATAGTAACATTACTGTGTCAGGACCTCAGCCCCCTGGCACAGTATCCATTTTATGTTCCCATTTTATTTTCTATCAAATGGAGCTGGGTTTTTTGTTTTTTTCTGAGTAGACAGGTTGTTCCCATCTCATGTGCCTTAAGATTATTTCAAAAACTCTTTTACTGTCATAGATGTTAGTTTCTCTTTGCTGTGGTCAGAATACAAATTAATTTGTGAGTTAATACCCATCTCCCCCTAGGGAATTGGCTCCCTTTCCCATCAGTGTCACATACAAAACTATTCTATCATTTTTGCAATTTATTAGTTACAGGCACAGTGCAAAAACCAGCACTTCCCTTGATGATTTTTTTGGTCCCTAATAATTTTCTCTAGTATAAGGTTAACATCTTGTAGGAATATTTTTCCCAGCATTCCTTTCTGGGGCTGGCTCTTTAAATATGACGAAGCTAAGCAGCTGCAGCCCTAAAGTGGCCATATTGCAACGAGCAACTATATTGTTCTCTGTTTTAGTTATTAAATACCTGTTCACCCCAACCCCAGTTTTCATATTCTTATTGTTGAGGAGGTCTCAAGGTAACACTACAAGCCTTTGTAAATTATTCCTTATTTCTGAGGGTTTCTTCTGGAGACAGACATGCACCAGCAGACGTCAGTCCTAATCTCTTCATTTCTGCTTAAATCTGAAAAAAATAACTAAGATTTTTTACATACTGACATTTCATGTCGTATTCTAAGGGAGACAAGACACCTTACTGCAAACAAAGCAAGAGAGTCTGCCTTCCAATGATTTGCGTTTTGTGTGGTCATTTGCACCTGTGCAGAACTGGAGGTAAACTGCTACCATTCTAACCTGGTAGTATTTAACATCCAGATTGCACAGGTGTAAGTGACTACACAAGATGTAAAGCAGTGGAAAGCTAAGCCCGGAGAACAATGGGTGCTGCTTGCAGAGATTTGTGCTGAAAATCACGTGCGTTTTTGTTAAAAACTTTAGATTTTATTGCACTAGAAAAATATACTCTAGAAGTGGCTGAGACTGAGGAGAGAATCTCCGCTGCAGAAGATTTTAAGACCTCTGCCAACAGATTTTCAAGGGCTTCAGAAAGGATACAGTATTTTGATTATGAAAATGAAGTCCTGGAAGAGTGGGTACAATAGCAAAACCTAAGGTTAGGTGTTATGCTATACAAAGCACACTAGATCTTTTATAGGGGAGAAGGCAAAACACCGCATTTATTGAGAATACAGCAGTTAGCATAAGCTTTTTAGTTACATACACACACCATACACACAGTCCCACCAGTCGATGTTTATAGTTACCAGTTTAGAGTCTGGATCAATCTAGTGGCCAACCAGATTGGTCACAGAGTGGAGACGGGCTTTGTTGCTCACAATTCGATGCTCTTGGAGTAGTGGCAAGATGAACTCAAAGTCCCATGGCAAAGCACTTTGTTCTTATAGTCTTTTTTTGTGTTGAAGTTTATGGATTTTACTGTGTTAGTTTATGACCGGTTACTTCTTAATTGGTGTTATTTTTTGATGTTAACATTTTAAAACACCTCCGAGAGGGTTATTCTGTCCCGGATTTGATTTAATTAATCCTATCCCTACATAAGTATTACAGGGAAATCTTAAGGCAAAGACATGATTTGGATTTGTAACCAAACTCATAACCAAAACCAATTGGGGAAAAAATGCCTGCATAAAGACAGCACAGATATCTTCAGCAGAACTCCAAAAAGGGACAATGCCATGTGTATCCATAGTGAATGCTGAGATTTCAGAACAAGGAGAAACATTTAAGCTTGTGCTAAGAAGCCTGGGAAACAGCATTCCCTCTGTATATTTACAGACATGTTTGAACTCAGTAAAGGAATTCAGCGAGAAAATACATTTCTGGAAGGGGGTACAAACTGCTGTCTTGTTCCCAGCATAGCTCAGAATTCACCATAACACTACAACAATGCACTTTCAAGCTGTGGAAGAGGCTGAGCACTGTTTGCTTACTCTGGATAATGAATCCTGAAAATAACAAAAGAGAATTTATGGAATACCCATATGTTGCCCATGATCATTTATGAGCACCCAGGGAGAATGGCTGTCTGTTTGTTGTCTGATGTTAACATTCTTCATATGGGTTACATACCTCTCTCAGCTCCTTTGCTGGGAAAAAGTAGAGAGCACAAGACTCTAATTTAGACTTCCTGAGTCTTCCGGGAATATATCTTCCACATAACCAATATCTTATTTTAGGAAAGCTAGCACATTAATGCACATAAGGTTGGCAAGATGCTAAAATAACTCTTACGATGGAAACTATTTCATATCTCCCACTTACATCCTAAAAGAGAGGCCCAGTGTGGTGCCATACATGTAATTATTTAGGTGTCAGTCCTCCAAAGACTTTGTGTACTGTGAGTCGTCCTGATGGAGAGTGGGAAAGTCTATTGGGACTTCCCACCATGTGTAAAATTAAACATATTCATAAATCTTTTTTGGATTGAGGCCTACATTTGTTTTTTGATGGACATTTATAACTCAAGGTTAAAATGTTGATCATTATACTATAGTTCTCAATTTTCCAGTAAATCCTAGCTATGCCACATTGACAGACATGCATAAATAGTGATGTGATTTTGTGTATATACACTGTTCTCTTCTGCTATCTATCCAATTGGATTTTCCCCCCTTAGTGTGTCTTAGTCTTTATTCAGATTATTATTTATTCTTATTTGTATTGTTGTAGTGCCTACGAGCCACTGTCATGGTCCAGGACCCTGTTGAGCTAGGTACGCTACAAACACAAAAGAAAAAGACAACCCCTGCCCGCCAAAGAGTTTATGATCTAAGTGTAAGACAAGAGACACAGATGAGGGAGTACAAGGAAACAATGAGGCAATGTTGGTCAGCATGATCGGCAGTGGTCTCAGCACACCAGCATCCTAACTGCTGTCAAGATTCCTTGGAGAAGGGAGACTATCTCCTGTATGTTTGTACAGTGGTTTAGCACATTTTGGGTGCTGTTGTAACATAACAACAAATAAGGCTTTTCTTGTATTTACTATCTCATGATCAGTTCTAGCTAAGGATAAATGATATGTATTGAACCTAAGTGCATATTAAATGCACAAATCTCCATCAATGCAGTAGCATTTAGGTGATGGAGGCCTTATAAATGCACAGCTATATACAGTGGCCTATTGAGCTACACGGTTAGGAAGAAAAATAGGAATAGAAAATGCAACACGTGCAACCTGTTCAATATGACATCTACGTGGGTACCCTAATAGTTCCATTTCCTGATCTTTTGTGATTTTAATCGTGCAACATTCACATTGTATTAACAGGGAGTCTACTTCTTGTAACTATTCCTATGGCTATGGAAATTGGCTCTGAATTTAACCCACTTTGCTTATCCAGATTCTGTCCTGCTTCCAAGTGATCATTACTTTATTAATTTCTAACAATTTTTTTTCACTGTAGGAGTCCGTTCTGCTTTCCTTGCACACTCACAATGCCCACTTGGAGTCAATAGGAGTTCCATACATGGGCCCTAATTCAGCAGAACATTTAATTGTGTGGTTAACATTAAGCACATGCTTAAGTACATTCCTATTCAGCACAGCACTTAAGCACCTGCCCAGCACAGTTGCCAACTTTCACGTGGTAAAATAAGCACCCCGGCCTACACAATAAGCCAAAAATCAAGCTAATCCCATTTCAAAACAAGGCCAAAACAAGCCAATCTCTAAGAACCCCAACACTCTATGTGACTAGATCCCCCCAGCGTGCAGTCTGGGACTGTGGTTGGCCTGCTGTGCACCCCTTCTGCTCTCCCGCCCCCTGCCCCTGCTTGCCCCTGCTTGCCAGGAGCCAATCAAAAAAAAAGAAGCAACAAGCTACAAGCCAAAAACTAGCCAACAAGCAACTAACAAGCCAATTAAGCCAAAAACAAGTCCAATTTCTGCGGGGGGGTTTTGTGGGTTTGGCCTGTCTGCTGCCTAGGCAATGTGCTAAGTGGTTTTGCTGAATCAGGGTCATAGAAAAAAGTGCAGTGTCTGATCATAAATGTTAAAACATTATGTAGGAAGTTAGCCAAGTTAGGAACATTTGAAAATTGTTTACTGGCGACATAGAGTAGAAAATTAGCTCTAAGCTCTGGGCGTTTGCTCTGTGAATGTGTGTCTCTTTTCAGAAATGCACACTTTGCAATGGTATCTAGTAGCAGAGTGGGGTGAGAAACAGTGAGAGCATGAGATTTCAAAAAAATGTCCCATCCCAAATCAGGATAAAAAGTCAAAATCTCAAAAATTCTCGCAAATTGATTTTTAAAAAAATCAGATCCAGTCAATCAAAATGTTTCAGTTCAATAATTTCAAAACATTTGATTTCTAATAGGGCTGTCAAGCGATTAAAAACATTAATCACAATTAATCACGCAATTAAAAACATTAATTGCGATTAATTGTGCTTTTAAACAATAATAGAATACCATTTATATAAATATTTTGGATGTTTTCCACATTTTCAAATATATTGATTTCAATTACAGCACAGAATAGAAAGTGTACAGTGATCATTTTATATTTATTTTTATTATAAATATTTGCACTGTAAAAATAAATAGTATTTTTCAATTCACTTAATACAAATATTGTAGAGCAATCTCTTTATCATGAAAGTTGAATTTACAAACGTAGTTATGTACAAAAAATAACTGCATTCAAAAATAAAACAATGTAAAACTTTAGAGCCTTTCTGTCCACTCAGTCCTACTTCTTGTTCAGCCAATCGCTCAGACAAACAAGTTTGTTTACATTTGCAGGAGATAATGCTGCCCACTTCTTGTTTACAATGTCACCTGAAAGTGAGAACAGGCGTTCGCATGGCACTGTTGTAGCCAGCATTGCAAGATATTTACATGCCAGAAGCGCTAAAGATTCATATGTCCCTTCATGCTTCAACCACCATTCCAGAGGACATGTGTCCATACTGATGATGGGTTCTGCTCAATAACAATCCAAAGCAGTGCAGACCAATGCATGTTCATTTTCATCATCTGAGTCAGATGTCACCAGCAGAAGGCTGATTTTCTATTTTGGTGGTTCAGGTTCTGTAGTTTCCGCATTGGAGTGTTGCTCTTTTACGACTTCTGAAAGCATGTGCCACACCTCGACCCTCTCAGATTTTGGAAAGCACTTCAGATTCTTAAACCTTGGGTTGAGTGCTGTAGCTATCTTTAGAAATCTCACATTGATATCTTCTTTGCGTTTTGTCAAATCTGAAGTGAAAGTGTTCTTAAAACAAACAACATGCTGGGTCATTATCCAAGACTGCTATACCATGAAATATATGGCAGAATGTGGGTAAAACTCAGAGCAGGAGACATACAATTCTCCCCCAAGGAGTTCAGTCACAAATTTAATTAACACATTATATTTTTAACGAGCATCATCAGTGTGGAAGCATGTCCTCTGGAATGGTGGCCAAAGCGTGAAGGGGCATATGAATGTTTAGCATATCTGACACATAAATACCTTGCCATGCCAGCTACAACAGTGCCATGCGAACGCCTGTTCTCACTTTCAGGTGACATTGTAAATAAGAAGCAGGAAACATTATCTCCCATAAATATAAATGTAGCGGTGCAAGACTCATAACCATGTGCCTCCTGCTGGCCATTCTGGAATTAGCTCAGATCCTTCCACAGGGCACCCTCCTCCGATGGTGTCTCACTCGCTGTTACTCCCACTTTGCTGTCTCCACATCTGTGACCCGCATCGCTCTCCGGACCACGGCGTCCTTTTCTTGGCACAGCACTCTGGCTGTGCCCCGCTCCGCTGTCTCCCTACCTTTTGGGGGAACTGGCAATCTATAGTCCAGCCACTCGCCTCGATGGCCTGCTGCAGTCATTAGTCTAATCCCTTAGTCCAGGGGAAAACTGCAGTCTGTGTTGGCCACTTCGCTCAGGGCAAGTCGGGGCAGCTCTAGCACCTTATTTGTCCTTCCTCCAGGGCCTCAGTATGGCAGCAGTCAGCCAGAAGCTCCGTCTGCTTTGCTATCCCGCCCAGAACTGATCTAGCAATGGTGCTTGTAGGCAGACAGTCCTTCTCCCTAGCAGGCCAAGGAGTGACTTCCTTCTGCTCTGTTGAACAGCCCTTTATATATGGCCCCTGCTGGCCCTCATTGGCTGCTGTAACAAGCCACCTCCCAACTGGCTCACTTAGTGAGCACTCCTCTAATTGGAGAGTTCTGTGCAGGCTCCCTCTGGCCTGTTTTAACCCTTCCTCCCTGTGTGGGGAAGTCACCCCACCACAATAAACAAACTTGTTTCTCTTAGCGATTGGCTGCACAAGACGTAGGACTAAGTGGACTTGTAGGCTCTAAAGTTTTACATTGTTTTGTTTTTGAGTGCAGTTATGTAACAAAAAAAATTGACATTTGTAAGTTCCGCTTTCACGATAAAGAGATTGCATGACGGTACTTGTATGAGGTGAATTAAAAAATACTATTTCTTTAGTCATTTTTACAGTTCAATATTTATAATAAAAATAATATAAGGTGAGCACTGTATACTTTGTATTCTGTGTTGTAATTTTGAAATCAATATATTTGAAAATGCAGAAAAACATCAAAAATATTTAATAAATTTCAATTGGTATTCTATTGTTTAACAGTGTGATTAAAACTGCGATTAATCGCAATTAATTTTTTTAATCACAATTAGTTTTTTTTACTTAACCCGAGAGTTAACTGCAATTAATCGACAGCCCTAATTTCTAACTTCTTTTTTAAAAAATTACTTTAAATTAAGTAAAACTTGTAAACGAAAAGTCATTTCAAACCAGAAAACAAAACTTTTCATTTTGAAAATATTTTGACAATTTCAAATCTTTTTTTCATTTTTTTTAAATTGGGGGATTTGTCAAAATGGCCATTTTCCCACATATCAATTCAGCAAAACCAAACTATATTTTCCAACAAAAAATATGTAGCTGGAAAATACCTAACCAGTTTTTTCTGGTAGTCAGTTAGTTAGATTGTATACACCCTGCTAAGGAGACATGGAGGATAGGTCCATCAATGGCTATTAGCCAGAATGGGCAGGGATCGTGTCCCTAGCTTCTGTTTGTCAGAATCTGGGAATGGGTGACAAGGGATGGATCTCTTGTTGATTACCTCTTCTGTTCATTCCCTCTGGGGCACCTGGCACTGGCCACTGTCAGAAGACAGGATACTGGGCTTGATGGACCTTTGGTCTGACCCAGTATGGCCATTCTTATGTTCTTCTTATGTACTCCTAACTCTGCTGGTGACTTATGCACTTTTTTACTGTTTTAAAAAAATCTAAAAATTGATTTAACACTAAAATAATAAGTATGAATATATGCTTAAGTTAATGTTATCTGTTCAACTCTTTGAACTAATGGAAATCAATATTTTATCTCTTTCTGTTATCTATTTTTAATAGAAATAATAATGGGATTGAATGCTTAGTCTTTTTAAATTCTGATGATCTGAGTACCTATCTTGTATGTGAAGTGAATAACCCCGAAAAATCTCACAATTTGGCAATTTCTTTTCACAGGAGAGAGCCAGGTCTGCAACATCAGAAGAATGTTAAGTTATGGATTGGTTATGCTACGTCTGAGAAGTAAGCATACAGCACAGTCTCTCTGCACCATTGCTGGCTCTATCTTGTGCTATTTAGGGCCCAGTGCAGCAAAGAACTGAAGCATATATATATGCTTCAAAGTATTTACGCACAAAGTATTTCCATTGACTTCAGTGGAATTACTGCTTACTTGAAGATGCATATTTGCATCTCTGCTTTGCTGAATTGGAGCCATAATGAGCCCCATGACTTTCCATCCTGAACTCACACCATCATGGAAATAAATACATGTTTTAAAAAGCATGCAAGCAAGAGCAAAAGACATTTTTTAACCTTTTGTGATTTTCTGTTGGTTTGTGTCACAGCTCACAACCTTGATGTTCATTGGGAGCATCAGCCGTGAGGATCTGGCAGTAACTTTGATCTCATTTATGTGAGTTTTACATCGACATGCCGACTTCAGGGGAGTTATTACAGGTTTACACCAGTGTGAGAGAGATTAGAATTAGGCGCCATATGTCTTACCCTTCTGTGTACAGAAAAAAATGCAAGCCATGGAAAATAAGTGTTTTTTTTTAAGTAAAATAAATATCCAAAGCAGTGTTTGCATGGTTGCTGGCTTGAAATTTAGTTAAAATTAATAATAGACCAACTATGGCATGTCAGTAGTTTCCACTGAGGTTTCATTGTTGATTAGTGAATGTACTAAGAAGCCATTATTTCTCCTTATTTAATCAGATGGAAATGTTGAAACCATTTCAACATTTACACAGCTGCTGTTGCAGTTTGTTTAAATAGGTTAATTACAAACCATCATTATAAAAAAAAATCCTTTCAAATGTTATCTTTTCACTCTTCTATAGTCTTGTGACTGCTCAGAAGTGTTTTCCCCACTATGTTTTGACACTTGAATGTTAAATAGTGCATAGATCAGTTTGTTTTAAAGGTTTTGACTAGTGCTGTTTTTCAAGGGCAGCAATTCAATAGTTACAAGCCCAGTGTAGAGACAAAGTGAAAGGAGAAGTGGACCAGTCCTACTCTCATTGAAATCTGTGACAAAACGTCCATTGATTTCGGCTGATCACTCCTGTGATCTTTTATTTTTACTAAATGCCGTCAGTACGTACTAGGAATCACATCATGCAATGCAATGAAAGTATAACTTTTGCAGGCGGTATAATAGAGTGAAACCAGATGTCGTATGACTGGATCCATTCTGAAGTTGATCTGCAACATTATTATTATTTGTTTTTATTATGGTGGTGCCTAAAAGCTCCATTCATGGATTAGGTACCTACTGGGCTAGGCTCTGCACAGACACATAACTAAGAGATAGTACCTACTCTGAGGAACTTAGTTGAAAATGTCATCTATTAGTATTTATTTTTTGTATTGTGGTAGTACCTACAGGCCCCAACTGAGTCTGGGACCCCATTGTGCTAAGCATAGTAAGAGATAATGTAAGCTTTTTAGACAGAGAATTACAGAAACAAGGCAAACAAAAAGTGGGAAGTGAAACAGAAGCATAGAGAGGTGAAGTGATTTGCCCAAGGCCACACAGCAGATCAGTGGCAGAGCTAGGAATAGAATCCAAGTGTGCTGCGTCCCAGGCCCAGTCTCTATCCACTGGACCATGGCACCTCTCAACATCTTTGTTTAAAATCACGAACTATTCATCAACTAATGTGTAATCTTATAATTACTAATAATATAATTAGAGATCCAGAACCCATCGTCTAGTCTAGGTATCGCTGGTCCTCAGGGACATTCAGCTAGTGGGTATAACATGAGGATCTGATGCTGGGTCTCCCAAATAAAAGAAGCTAAAACAAAGAACAGCTTTATTCCAGTGAGAAGTTTACACAGTGAAAGTTCAGGTTTCAGAGTAGCAGCCGTGTTAGTCTGTATCTGCAAAAAGAACAGGAGTACTTGTGGCACCTTATTTCTTACTATATGTTCCATTCTATGTATCTGATGAAGTGGGCTGTAGCCCATGAAAGCTTATGCTCAAATAAATTTGTTAGTCTCTAAGGTGCCACAAGTACTCCTGTTCTTTTTAGAGAAAGTTCAAGCATTCAGATCTACAAATCAGTGCTGGAGAATTTATATATGGCTCACTAACACCTTCCCTCATAATTGTTTGTGCAGCCTGAATTCCCTACTGTAACTGTCTGGCAACAAGAAGGTGTAGGTGCCAGATGCCGCAAAATGCTGAGGGCCCTCCAACACCAGTAGATTTTAAGGAGAGGTAAGGAGAGACAGTAGTAAAACAAATTGAACTGTTTTCAGTGAGCAAATTATTTGTGGAATTTAGCCCTTTCTCTGCAGCTACAAACAGACAGTGAGTTTTGTGGCTTTTTTCAGTGTTCACAACTGTTTGATATATGCTTTAGGTGAACACACTTCAGCCTGTGGATTGTTTGTGTGCTATTCATTATCTGAGCTGTGTGATTGGTCACCTAAGTAAAAAGATATTGTTTCTACTCTCTGATTGGATGACCATATTTTTTGCAGTTTCTGGAGCTGATCCTCATTCCTACATAACTATTGATATTTGCTCAAGAACAAACATATTCATGGGAATAAGTGTTTCCCCTGCACCAACTGTGTAAACAAAACAGAGCCCTCCAAGTCTCTGCAAACAATGGCTAAAAGGGTGCTGTGAATATTGTCACATTGCATTCACTGGTTTTATTTATACTAATGCTTGTGGGTAGATGTTTTACAGGATTTGCCAAGCTCGGCACCTTACAGCAGGCACACAGAACCCTGGAAAATCAGATCCTAAGTCATTACAATAATGCTGCTTCTGTTGAAATCATTCTGAGTTTTGCCATTGATTTTAATAGGATCAGGCCCAATCTCTCTGGGTGAAACAGGAGTGCCCAGTAGTCATTTTAAAACAGATCTACACTGAACAAAATCTAAACTGGGAGCGGTTAGTGCCTCTGACTCACCTGTTCAGTACCTGGGAAAACTCAGCAAATTCTGTATTCCAAACTATCCATTTGTTTTTGTCTTCTTGCAGCTTTTAGTAGCACTCCACCTGTTCTTGGAACCCTGTTATGTATGCCGTAACGTGTGCCTTGGTTATCCTTATACACAATTTGATTGCCTTAGATAAGCCAGCCAGGTTGTCTAGTCATAACTAGGAAAAACTAGATGCTCGAGATACTGGGGATCATGAACTTTTGGCTCTCAGCGTCTTTGGGACTCCTGTGGGTCAGGAGTTGTTGCTGCAATCAAGGAGCCAGATGATGGCCTTCCCGGCACAGTGCTTCACAGTAGCAGGCTTTTTTGGGTACAGGGAGACTGGTAAAAGGTTGGTGTAGCCCATTCATTTGTGACTTCTTGCTCCAGGGGTAATCAGTCTCTGGGTGCTGGAATGTCAGTGTTCCCTCCACCCCCCAATGGCTTATTGATCTGAAAGGCAAAGGCCCTTGGCCTTACCCTTGATTCTTCTGGCTTGTGGTCCCGGCTTACTCTGCCAAGGCCTACAGGCAAATCCGGTATAAAATGTGTCTGGAATAACGTATTTGATCTAACAACAGCTAGGCTGCTGGTGGGCTGAGACCACTGACTATCGTGTTGAGCAATATCGACTCATTCTTTCCCTGTAACTCCCCCATCTATCTGTCTACATCCATTTGTTGTCTCTTGTCTTATACTTAAATTGTAAGCTCTGTTGGCAGGGACTATCTTTTTGTTCTGTTTGTACAGTGCCTACCACAATGGGGTCCTGGTCCATGACTAGGGTGCCTAGGTGCCATGATAATACAAATAAATAATATTGATAATTCTGACAACAAGGCCCAATTGGAGTTAGGTAATCCTTAGGCTAGCATCAGTTTGGAAAAGTCCCACTTACGCCATCACTCCCCCCTACCCCCATATATTTGGGGTTGAATGCTACATGCACAAAAAAATTGTGATACCCCAAAAAATATCAGAAATGAAGAACACAAAATCAGATATTAGGAAGCTGACAGGGGGGAAATTCTTGAGCTAACACCTGTCCCCAACTTACTGAAAGCAGAGCCTCAAATTCTATAAAAATAGCTGGTTGCAAAAACCCTAGCAAAAAACACCAGCCACTCAACATTCATCCATGAGCAACATTAAAAATTTCAGTAAAGTATCATACTAACCTCTATAGGTAGGCCAATGAAACTGTGAAAATCCAGCAATGTTCTTAAAGTTAAATGATTCTAGCAGCTGAAATCACTGTCACTCGTACACCGACATTTCAGTCTGCTAACAGCTACTCAGATAATTCTCAGTAAATGTAAATTGTTGATAATGTGCCAGTTAGTTTCTAGGGATTTCTGTTGTGAAATGAAATTTCTGAATTGTGCAGACAGATCTGAAATGAATTTTTGGCATCTTATCTCAAGGACTGTGAGGCGCAACATCTTAGCATCACAAATGCTTATCAGACATACAAATCTTTGGCTATATGGCCATGTTTCATGAAATTAAATGTAGCCAGTTAAATCTGGCAGCCAGTTAAAACTTGGGATTGTTCCCAGAATCATCTGAGGTTGGAACAATGCTAAGGAGAAATGAGACTGATCTTAAAATGACCCAAGGAAGAACTAAATGAGAACTCTTGAATAAACCCACCTGCTGAGTAAACTCTCTCCGTTTGACCTGCAAATAAAATACCAGAACACCAGCCACTTCCCCAACAACAATGAAACAATCAGCACACATTGTCAAGGCTGATGAAAGTGTGGTAGTTTATTTGCATTTCTCTTTGCTAAAAGTGGGGTTTCTTACATGCACAGCATCCGTGCTTTATTTCATTTAACACTTACACTGCAGAAGTGCCTATAAACTCCAGTCAGGATCTTGGCCCCGTAACCTTAGACACATATAAACGCATAGGTTTCAGAGTGGTAGCCATGTTAGTCTATCAGCAAAAACAACGAGGAGTCCTTGTGGCATCTTAGAGACTAACCTACTTCATCAGATGCATGGAGTGAAAAACACAGAAAGCAGTATAAATATTACAGCACATGAAAAGATGGGAGTTGCCTTACCAAGTTGGGGGTGAGGGGTCAGTGCTAATGAGGCTAATTCAATTAAGGTGGAAGTGGCCTATTCTCAACAATTGACAAGAAGGGGTGAATATCAAAGGAGGAAAATTACTTTTGTAGTGCTAACAAGGCCAATGCAATCAAGGTGGGTGTCGCCCATTTCCAACAGTTGACAAGAAGGTGTGAGTATCAGCATAGGGGAAAATTACTTTTTGTAATGACCCATCCACTCCCAGTCTTTATTCAGGCCTAATTTGATGGTGTTCAGTTTGCAAATTAATTCCAGTTCTGCAGTTTCTCGTTGGAGTCTTTTTTTGAATTTTTGTTGTTGAAGAATGGCAACTTTTAAGTCTGTTATTGAGTGTCCAGGGAGATTGAAGTGTTCTCCTACTGGTTTTTGAATGTTTACAATTCTTGTGTCCATTTATTCTTTCGCATAGAGACTGTCCGGTTTGGCCAATATACATGGCAGAGGGGCATTGCTGGTACATGATGGCATGTATCACATTGGTAGATGTGCAGGTGAACGAGCCCCTGATGGTGTGGCTAATGTGGTTAGGTCTTATGATGTTGTCCCCTGAATAGATATGCTGACAGAGTTGGCAATAGGGTCTGTTGAAGGAATTGGTTCCTGGGTTAGTGTTTTTGTTGTGTGGTGTGTAGTTGCTGGTGAGTATTTGCTTCAGGTTGGGGGGGCTGTCTATAAGCGAGGACTGGCCTGTCTCCAAAGGTCTGTGAGAGTGTGGGATTGTCCTTCAGGATAGGTTGTAGATCCTTAATGATGCGCTGGAGAGGTTTTAGTTGGAGGCAGTAGGTGACGGCTAGTGGTGTCTGTTACTTTCTTTGTTGGGCCTGTCCTGTAGTAGGTGACTTCTGGGTACCCTTCTGGCTCTGTCAATCTGTTTCTTCACTTCACCAGGTGGGTATTGTAGTTTTAAGAATGCTTAATAGAGATCCTGTAGGTGTTTGTCTCTGTCTGAGGGATTGGAGCAAATGTGGTTGTATCTTAGAGCTTGGCTGTAAACAATGGATCATGTGATGTGGTCTGGATGAAAGCTGGAGGCATGTAGATAAGTATAGCTGTCAGTAGGTTTCCGGTATAGGGTGGTGTTTATGTGACCATCAGTTATTTGCACTGTAGTGTCCCGTAATAAACGCATAGTAAGACACAGTCTCTGCCCTAAGGAGTTTACAGTCTAAGACCTTGTCAACACTAGAAAGTTGTACCAGTATCACTATAATGGTATAATGAAACTTGTAAAACCCCTCCCCCTGGTGTGGATGTAGTTATACAGTGCAGGAAGGGGAATAACTATACCAGTATAAGGCAACTTTATACAGGGATAACTGCATCCATGCTAGAACTTGTATTGGTATAATTAGATGGATAAAAAAACCACACCCCTAATGAACATAGTTATAACTGTACAACTTTCAAGTATAGACCAGGCTTAAGAATCTACTACCTTATGTTGTGAGCCTCTGAAATCTCAAACTAAACAGGGATAGATTACCTCAGTCCTTGTATGGGAAACCCTCAAAGAATATTTAAGTGCTGCAAGAAGTGATATTGGTGAGTCAGAAGGTGGCACTCTTTCCTCTGA
The DNA here is from genome assembly GCF_011386835.1 of Chrysemys picta bellii. Taxonomy (NCBI): domain Eukaryota; kingdom Metazoa; phylum Chordata; order Testudines; family Emydidae; genus Chrysemys; species Chrysemys picta. Next base: position 248,015,665 of record NC_088792.1, read on the forward strand.
AGCAACACTCCAGCCTTAAAACCCACGTTTTAAGGGCCATTGTCCTGCAGTTCTTATTCAGCCAAGATGTAAAGACAAAACCTGACCACTTTTGATGATAATATATCTTCTGGCACTTTTAATGTCTGTTTTGACCCAATTTTATCTTTGATAATTCCATTCTGCTTCCCTACATTTTCACTATAATTTCCATCAGAGTATAGTAGTCTTTACTTTGCATACTAAATTATTGTATAATGTTGCTGTATTCTATTAAACAGCTACTGCATTGCAGGTCATGGTGATTCCAATTTCATTGTTATGGGAAGGGATCTCTTCCTGTGTATCACTTCCATACAGGTGTGTTGGGAAACTAAATCAGTAACTTTTTGTAAAGTACTCTGAACTCATGAGATGGAAGGCACTCTACACATGCAAAATGTTATTATCAATCTAGCGTATTGTAGAAAAAAGCTTAGCACTCGCTTTTGTCCAAACCGCATGGTTTGCCCCTAAGTTTGCACTTAGCATTGCTATGAATCTGCAGTGAGTCAGAAGAGTACTCTGGTTACTGACATGCAAATGAGCACAAGGATCTCACTTGTTCATTAGGTACAAACATTGGGCCAAATCTTGATGTCTTTACTTCTAATTTGCTACTCGTTCTGTGTGACCGGTCACATCGTCTTGTTTCTGCTCCCTGACTGGATGGCTCTGAAAACCACAGAGACTGATTCTGTCACCTTTATCCACATTGAGTAACACTTCATTCTGCATAGAGTCCCACTGACTTTCAGGGGACTACTTCTGGATTAAGGTGCTACTCTACATGCCTTGTCTAGATTTGAGACTGGTGGCCAGGAACCAGCATGTCACTGTTCCAGTGCTAACTTAATTATATATTGGTTGAGTTTAACCAATTTTGAAACAAGAATTAACTGCACTGGTGCAAATTACAGTTATCCTTGTCTACAGGTGGCATTTACACTAGTGCAGATATTTAAATTGCTGGCCACTTGGGGCTGGAGAGAGGCTAATCCCAAGTATAGAGCAGGCATGATGGTGTCGATATCAAACTCAAAGAGTTTAAAGATACCCACTGTGATGGGGTGTATACCTCGCACATGTGACAAATAGATTAATTTCGGCCCGAGAGGCCAATTAACATACTGGGCTGCACCTGGAGAGTGGGCCAGGCTTAATTAAAGATGAGAGCAGATGGGTGGTTAGTTTAAAGGCAGAGAATCTGGAGCAGAAAGGGAGCTGCAGGGAGAAAAATTCTTCAGTCACTCTCTGAGACTAGAGAGTAGAGAGACCAAGAGGGGCAACGAGGAAGCCTAGGAAGAGAGTTGTCCCTGTGATCCTCTCTGGAACAGAAAGTCTGGCAAGGGGCCAGGAATGATATAGAGAGCACCCACCAGAATGGAGCAGGCTTTGATGGGAAGCCCTGATAAAAGGGCAGGAACTGGATTTCCAGGTAGAAAGCCCTAGGAAGCATTTAAATGGGAGATAGATCAGGGGATACTTGAGAGGGTGGAAGTTGGTTTGAGTTTATACTTCTTGTTTTGAGATTTTGTTCGGGGGATTCCAGGGAACAGCCCTGAGGGTTCTGGCTGTGAAAGGGGGATGAATTTAGAGAGGTTGTGGGGAAGAAGGCCTGATGAGCAAGGCGGGGCAGGAAGAAGTCCAGGGAAGCAGCAGCAAGAAATTTTGTTGAGCAGATGTTGGTTGCTGGTTATAGGGTCCCTAGGCTGGAACCTGGTGTAGAGGGAGGGCCCAGGATCCCCTGCTAGCCACTGATGAGGTGGCTTGAGGCTGGAGAAAGGGAAAAGGATAATGGAGAGCCCTGAGAGAAGGGTGTGAGGGCCACAAGGCCCAGAGATGGGTCCAAAAACCTTGTTGTAAGGACATTTTGACTTTTATTTCTGGGACTCTGTTACTCCAGAAAGGGTGGACTTATATCATGACCTGGCAGGAGGGCTGACTTACGGGAAGAGAGACCACCACAGGCCTGGAATGGCGGTTTGTAAGAGGCACCATATTGTTGGGAAGGAGCCTGCCATATCATGCCAAGCTAAGGGGGGTTGCTGTAGTGGTCAGTTCACTCTCCCACATCCACCTAAACATCTCTGATGATGCTTTGCCAAAGTTTTCACATCCAAATGCATATTTGCCAAATATTTGCAACATTGTCTTTTTACAAACATTCTGGTGAGCTATCACTCTGATGTTCCTGAAAATCAATAAAAGGATTGTAAAAGCTGTTGAAATAAATTCACAGTTTTTATCCAAAAAAATGTTTGTTTACAGTAGTCACCCAGCCCTAAGTGTAATAGTGAGATGAACCTGCAAAATCCAAGCTATCAGGAGAAAACTTCCTCATGCAGCAAACTTTCTGCTTGTGGGATAGTCCACATTGCTTGGGACTTCTGAAACTTTTTGGTTAAAACACTAATTACTCCAGGAAACAGTTCTGCATTGGCAGGTAGATGATCTAAATAATAATACCTAACTCTTTTCAGCAGTAGATCTCAATGACCAAAGAACCAAAGAGCTACTTTCATTCTCTAATGTCTGTGGTCCATATCCTGAAGTCATTTCTGAAAGCTCCCATTGTTTTCAGTTTTTGTCTAGGAATTTCAGAGTTTGGGCCAGTGGGAGTTCTGTTGTGTAGGGACTGAGTAAAAGCTGAGTCAAGTCTGTAGAAGTGGACCCTATGGTTTGAGGTATTAGCTTGTATGATACTACATTTTTACTCCTGGGGTAATTCTGTGCCACTGTGCATGCGCAGAATTCATGTGCCCCACAGATTTGTTTCCCTGCAGAGAAATGACTTTCTGATAGGAAAGCAAAGGGAAGCTGCAAGAGCAGTCATGCACCACTCCCCAGCACCACAGGCACATTGTTTCAGGCCCCTGGAGCAGCCAGTGGAGAGGTAAATCACTGGGTGGGGAGCAAGGCTTGGGATGCCCTAGCTGGTAAACCCCCCTGCTAACCCCCTCCCTTGCACCCAGGAACCCCTGGCGAGCCCCCCAGCCACTCAAACCCCCACCTTCCCAATCACCACTGCCTCAGCACCCAGACCCCACCCACCCCCAAACCCCAACCACCTTCACCTGTACTCTCCTGGAGTCTTATTGCCCCTGCAGCCAGAATCTCAAAAGAGCCCCTGTGCATCCAGATCTCCCTACACCCAAACCCCCCACTGAGCCACCCACACCCAGATTGCCCCACACTGAACCATCTCACCTCACACCTAGATCCCCCCCACACTAAGCCCTTCCACACTTGGATCCTGCCAGGCCTGAGCCTGCCTGCCCATACCTGGTGCACCTGGCGCAGAGGGGCAGAGGTGTTTCTGGGGCAGGCCCGGCCCTTGTGCTGTGTCGGGGTCGGGTGTAGCCTCACTGTCAAGTCCGTGTCTCATGGGGCGGTCTGTAGGGTCATCTCCTACCTCCGTGCAGCCAGTACTCCCCACTGTCATGTTGGGGCCTCAATATTTATTTATTGACAAATAAAAATTTGCAGAATTTTGAAGAATTTGAAAATATTGTGTGCAGAATTTTTATTTATTTATTTTGGTGCAGAATTCCAACATGAAGTAACATTTTGAATCAATTATCTTTATCAATCTAACAGGACCTTTAAAAACAGATGCATTCCAATTAAGTTCAGTAGCTGCCCTGCACAACTGCATACAACAGTTATAGTTTAATGTCTTCAACTACTCTGCCAATTATGTAATGCACAAGGCAAAGCACATTCATACAGAAGCGCAGTCTGATCAAGACTTGACACAATGACCTCTTCAGTCTTGACACAAGCTTTTTATTTTTTAAAAATGCTTTGGATTATCCTGCCCTTTCATGACATTTAATTTATCCAAGTAGTCAAATATTTATTGCAAGTTTTTATTGGTGTTATAAGCATTTTGTCTTTAATTTTATTATGATTTTCTTTTTCTTTTTTATATAACTAGTTCTGTCACATGTTACAACTCCTGCTGGAGAGATCCCTGTTCTTTGTCACCATAATAAGATAAATAAAATATATAATGGTAAATGTACAACCTACAGACATTCATGCAGCTGATAACCTGAGAATATCCTTACTAAATTAATGTAACATAGGTTCAAAATTATAGTTCCAAAAATAGAGCTCTCAGAAAAGTATAAATCATCTGAAAATCTTTGTCTATATTTTAATATATCTAATGTCAATTTACTGCTGGAATTTTTCCATAAACAATTCTGAGTTAGCCGTATGTCTCACACAGTGATAGTATGCTCAGTGCATTCCTCCTGTTGGGTGTGGGGGAAGGTTACTAGGACCATGTAATTCAAAGACATCACCTTCGTTGATGCTGCATTCTAGAGCTCGGTGAAGGAGAAGAGATGAACGTACTGAACGAAGGTTTCTCCTTTTCTCCCTTTACCACCTCCAGTTTCCAAACCAGATACTGACCGCAGTCATGAGGGATTTCCCACCTTTAACAATTAGGGGAGCCCCCTTCCTCAGTAACTGGGGCACACTAACTCCTTTCCAACATTCAAAAAGTAGAAGAGGCTCGCTCTATGTCTGGAGCTGTGAGAATTATGGTGACAGCATGTGGTCACTGCACATTTAAGATCTGAAATATTCTGTACTGGCAGAATTCCAAAGACTTACATAAGAACAGCCAAAGGTCCATCAAGCCCCGTATCCTGTCCTCTGACAGTGGCCAATGGCAGGTGCCCCAAAGGGAATGAACAGAACAGGTAATCATCAAGTGATCCATCCCCTGTCGCTCATTCCCAGATTCTGGCAAACACAGGGTAGGGACACCATTCCTGCCCATTCTGGCTAATAGCCATTGATGGACCTATCTTCCATGAATCTATCTAGCTCCCTTTTGAACCCCGTTATAGTATTGGCCTTCACAAAACCCTCTGGCAAGGAGTTCCAGAGGTTGACAGTGCATTGCGTGAAAAATACTTTCTTGTGTTTGTTTTAAACCTGCTACCTATTAATTTCATTTGGTGGCCCCTTGTTCTTGTATTATGAGGAGGAGTAAATAACACTTCCTTATTTACTTTCTCTATACCACTCATGATTTTATAGACCTCTATCATATCCCACCTTAGTCGCCTCTTTTTCAAGCTGAAAAGTCCCAGTCTTATTAATCTCTCCTCATATGGAAGCCATTCTATACCCCTAATCATTTTTTGTTGCCCTTTTCTGAACCTTTTCAAATTCCAATATATCTTTTTTGAGATGGGGTGACCACATCTGCACGCAGTATTCAAGGTGTGGGCATACCATGGATTTATATAGAGGCAATATGATATTTTTTGTGTTATTATCTATCCCTTTCTTCATGATTCCCAACATTCTGTTCACTTTTTTGACTGCTGCTGCACACTGAGTGGATGATTTCAGAGAAGTATCCACAATGACTCCAAGATCTCTTTCTGAGTGGTAACAACTAATTTAAACCCCATCATTGTATATGTATAGTTAGGATTATGTTTTCCAATGTGTATTACTTTGCATTTACCAACATTAAATTTTATCTGCCATTTTGTTACCCAGTCACCCAATTTTGTGAGATCCTTTTCATAGAATCATAGAATCATAGAATATCAGAGTTGGAAGGGACCTCAAGAGGTCATCTAGTCCAACCCCCTGCTCAAAGCAGGACCAATTCCCAGCTAAATCATCCCAGCCAGGGCTTTGTCAAGCCGGGCCTTAAAAACCTCCAAGGAGGGAGACTCCACCACCTCCCTAGGTAACGCATTCCAGTGTTTCACCACCCTCCTAGTGAAATAGTTTTTCCTGATATCCAACCTGGACCTCCCCCACTGCAACTTGAGACCATTGCTCCTTGTTCTGTCATCTGCCACCACTGAGAACAGCCGAGCTCCATCCTCTTTGGAACCCCCCTTCAGGTAGTTGAAGGCTGCTATCAAATCCCCCCTCATTCTTCTCTTCTGGAGACTAAACAATCCCAGTTCCCTCAGCCTCTCCTCATAAGTCATGTGCTCCAGACCCCTAATCATTTTTGTTGCCCTCCGCTGGACTCTTTCCAATTTTTCCACATCCTTCTTGTAGTGTGGGGCCCAAAACTGGACACAGTATTCCAGATGAGGCCTCACCAATGTCGAATAAAGGGGAACGATCACGTTCCTCGATCTGCTGGCAATGCCCCTACTTATACAGCCCAAAATGCCGTTAGCCTTCTTGGCAACAAAAGCACACTGTTGACTCATATCCAGCTTCTCATCCACTGTGACCCCTAGGTCCTTTTCTGCAGAACTGCTACCTAGCCATTCGGTCCCTAGTCTGTAGCAGTGCATGGGATTCTTCTGTCCTAAGTGCAGGACTCTGCACTTGTCCTTGTTGAACCTCATCAGGTTTTTTTCGGCCCAATCCTCTAATTTGTCTAGGTCCCTCTGTATCCGATCCCTACCCTCTAGTGTATCTACCACGCCTCCTAGTTTAGTGTCATCTGCAAACTTGCTGAGAGTGCAGTCCACACCATCCTCCAGATCATTAATAAAGATATTAAACAAAACCGGCCCCAGGACCGACCCTTGGGGCACTCCGCTTGAAACCGGCTGCCAACTAGACATGGAGCCATTGATCACTACCTGTTGAGCCCGACGATCTAGCCAGCTTTCTATCCACCTTACAGTCCATTCATCCAGCCCATACTTCTTTAACTTGGCGGCAAGAATACTGTGGGAGACCGTATCAAAAGCTTTGCTAAAGTCAAGGAATAACACATCCACTGCTTTCCCCTCATCCACAGAGCCAGTTATCTCATCATAGAAGGCAATTAGGTTAGTCAGGCACGACTTCCCCTTCGTGAATCCATGCTGACTGTTCCTGATCACTTTCCTCTCCTCTAACTGTTTCATAATTGATTCCTTGAGGACCTGCTCCATGATTTTTCCAGGGACTGAGGTGAGGCTGACTGGCCTGTAGTTCCCCGGATCCTCCTTCTTCCCTTTTTTAAAGATGGGCACTACGTTAGCCTTTTTCCAGTCATCTGGGACCTCCCCCGATCGCCATGAGTTTTCAAAAATAATGGCTAATGGCTCTGCAATCTCACCCGCCAACTCCTTTAGCACCCTCAGATGCAGCGCATCCGGCCCCATGGACTTGTGCACGTCCAGTTTTTCTAAATAGTCCCGAACCACTTCTTTCTCCACAGAGGGTTGGTCACCTTCTCCCCATGCTGTACTGCCCAGTGCAGCAATCTGGGAGCTGACCTTGTGCGTGAAGACAGAGGCAAAAAAATCATTGAGTACATTAGCTTTTTCCACATCCTCGGTCACTAGGTTGCCTCCCTCATTCAGAAAGGGGCCCACACTTTCCTTGATTTTCTTCTTGTTGCTAACATACCTGAAGAAACCCTTCTTGTTACTCTTAACATCTCTTGCTAACTGCAACTCCAAGTGCGATTTGGCCTTCCTGATTTCACTCCTGCACGCCTGAGCAATATTTTTATACTCCTCCCTGGTCATTTGTCCAATCTTCCACTTCTTGTAAGCTTCTTTTTTGCGTTTAAGATCACCAAGGATTTCACTGTTTAGCCAAGCTGGTCGCCTGCCATATTTACTATTCTTTCTACACATTGGGATGGTTTGTTCCTGCAACCTCAATAAGGATTCTTTAAAATACAGCCAGGTCTCCTGGACCCCTTTGCCCTTCATGTTATTCTCCCAGGGGATCCTGCCCATCTGTTCCCTGAGGGAGTCAAAGTCTGCTTTTCTGAAGTCCAGGGTCCGTATTCTGCTGCTCTCCTTTCTTCCTTGTGTCAGGATCCTGAACTCGACCATCTCATGGTCACTGCCTCCCAGGTTCCCATCCACTTTTGCTTCCCCTACTAGTTCTTCCCTGTTTGTGAGTAGCAGGTCAAGAAAAGCTTTGCCCCTAGTTGGTTCCTCCAGCACTTGCACCAGGAAATTGTCCCCTACACTATCCAAAAATTTCCTGGATTGCCTGTGCACCGCTGTATTGCTCTCCCAGGAGATATCAGGGTGATTAAAGTCTCCCATGAGAACCAGGGCCTGCGATCTAGCAACTTCTGCTAGTTGCCAGAAGAAAGCCTCGTCCACCTCATCCCCCTGGTCTGGTGGTCTATAGCAGACTCCAACCACGACATCACCCTTGTTGCTCACACTTCTCAACTTTATCCAGAGACTCTCAGGTTTTTCTGCAGTTTCATACCGGAGCTCTGAGCAGTCATACTCCTCTCTTACATACAACGCAACTCCCCCACCTTTTCTGCCCTGCCTGTCCTTCCTGAACAGTTTATATCCATCCATGACAGTACTCCAGTCATGTGAGTTATCCCACCAAGTCTCTGTTATTCCAATCACATCATAGTTCCCTGACTGTGCCAGGACTTCCAGTTCTCCCTGCTTGTTTCCCAGGCTTCTTGCATTTGTGTATAGGCACTTAAGATAACTCATCGATCATCCCTCTTTCTCAGCATGAGACAGGAGTCCTCCTCTCTTGCGCTCTCCTGCTTGTGCTTCCTCCCAGGATCCCATTTCCCCACTTACCTCAGGGCTTTGGTCTCCTTCCCCCGGTGAACCTAGTTTAAAGCCCTCCTCACTAGGTTAGCCAGCCTGCTGGCGAAGATGCTCTTCCCTCTCTTCGTTAGGTGGAGCCCGTCTCTGCCTAGCACTCCTTCTTGGAACACCATCCCATGGTCGAAGAATCCAAAGCCTTCTCTCCGACACCACCTGCGTAGCCATTCGTTAACTTCCACGATTCGACGGTCTCTACCCCGGCCTTTTCCTTGCACAGGGAGGATGGACGAGAACACCACTTGCGCCTCAAACTCCTTTATCTTTCTTCCCAGAGCCACGTAGTCTGCAGTGATCCGCTCAAGGTCATTCTTGGCAGTATCATTGGTGCCCACGTGGAGAAGCAGGAAGGGGTAGCGATCCGAGGGCTTGATGAGTCTCGGCAGTCTCTCCGTCACATCGTGTATCCTAGCTCCTGGCAAGCAGCAGACCTCTCGGTTTTCCCGGTCGGAGCGGCAGATAGATGACTCAGTCCCCCTGAGGAGGGAGTCCCCGACCACCACCACCCTCCTCCTCCTCTTGGGAGTGGTGGTCGTGGAACCCCCATCCCTAGGACAGTGCATCTTTTGCCTTCCAATTGGTGGAGTCTCCTTCTGCTCCCTTCCCTCAGATGGGTCATCTAGTCCACTCTCCGCATTAGTACCTGTAGAGAGAACATGGAAACGATTGCTCACCTGTATCTCCATTGCTGGTGCATGGACGCTCCTCTTTCTCCTTCTGGAGGTCACATGCTGCCAAACCTCCTCACAATCCTTCTGTCCCTGCTGCGCCTGCTCTGAATCTTCAGAACATTGTGGCCGTAGAAGCATCTCCTGACGTCTGTCCAGGAAATCTTCATTTTCCCTTATGCAACGCAGAGTCGACACTCGTTTCTCCAGCCCTCGAACCTTCTCTTCCAACATGGAGACCAGCTTGCACTTTGTACAGACAAAGTCGCTTCTGTCCTGTGGAAGAAAGACAAACATGGCACAACCTGTGCAGGTTACAACAGCTGATCGCTCACCTTCCATATCACCGTCCTCTTAAGAGCTTCCTCAACTGTTGCAGGAACTACTCAGAGAAACCTGCAGATGAAAGCCTCAGTGCGCTCTCCCCACGTGAACTCCCAGGCAAACTCCCGCTGTTAGCCTCTGCTGTTCGCCGCTCAGCTGGTTCGCTGCTGACTGCCCTTATATACCAGTCAGGCCCACTCAAGGCCCACCTGGAACAAAGCACTCCCAATTCACACTTTTCAAACAAACAAGCAAGCAATCAAGCACACGGTCAAACTGACCAACTGTCCCAGCAGCAGGCACTCAGATACTCACCAACACAGCCCCCCTCTTAGCAATTTCAGCTCATAGTAGGGGAGCTCTAGTGCTAGTGCGCCATCGGCCCAAAGTGAATTCAGCTCAGCAGCCTATAACTAGACTCCTAATGGAATCAAAGTTAGCTCTGATATTCAACAGTGGAGAGAGGCAGTAGTGCAATTGGTGTTTCAAACCCTCAGAGGGGTCCCATACTATCAGGTACAAATACCTGTCCCCATCCTCTCTCTATTCACTGTGTTTTGTAACCCATGCCCCTTGTCAAGCAAGTGCTACTTAGGTAATGGTGAAGGACTCACTCAGTCCTTTTGTCATACAACAGTTCCACTGGCCTTGATTCACAGAATCAGGGTAACAAAACTTTATTCTTCCTGCCCCAATAACAGAGAAAACTGAGGATCCCACACCAGCCAAAGTAACCACTTTGAGTTGCTGTTGTTTCATGCAAGGCGAGTGGGTGTACCTATGCAAACAAGATCAGCCCCTGGAGTTCTTTTCCACACTCGCCATAATTCACCACCAGATGATAGGATAGAGCTCATCCTGACTCTGCTTACATCCCATGACTGCTTATTTTGCTTAAGAGCCTTTGGTGAGGGATCTTGTCAAAGGCTTTCTGAAAATCTAAATACACTATATCCACTGGATCGCCTTTGTCTGCTTGCTTGTTGACCCCCTCCAAGAATTCTAGTAGATTGGTGAGGCATGATTTCCCTTTACAAAAACCATGTTGACTATTTCCCAACAAATTATGTTCATCTATGTGTCTGACAATTTTGTTCTTTATGATAGTTTCAACCAATTTGCCCAGTATTGAAGTGAGGCTTATTGGCCTGTAGTTGCCTTGGTCACCTCTGGAGCCCTTTTTAAAAATTGGCGTCACATTAGCTATCCTCCAGTCATTTGGTACAGAAGCTGATTTAAATGATAGGTTAAAGATGACAGTTAGTAGTCCTGCAATTTCACATTTAAGTTCCTTCAGAACTCTTGGGTGAATACCATCAGGTCCTGGAGACTTATTACTGTTTAGTTTATCAGTTTGTTCCAAAACCTCCTCTAATGACACCTCAATTTGGGACAGTTCCTCAGATTTGCCACCCCAAAAGAATGGCTCAGGTTTGGGAATTTCCCTCAAATCCTCAACAGTGAAGACCGATGCAAAGAATTCATTTAGTTTCTCCACAATGGCCTTTATCGTCTTTGAGTGCTCCTTTTAGCATCTCCATCGTCCAGTGGCTGCACTGGTTGTTTAGCAGGCTTTCTGCTTCTGATGTATTTATAAAAAAAATTGCTATTACTTTTGGAGTCTTTGGCTAGCTATTCTTCAAATTCTTTTTTGGTCTTTCTAATTATATCTTTACACTTCATTTGCTAGAGTTTATGCTCTTTTCTATTTTCCTCATTAGGATTTATCTTCCACTTTTTAAAGAATGCCTCTTTGCCTCCCACTGCTTCTTTTACTTTGTTGTTTAACCACGGTGGCTCTTTTTCGGTTCTCTTACTATGTTTTTTAAATTGGGGTATACGTTTAAGTTGAGCTTCTATTATGGTGTCTTTAAAAATTTTCCACACAGCTTGCAGCTGGTGGCAATTACAGCTGGGAATTGGTTGGAGATGAAGAATGTAGTGACGCTTGATGGAGGTTGTTAACAAGGTACTCTCTCACTGTGCTATATTGAGGCATTTTTGTGTCACTATTTTCTTATTGTTCTGATCCAGCTGAAGTCCCAGTTAAAGTATATTTGGCTTATAGGATTTTGGGTGATCAAAAGGACACAACCTATCCCAAAGACTTTATAATCTATTTTATATTTATTTGGGGTTATACATACTGAAAAAGGGTGCTGATTAATCATAACCAGCGAACACGTTTTCATGACTTGCCCTTGTCTACATCAAGGGCTAAGTCACATTTTAAATTATATTAATTAAAACATGTTAATACTCTTTCTAATATGATACTTTTTCCAGTGTAGACATGGCCAATGGCAAGGAAGGGATGGGAAGAGGAAGGATAAAGCAGTGGTTCTCAACCAGGGTTACGCGTACCCCTGGGAGTACGCAGAGGTCTTTCTGGGGATACGTCAACTCATCTAGATAAATGTTTCTCAACCTGGGGGTCACGATCAGGACAGGTTTAAGGGGGATCACAAGTTGGCAAGTAGGGCAATTGACTGGGGCCTCACACCACAGGGGGCCCAGCAAAGCTAAGTTACAGGCTTCAGCCCCAGGTTGCAGGGCTCAGGCTTGAGCCCCAAGTGGGGGACCCAGGCTTCAGACTCCTGAAAGGGGTACAGTAGTCAGGAAAGTTTGAAAACCACTGGGATAAAGGTTACAGCATACGATCAGGTAGTTATTCAGTAAAGGCATGTGTGTATCTTGGTGATTTTCTAAATCAAAACATAGGCATATTATAAATATGATGCAATAATAACACTCACCTCCAGGGGGGAGAGGGTAGTTTACTTTCCATGCCCATTCAATCATTGGTGTTTCTGTTGAGACTGCTACCAAAGATGTCAGTTCTGGTGGTGGTAGTGGTATGGTGATGAAGGCATGTGTTTACTATGTACTGGATTGAGAACCACCAGACTCAGTTCACACATTTTGATAAATAACAATCAGATAGTAAGAACTTTTGTTCGATAGCCTATCTGAGCTGCATTTGAACCAGTGACCTAGAGGTTAGAAACTCTGCATCTCACTGCCATTCTCTTGAGCCACCCAGCATCTTCTAAATAAGTTTTAAAACTTACTTTTTAAATTGTTTGAAATATACACTTTACAGAAAACTCATATGCAGGAATTAATGGCGGCGGAGGGAAAGAGTACCATGCCAAAGTCTCTTTCTAATTCTGCAGCACTTTCTCCATCTTTCTGGCAGTCAAGGATGACATTGTAATGCCAGTTCCAGCACCATGGGGCCACTTCCCACAGGGATTGATACACACTACGCATCTTAACTGCCATATTGAAGGAATCAAGGCTCACAGGAACAACATTTCAGAGGAGATGTCTCCTGCTGGTATCTAGTTCTTCCCTGTTTGGCCAAACACATAAGAACGGCCATGCTGTGTCAGACCAAGGTTCATTTAGCCCAGTATCCTGTCTTCAGACAGTGGCCAGTGCCAGGTGCCCCAGAGGGAATGAACAGACCAGTAATCATCAAGTGATTCATCCCCTGTCGCCCATTCCCAGCTTCTGGCAAATGCTTTAAGTGTGCATGGCTATTGTACTCTACTGACAATTAGGGCTTATGGTTTGGGGGAATTATAAAGTTTTGGGGGGGGGGAATTTTTAGCAATTTTGGGGGGGTTGGGGGTGTCAGTTTGGAGCAACTACGCCTGCATTTTCCTGCTGTGGTCCCTTGAGGGCACCCACTCTAGGCTCCCAACTCCTCAGCCATCACCTCTCTTGGCTGCACCCAAGTCTCTCTCCCTCCTGACTGGGTTTTTTCCAGGTTGCATCGTTCCCTGCCTACACAAGGATGTTCCCAGCAAGCCAGACTGCCTAAACAGGGCAGCATTTGCACTTTTCTTCCTCTTTGAAGGATTAGGAACAGCGTAATTGCAAGTTATATAGGTTACCACACAGCTCTGTATGAGCAAACACATTTATTCTTAAGGCAAAAGCACTACAGAGAAAACATAAAAGCGTGAAGGTCTCTATATGCTGAAAGCTTACCTGAGGTCACTCATCAGTCTTATGGGGCCTCAGTAAGCAAAAGTTCTTCCAACCCTTCCCAGGAAGGATTGGGCCTTCCCTTGGACAGACAGCCCTGTCTGTGTGCTGGGTCAGAAAGAAGGCCCCGAGTCAGTTTAAACTCAGGCTATTTATACCAAAAATCATTTTTGGGGTGGTGGGAGGGTCTGTTGGTCTCTGGAGAACCCAGTTTGAACTAGTATATGAGAGCATCTCCAGGTTGTGATACCTCTCGAGAGAAATTACAACCTGAGTGAATTTGCCTGGCTACCCCCCTTCTCCCGCACCCCAATCCACCGCTATTTTAGTTCCTGGAGGAACTGTGGCCATCTTCCCACATGGGATTACATACAATCTCTGTCCCGCAATGATACCTAAATTAACACAGTCACATCTCTCAAAAATACTGCAGGAAATTGCTATATATGTCACATGTGGCTTTCTCTTTGTATATACTGTAATGAGTAATCTCTTTGTAAAGCTCCCCAGTGCACTTTAACTGTAGTATTGTTTCAAATAGTACTATGTTAAAGCACAGGAGGGAATCTTTAAGTGTGCACCGCAGCTGCTACATGGACCAATTAACATGCAACACATTAGTGCAGTTTTCCAGTGTTTAGTGGATAAACATTTTTTTAAATTGGGGGTGAATTTATTTGTGTTCCAGTTAAAACCAAAAATCAGAAACCCGACTGATAATGGATGAGCACTGCAGCCTCTTTAAAATGCCACACATCTAGATGACAATGTTTAACGAGTACTACTGTATACCATTGGTGACGATATAAAAGGTCTCAAGGAGCTGAATGTCAATCAGGGCTGATAAAGATCACTTACTGGAAATGGCTGCTTCCAAATCAGAACTTCCCAGAGAATTTGTTAGATTACATTTTCTAATTAGACTGGTAAGTCCCAGCCTTCTCCTTGTTCTGTGTGAAGAAATGAAAAATGATCAAATCACTAATCAGGTTTAATGAGAAAATTAGACAGAATGTACATAGCTGTGTGTACACATTTGATGTACTTTATCCCCCAGTGATTTATCTAAAGGCAATTAGACAGAGAAACATTTAGTTCTTGGAGGCTGTTTTCCTCCCTGGATGACAGTGGTAAGGTTCAGTGCTGTTCACTGAGATCACAGACAAAAATCCTTGCTTGTCTGTGACTCCAAAGCTTTAGTGCATCTTTGATGGTATAAGTTGTCCCCTATCTGCTCAATCAGATTGGAAGTTAAAACTGAGAGTCGTGGTGGTGGCTTCAGAAGAGGTGAGTCGAAACAAACACCACAGAGATAAAATCTCTACAACTTTGTGCAAATTCAAAGTCTAGAATCAGATTCTGTATCCCAGTTCCCTTTATATATTGCTCTGAATCAAATCCATAGATCCCAGCAGCCGGGAAGTTCAGGGGCAGATTTCAAACTCCAGATTCAGGTTTTGTAGCTTGTGCCTATCTGTAGATGGAAACCAAGAGAAATAAAGCATCATTGTTACTAACTGATCCAAAATATGTCACATGTAACAAAAGCTAAGTTAGTCAAAGAACATCTTCATCAAATAAAGATCTTATCTATAAAACAAATCAGTGTTGCAAAAGAGAGAGTCATTGAAATGGCCAAGTTAATTAAAACACTGAAGTAACTAACTTGGTGACCCTCCAACCAAATTTTAATAAAAGGATCTTGCAAACTTTCTGTCTCAGTCAACAATACATGTGACATCCCCTGGGTAAAATAATTTCCCTTACTCCCCAAATCCATCAATTCTATCCTCTTCTAAACCACCTCCATTATTCCCGCCAAAAATTCCTTGATTCCATACTCCTCTCACGCATAGTTTAATCCATCAGTCCTTCAGACAAACCATTCTTCCCCTTTACCAGCTCCTCAGTTACAATGTTTTAACATTTACATTCTGTCCAAGCCCAAAGCAGATACAACGAAGTTTCTGTAGATTTTTATCCATCCTGGCATCTGTTCCTCACAGCAGTAGTGGCAGTAGGTGGGTTATCCTGCAACCTCTGAGCTTTAGGGCAATTCATTGGGTAGGGATTGTGTCCTCTCTGTCAGAGAGCTGTGTAGGCAGTTGCAGTGTTGGGTCCCCTCTGGTTCTTGAGGTAGCCCTCCTTCCCAAGGTGAGGTGGGGGTAATGTGGATTTCAAAGACATATTTTAGCTTTGTTACTGTCACTATTTTCCTGTTGATTTTTGCCTAGGATGGAAACACAGTTCAATAGATGAAGAGCTTTCCACATCAACTTTGGGTTTTGGAAGACTAGATAACCTATTGCATATTTTAAAGAGGTTGATAGGTTTGCTTCTCTGAAGTCCTCTTCCTTCCTCTTCTTTATTCTCAGGCACATACGGTGTCCATCAGTTTCCACTATTTATTTCAGTCTTGTGCTGGTCTGTTCAGGCTTCTGATGTCATGTTGATGGATTTGGCTTCTTTCTCTATTCTTTTGCATAATGTATCTGTACAAATGCCCTTTTTGGTCAGGAGGTGTCCATATTATCAGTTGCCATGGAAGCTGTGTTGGTTCCATTCTTAAAGCATGTCCTAAACATGTCCATCATTGTCTTCTGACCATATTTGATGCTTTAGATTGGTTTGCTCTTCTTAGAAATTCTGATGTTTCAAGAAACTCTTTACAATGCATTTGGAAGATCTTCAGTGGGCATTTATTTTAGAATGAGTTGATCTTATCAATTTCCGATATAGATTTCCACGATTTTGCTCCATAAAGGAAGATAGACGTAATGCCGGTGTTAAAAATTTGTATTTTTGTGTCAGTGCCAGTCATACTACTTTTCCAAAGCTTTCCAGGTTTATGAAAGTAGTTTGTTGCTTTTGATATTAATTATTTGACATTTAGTATGGTTTCACCCTCATTGTACATCACACTCCCTAGACAGGTAAAGTGACTTGCTACTTATAGATTTTTTTCATCCACACTCATGGTTACTTTTGGGACATTAATAGCCATATATTTTGTCTTCCCCTTGTTGATAAACAAACCAGCTTGTTTTGCTGTATCTGCCAAAAGCTTCTCTGAAGTAGGCACTGATAATTTCCATTAGCAGTAAACACAATTCTTCAGTTGTTTTCATCAGCCAGGAGTGGTGCAGACCTGTTTTACAGGTGTTGGCTTAAATAGTTCTATGGAGTGTTTTAGAGCTTCATCATGCACAATGGCACCAAAGTCTGTCAGGGGTAGTGGGGTTGATTAACTCCATCTGGCCCATTTTGGAGTTTTCTGGCTTGATGATTTCCTCTCAAGTTTGGTTGAGCATTTCCCTGAAATAGCATGGAAGCTTTTCATAGCAGTCAGTGTTGGGATCTGATGTTTGGATTATGCCATCTGTAAGTTTGCCATTGAAAACTGTCCGTTGTGATGTTTGCAGCAGTGATGATGAAGGAAGAGCGGGTTCTCTTTGCTGCCATTACTGCAGTGGCATAGTCCTGGAGGATGGCTTTGTGCTGTTGATTGTTGGATCTAGAGAGGGTTTTGCACCATTCATGTTCTGTTCTGTCTGTGTGGTTCATCTGATGTAGTCCCCCAGTTATCTATGGTGATCTTTGTAGTCGTTGCAGGGGAGGTTATGACTTGGGACAAACATGTTGATGCATTGGTTAAAATAAGAGTGGAAGCTTGATAATTTTGACTACTCTCTTGGGTATTAATATGTGCTAAAAACATCTTTTTATTATTAAAATATATATGGTATAATAGTGCCTAGAGGCCCCAACTGAAAGATCAGGGCTTCGTTGTGCTAGGTACTGTACAAATGCTTGGTAGGATGTTCCCTGCCCCCAAGAGCTTGTACGCTAAATAAAGCAAACAGACAAAGGGGCAGCGGGGAAACAAGAGAAATAATTTATTTGTCCAAGGTCACATAGCAGGCCTGTGGCAGGGCTGGGATTAGAATCCTTGTCTCCTGTTTCCTCAACCATTGTACTGTCCACTAGCCCATGCTGCCGTCCCTTGTGTTCACCATCCATCACCCCTCTTATGGTGCTGCATTGGGTATTAATGGGCCAATTGTGGACTATTTAAAAGGTGTTTCTGTTCCCAAGATGGCCCCTATCCATTCAAAAAAAAAAAAGACATGTAGTGGCATGTTCCTGTTGCTTTTACCCCTCCATTCCCTAAATCGCATTGTTTAGACTTGATCAGGATGAAAAATATGTACTGATGGAAAAATCCTGGTGTCCCACTATTGCCTGGCAGGTCTAGAAGGTGCAGTGTTACAGATGCCAGTGCTGGCCTACACTGGAGCTCACACCATGACTAGCACTGGTGGCTCTAAAATGGAATCAGAAAATCTGTGGTGTGGTCACGGCTGAATAGCTTCTCTAGGCAAGTTAGGAAAACATGCACCTGTTCCTGACCAAGCCTGATGGGAAATCTCAGTTTATTCTGCGTTTTGTGCAGTTCTGATCATTCTGTTGCATTTTTAAAAATATTGTCAATATATTTTTTGGAAAATATACTTGTAGTGAAAACCTATGAACATATTTTCATGTTCGTTTTGAAGAAGCACAGCACAATAAATTAAGCACAGTGTTTTGTATCCATGTAGAGCCTGGCATGAACTCAGGAACAAACTTTTATTACAAAACCTCTTGCATCCATTTTTTTAAATTTTAGGTCTTCTCAAAGTATTTCTATTGTATTGATAGAAACCTGTGGGGAACCAACCCTGACTGTTATAAGAGCCAGCACAAGGTCCACTGGGACAGCACTTGTGCAGGTGTTGCTGTGCTGCTCAAAAGGTCTCTGCAAAGACCAGCACCTGGGAGGCCATATAAGAAGTGGACCTAGAAGGGCTAGGACTGGGCCAGGGAACAGCTTGCAGATTCTTGTTTACATGGGCCCATTGAGCTCTGGATTGGGGTGAGATTTCACATCCCCAAAGAAGTCTGCACTTCGCACACATGTAACTCAGTCACTCTAGTCTTTATGCTGTTGTGGATTTCCCCCTTAGGGATCTTGACTATTTGCCAGAGGTCATGTAGCCTAGTGGAGTAAAAGCCTAGTTCACCATTATTCTGCGGCCCCTTTGCATCGGCTGCAAAGCAGCCATGCAGGCTTTCAAGAAATGCTCTCGGCACAAGAGGCCCTCTGAGGAAACTGAAAATCTGGCTCTGCCCTGCCCATTTCCTCTTTGTCCTGGCAGCATTCCCTGGCTCAGGGAGTATTTGGGAGCAGGCAGGAGGCATATGGGAGATAGGAGAGGGGAGTGTCCTGAGCAGTCTTATGTATTGGCAACTTTGTCAACTGCTGCAAAGACCCATGAGAACCATTGCAGCAGAAGCACAAGTTACAGCAACCCACACGGCTGCCCTAATTTGTGCCAGTGCTCAAACCAGCCCCTAGCAATCCAGAACAAGGGAGACACAAACTCCCTAGTTCCAGGGTCAGACCCAGCATCTTCACAGCAATGCAATCCTCCACCCCAAGTGCTATTGCCTATTTTAATTGCACTTAGTTCAAATGCTGTTTGTATTTTTAATAACATTGTTATTGACTGTCCCCATATCAGTGCATTTGAAGAATTAATCCCACTTTACTAAAGCAAACATGTAATGTCTGATCCAAGATATTTCATGTGTTTAAAAAAATTTGAAAACGGATAGATGAGCCATATTTCAATATGATATCTATTCACACTCAAGATAAGGATTTCCATTTAACATAGTCAAATTAATTAGGGCTAACTTGTTCCCTGCTCTCTTTTGTTTGGAGCTCTCTTTGAGAATAACATTTACTATATATATTTTATATTGGAGTATCTTTATGCATCCTTATGGATTCAGAGTAAAACTTTAGCCCCATTGAAGTCAGCAGCAAAACTCCCATTGTCTTCAGTGGGGCCAAGATTTCACCCTCAGTTTTGTTGTGTTTGTGGCTTTGGCCAAATGATAGAGTGGATAATATTTAGACTCAGTGATGAGCTGCCAAAACCTTAACAACTGGTTCCCTACTGGGACTTCGGCGGCACTTCGGCGGCGGGTCCTTCACTCGCTCAGGGTCTTCAGTGGCACTTCGGCGGCGGGTCCTTCAGTGCCGCTGAAGACCCGGAGCGAGTGAAGGACCCGCCGCCGAAGTGCCACCGAAGACTCGGAGTGCCACCTGGTGAATACAGGCCCCACGTGTTTTATTACGTGTTTTTTTTTTAGTAATCCCTGCCGGGGCCCCATCGAAACTGTTTGAATTGGGCTCCACACTTCCTAAAGCCGGCCCTGCACATCGGGGTTGCAAAATTGTATCGGGGGACAGGTAGGGAAGGCTGTGCCTCCCAAAACAGCCTGTCCCCCCCCCATCCAATCCCCACCCATGTCCTGCCCCCAACTGTCCCCCTCAGAACCCGCAAGGGCCGCAAGCAACTCATCACACACACCCCCGGCTCCTTGTCCCCTGACCACCCCCTCCCGAGACCCCCCCACCCTAACTGCCCCCCAGGACCCCTCCCCACCCCCTACCCAACTCGCCCCGCTCCCTGTCCCCTGACTCCCCCGATCCCATCCACCACCACCCCGACAGACCCCCCGGAACTCATGCCTACCTGACCCCCCCCGTCCCCTGACCGCCCCCCCCCAGAACCTCTGCCCCCTCCAACCGCTCCCTGCCCGGCCCCTGCCTTATCCAACCCCTCCTTCCAGTGCCAGCCCGGTCCCCTTACCATGCTGCTCAGGGCAGTGTGTAAGAATGCCACGCGGCCTGCTGGAGCTCGCAGCCCCCCCCCCCCCCTTACCTTGCCACTCAAAGTGGCAGGAGCTGCAGAGCTGCCCAGAGCGCTTGCGCCGGCAGCTCGACACACTGCGGCTCTGCGAGGGGGGGGGAAGTGGAGGAGGGGCCAGGGGAGCCTCCCCAGCTGGGAGCTCAGGCGGGCCGGAGACAGGACGGTCCTGCTTGCCAGATGGGGCCCACAGACCGGAGTTGTTTGCCCACCCGCCCGCCACTTTAACAGCCAGTTCTACACTGGCTTCTAAATTTAACAACCGGTTCTTGCGAACCGGTGGGAACCGGCTCCAGCTCACCACTGTTTAGACTTAAATAGCCGTTTTCATTCTGAGGGATCCCAAAGTTCTTCACAAACGGTGTACACACAGTTCAGCACTACTGAAATGAAGCTGCCTCTGGAGTGGGGGCAGCTGCCAAGCAGACAAATGAGGCACAGTACAACACTGTGGGTGGAAAATACCTGGATTAATTCAGTGCCGTGGGGTCGATGAAGTCCACATAAAACAGACAGGACCTTGGTTTATAAACACCCCTATGAAATACCCCCACACAGTAAGCTTCCAGACACTGTTTATCCACTGCAGAGGAATGAAGGACTGAGTATATGCTGCTGAGATTTTTAACTAGATGATTAAAGAGAGTATGTTTCAATACCTGGCCACTAAGTTTTACCTTGTGCCTGATACAGGGAGTGCAGTGGATATGCCATTAGTAGACCAACACCGCTTACCTCACAGTATTAGCTAGCAGCATGCACTGAGTTTAATATTTCTGTCCTTGGGTTTGTTTTTCTTTGGATGTCATATTTTGAATATCAAAGGGAGGTTGAGGAGTCCCAACAAAAGGCAGTAAAATGATAATTTAATATATTCCACTCCTGGCTGGATTTTTATAAGGAGAAGTGTAGAGTTATAAACCAGGCAGAATCTAATGGTGCACAACAATTCACACACTGAACAAAGATGTAAAAAAAAAAAAGTTTTGAATTTCTCTCCTTCCTGTAGGGTTTTACTTGCCTGGATACGATGAATTAGAGAAATGTCATTTCTAAACTAGCTGTGTTCAAACAATCCACATTCTTTTCATAGTGTTCCAGTATTGGGTTGTAGGAGCTCATCTATTGGGTCAGTCCATTCCCCTTCTCATGGAGCAGGTATCCAGCACTTCCTTCAGATAGGGGGGTCTGCATTGAAACAATAACCCACTCAACAAAGCAATAACCCACTCACTTTAAAGATTTCTCTGATAGATTAGTTCTGGCATCCAAAAGTTTAGAAGATGGGACACTTCCACACTGCATCCCTCTGAGGTCTGTGCAGAAACTATGAGATCCCTGTTAGGTCTGAGGTAATGACTGCCTTGCGTGTAACACTGGCAGGTATAGGTGAGACTGTCTGAGAAGTCTCTGCTCATGAAGAAATGGTCTGAGCTGGCTGTAAACTGACATATATTAGGGCTTGTCTTCACTATGGGGGAGATCGATGCTGCTGCAATTGATGACCCACTAAATCAATGGCAGAGCGCTCTCCGGTCAACCCCAGTACTCCACCTCTCTGAGAAGAGTAAGGGAAGTCGACCAGAGAGCATCTCCTGTCTACACAGTGTAGTGAAGACACTGGGGTAAGTTGACCTAAGCTATGTCAACTCCAACTCCATTATTCCCATAGCTGGAGTAGCATAACTTAAGTCAACTTACCCCGGTAGTGAAGACAAGCCCGTAGTTCTAGAGTTGGGTTGATACCATCCACACTGCCACTGCTTGGCATGAATCTATACATTTGTGTTTTAATTCAGAAGTGTTCATTTCAACTCCTTTCAAAACACAGAAGAATCAATGACTGCCTCCATACCAAAGGTCAAAATTGTGAGGAAAAATATTTTGAAGCTTCAAAGATATTTGTGAACAGGAAGTACCAGCTACATTTTAAAACATTTGAAGGACAAGAGTCTTTTGCTCGCATTTTCAGATAAGCCCAGAAGTGAATATCTAAACAGAAGGCTTTTTTTTTAAATAACAGTTAATCCATATGTATTTTTCAGCCAGCATTTGGCTGCTCCCCAGCCATTCAAGCAAGTATTCAATCATACAAATATCCTAGTTCCACTAAGATCTATAAAGTCAATATTATTTACTCTATTTCTGGCCAAGCTTCAGTAAGAAGTTACATCGTTGTGTTTGTGCATTCCACATAGTAAGATCATTATTACCCTAAGACACTTCAAAGCAGTTTTCTTATCTTAACAGTCACATGTTAGCACTCTCCTTTTCAGTTGGAAAAATGCTTTCTGAATGTGGGGCAATGTTCAGCAGTGGTAGCCAGGTGGATAAACCAGCAGTACCATATCCAATCATTTTGCCCCAAATCTGACCTACCTTAAAACTGTAATAACTTGATGGCAAATGGCCATTGAAATCTAAATGAATATATTTTAACATGCCTATCTCTGTAACTGAAATGTTTTGAAACAGGCACTTGTTCGTGTAGGGACAGACAGAGGTGATGTAAGTAACATGTAGGGGACACCAATTTCTTGGCTCTCTCTTTCCACCTCTCTCCTTGGCTTCCTAGTGTATGTGAAATTCTGTGGGCAGGGACTGCCTCTTACTCTGTGTCTGCTCGGTGCCTAACACAATGAGGCCCCCTTCTCCTTTGGCCCTGCCCCCAAGGCACTACCCTGAGAAATAATAGTAATGAATCTTCCTCAGACCCAGAATCCTTTCCCAGGAAACTGCTCTCCCCATCTACATTTCTTTGGACCTGTGACTGCTAAGATTACGGAGAATGATCACATGGCTATTCAGCTGAAAGTCATGGGATACCATGTGCAGTGGCCGGGGTCATATATCCCTAATCTGTCCCTGTGCTCCAAATCAGTGCTTTCTTATGTCTTCTCTCCACATACTACAGCAGCAGTTAACTAACACATACCAGCACCATCCCCAGGCCTGTGTTACTGAGCTTATCACTGATGTTTACACACAGAAAATGACACACAAAAGAAATTCATTAATTGTCACTAATGACCAGGGGTTCTGTGGCAGACTACTGAACTTTTGAGAATCAGTTAATAAATGAACCAAGACAGTAAAGATGTGGCATCACAAAATGTACTTTGTACTTTCAGGGTTGGATCCTGCAAATTCAGATTATGGAACTCGCATTGACTTCAATGGGATTTTTCCTATGTGAAGAGCTTTTCAGATGATGATGTTATTTTGATAAGTGCAGTTTAGGTTTATTTAGTTTTGTATTACTTGCATTATGGTAGCACCTTGGAACCCCAACCAAGATCAAGGTCCCATGGTGCTAAGTGCCACACAAACATAGCGTAAGAAGCCGTCCTTGCCCAGAAGAATTTACAGTCTAAATAGACAAGACAAACAATGGGTTGGGGGGAAAAGGATATAACATACATTCAGTGATCAATGGAATGGCACAAGCAGCATGTGTTAGTTCTATGATTTCTTCTTGGTCTGTTACTCTTTTAAGCGTGGGGTTTTGTTGGGAAGGAATTACCTAATCAGGAAGGGAGAAGGGATACTGAAGGGAAGTGGGAAAGGGAAGGATAGAGGGCAAGTGGAGTGAATAGAGCTGGCAGAAAATTTTTCAGTGGAACTTTTTTCTTTAGAAAATGCTGTTTCATCCAAACTGAAACCGTCCATGGGAACGTGTCAATTTTGACACTGTGTCATTTTTAAAAAAAGTTTATATATATATAAACATTTAAAAATGTAAAAAGTCAATTAACATTTTTTGAACAATTTTGTTTCATGGGAAACTTTGAATTCTTTGTTTTGTTCTAATTTGGAATGAAACCAGATTTAGAAATCAGTGAATTTCCTGCAAGATAGGAGTGAGGCTGAAATGAGGAAACTGTGAGGGAGGGGCAAGATGGAGTTGGAGCAAACAGCCAATTAGCAGAAATGAAAGACTATCGACATTAAGAACTGAAAAAAATAAAGCAGTCTGCTCTGATCACATCATCAGCATCTAAAGAGCTCTGCTCCTGCTGGCTTTCTGGCTGGTTCCTCCCAACAGTTTTTTTTTTTTTTTTTTTTGTAAACGCACTTGGCAAGGGTGCTCAGATGGGGAGTGGCCTTGCCTGCTGTGTTCTGGGACTGGGAATGCCCATGGAGAGGGATTCCACCAGTTGGGTCACAGTTCACCCCACACACATACTCTTCCCTTATTGGTGTGGCTGTCTTGTTACAGCTGATTATCTCGGTATTCAGCACTTCCTAGTACACCAGGAAAATAGGTATATTGTGTGAGAGAAAAAGACTTAAGAATGAGAGCGTTCGGCAGTGCTATTTTGTATTTTTGCTAAGAAGAAGCAAGGGGAAAGCATAATGGGGAGGGGTAATAGGCATGATTGTATTTGTGGCACGGTGAAGTGCAATACTAATGTAAATGAAGACCAGTGTTAATTTCACACACCATTAGAAACAGAATTGTTTAATGTGCAGGCATTTGGGGCAGGATAGCCATTTTCTGTTTCTAATTTACCTTCTGTTCTAGGACCAAGTCAGCAAAGCTTGTAAGCTTCTGCTTAATTTTAATCTATCAACTTCAATGACTTTTAAACACGTGGTTTAAGTGAAGCACCTGCTTAGATACTTTGCTGAATCAGGGGCCTGTTGCTGAAAGTAACAGCAAATAATTATTGTTTTGTTTCCTCTTTCCCCTAGTTTCTCTGCCCCCACCCCAGCACTCCATCTGGTGTCTCCTTCCTCCCACAACTGACTGTGGCCACTCCTTCTGTTTTCACTCTTTCCTTTCCCTGCTTCCTTTATTACCTTTCTCCCTTTCTCTGCTCCTCTACTACCCTTCCTCCACTCGCCATACTTGCTCCGATTTCCCTGTTCTCGCTGCTATCTGTACCTTATCTGCTTTCTCGAATGTCTCATTTCCTCCTTTGGCAGAACTGTCTCCTTCCTCCCCATTCTCTATTCTCTGTGCTCCTTCTCACTGTGTTTTAATTGCCACCATAGTCTCTGAAGTGCCACCCACGGGACATAGTGGAAGGGGTATGAGTATACAACCTTTGAGATTTACAGCTCAATCATCAGACATTTAAGGATTCAGATGGTGTTGAATAGAGATGGACCTGAACCAAAAGCCTTTGTCTCCAAGCTACGGAGAAGTTTGGATCTGGACCTGGATCCAAACTTTGTGTCTGCATCCAGTGGGCTAAGCCAAAGTCTTGGACCTTAACATCCCTAAACTTTGAGATACAGTACTCTAGAGCCTGATCCAAATCATAACTTTGCATTGTGGGTCCATCCCTGGTTGAGGGATGATGTCTGTGGTGTTTACAGTAGTTACATTTCCTGCAGTCCAGCTGCATGTTCAATAGTTTGTTTTAAAAGCCGCATTTCAGCCTCTTTAGAATTTGTAAGTACAACTGTTACATAAGGAGAGAGAAAAAAATTGTTTCCTTTACAGATTAGCTTTATCCAAGTTTTGACTTCAAAAAGATTTTTAAACAAGGCAGTCCTTATCATCATGTGTGTAATGACAGAGATGATAGAACTATGGTAACACTTAATCCACCTTATGTCTTGTTTCCTTTAGACATCGTGACAAACTGTATTTATTGAACCTCTACGCAGCCCACTTAACTGTACTGCCCCATAAATTTCCTGTTACAAGCAAATTACATTGCAAAATGCTTACAGTTCATCGCTCTATTATGTTTATACCCTGTGTAAATCCAATGTTTGTGTAACTCAAATGGAAGGTAGTAACACATGATCTCATTGCATGAAGTTGATACTGAGGAGTCCATAGCAGGAGACTAGTCTATTATCACCTCAGGGAATGGGCAAGACCAAACAATGGGGTAGAATATAAGGAAACTTTGTGCTCAGGTACAAGAGTGAAGGGTGCAGTATCAATACATGGCAGGCGGATGGATGTGGGGAGTCTGATGCTTACTGTAATGGGAGGACTCCATTGTTTCATTAAAACAAAACTAGAATGTTTCTGATACCTTTGGCTGCGGAAGATAAAGCTGCCTCTGCTTTCCATGCATCAAATGCATACCTTAAGGTCTATGTGACCTGGGGAGGATTGCTGGGCATTCATCATGCAAGGACGATTTGTTGCTGTACATCAGACATGCCCTGGCATTGCATCCGAATCACAAGCATGTCTTCCTCTTCCACCCCTCTTGAACATTTCTTATCTAATTGGTGTCAGAAAAATTCATTTGGATGAAAAATAGAAAAGCCTGTATGGCCTATTCTGCACCGGCTCCCTGTCCTGCCTGCAGCCAATGTGC
This sequence comes from Chrysemys picta bellii, assembly GCF_011386835.1. Classification (NCBI taxonomy): domain Eukaryota; kingdom Metazoa; phylum Chordata; order Testudines; family Emydidae; genus Chrysemys; species Chrysemys picta. The sequence continues at coordinate 248,042,262 of NC_088792.1, forward strand.
TGTAGTGAGTTGTTGTAGGGCAGCGGTTCTCAAACTTTTTTTTTCACGGACCACTTGAAAATTACTGAGGGTCTCGGCGGACCACTTAATGAACTTTCCAAATGTTGTTTGTACCATTAGCTAACTATTGTAAAGTGCTTTGGATAAAAGCATATATATAAAAATAACTTAATAATTAACTTTTTTTTGTTCTACAAATAAAAGCACACAATGCATATTATCTCCCCCACCGCAGCAGCCCCCGAGATGGGGCTGGGAAGGAGGGGGATATTTCCCCTGCCACATCAGCCACATAGCTGAGGCTGGGAAGAGGGGGGTATCTCCCTGGCAGCCCTGGAACTGGGGAAAGTTGCCTCTTTCTCAGGCCTCCGCAGGTGAAATAGTGTTTCTTTGATAATACGACACAAATGAGTACAAAGGGGTTGTTTGCAAGAATTCCATTTTCAGGCAAATATCCTGAATGGGTGCTGTGGTGATAGTGGTGATTTTAGAGGTGAAACAATAGAGATGACTGTGGGAATAAAATCTTTGACCAGACTATAAGTACTAGCTGGTATGCAGTACAGAACAAAACTGAGATATATTGAAGGCTCTGTCCATGACCATGAAAATTACTGACAATGTCTGGCCAAGAGAGGCATTGTAGCAGAAAATGAAGACACTGCAAAATGAAATGAATGTACTTCTGTGTCAGTACACAGGCACAAACATCAAAGGCAGCCTGGATGACATGCCACTGCAAATTAAACAAAAACTCCAGAATTTGCTATTAACCCTAACAATATAGTATCTGGGAATGTAGCTCAGTGGTAGAACACATGCTTTGCATGTATGAAGCCCTGGGTTCAATCCCTGGCATCTCCAGGTACTTGGGGGGAGGGATAGCTCAGTGGTTTGAGCATTGGCCTGCTAAACCCAAGGATGTGAGTTCAATCCTTGAGGGGGCCACTGAGGAATCTGGGGCAAAATCACTACTTGGTCCTGCTAGTGAAGGCAGGGGGCTGGACTCAATGACCTTTCATGGTCCCTTCCAGTTCTAGGAGATGGGATATCTCCATTTATTATTATATTTCTATATTATTGCTCACCCCAAAGAAATGCAAAGTGCTCTAAGGCATACAGATACCAGCACAGTGCCAGTAGATTACACCCCTCTATCCCACTGAACTCCTTTGCATCCCATTGGGATTCACTCTAAGGCCTAGTCTTCACTTACCGGCTGGTCCGGCGGCACGCCATCGATGTTCTGGGATCGATTTATCGCGTCTGGTTAAGACGCGATAAATTGATCCCGGATCGATCCCGGAAGTGTTCACAGTCGGCGCCGGTACTCCAGCTCGCCGAGAGGAGTACGCGGCGTCGACGGGGGGAGACTTCCGGCCGCGTCTGGACCGCGGTAAGTTCGGACTAAGGTACTTCGAATTCAGCTACGTTATTAACGTAGCTGAATTTGCGTACCTTAGTCCGAAGTCCGGACTAAGTGGGGACCAGGCCTAAGAACAGGCAGGCATCTGCACTGCCATGCTCCCTCAGGTTTTCCACTAGAATAAGAATCAGCTTCACATCCTTCCAGAGGCTCCAAAAGAGCTTTGTCAGTGGTACTCATTCGTGAGAGGCACCGACAGTGTGGTCTCAGGCTGCTCTGGCCAATCTCCTTTTCTGGTCATCAAGGCTAACTTTTGGGGCTGTGCTAGAGAAAATGACGTCTTTCCAGGTCCAAAGTAGGTGGTTGAACTTTGCATTTACAACAGCATACAATCATAGCAGAGTAAGACTGGAAGGCACCTCAATAGATCATCTTGTCCAGTCCCCTGCACTCAAGGCAGGACTAAGTAATAACTAGACCATTCCAGACAGGTGTTTGTCTAACCTGTTCTTATAAACCTCCAGTGATGGAGATTCTACAACCTCCCTAGGCAATTTGTTCCAGTGCTTAACTAGCCAGACAGTTAGGAAGTTTTTCCTAATGTCCAACTTAAACCGCCCTTGCTGCAATTTAAGCTCATTGCTTCTTGTCCTATCCTCGGAGGTTAAGGAGAACAATTTGCCCCCCTCCTCCTTGTAAAAACCTTTTATGTACTTGAAAACTGTTTTCATGCCCCCCCCCCAGTCTTCTCGTCTCCAGACTGAGCAAATCCAATTTTTTCAATCTTTCCTCATAGCTCATGTTTTTTAATAATTTTTTGTTGCTCTCCTCAGGACTTTTTCCAATTTGTTCACATTTTTCTTGAAATGTGGCGCCCAGAACTGGACACAATACTCCAGCTGAGGCCTTATCAGCATGGAGTAGAGTGGAAGAATTAGTTCTTGTTAACTAGGCTTTATCTAGAGCATCTTTGTTTCATTCTTGTTTGTTCTGTTCTATTTTAGAAGTTTATTGGTACATAGTGATCATAGCCATAGTAGGTTGGTACTGTGACACTAATTCATGCAATCAACAGAAAAATAGTCTCTCAGTTGAAGATTTGGCTATTATAAAGGACTAGACAGTAGGGTTTGCCATAATAGTTAAGTAATGCCCTGATTAAGCAGATTTGCAATGAAATATGGCTCTGGCAGACTGCCAAAGAGAGCAAACTCTGCAGGTGAGGGCCTTCTGTCATTGCTGGGCAATGAAATTCCAGGAATTTACATCAAAAGCTGCCCATCAAATCTTAATTGTGTGGAAGACATACATTATAGGAAGAGAAAATCTTCAAGGCAACCGGGTCCAAGACCATTTAGAAGTTTAAAAATCATGGGCTTGTATCTAAAAGCAAATGAATAATCAATGCAGAATGTGGCAGGGAGGGATAGCTCAGTGGTTTGAGCATTGGCCTGCTAAACCCAGGGTTGTGAGTTAAATCATTTAGGGAACTGGGGTAAAAATCTGTCTGGGGATTGGTCCTGCTTTGAGCAGGGGGTTGGACTAGATGACCTCCTGAGGTCCCTTCTACCCCTGATGATTCTATGGATGATTGGTGACATGAGTTCACAGTGATCCATCCAATTTAGGAAGTAAACCATGGTATTCTGCATCTTCTGAATCTTTAAGGGTAGTCCCAAGCACTTATATAGCCAGGAGATGAAACAAGTGAGAATCCCTGTGGTAAGCGCTGAACTGGAGAGGAGAAACCACAGTCTCCTGGGCAAATTTGGATGAAAGACAGCACTAAGAGCCCCTGCCATCCTCTGGGTTTCCAGGACCAGAGAGAGACTGAATATGACCTGCAGACCATATCACTAAAAGAGTGCCCACACATACCCAATAGAAAGTGCAGGTACTACAAACTGCTTCCAATGTTTCTGCTTCTGACTTCCATCTTGTCTGGGCTGGCCTTCTGCAAGTTTGCTGTCAGCCTCCTCCTCACCGATGTCAGTCCTTGGCAAAGCTAAAAGATGTCAGTATTCAGTTCCAGCAAGAAGGAAAGGTAGAACTCTGTGCCACATACCTCATTTCTGTAGAAGAGGGATGGTGTCCAATCCTGTTTAAGGGATGCACTAATAATACTATTTTGCATTGATGCATAATGCTTTTCACCTGGGGATCTCAAACCACTTAACGAAGATTAGTGATGGTTAGTATTGTCAGGAAGAAACTGAGGCACAAATGGGTTAGTTGATTTGCCTAAGTCAATGGCAAAGCCTGAATCAGAACTCAGGTCTACTGCTTCTCACTCCTGCACCCTATCTGCTGGGCCACACTGACTGCCTTTTTATGCAGCCATAACAAAATGCTATTAACTGTACTTTTCTTGAAAGAAGTGCATTGTGCATCATGGGGAAAAAAGGAGCCCAGTGAAACATTTATGAATAGGACCTAAGACAATAAACATAAGGCTCTAAAAATTAGATTTGGCAAAATGCATTGCAGATAAAATCAATGTTTTTAAAAAAGGATAAGAACAGTATTAACATAAAATATTTCCCCAGGAAATGGAAAAAGTTTCATAACAGTCATTTTTAACATGACAAGGTTATCTGAAGGGCAAGAAAATAATCTGAAACCTCTCACATTGGCCAAAAATGGAAAGAAAAAAACACGGTGACTGCTAAATCAGATTTGGAAGCAGCCAGAAAGAACTTGTGGGGGAGATCTATGGAAATCTCCAAGCCCCAGAGCTCCTGGTCCAAATTAGTCTGCATTGGCTGCCTCCCAGCTCCGCTGCGACCACAAGACCCAGAAGGATGTACCTGGGTCACTAGATCCCGAGGCCCCCTTCCAGCAGCAATTGTGAGGAGCCTTCACAGCCTCCAGGCATCATCATTCACTCAGTTGTTAAAACTGGGCTCTGCATACATTGTCCTCATTTGCTGTATTGTCATTGGTATTGGTTCCACTTTCCTTCTGTCCCCCTCCTACCACTTACAACCCTTCAGCTTCCCAGCCTGACTCTCCTTGCCCATTATGCTTGTCATCTTCCTTCTCTTGTCCTGTCCCTTCTTTCTCTTCTATCTCTCCATCAGTTTCTTCTTCCTTTCCCACTCCCCTCTCTTTCTCCAATAATCCCTTCCTTTTTTCCATTTCAATCCCTAGTGCCCATCTCCAAACCCCCACTAAAATCAACAAATAATGATAAAAATAACGTAGAACCGGTAAGACCTGTGCCCATCATCACCTTGATCACTTTAGCTGGACAAGTTACACCTATTGTCTGTGTTGTGTCCTTTTAGACCTTGTCTTCCATAAGAGTTAACTGGAGTTACAACTCAAGAGTTGCCCCTAACTTGAGTCCAGTCCACACACACAACTCTTAAGTCAAATGTGGTGTTGCTTGTAACTCAGGTTGGCTGGCCCACTAGTAGGTATAATCTAAAGCTCAAGTGAGCACAATTTGTCAGCTGCTAACACTACCAGTCTGTAGTGTGGATGTAGGCTAGTTCCATTTCAGTGTGGCTAGTTCTCAAATTCCCCTTGTGTACCCATAAAGGATAGACACATTCTCTCACAATTCACTGGGAAAGAATTCATAGAGAGTCTTCAGCTTACTGCAGTGCAAAGAACCATAGGAAATGTCCTCAGAAATCTTAATGCCACACATGAGTGAATTCAGGTTAGTGTGGATACAGCAGCTCGAGTGTTGTTTCACAGTGCTCTGACTCAAACTAGGCTAACATGAGAGACGTAACTCAAGTGTAGATAACAAGCTAACTCTGCAGTGAAGACATACCCTTATGCTGTAAGCTCTTCGGGGCAGGGACTGTGTTTTCCTCTGTGTTAGGAATAGTGGGTGCTAGAGTCACTTAAATTAATATGTGCCACTTTCCATATAATGTCAATATTCACTCTCTCTCTTATTCCTTTCCCCATATGTGTATGTTATTAATGACTCCAATTCATTTTCACTAGTTTTACCCTAGAACAATATTTCACACACTTCCAATATGAGTTTAAGATTAAAGTCATGTGACTTGACCTTACCTTTGCAGACCGCATCCAAATTCGGCTTCCAGTTAAATCCAGTGTAATGCCATTAAGATCCATGGATTTAGTCCGGATTTATTGTTGTGTAATTAGGCCCAGTTTGTTGTTTAACTTCCATTCATGCCATTGTTTTCCATTAGCTGTCTCCAAAAGACTGTCACTGTGCTGAGATGTCTCTCAGGAAATTGCACTATATTTCCCAACTATATGTCCTATTATAAATTCCTCTGAATTGTATTTTCCATATAACATAGTACATGCAACCATTCCACTCTGAGTTTATGTTCATTTTAAAAATGTCTAGAGGATCTCTAGACACTTCAGAACAAGTTTTCCAAACTGTCCCCCTATAACTGGCCCCACATATTTTGTATATGCAAATTGGGTAGTTACTGTTAGTATCTAGATATTTGATTGGTGTGTACACAACTTGAAGGCACAATTTTAGAAAACATATGAAATGTAGTCCTTTCTGATATCTTACCTTTGATAGATACGTCCTAATATATAACTATTTTGGTACAGTCACACCAGAATCAAGTGTTCCCTAAATCTCCATTTCCAAATCTTCCTGATCTATATCAAATCTATTTCCTTTGCATTTATTTATTAACAATTCTCTGGTAAAGGTGTACAATTCATCTCTTGATGGGTTTGTTACATCAGAGACATCTTTCTTCTTTCCTAGCATATAGATTATATAGAGGTGACGGTGTACCCCATAAGACTTCATGGAAATATGCTTATGAATGTATATATGATATAACTGGAATATGTTTTATGCTACATATGCCATGTAACATATCTATGTAAAGGTTATGATCTACTGAATACATTCCTCCTATTTGTATGCATGTATCATTTTTGTACTTGAAGTTAGGAATATTGGCTGTATACTTGCTTGATTTCTAGGTAGCCTTAGTAAGCATTTGGTCAGCTTCTTGAGAAAGGAATGTGCAAATTAAGTGCCCAATCAAGAACCACTTAAGCCAACAATGAACTCGAAGATGCCAATCCACATCGGAGCTTTCCCAGGAATGTGGTTTGGCTGGTAAGAAACTCAGTCATGCATGGACATGTGACTTGACCACGTGACTCCAAAACTCCATCTTGGAGCTGGACTTTGCATAGGAGAGAGGAAGGGGACTCCACCCACAAGAGAAAGTCTACTTAAACTCTTGGGAGACCCCTCCATTTTGTCTTCAGCTGTCTAAAGATATAGCCTCTCCACTCCCAAGGAAACCTGAAAGAAATTGGAACAAAGGACAGTAACTACAGGGGGTGTGAGTGATTGCTGGACGCAAACTAGAAGGAGACTAGTCTGTAAAAGGAAGCTTACTGGAATTCCTCTAAGGGTGAGGTTTTATCTGTATTCAGTTTTCTTAGACATAGACTTGCGTGTTTTATTTTATTTTACTTGGTAATTCACTTTTTCTGTCTGTTACTACTTGGAACCACTTAAATCCTACTTTCTGTATTTAATAAAAATCACTTTTTACTTATTAATTAACCCAGAGCATGTATTAATACCTAGGGGGTGCAAACAGCTGTGCATATCTCTCTATCAGTGTTATAGAGGCTGAACAATTTATGAGTTTATTTAACGGATTTATTTGGGGTTTAGATCCCATTGGGAGTTGGGCACCTGAGTGTTAAAGACAGGAACACTTCTGTAAGTTACTTTCAGCTAAGTCTGCAGCTTTGGGGCACGTGGTTCAGACCCTGGGTCGGTGTTGGAGCAGACTGGTGCGTCTGGCTCAACAAGACAGGGTTCTAGAGTCCCAAGCTGGCAGGGAAAGCAGGGGCAGAAGTAGTCTTGGCACATCAGTTGACAGTTCCCAAGGGGTTTCTGTGATCCAACCCGTCACAATAGACTTTTTGGTTTTATTATAAGGACCAATTATTCTCATTAGCCAATGAGAACTGAAAGAGATGTGTTGCTTACTCATACATTATCTGGAAATGGGGGTGAACAGTGAGGTGGCAACATTTTCAGATGATACAAAATTACTCAAGACAAGTCCAAAGCTGACTTTGAAGAGTTACAAATGGATCTCACAGAACTGGAGGACTGGGTAAGAAAATGGCAGATGAAAGTCAATATAGATAAATACAAAGTAATGCACACTGGAAAACATAATTCTAACTATACATATGTAACCCTTCTGCCAGGCAGAGCCAGCATCAACCAGGGCTGCGTTCAATATCTAGGGGTTACTTTCAATCAATACAATACAGAACTGGCTCGATCCCCCACCCAGTGACCTGGGAAAATTACACACCACCCCTGGGTGCCTCTGAGAGGCAATACTTCCCCACTCGCCAGCACAAAGTCTGAGTGTAGAAAAGACACTTTTAATAAAAGGACGGAAGTAACTCAGTGTTAATTTGGGAAAACACCGCAAACAGGGTTCATAAACATAAACCATGAGCAAAAGACCCACCCCAAATAAGTTGGGCTGTGTCCTTTTCCCCTTGGGGTCTTAAGTCCAGCAACCCCAAAGTCCCCTTCACATGCCCGACCCTTCTCTGCACCCCACTCACAGTTGCTGTCCTTCGTCAGTGCAGACCCAGAGTTCAGAAGTGCATCTGCAGAGTTCACCTCCCGCCCTGGGTGGAGATAAGGAAGCACCTTACTCACTCCATGACCTCTCTGTGCCAGCTACCCTGCTGGCCACTCTCTGAGCCTCTCCACTGGCCGCCCCACTGGCCACTCGCTGCACCTCTCCGGCAGTCACCCCACTAGCCATTCGCTGCGCCTCTCCACCGGCCGCCCCACTGGCCGCTCGCTGAGCCTCTCTGCTGGCCTCTCACTGCGCCTCTCTGCCTGCCGGCTGCTCACTGCACCTCTCTGCCAGCCAATCTGCTGTGCCACCTGACCACCCCGCCAGCCGCTCGCTTGCTGTGCCGCCTGCTCGTCCCACCAGCCACTCATTCTGTTCACTGCCTCTGCAGCCACTCATTCATCAACTGACTGTCAGTCACCTTATGCTGCCACCTGCCTCTCTGTTGTGACCTCTGCACATCAGTCTCTTAGTGATTTTCAGCTCTTTGCAGTCTGGGCAGAGACACTGCCCCATCTCAAGTGATTTCAGCTCTCAATAATTTTCAGCTCTGGGCAGAACACAGACCCACCCACAAGTGATTTCAGCTCTGAATAAGTATTTAAAGTAACACAGAGGCATCTAATGAAGCCCATTTAGCTCTTTCTTTAAACAGTAGGGAAGAATAGGTTAAATGGGTCTAGGGAAGACCCTTAGTGAGGGTGTGCAGCTGCCTAGATGGGACACCTGTCCCCACCTCTCTCAGTTTCACAGGGCTCTGGCATTGGAGCCCCTGGCTTAACGAGGTTCTTTCCACTGATGGTGATCCCCTCATTTGGGACAGGTTAAGCACAATCCTGTATTCCTACAATAATTACAACATTGGTAACCATATTTCACTACCCCTGCATTTAGTACTAAAGTGATTTGTAATCCCACACCAGCCAAAGTTGATTATTTTGACACCGCCCTCTCTCTCTCTCTCACTCTGCAGAATATCTAAGCAGAGTAGGAGCAAACTCTGTTTACATAAACACACCCAAAGTCTCTCCCGTTCCCAGCTAGCTGTCAGGGAAGCATTCATTCAGACCCTACTTACACATACAAAATGGTAGAGTCTAAATTAGCTGTTAGCACTCAAGAAAGAGATCTTAGAGTCATCATGGATAGTTCTCTGAAAACATCTGCTCAATGTGCAACAGCAATCCAAAAAGCTAACAATATTAGGAACCATTAGGAAAGGGATAGATAATAAGACAGACAATATCATATTGCCACTATATAAATCCATGGTACACCCACATCTTGAATACAGTGTGCAGATGTATTAAGATGGTTGCCCAATCTTAAAAAAGATATATTAGAATTGGAAAAGGTACATAGAAGGGCAACAGAAATGATTTCAGACATGGACCAGCCTCTGTAGGAGAAAAGATTAAAAATACTGGGACTGTTCAGCTTGGAAAAGAGATGATTAAGGGCGGAAGGGTATATGATAGAGATCTGTACAATCATGAATTGTGTCAACCATTGAAATTAATAGGCAGCAGGTTTAAAACAAACATAAGGCAATACTTCTTCAGACAACATGCAGTCAACCTGTGGAACTTGTTGCCAGGGGCTATTGTGAAGGCCAAAAGTATAAATGGGTTCAAAAAAAGAATTAGATAAGGTCATGGAGGATGGGTCCAAGATGGTTAGGGAGGCATCCCCATCTGCTGGAGTTCCTTAAATCTCTGACTGTTAGAAGCTAGGACTAGATGACTAGGGATGGCTCATTCAATAATTGCCCTGTTCTGTTCATTCCCTCTGAAACATCTGACACTGGCCACCACAGGTGCCAACTTCTCCTGGTGCCAGTGGGTGCTTGACCACCCCCAGCCCCGCCCCACCCTGACTCTACCCCTGCCCCTCCCCCTCCCACCCCAATTCCAACCCCTTCCCCAAAGTCCCCACCCCAATTCCGCCTCCTCCCTGCCTCTATTGGACTCCTTCCTTAAGTTCCTGCCCCGGTCCCGCCTCTTCCCCGCCTCCTCCCCTGAGCACGCCATGTTCCTGCACCTCACCCCTCCCTCCCACAGCTTGTTGCACCACAAAACAGCTGTTTCATGGCGGCAAGCACTGGGAGGAGAAGCAGGGATGCAGCGTGCTAAGGGGAGGAGGCAAAGGTGAGGTAAGCTGGGGCGGGGGGGCAGGGTGGGGCGCTTGGCTGCCAGTGGGTGCAGAGCACCCACCCTCCAGCCCTGGAGCACCCATGGAGTCAGTGCTTATGCTGGCCACTGTTGGAAGACAGGATACTGGGCTAGCTGGACCATTGATCTGACCCGGTATGGACATTCTTAGGTTCTTATGACTTAAACTGCATCAGCGAACATCTGGTTAAATATTAGGAAAAGCTTTTTAGCCATAATAAGTCAGCTAGTGGAATATGTCGGTAAGGGAGGACATGGAATCTCATTTATTGAATATATTCAGCATTAACCCATATTGGTCAGGGTTGGTTTAGGAATAATTAAAATTAATCTGATTATGACACTGGAGGAAGGAGCAGATGATTCAGTAGAGGTCCTATCCAGCCCAAATTATTGTATGAATAACAATTATAGTATTCACTGCAAGTTACATAACACTACATTGTCATCATTCTGCTGAGTTAACTTGCAGTGATGTCCTTCGGAACTGCACTTGGTTTATATTGATTCCCCTGTGTATAGCCCTATGGTTCTGCTTACTCCACTGTATTTATAACAAGCCTACCTATTTTAGCCATTCTGCATCATTTGGCTGACAAATACCTAGCAATGTAAGAACAAGCTGTTCAGCTATAAGTTCAAAGATCTGCTGTTACATGTTTTTTATCTTCTGTTTTGCTTTTGGAACATGTAATATAATGAACAAGTTAGAAATGTTTTTCCTGGCTCAAGTCACTTGAAATTTTGTTTACGGAATCTAATTTTTCATTCTGAGTATCTTCAGGCATTTTCAACTGTAGTCTGAGCGCTCACGAATGTAGCCATAACTCACTGGTCAGTGGGTGTTATACGTCCCTTTCTATACCCAATCAGTCAAGTATGTGATTCTGTTACTGCGTCCAACTAGAGGACCTGGCTTTATGGTTCAAGCAGAAGGCTCATGAGATCTCTAGTTCATCCCCTAGCATCAGCCAACTCGGTGACCATCACAGAAGTGGGGGCTTGTCTGGGATTCGAACTGCCATGGGCTTCAGATGCTGGAGATGAGTTTCATCCATTGAGGGGTAGTATGTAATCTTCTGGTCAGTGTGTGTTGCGCATCCCCTCTCTGACCAATGCACATAGGATCCTAGTCAGTTACAGTCACTGCATAGTGTCACAACATACCAGTTTTAACTAAAGCTGCCATCCAGTTTTGAGGCAATAACAAGAGAAACTGATTTTTCAAAAAAATCTTCCAAAACTCCTTATGAATTGTACTTAGGAATACCTGTTAGACAGGAAGGATGGGGAGACACCTTTGCCACACGAAGCAGTACGATCAATGTGATCTATAAGATTTTATGGGCCAGGTTCTTAATTCTTCCTAAGTTCCCTTTTTCCATAGTCCACACACATGATATGGAATGTCTTATTCCAAATAAGCCATAGATCCTAAAAAACAGAATTGGCAATACATTTCTGCCAGTTTTAACAGGCAAAGCAGTAGATAATGTAGTGTAGGGTGCAATCGTGCATCAACTTGGAGATTGGCTGAGTATTGACTAGGTCTCTTCCATGTAGAGTGTCTATGATTATATGATTAGTACAGATGTACTGTATTTTAAAAGCAGGCATTAGGACAGGGTCTGAACCACGCCCCCAAAGCTGCAGACTTAATTGAAAACAGCTTAGCAGGTCACCTCTCTCCAGCACCCAGACACCCAGCTCCCAATGGGATCCAAACCCCAAATAAATCCATTTTACTCTGTATAAAGCTTATGCAGGGTAAACTCATGACTTGTCCGCCCTCTATAACACTGATAGAGAGATATGCACATCTGTTTGCTCCTGTAGGTATTAATCACTTACGCTGGGTTTACTAATTAACAAAAGTGATTTTATTCAGTATAAAAAGTAGGATTTAAGTGGTTTCAAGTGATAACAGACAAAACAAAGTAAATTACCAAGCAAAATAAAACAAAACACGCAAGTCTAAGCCTAATACATTAAGAAACTGAATTCAGGTAAATCTCACCCTCAGAGATGTTCCAATAAGCTTCTTTCACAGACTAGACTCCTTCCTAGTCTGGGCCCAATCCTTTCCCCTGGTAAAGTTCTTGTTAGTTCCAGTTCAGGTGGTAACTAGGGGTTTTCTCATGACTGCAGGCCCCTTTGTTCTGTTCCACACCCTTTTATAGCTTTGGCCCAAGGCGGGAATCCTTTGTCTCTTTGGGTTCCCCCCCTCCTTATAATTGGAAAAACACCAGGTTTAAGATGGATTCCAGTACCAGGTGACATGGTCACATGTCCTGTGAGACTCCAACCCTCCATTCTTTCCGGCCTGACTCACATGAACACAGGAAGGCTTACAAGTAAACAGAGCCATTTACAACCAATTGTCCTGGTTGGTGGGAGCCATCAAGATTCTCAACCACCATTAATAGCCCACACTTTGCATAGTTACAATAGGACTTCAGAGTAATACTTCATATTTCTAGCTTTAGATACAAGAATGATACATTCATACAAATAGGATGAACACACTCAGTAGACTATAAGCTTTGTCATGATACCTTACAAGAGACCTTTTGCATAAAGCATATTCCAGTTACATTATATTTACACTTATAAACATATTTTCATAAAACATATGGAGTGCAACGTCACAGGTCCATGGTTTATCACTTCAAGGGCAATGTGAATAGTGTAACACAACACACACAGACTTTGCACAGGATTCTAAAACCATTGCTCTTTACTTAATTGCACGAGAAATACGCAGAACTATACAACAATAATAAACCCTACATGCATTTCCCTGCCTCAGTTTCTTCACCACTCTGAAGTGTTCTTTGGTCTGGGGTCCAGGGTCCTCTAAGGCCATGCAGGGTCCTTCTGCTGCAGTGCACAGCTTATGTTCTGAAACATGGATTCTTCATCCCCCTACCCCCCACCCAGTTTGCGGTCTCTGACCTTGGCGAATGCATCCTCTTCCCCCTCCTGCCCAAAACTTCCTTTGTGTCTTTCCCCTGTGACTCCATTTACAAACTTTTAGCCCCTCAAACAGGTGGCCCCCCAGATCAGCCTCTTCAGGTGATCCCAGACTTTGTTGCTCGGTGACCACTCCCCTGAGAAACCAGTTCTCCTGGGGAGGACCCAGCAGGGCCGGTGCTACCATTTAGGCGAACTAGGCGGTTGCCTAGGGTGCCAAGATTTGGGGGCACCAAAAAGCAGCGCCACCAATTTTTTTTTTACAGCGGCTACTGCGCTGGGAGGGAGAGGGAGTCTGAGCCACAGGCAGGCAGCCCAGGGGTTCCCCTGGGTCAGTGCGCCTCCGGCAGTCCAGGGGAACCCCCGGGTCAGAGCTGCCGCACGGATCCCCAGGCCGGGGTGTGGGGAGCTGGCGCGGGGGGGCGCCTCAGGGCAGGGGGGGAGCTGCCGCGGGGGAGTGGGGGAGCACCTCAGGGTGGGCGGGGAGCTGCCGCAGGGCTGGGGGGGGTGCAAGGTGGAAGTTTCGCCTAGGGCGCAAAACTTCCTTGCACCGGCCCTGGGAGCCAGCCTATTGTTTAGAGCAATTCAGTTTCAATGGGACATTGTCATTGGCCCTCTATTGTCAGCCCTTTTCCATCAGCCTTCGGAGTGCCAGTCCAGCATGGTGGTAAGAGGAGAGAGAAGGTAAAGACCCGCACATCCAAAATGGAGTCTGCAGTCTGACACAGATACATGTAAAGAGCCCCCAAGATCAAACAGAAGTCATAAGTTGTACATACAGATTTCCCACGTTTCTCCCCCTCAAAAAAGAGCAGAGCAGGGATACATACCAAGTATCCCAGAGATGTTCTGGAATCCCACTTCTAGACAGAGTATCTGCTATTACTTATTAATTCAAACATCATACATTCAGTCAGTAAACAATCCCGCTGATTAAATATACACACACACATACACGCACACACACACCAATACACGTTTTTATGAAAAAGGGACAGAATAAGTATGGGCAGAGTTCCTGGGCTCCCATATGCTCTTGTCACTTCAATACTTCTGACTGGTAAGGGTGTCCCTGAGAGACGTGTCCCTCTACAAGGTGGATCTTGGCACTACAGTGCTTCTGGGAGATGAGTGGTCCCTGTCCTGGGGCAAGGTAGAATCTCCCTATTTTCTCCCAAGATGAGTCCCATTCTTCATACTCCTGGAGAGAGGTGAGTTGTGCTTCCTCCTCACTGGGATCAATTACATCTTGACTGACCACCCTGAACCATACACTAAGAAGAACCTCCCCCTCTTTTCCATCTTCATCAAGTGATTGCTTCATACCCCTGTGAGGATTTTCACACCCTCTGGCAGGTATCATTAGTTTAGCAGTATTATTTACCACCCTCAGGTTCCCTTCTCCCAGCAGAGGTCTGATACAAAGCATCGTTCACCCATGCCTCAGTTTCCCTGCTCCCAGCAGGATTTTTTACCCTAGATGCAATCAGCACAGACTTTGTTTCACCAGTAAGGAATAGGCAGAGAGCCTGAGCCCTGCAGCACAGAGCATGTGTCAGGCTGTGCTGGTCTTACAAAGGCAGGCTCAGGTTGAGTTCTGGCCCAGAAGAGCAAGGAATTCTGGAAGTTGTAGTTCCCAGAAGGATCCAGGCACTGTAAATTGATAGCAAAGCATGTTGGGAAGAGAGGTTAATGAAGTTCACTTGCCTTCCTCAATACAGAGTCAAAAGGAACAGGTCCTGTTCTCTGGCAAGGGAGACATGGATAGCAGCAAACTTCTGCCAGGGCTAAGTCAGGGCCGAGAGCTGCAGTAGGGTTCTCAGCAGAGAGTGAGCCCATGAAGGAGCTTGGGAGGGGCTGAGCTGAAGAAACCTGTGGAAGGACTGGGGAGAAGGCCTAAGAGGCAGGCCGACAAGCATGGGGGACAAGTAAAGCAGGAACACCTGAGGCTGGAGATGCTAGGAACTTTAGTATTTTGGGCCTCAGTGTTGGAGCCCATGGTAGGGAGAGGGCACAGGCTGTTCTGTGCCTTAATAGTGCCATATAGAAGTAGTTTTGCTGAGACCCCTGCAACCTAGTGCAAAGGATTGTTTGTAGACCCCTAGCTGCAAGAAGGGTGAACCCTTGTTGAGGGGAGGAGGTTGAGGTCTCACACACCTTGAAGAGAGGGCTGTGGCCCAGGGAAGATGAAAGACTTTGTGAGGTCCCTGCACTGAAGGATTAAGATATGGAATGGGGGTGTTCTCTTTTGGATTTTTCCTTACCTTAGACCAAGCAGACTTTTTAATTTGTCCTGAAGGCCAAACTATTCACAGCTGGGAGGGAAGCTTTGCAGAGAGCAAGGTAAATTACTCAAAGGAGGTGAGGAAACTGAGACAGCGCCTGCATCTCCACAGGATGAGATAAGAGCTCTGTGACAGAGCACAAGAAAGGTAGAATCAGGCTCATAGTGTCAAACTCAATAATACAGTATGATGTCTTCTAGCTGGGGTGAATACAGGTGAACCATAGAGTGTATTTACCATCCTACAAAAAAGTTACGTGTCCTAAATGGGAGACAGTCTGACTGAGTGAAACTAAAACAGAAGTTAAAACAAAATGGAACTTTTGCATATTCTCTCTTGAGATAGAACCACATTGGTATATACAAATGCAGTGGTGGTCTTTGATTCCTAATCATTTATTTTATTTATATGATCTATAAAAATATAAATACACTCATCCCTAACACTGCACCCTCTGACGTAATTTAGTGTCAAACACAATGGACTGATCTTCCCACCATAAAATACACTTCAGCAGATGAAATAACCCCCACAGCAAACAACCAAAGCTCTCCAACCTTCAGCAGCTGGACAATGTGATGTGGTGAGACATGGCTGAAGGCCAAAAGCAAAGTTTTTATTGGCAGTACTCTAAGAAAACATATTTTAATGCAATGCTACCAAAGTAATGTTCCTTTCCTTCCAGCTCTGTACTTTATACAAAAGTGACCAAAAAATTGCTATGTAAACACCCACCCTCCCACACCCCTCACCTCCCTTTCAGAAGGGCTTTTTTTCTATCCCTTTCAAAAAAACATAGCCTTTCACATTTGGGACATACATGCATACTTTGTTTTTTTTTAAGCAGGGAATAAAAACTTACAAACAAACAACCCTTCATCAGTGTACCGCCAAATAATTCATCAATATAAGCCTGTTTTTTAAACCATGAATTAGGCACAGCCCACTGGCAAGTTACCATTTCAGGTCTCTATTATGGAAAGTTTTGTGTTAAACTCCACCAACAGCATTGGTTTTATATCCTTGTTTCATGGACAGCAATAAAGCCCTTGGGAGAACATATAATTACTATCTAATGTGTACAGAGCCAGAAGTTATTTGCAATATTATAATACAGTAGCACATCAACAAATTTGTACAGACTTTAAAAAAAATCTCTCTTTTTTGTTCTTCTTGGAACACTAAAGGAGGACAATGGTGCTTATGCAAACAATATAGACTATCCCAGTGGATACATGCAATAAAGGGAAAATTAAAATACCTACTATTTCACTAACCTAGGTTGCTTAATATATTGGTGAGTCACAGTCATTCTTACTGTCCTAAATTTACAAGAATAATGTAATAATATAAGCAGGTGTGGTCCAAGTCAGAATATCTCCAGGCATAGCTAGCTTTGGGGAGCAGTTAAATTTATGGTCAAGGGATCCCTCCCACTTTGTGGGAGAAGCCTAAATTGATTGACACTCTGTTAACTTGTTGTAAAGAGAATTGTAGGAAAACGAAAACTTTCTCTAAGAATATAGAGCAGTCAATATTTACTAATAGTTTCCACACTACAGGACTATAAGTCTTTCTGGGATCACACGTTAACTCCTGGCAAGGGCTGATATTTTTATTAATGGCTGCCACTGAACCTTGTATATAGATTTTATAACCGAATCTTAATATCTAATAGAAGTGGGCAGCAGGGGGAACCTGCATGTATGTGTTTGTGTCAAGAGTTTCTGAAAATACATTTATGGGAGGTCTGAGTTACAAAAGCCATTTGTTCCCCTAATAAAATAAACAATGATTATCTTAATGATTTCAGTTCAGCTGACTCAACTGCATTTTTCTTAAGTTCTTTCCTTTTCTTGTTTTTCATTTTGAGAAATACACCTCCTACAACCAAACCTGAAAGAGAAGAAAAATCATGGCCTAATAAAGGGAATTTTAAAACATTCTTAAAGTATTTCAGCAAGGGATTAAGCTTCATTAATATACAAACTATTCACAATACTTTCCCATCCCTAATTGGAACGAAATGGATTTTAGGGATATAGGAATTACCAAACTGGACCAGACTTGTAGTTCTTCTGGTTCAGTTGCTTCTCTCTGACAGTGGTCAGGATACTTCAGAGAAAGGTATAAGAAATCTCATACTGGACAATTCTGCGATGACCTGAGAGGAGGTTTCTTCCTTAATCCCCTTCAGTTAGAGGTTATTTCATGGCCTGAGACATGAGGGGTTTTATCCCTTATCATTTTTCTTATCCTATAGTGTAACTGTAGATGTTCTCACTATCAATATAAATGTTCCGTCTCTTTCTAAAATTGTACTAAGCCCTTGGCCTCAATGATATTTTGTGGCAATTATTGCACTGTGTAAAAAAAATTTCCTTTTTATCAGTTTTAAATTTATTGTCTTTCATTTTCAGTGAATGTCCCCTTGTTCTTCTCTTCTGAGAAAGCATATGAGTGAGTGTTATCCTCTGTACACCATTTATTACTCTGTACGTCTTTACTGTGTCACCTCTTATTAGTCTCCACTCTGAATTGAAGAATCCTAATCTTTTCAATCTCTCCACACATGAAAGTCTTTCCAGATCTCTCATCCTTTTCATTGCCCAGCTCTGAACCCCCTGCTAAATCTGTCTGAGTGGCTATGGTTCTTGTTCCTGATTCAAAGGGGAAAAGGTCCTTTATATGTGTGAAAGTGAAGCTGTATGTTTGGCATAGTAGTTTATTTTAAAAATCATGAGTCGTATACAGTTTTTTTAAAAACTTACTTTCACTGGCCTCTTTAAAGTAGGCCAGCATAGAGCTGGACAAAATGTCTTCACTGAGTTTGCTGGCAAACCAACAGCGAATAGAAATTTCAAGTAAGGCAGTGACGTGGGATCAAGCCCTTAGTACTAGGAGTCATGTTTTGCTATTCCTGTTAATCTAATTTTCCTATGGTACACTTTGTCTCTAGTTCATATTAAATGAGAGATCGGATGAAGGCATTACAGGGAAATAGTGATTTCAGAGGGTTGAACATAGATCTAATGTAAAGGGTTTCTCTGGCAATCGCAAACTCTGATCCTGGCTTTTTTTCCATTCTCTTAGCTTTCTTTGAATCACACTCTATTCTCCTTCCCCCTTTCATCTTCTAAGGACCAAATTATAGTCATAGGTAGTTTCTCTTGTTCCAGAGGCTTGTGAATTACACAGCAAGTGTCATCACAAAATCTTGGTTTCCTTTTCCTAGTTGCAGGGCAGAAAACTTGTTTTCTGGTGCCCATTCTTTTTTCCTATGTAACTGAAGTAATTGAAAGCTTACATAACTTCTCTTTATATCATCTTCTACGTTTGTCTGATCCCTTCGGATATGATGTCTACATTTTATTTAATTTTAGCTTTTTGATATTTTCGCCCTCTCTAAATCTGAGTCACAGTCAGTCAGTCTGCTGACTGTAGCTACGCCATCCAAAAATCACAGACTGTGCTCTGAATTCTTTTGTTTATTTACTTACTCAGTGGGATTGGTGGGGGGGGGGGGAGAAGAGGAGACTGGATCTCATCAGTCAGTCATCCCGACTCCTTTTGTGCTTAAGTTTATTAAAAGAATACTCAAAAGCATTCTGTCTTGGTTTTGGGGAAAAGGTATAAATCTGTTTGCCTGCATTCCATCAGCTCATGCCTATCCGAATAAGATCCTGTGCAATACAATCTAACTTTACAATCATGCTTGTTGGCACCATAAATGTTGGTGTTCCACAGGCTCACGGGAGTTAAAACAATGAATAATGTTAAACTGAGACATTAAAGTAATCATGTCTCTAAGAAATATCACCTACCGATGAATATCAATACTCCAAGAAGAATACCAACTGCCATGCCTGTGCTTGGCATCCCAGGATGGTTTTCTACTTCTATAAAACATCTCTCCTCATCGGAACACCTGCAAATGTTTACTGCAGTCAAAGAGAAATGTCATAAGATTAGTGGAATCGTTTATCAGCCCTATAGAACTGTCCATGAATATTGCCATTCTCTGTAAATCAGTAACATAAATGCTGTGTGTGTGTGTAACGTACCGTGAAGATTCAGGTTTCCTTCCAAAGGTGGTTTTCCGTTGTCGTTAATTATTAACGGAATGCTATACTGTTTCTCCTCTAGATTAGTGTGCTTTGGGGAAAGGTAAGCATGGGTGCCTGTTAACATGAAACAGGACATACACATCAGGACAATGAGGAACTGTAAAACGTGCTCAGTTTCGCTAAACACCTCCACCTGCAGATGCCCTAATGCCCAGGTCTTTTTTTTTTTAAGATCTAGTGGTTCCCCAATCCATTCAAGCTGCTGTAAAGGAGCTCCAGGGCAGATGCAAGGGCCCCTGGGGAATAACTCCAGGTGCAGACAACCTTTGTGTCTGGCACTTAGCTGCCTCCATCAGCTCTATGCCGCCTCTGCAGGGACCCCAGGCACAGGGGATATTCTAGGACAGACCAAGGGTGGGGCAGAGGTGGATGTATGAGAAGGACTCAGAAGCTCAGGAAGTTCTTACATGTGGTCTATTCTGCCCCCTGCAAAACCACATAGGGACCTTTATGATCATCTCCTGCAATACACAGGCCATAGAATCTCATCCAGTGCCTTCTGCATCTTAACTTCTATAATATACCACCTCTTATATTCAGAAGGAATTCCACACTCATGCAACCATTTCAGAATATCTAAACCAGCTGGGTAGGCCATCCTCATTTTACACCCCATGATAACCTAACATCGCAGGCTTTCCTAAAAAGTGCCCCCAAGGTCACCTAGCAGGACAAGCCACCCCTTTGATGCATGCAAACTAAGCCAGTGTAGTGGGGAACCTGCGCCAAACATTCTAGCTACAATACATACCATAAATCTATAGTCAGGTTTTGCACATTGCCACATCCAACATCAGAATATGACCCTTAAAAATGCAATGTCCTGGGAAAAGTCTCTAATGCACAGTATACTCTAGCTGCTCTGTTTCTTTATCAAAAACGGTTTTATACTGTTTATATTGAAGTAGACTCTCAGAGCACTTTGAGTCACATGTGTTTCTTCTCTCTTCTTGTCAGAAAAATCCCAGTTTGCTAGCACACTAATAAAAGTGTCATCTCTTACAGACAATGGGTTTTATCAATGTAAAATAAAGCCAAATACAACAATCTAAAGTGTTGCCATAATCATGTACTCAAATATGTATTATTTTCTCAACACACCTAAATATTTCAATGTACGGAATATAACACACAATGGTCAGAATGAAACAGGAATCCAACCATTTCTTAAATATACACAATAAATACATGCACATGCTACATTTTCCATATGATTGAAAAACTTACCATCTATTCTAGAAATTTCCCAGTCACTCTTTATATTTTCACCACCCCCGAGAGAAAAAGTGAATTCTGGAGAATACAGTTGTTCATCATCATCGGTGGCCTGGATCTCTGCTCTTACTCCTCCACGGAGCGGATGGCAGAAGAATAGATGATTACCCTTTGCTAACCGGGGAGGATTATCATTCACATCTTTTATGTATAGCATGAAGACTGCTGTGGAGCTCTGAGATTTTTTATCTATAGAATTTAAAACAGTGCAAAATTATACTTCAGGTCATAGACTTCAAATTCACGGTCGCCTGAGGCTGGCTTGTTGATTTTGCAGCCACAGTGGCCTTGAAGAGAGTGGGTATGGTGGTGCAACATGAGAGAGGCAGGTGTCAGAGCTACTCTGTCTGTAGAATACAGAGGCAGTCTCTGGAGCCAGAAGTGGTAGCTAGTGTCACTTTTTAAAAAGCGTGGGGGGATGGGGGGATGGGGGTGTTAACACACCCCTACACATTTTTAAACGTGGCACTAGCTGCCACTTCTGACAGACTAGTGCTGGCTTCTGAGTGCTAACTGGTGAAAGAGGAGATATATTAAGCCACCATATCCAGCAAGCCCTCTTTGGAGCGAACACAAACCCCAGCTTTTTGGCTATTCCCTGCGTGAGCAGGCAAAAGGCAGGATATGGTTGCCTGAGCTGTCTCCCTTTCTTTGCACATCCCTGCAACAGCAGCCCCAATCTAGTTCTTCATCTAAGACCTTCTCTTTCCCCAGTAATGTCAACTATTCTTTTGATAAGTCAAAAACAATGGACAGTATTACAATTTAAGTAATTGCTGTTGTGTTCTAGTTAATTAGGGAAACCTGGGTTTATGCCTTAAAAGACAGATTTCAACCCAAATACATCCCAGTCTTGTTAGCCATCCATGCAGTGTAGCTGGCAAAATGAAATCCCCTGCCGGGATAAACAAAAGAAATACTATTTTTCAGTTCACATCACACAAGCACTATAGTGCAATCTCTTTATCGTGAAAGTGAAATTTACAAATGTAGAATTATTACTTTTCCACATAACTGCACTCAAAAACAAAACAAAGTAAAACTTTAGCGCCTACAAGTCCAATGAGTCCTACTTCTTGTTCAACCAATTGCTAAGACAGATACGTTTGTTTATATTTATGGGAGATAAAACTGCCTGTTTCTTATTTACAATGTCATCTGAAAGTCAAAACAGGCATTCGCATAGCACTGTTGTAGTCGGCGTTGCAAGGTATTTACTTGACAGATATGCTAAACATTCATATGCCCTTTCATGCTTCAACTTGTATCTTGCACTGTCTTGTTTTTATCCTTTTTACAGTACAAATATTTGTAATCAAAATAGTAATATAAAGTGAGTACTTAACACTTTGTATTCTGTGTTGTAATTGAAATCAATATATTTGAAAATGTAGAAAAACAACCAAAATATTTGTAATAAATTGAAATTGGTCTTCTATTGTAGTTTAACAGTGTGATTAAAACTGCAATTAATTGCAATTTTTTAATCTCACGATTAATTGAGATTATTTTTAAATCATTTGACAGCCCTACTCCATATTATCAATAATTTGAAGTTTCATTTTACAGAAAGTATTTCTTAAATGAATATATCCTCCCAAGCATAAACAGCAAGATACATCAAAAATAATTTGACAATGCAACTTCTATAGTTGTATCAGACAAAGTCAAGGTCTTGCTGTTAGCTGTGCATGTAGCCTTGGAAAACATACATGGTGCTTTCATTGCTTACTTTCTTCTGTTGCAGTGACTTCTACTTTGTATTCATGTTCTACTTCTCGATCCAAAGGAGCAGCGGTATATATCTCTCCAGAAAATGTATCAATCCTCAGCCAGTTTCTGTTGTTGCTTTTCAACGAGTATCTTCACAAAGCATAAATATAGATGTGTATATATATTCTGTACCAAGCCATAATAATTTTTATAAAGCAAATGTCTCTTCATTGGTTAAACATTAAATTATCTGTACTGATTTAAAAACTATCAGTAAATAGCTTGATTAATAGTAGAGTATCTAAAGGCCAAGGATAGAATTCCTTGGGGAAAATTGATCGTCCTTCCACCAAAAAAGAGAGAGACAACTCAACAGATGCCCTGGGGTCTGCCCTTCAGTTAGGGTTAAAGGCAAGTGAAAAAAATATGAGACGAGATGCTCAGGGAGGTCCTACTACCACAATCTAAAAGCTGTGCCCTGTGTAAAATGCAGTTATAATAGCTGTATAATTGTGATTTTTTTAACGTTCCCAAATAATTAATTTAAAATGACTCTAGATCCTTAATTTACAAAGAATCTTTAAAATGTGACATGAGTATAAATTCAGTTTAAATGACAAAGAGTCCTGTGGCACCTTATAGACTAACAGACGATTAGTCTGTTAGTCTATAAGGTGCCACAGGACTCTTTGTCGCTTTTTACAGATCCAGACTAACACGGCTACCCCTCTGATACTTGATCAGTTTAAACAGAGTGTAAACAGTGTTGTTTGACAATTGACTGAGTATGCAGACAGCTAGCTCAGAGATACGTGTGAACTGCTCTTATTAATCTCAATAGGATTTTAATTCTGAAGACAAATGATGATTTAAATATCAATATTTAATTCTTTCACTACTGATTAAGTTAGCAAAAACATCTAGTTAATGTGCTTATATATCACTTTTGGATATAGTGGCAGATACTGGAGTAAGATGAAGTAGGGTAGCTGGTTGTTGACTGGGTTGTTAGGGAAGGGAATAAAGAAATCTCATAACATGCAGACAGGATCAATAAATCTTAGAGTTATGTAACTCACTGTTGAATATCACGGCTTTGGTTTAAGGATCTACCACTTACCGGGGACACTCACAACATCAGTTCTAGGGACAATGACCCCATGACAAACAGCCACAGTGGAAGCCATCTGAATGCATTCCATGACACTTGCACCATTTAGAAGACAAGCAAGTAAAGAGGCCTTAACCTTAATGGTCAGCAACAGGGACTATACTGCCTTTTCGTATAAGATAAAGACAAAAATAATGTTTGTACCTGCATACTCTACCAGGGGGAGGAGAGAGGATTTGTATGAGGCACAGTGATAGAAGAAAGTGTAGATAAACTAGACAAGGTGTGTGAGGTAATATCTATTATTGGACCAACTTCTGCTGGTGAGAGAGACAAGCTTTCGAGCTTACATAAAGCTCTTCTTCAGATCTGAGAGACCTTCTAAGATCTCTGTGTAAGCTTAAAAGCTTGTCTTTCCCACCCACAGAAGTTGGTCCAATAGGAGATATTGCCTCCCCCACCTTATCTCTCTAGTATGCTGGAACTGGCAAGGCTACAACACTACTGTCTGTGGTGAGAATGTATTACAGTCAGAGGTTGTGATCATCATGCTTCAGTATCATAGAATATCAGGGTTGGAGGGGACCTCAGGAGCAGGGCCGGCTTTAGGCCAATTCCACCAATTCCCCCGAATCGGGCCCCGCGCCTAAGAGGGCCCCGCCCCCAGTGGCAGGGCCGCCGGGGGGGAGGGGAGAAAGAAGTGGCCAAGAATCCCTTCCCTGGCTAGAGGTTCCTTTTTAATTTTTACTCACCTGGTGGCACTCCGGGTCTTCGGCGGCACTTCGGAAGCGGGTCCTTCACTCGCTCCGGGTCTTCGGCAGCAGGTCCTTCAGTGCTGCCGAAGACCCAGAGCGAGTGAAGGACCCACCGCCGAAGACTAGGAACGCCGCCCGGTGAGTACAAGCCCCACGTGTTTTTTTTACGTGTTTTTTTTTTTTAGTCATCCCTGCCGGGGCCCCGTTGAAACTGTTCGAATCGGGCCCCGCACTTCCTAAAGCCGGCCCTGCTCAGGAGGTCATTTAGTCCAACCCACTGCTCGAAGCAGGACCAATCCCCTGACAGATTTTTGCCCCAGATCCCTCAAGGATTGAGCTCACAACGCTGGGTTTAGCAGGCCAATGCAGAAACCACAGAGCTATTATAAGTGATTGTTAGTGCATGGCAGAGAGCACAAGTTGTTGCCCTGAGTGTTTCCCCTTCACACTAATTTATCAGGGGCAGAGAGATTGTCAGTCCATCTTTAAATGCTGTCCTCTAGGTGTCACCACTGGCATTTTCACTGAGACAAACCAAGTTTATGGAATCAGTGTAAAATATAGATCATTCATATGTGTGGTGCTGGGGAGACTTGAGGTCAGATTCATCTTTCATGTAACTCCATTAGCTTGCTTGGTGTTTTCCTCAAAACTAGTTAACGTTGTTTTTTATTTTTCCGCAAAACCCTCAGTATGAATTGTACATTAGTAGTGTCAGAGCATTTTTTGCATCCTAAACAGAGGCTTAGACTCTGAGAATTGAACGAAAGAAGACTGATTTGAAAAAAAAATCTAATGTATTATTGAAGACCTGCTTTAGATGTGTTAAACTCTTTGTTTAGTTTGTAGGTGTGTTCTGCTGCATAAAAAGCACTAACATGTGCCTTACTGAAATGAAAAAAAATCATTGTCCTCTTGCTTATTCTTAGTCTCCATCTAGGAATATTTTATACACAACTCATTCATTATTAAACCTACTTGAAACCACAAATCCAGGCAAAAGGGATTGTTTTCAAGTCAACAGTGCCTTTCTTTGGAGATTTACTTTGGCCTATTTTTCATTATTAATCTCATAAACCATGAGCTCCATTGGAATTATTCTTGCTATAATACAGGTACATACAAAAGGCTCTACCCTGGAGTTTGCTGCAGAGAAGACCATGTACTGCAACAGAAACACACCCAACTGTTTTGTATTATCTTCCACAATCAAATGTAAACTATACATACATTGAAAAAATTGTTGCATTTCCTTGTATTCTATGTTTGGATGTGTCCTCTTACTAGCACAGATGTGCTATTGCTCTCAACCACAGCATTTCAATCTAGATGCTCACTGGTTTAGGACTAGATTGACAACTGATGTGAGAATCCCAGTCAATGCTAAAAACTACAAATAAATAGAAGGCAGGGTTTTTTTGTTTGGTTGTGGGGATTTTTGTTTTTTGTTTTACCTTATCTGGTCCCCCTCAGGATCATTGGCTGTCACTGTCATCACCAAAGTACCTACAGGAACATCTTCAAATATATTTCCTATATAAATGTTCTGAGAGAAAACTGGCACTTCATTCACATCCACCACAACAACTCCGAAATAGGCAGTGGAGCTTGAATTATACTGTACTCCTTGTACCAAAGGTTCTGGATTTGTGGCCTTGACTGTCAGGTTGTACGTTGAAGACATTTCAAAATCAAGAACCTGGGGAAATGGGGAGAGATTGCAATAAACAATCATTTCACTGTTCTCTTCAATAAGATAAACAGTTGAGGAATCTCTCATGTATGCCTATAATCTCCAACTCATTTGAAGATTTCCATCCCTGGGGGAATTGGAAGCACGAGGGTGGGTATTCTCAATGCTGAAGATAAACTAAGAAGTTAAAAGTAAGGTTTTCAGGCAACCTATTGATTCTCCCCTAATGTGAAGCCAACAGACACAATGGTACCATCTCCCCTGCTTTGGAGACAGAGTATATCTTAGGTAATGAAGAGATAGGGCAGACTCATCATGTAGGAGGACAACAGCACAGCACTAGAAAGAATTATTTCAAAACGAATAGATCTTGGGAGTGTCCCTCAACAAGTAACATTTCCAATTAATTTCCAATTCCATTGATAGCAATAATATTTATTGTTACATACAAGAAGACTCTGGCTCATGATTGGTTGAAAACAGTTATGCAATTAGCTAATAGGTTTCTAATGGTTATATCCTTGGAAAGCAATAATAGTGAGGTCTAGAACAATGTTAATCAAGAAAACTGAACATGTGAATGACTGCACCCAAAATGGCTGCAGGTGAGGTAATGAAAACTATATTTTACCCATTAGATGATGAATAATTATTTGTTTGTTTTTGGATCTAACTTCAACTGCCTTTGAGAAGGTTAATTTCAAAGGAAAAGCACCTCTGGTTTTTAAACTTATGGTCATAATACAGGGTTTTCCTGGTATTTCTAACTATATATTCGCTGACTTCTTGTTTCAGTGAACATCATGATTTGTTATCTATCAAGGTAAATACTGACTTTGGCTTTGTCTCAGTCAGTGTTCACTTTAACAGAAACAAACCCTACATTTGTCCTGCTCCTGAGACATACTGAGCACCTGCAACTCCCATTGTAAAAGTCAGTATGGGTTGGAAATGCTCACCAGCTCTAAGATTCCATCCCGGAATAGATATCTTTTACTTCGTATGGTATTACAAACAAATATCTGTGAGACACTGTAATGTTTACTTGGCTTAGTTTTCCAGTGACCTTACAGTGTTTGCGTAAAGAACAAAGATCTACAATACAACATACCATCATCATATCTTGTGATATAGTCTAAAGAAACAAAAGAGTTGCAATAAGGGACACTGTATGTTCAATGTGTCAAAATAACTCCACTGACATCAAAGCAAGTTCCACATAAGGAACAAGCAACCCTTGTGGGAATATTTTAATTTATTGACTAGAATGAGTAATTTATTTCATTCTGATGTTCTAGTAAAGATTAAAATATAATTTTGAGTCTGTATGGAGTTTGCCTCAATTGAAGAGACATGGGTAACAGGTACAACATTTGGTGTAACAGTGATAAAAGGCATACATATTTTGAAGGGCAAAGAAAACGACTCTTTGTGGGTAACTTGTCTGGAAATCAAAACCCTTTGCTGTGTAGCGCTCTACAAACTATTACCAGCTTTGTTATACTGTATGTGGCATAGGGCTAGGATACACTTAACAGTTAAAACACACTTTCTGCTATGGTACAGCCATTTTGTAAAGAGTTCTAGATATTTTTCTGGTTTCAGTTACCAATTTTTGTAATACGTTGGGCTTCCTCCTCATTTTTTTCATTTTTCTTAGGATGCAGGTAGTTTAATTATTGCTACTGTACTGGCCACTTCCTTCCAGTTCAATATTCAAAGCTTTAGCTCACCGCGTTACAGTGGGGAATCAATGAGACACACATTTTAAGCTGTGTTTTCTGGAGATCCATAATGCATCAGCAAGCAGTTAAAAAAAAAAGCTTACTGGATGTTGTTTAAGAACAAAAAATAAGGCTTAAAGAAAAAATGTACTTGTACTGCTGTAATTTAGGAATTAAAGAGATCCACTTACCTTGTTAATCTTTACAAATCCCCTATTTGTTTTGGTGTCTGTCTCTATAATGAAGTTTTTATTTTGATCTCCCTCTTCAATTTGGTAAATGATTTGAGAGCTCCCAGTGAATGGTTCATCAGCATCTGTAGCTTGAATTTCTAGTATTACTTCTCCTACTGGAGTATCTTCAAGAATAATCAAAATACCATACTAAAGAGAAAAGAAAATTGAAACATGAGACATCAGGAACCATTCAAGGAAATGGGCTTCAGTGCTACAACTTAGTGATGCACAATCATTAATGAGTTCAACCACACAAGGAAGTAGAGAAATATTTTCTCTATTTACAGATGAGGCATAAAGAGATTGAGGCTCCGATCCTCAAAGGTATTTCAATACCTAACTCCCATTGAAATCAATGAGAGTTAGATGCCTAAATGTCTTTGAAGATCTGGCCCAAGGTCACACAGAAAAATTGTGGCAGACCCAGGAATTCCACCCAGTGTCCTGAGTCCTAGTCCACTTCCAAAAAGACCATCCATCCTTCTAACTTAGGTAAACATCCGAATGATAAACTCAAAAAGCTGAGTTATGTCAATCAACTGGCTTGAGTGCCCCATTCAATTGGCAAGGTTGGGTAGTAGTTGCTATACCAGCCTAAAGTAGGTACTTTTTATTCAGTTAACCATCAGGGATTTCACCCTCAATCATTCTTTAATTAAAAGTGCCTATTTGAAATTTCTAGGCCCATGTACAAACCTTACACAAAAGATACATTGGACATATGTCAACAATAAACCTCCCGAATTGCCAACATGCTCCTTAAAGATTTTTTTCCTTAACAGTTGAATTCCTTTACAAAAATAAATAATACTTCTCATGCAAGCAGTGGTTAGATTGATTTTTTTAATTTATAAATGTTTTTATCTTTTAAATAGATCATAATTATAACTATGTATTTGTATGGTTCATATTGCTATTATTATTTTGGAAAGAAATTGCAGAATATTATTTAATTGAAATCAAATATCTGTAAAATTAAGTCACGGAGCTACAAAGGTGTAATTGATGGCATAATCTGGCCTTTGACATGTTTCCTCCAACTATTTAATCTGCCCCAAATAGCTTGTTACAATTTTTTTTTCAATAGTTCTTTTATTAAAAGCCTTACATCCTTGTAGTCTAGAAACTGAAGGGATGCTGCCAGGTTAAAATTTATATATTTACATACAATTATTTCTGTATTACTAGAAATATTTTAGTTTATTAGAACTGAGCAAACTTTCTAAATCTAATCCATTCTTCACCATTCATGCTCTTTGTCTTTTGCACTTTCCCTTTACAGAAAGAAAATAGACTGGTCAGTTTCACTTGTGATTACAGTTAATTTCACTTTCTGGTGCATATGCACTAGCACTGTTTTTGCAATGGTATTAAGGGGAAATCTTAAATCAAATACATTTTTTACATTAAGCCATTTTAATCCATTTCATTTCCACTCCCCTTCCCCCCTTTATAAAACCTAAATTTCAGGCCTGATTTCCCAATATTGTCCCTTTAAATGAGCAGTATACATTTTAACTTATTTTCATACTTTAGAATGAACTATCAGATTTGTGTGTGTAAATCTGTTTACCGCAGCTATTTAGATCTCATAGGCAGGCCTTGCTGCAGAGGCATAATGTTATCTCTACTGCTCACTAGCAGCCTTAACCAATGACCATTGTAGTTAATGGAAAAACTTCCATTGACTTCAGCAGGCATTGGATCTGGCCATAGCTTTAGTAAAAGTTTGTCTTGCAGCATCAGAAACAATATTGTGAGGAATACTCACGTCTGATTTTTCAAAGATGGGAATCTGATCATTGATGTCAATGACGTTTATTTTCACATCACACAATGTTGTGAACACTGTACAAAACAGAATAAAGCATGTCACAAGCAACATTTCTGCAGAAAACCTGGGTTGTTTTTTTTCAAGTGTCCACAATGCGATAGGCATTGTACAAGCATACAACATGGCAAAACAACAACGTAGCAATCAAAGCAAAATCCTACTGCTGTGAGAAAGCCTGGCCACAAGATATTGAGAGTCACAATTAGTTTATACTTTGACGGGGATTCCCTCAGTCTCTCCTTGCCTCTTCCTAGTTCTCTCAATATTTCCTCCATCCTTACTCTTATTCCTTTTTCCAAATTTACTTTCGCCCCACCGTTGATCAGGAGCAGGAAGATAATGAATCTTTTGTGTTCTTCATAACATGGAGATTGCAAGGAGACTCCTCCCTCCCCCATCCAGAGATATCAGTCTTTTTTTCCCCTATGTGGGTCATCAGAGAACATTGTGATCTTTGCTTATAGCTGGGCCCAGGGCCGGCTTCAGGCACCAGCTTAACAAGCAGGTGCTTGGGGCGGCCAAGGGAGAGGGGCGGCACCTGTGGCAATTCAGAGGCGGCAGGTCCCTCACTCCCTCTAGGAGCGAAGGACCTGCCGCTGAACTGCCGCCGCTGATCGCGGCTTTTCTTTATTTTTATTTTTTCCAATTGCCGCCGCCGGTTGCGATCGCGGGTTTTGTTTTTGTTTTTTTTTTTGCTTGGGGCGGCAGAAATGCTGGAGCCGGCCCTGGCTGGGCCTAAACTAGACATAATTAACAGAATGCCAATCAGTGAACTCAGACAGCAGCAGACCTCACAACCTTGTTTTAAATCCAGGAATGTGCCACAAATGGGGGAGAGCCCTTAGTTGGTTTTATGGGTCCAAAAAGCCTGCTCTGATTGACTGTAAATTGTTCAGACATAGTCAGATCCCAGTATTTTCATCATAAACCAGGACTCAGTGAGTATCCTAAACAAAATAGTTTAGATATAATTCTAAATGAGCTTCCAAAGCCAACTACCAAGCCTTTTGAAGTTCTATCATTTGTTTAAACCACGCTGTTTCATTAATGTAAGAGAAATGTAATCCTGCTTACTCTATGCGCTTCTATCTCCTATGGAGGTCAATGTAAATTTTGTAAGTTTTGCTTGGCTAAGAACTTCAGGATGAAGCCCTTAATCTTTAATGGGAAAATGTACGTACTTTCTATTCAGTTAACCATCAGAGATTTCTGAGCTCTTGGATAATGAGTCTTGCAAAACCTTTTTGAAGATGAACTTTTGTTCTGAACATTTGTATAAACCATCTGGACTCTCTGGCCAGCTGCACTGAACTCACTGAAGTTTCTTCAGTGAGACATTAATGCTTTCCAATAAAACCAGTGGAAACATCACAAATCATGCAAACCCTTCAGAGATTCCCATGCAGTAGAAAACCTCTTACTGGAGAATTCTAGTGAACCCTCTGCCCTAGTGCTTGCTGAATTTAATGATCACATTATGAGTCATTTCTCTGTGCATCTTTAAAACAATTAAATAAAATTCAGCCCTCAATACTGCTGCTTCCTGTAATGCCCTGTCTGGGAATCGCTTAACATGAACGTCGTGGATACTGAACACTGAAACAGGAAAGCTGACGAATGAAATTATTTCAGTGTGTGATGGGCTGTTTGTACTGACCTTTATCTGTCACCTCCACCCTTACAAAATAATTCGAAACTACCCGCTTGTTTAATGAAGAGCGAGATAGCTGGAAAGTCCCAGCTTCTTGCTGGATAATAAAGAGGTTATCTAAAGGGATTTTGGGGTTCTGGTCCACAATACGGAACTGCAGGCGAGAATTAAGAGTGTTTTCTTGATCCATGTCTGTAGCACGCAGAGTTCCAATATTGCTCCCTAGGGTCAAGGAAAGAATGAAGTCAGTTAGATAACACATCTATCAATATATCCTATTTTCCCATTGAATCAAATACTATAGACAATGCTGCTAGTAGGAATATAACAGATACCATAAAAATGCCAATTGCCTGGAAAATACTGTTTGCAGTGTTGCTGTAGCCGTGTAGTCAGGATATTACAGAGACAAGGTGGGTGAGTATGGTGGGCTTCACTCGCCTCCTTGTGGATTATCTCCACTCAGGTCTGATGCCCCCTTCCTTGCACCATGGCCCCTCTCTCTCCGGGCTCAGGATACTACTTCTTTGTGAATCAGCCCCTCCAGCGAAGTCACTCTACTCCTCCCCTTCTGAGGTAACAAAGTCTCTCCAGACCAGCTTGTGCAGTTGGCATCTCCTCCACTCCTGTGTCATTTCCCAGTGGCTGGTAGGAGAACCCAGGCCTGCCCTCTACACCGGGTTCCATCCTAGGGACCCTACAACAAACAGCCCAGGTCTGCATAGTCCTACCCCTTGCTGCTGTTTCCCTGGGCTTCTTCTTAATTAGCCCTCACAGGCTTCCTTTCCCCACAACTCCTCTGGGATTTACCCTTCTGTTAGGGCTGGAAACCCAGGGCTTATTCTTCCTCCTGGGTTTTCACCTCTCTTCCTCTCTGCTCCCAGGGATTGACTGCAGGCCCTCTCCCTGCAGCCTCCTTCTGCTGCAAACTTTCTGGTTTTATAATCCAGCCTATTCCAGCCCAGCTGGGTTTCTTGTTCAGTTAGGCCTGGCTGTCCCTCCAGATGCAGCCAGGTACCCTGGCCCCTCAGGTCCATGTTAAACCTTTCCAGGCATATGTGGAGTAGGCACCCCATCACAGTGAGGTAATAGCTTTTATTGGACCAATTTCTGTTGGTGAAAGAGAGAAGCTTTCAAGATACTCAGAGCTCCTCTTCAGATCTTGAAAAGGTACTCAGAGTGTCACAGGTAAATACAAGGTGGACAGATTGTTCCATAACCCTGCAATAACAACAGATGCAAAACCTGCAGACATATCTCCAGTGCTACAGTGATCTGTATCCCCCACAACACACATTTTAAGATGCATGAGTCCCACATGTACCTATCACAGCATATGGTGTACCTCATATAGTGCACTAAATACCCCAATTACAACTATGTGGGTAAAACCAGACACTTGCTACATTCTCAGATGAATTCACACAGAAAAATGATAAAAGACAAAAATACCATATCACCCATGGGCAAACACTTTTCACAAAACAATCACTCATCTGACCTCTCAGTCCTCATCCTCAAAGGAAATCTGCACAACACTTTCAAAAGATGAAGCTGGGAACTTAAATTCATAACTTTGCTAGACACTAAAAATCATGGTCTTAATAAAGATATTGGATTTTCTAGTTTATTACAACAATCTGTAATCCACACAGCCCCTTTTTTGTCCTATGACTGCAGAGGTGTTAAGTGACTACTTCACCTTGAATGGTCTCTTACAATGTGTGTTAACCACTTACACTAAACAATCTGTTCCACCTTGTATTGAGCGGTGACCCTCGGAGTACCTTCCCCAGACCTGAAGAAAAACTCTGTCTAGTTCAAAAGCCTGTGTCCTTCACCAACAGAAGTTGGTTCAATAAAAGATATTACCTGACTCACCTTTTTTCTGGAAAATACTGTGAAGAAACACAGTAGCTTTATATTAAAGCTATGCATCAACATAGCTCAATCAACAGATATGGGATTGATGCAGGAATTACTGAGTGCAATTCTATGGCCTGTGTTGTGCAAGAGGTCAGAGTAGATTATCATAATGGGGTGTTCTTGCCTTAAAACCTCTGAACAAGTAATGTAGAGACTTAGGGGCAGATTTCACTAACGTTGGTGTAAATCAGAAGTAACTCTATTGAAATTAATGTAGTTACACCAATGTAGCATCCATATAAGGGACAGGAGAATCAAAGCACTTATCCAGTGAGAGCAAACCATACTTTTTATCTTAAAAAAGGAAAGCAAATTCTATTGTACATTTTAGCATTGTGATTGTAGGAGAGCACAATATTGTATTTTAAATGACATTTCTGTTTTACGCATTGAGGATTTGATTTTGCAGCTCTCACTCACCATGACTAGCTTAGTTGCACAAACAATCCAACTGTAGTCAGTGGGACAATTTGCATGAATAAGCACTATTCAAAGTGAATAAATGTGACAGAATTGGGCCCTGAAACTATTAATTCTAGTTTCATCAAATGGAAACAATGTTCAGACAGTGAGAATGATTTATATAATAGTTACTTTCATGATGTCTTACCTAATCCTTCATTCTCCTGAACTTCAAATATAGTCAAAGCATTCTGGCACACAGGAGGATTATCATTAATGTCTTCAACCTGAACGAAGATTGGCAAAGGCCGGTCCAGTTCCTCTCCTCCTTCATCTTTTGCAGTTGCAAAGAATGAATACTACAATGATAATATTGCAATTAGGAATAATAAACGCAAGAACTATAATAGCTTCCATTTAAAGGGATCGCAATGAAAACCTTGCTACCAAATGAAAGCTCTTTCTGTATGTCTTAATAACATTTTCATCTATTTTAATAATAGTTACTTATAGGCTCTTACATGGTACCTATTACCATGTTATCTGAATGCCTCACAATTCATCAATGCATTTATTCTCCCAACACCCAGGAGAAGCAGGAAAACATTGTTCTCTCCATTTCACTGATGAGTAACTCAGATACAGATAGGTGAAGTGCACAAGACATCTGTGCGAGAGCTGAAACAGAATCTATGGGTGACATCCTAGCATCAATGAAGTCAATGGCAAAACTCCCATTGATTTCAAGGGGTTGGGATTTCACCCTATATACCTCTACCTCAATATAACGCTCTCCTCGGGAGCCAAAAAATCTTACCGTGTTATAGGTGAAACCGCGTTATATCTAACTTGCTTTGATCCATCAGAGTGCGCAGCCGCGCCCCCCCGGAGCACTCCTTTACGCATTATATCCGAATTCGTGTTTTATCGGGTCGCGTTATATCGGGGTAGAGGTGTATCTCCATCTAGTCCCAGGCCAGTGTCAGTTACAACCACAAGACTATCGTTCCTCTCTGTGGCCACAATTTAGTAAGGAATTTAAGAATGTGCCTAACTTTAAGCATATGATTAGTCGCATAGAAGTGTTTAAAGTTAGGCACCTGCTTATATTCTTTGCAGAATTAGGGCTTATAACTGTATTCTTTCCTGGAAATACTTATTCTACCTTCAGTGAGAAGTAGGCAAATGATCACGGTTTTATTCATTAAGTCTCTTTTTCATGCCCCTCTTGATGATGCATTGCTGTGAGGTCAGCAAATTCCCAGGCAAATGCTGACTGTACAGTTAGAGAAAACAAACTGAGAAATACTATGGAAGGTACCATTTTTAAAATTAAACACAAAACACATAATGGTGATGGAGATCAAATCCCTTTAGATATGCTGACTGGTCACTATGTAGTATTTTAGCAATTCTTTCAACACCACAAGAAGGGAGATTTATAGCCTGAAAGCTTATAAATTATACAATGTATTTATTGCCCCATAAAAAGCATGGCATTATTTTCCTTGTCCAGCAATTCTTTTTCATAAAGAGAATATGTTTAATACCAAAATAGACTCACTTTAATTCAATGATGACCCCTAATGTCAGCATCGCAGACTATTCCTGGGGCGAAGTTAAAATGCAGCTCTTCAATTTTGTATTTGTTCAAGATGACAGGCTAGATCCTGTCATCATGGGAATGTCTACACTGCCATTAAAAACCCCTGGCTGGCCTGTACCAGCTGACTTGGGCTCACGAGACTCAGGCTAAGGGGCCGTTTAATTGCAGCGTAGATCGGGCTGGAGCCTGGGTTCAAGGACCCCGTGAGGTGGGAGGGTCCCAGAGCTCAGGCTGCAGCCCAAGCCCAACCATCTACACTGCAATTAAACATCCCTTAGCCCGAGTCAACAGGCACAGGCCAGCCATGGGTTTTTAACTGCAGTTAAAAACTTCGTGTCTTCAGTTCCAGTCACAGGCACCAACTTTCCACTTTCCCCGCTCCACCCTGAGGCCCCACCCCCACTCGGCCCCTTCCCCCAAAGCCCCACTCTCACTCCACCTCTTCCAGCCCCAGCTCCTCCCCCTCCCTTCCAGCACCTCCCACCCGCCACTGAACAACTGATTGGCGGTGAGTAGGAGGCGCTGCGAGGGAGGGGGAGGAGCTGATCAGCGGGGCCCACCAAACAGCTGATCGGCAGGTGGCTGGTGGGTGCTCTATTTTTTTCCAGGGGTGTTCCAGCCCTGGAGCATCCCCGGAGTCGGCGCCTATGATTCCAGTCCACCAGCACAAAACAGTCATAAGGCTGGTGCATACAGCTGTCTCATTATTCCCCCAGCATGGGGGAAACCCCAGGTGGTATCAGGTCAGCATAGCAGCTCCTGTGCCCAAACCCCCTTTCCCACTCTCCTCTCTAGCATAGGACCTATGGGCCGAGACAAGGGAGCTTAGCCAAAGGGCTGCTGCACTCTAGTGAACCCCAGCTGCTAGACAGACCTCTTAAAGCCACTGACAACTGGCACAACTTGGAGCAGCCCTGGAATTACAGTTGCTGTTCAAATTTAAAGTGTTCTTTGTATGAACACTTGCTTTTAATTAGTGAAGCACACGCATGTGTGTGCTGTTAAATCTTAGCCCTAGCTGATGTAGGCTACACAGAATATACATGACTAATTTCTTTCCTCTTTGTGGAAAGAACCTGTAGGAATGTATCTGAAGAGAGAGGGAGAGTCTGATAACATCTGTTGTTGGGTAAACTCTTCATCATCTTTACAGTAAGTTCATTTCTTTTGTTTTGCCTATTGTGAAGAGATGCCTCCCCACCCCACCTCTTGGAGAAGAAAGGCAGGAAGACTTGAGAGAGCTAAGAATTCCACCCACCAGCAAAGCCACAGTCCGCCACTCGATCAGGTATTATAACACTGTCTCTGTACATAGCACATGTTCTGTGCAATTCAGGATAGGCTGTGAAAACTGCAATAACTACAGAACTCGTGTTGCTTTAGAAAGAAATATTATAAAGTGCAGAATTAATGGCTGTTGGGTGGATGAATGTAGTGTGGTGTGATGGGCATGCCTGCTGGTAAATTGCCTGAGAGTCCATGTCTATCAAGTCACTCAAATTCATCCAGAAACCACATCAAATTAAACATATCTATCCTCTTTCTCCTCCCTCTCCCACCACTAACTCTCCTACATTTACATGCCCAGCCACTATTGAGTCTCAGACTTTGGGCTACTGCATCAGTCAGGTTTCTCATGTTTACTTACCAATTCTTTTTCTTCCCTATCCAAAGGTTCAGTCACATAAATCGTCCCATTCTGATCAATCATAAATGGGAACCTGGGTAGCCTCTCCTTTTGCAAAAGGTCATATTTTGCACCTGGCTCATTCCAGTGCACCTAAAATCCCCAAAATGAGTTAAGACAAAGCATTAAAAGTGTGGACTGAGATGTAACTGGTTGAAGCGCTGGGAATAAAAAGGAAAAGATAGATTTTCTGTTTTGCACATTATTTTATTTTAGGTCATAAACCTAACCATTTGGCAGGCCTTGGAACTGGGACTCCGAGGCAACAGATGATGGTCCCAGCTCTGCCACTGGTCTGCTGAATGACCTTGGACAAGTCACTCTCTTTGCCTCAGTTTCCTTATCTGTAAAATGTGGATAATAACACTTACCTCCTTTTAAAAGCACTTTGAGATCTACAAATGAAAAGTGCTGTGTAAGAACAAGGTATATTATTACAGTATTGTAATGGCATCATGCTAATTTACAGCATCTTTTTGTACCAGCCAACTTCTGTGTTTTTCCTCTTCAGCTTTAGTCACCTAAGCAGTTTGGTTTCACAGATGGAAATGTAGAGTGGCAAGTCAAATCTTGGAGGGAGGGCGGGAGAGGTGATACACATAAAATTGTCTGCCTGGTCTGGCACATAGTCTGACCTCCCAGGGACTTTAGGGGCTGAACCACTACTGTTTCCTCATGGAGGGGGTGAGGGTGGGTGAGCATAACCAACCCTGCAACTGAAGAAGTTGGAGAATATTCCCTAAGGGGAACTTGAGAGAGTTTTCCTCCCTGCTGGGCACCCTCCCATGGTTTGTCTGTGAGAGAGGCAATCAAGCCCTACATTTGCTATTCCCAGTGGTAGTACCTAACACTACTACTATTTTTCCCAACTGTTGTATTCCCCATCTGTAAAAATTCTCCCTGCATTCTTTAAAAGACTAATTCTCTATTACATCAATGAGCTCTTGCTTTCGTAATTTATATTGTGCCAAACAGCCTTGGAATGAGTATTCTTTCTGTTCCTTTGAGTTTTCTATACATCAGCAGAATTCCTTATGCATTGCCTGCAGTTCATAGAATATACCAAGACTAGCACTTTCTGTAAGCTTGAGTGGGAAAATCCTTGTGTCACTGTAACATTGATATTGCTCTGGGCTGTACCTTAATCATCTCCCTAGCATCTATTTCATAATAAGTATATTATAGGGAAATCGACACTAACGCCCTCTTCCAGTTTATGTAAAATATGCCCAAGGGGCCAAATCCTGAAATCCATATTCCATTTT
The DNA here is from genome assembly GCF_011386835.1 of Chrysemys picta bellii. NCBI lineage: Eukaryota > Metazoa > Chordata > Testudines > Emydidae > Chrysemys > Chrysemys picta. Next base: position 248,080,664 of record NC_088792.1, read on the forward strand.
TACTCAGTCCTTCCTCAGCCTAAACTCCCATGGACTGCAATATCCAACATGGAAGATGTACCAAAGTCTTGATAACTGGAAGCAGTTCCTGCAGCTGGTAGGGAACATTTAAGGCTTGTAGATGCACTGACATTAGTCATTTCTGTGATTTCTATATCCTACCTGCGTGATAGAAACGGGATGAGGCTCAGTAGAGTTTTCTTTGATAGATACTTTCGGAGGTGCCTTCCAAAGGTTCTCCTTCACAGTTATTTCCACGTCAGTGTTACTGGTTAAAGCGTTCTCTGACATTCCTGCCAAATCCTTCACTGTGACAACAAGGGTGAACATAACCTGCGTTTGGGGATTTAATAAATGAGAACCTAGAGAACAAAACAAAGAGGCATGAGAGAAACTTAGCAAAAGCTCTGTTACTGGTTCATTGTTTAGCTGCAGAGAAATCCCAACCTCTGCTTTGTATGCATCCATTGCTTTTACAACTGTTAGTCTAGGCTTCTCTTCATGAACTTAAAGATGATCCTCTGTGTTGGAACTTGGGAAACAGGCGAAAGCGGCATTCCAAGAGAGGCAATGGGTATTAACTAGTACAGATAATGTTTTAGGATCTGATCAAATCCCATTGAAGTCAGTGGAAGTCATTCCATTGATTTCACTTGGAGTTGAATAAGACTCTTAGGCTACGTCCTCACTACAGGGCGGGGGTCGATTTAAGATACGTAAATTCAGCTACGTGAATAGTGTAGCTGAATTCGACGTATTGGAGCCGACTTACCCCACTGTGAGGACGGCGGCAAATCGACATCCGCAGCTCCCCGTCGACGGCGCCTACTCCTACCTCCGCTGGTGGAGTAGAAGCGTCAATTCGGGGATCAATTGTCGCGTCCAGATGAGACGCGATAATTTGATCCCCGAGAGATCGATTTCTACCCGCCGATTCAGGCGGGTAGTATAGACCTGCCCTTAGCCTGCTACATTGCTTCAATTTCCTGAAAAAGTTGAGAACTACAATTTTAAGAGATACGCTCTCAGAAAAAAAAAATTAAAAATCAAATGCAGAGTTGCATAGTTGGAAATACACCTGTTCATGACAAATTCTTAAACTAGTACTGGTTCCAGCATATTTAGATTGTAATCTCATTAAGGCATGGACCATCTCTTTGTTCTGTGTTTGTACAGCACCTAGCACAATGGGATCCCAGACACTACCAAAATAAAAAATAATTAATAATAGCAATAACAGCAAATGAGACTATAGTTCCGAAAATAGCTCCCATTGACTTCATTTGGAATCACAAATCCTCCATACCTCTCAGTATCAGGGCAGGCCTTTAATAAATATGTCCCATGGGCTAACTTTATTCTGGGGATTGGTTGGAAAGGAGCTTTCTTCTTTTATCTTGATTCAAGTCACTCCTAGACCCACTCCTTCCACAATGATCACAAGAAGAGGCTTAAATAAATAGCTAAGGAAAACCCCTCCTAAATTATCTCTCTTCTGGGATTCCCTGTGCTCTCTGTTTTTAGTCTATAGACTCTTCAAATCAGGAAGTAACTGTTGTTATTATTTTGCGTCACATACAGCATGGAACTCGTGGTCGGTGCTTAACATACAAACAATAACAATACTAATGGTAATTTTACATACCACGCTCAGTTGTTGAGATTGCTCCAGTTACGTTATCAATCTGAAAAAGCATCTGCTTATAAGGGTCGGGGAAATGGTGGAGAATGTTGTAAAACAGCTGTGCATTGGGAGTGGTAGGATCATCACGGTCAGTGGCATTGACATACAGGAAGGGTTTGCCTGTTTGGATGTAGAAGAAAAGCCAGTAGAGAATGGAGAAAGGGCCTTGATTCTCTAATCCATACATGTGGAGCTCAGGTGTGGGGGAGAGGAGGAGACCCACAGGGATGTGCTTGCCAGCTCTCTGATTCAGGACCTCACATGCCCTGTACAAGTTAGGGTTGCACAGAGCAGCCTTAATTTACATCATTGGCATAAGTAAGGTCCCTCTGTGAACCTTGCCCCCCTGACACGCCCCTGACATGCTGCCGCTTTTCTCTTACACAAGGTGGGGACTGGCTGATGCAGGGTGTGGCAGTGCCATCTCAGCCAGCTTTCCACCTGCACAGAGTTCCTTGGGAAGGTGGAATTCTCTGACAACTCTCTTTGGTTAGTTTAGGGCCACATTGTGGTGCTTCTGCAAATAATCCATCACAGAGTGTATAGAGAACATGCAACACTGTCACTGCATTTAGAATTGTTACCATTAAAGAGGCTGCTCTACACTAGAGCTGGTCGCAAGTTGGGATTTTGGTTTCATGGGAAATGTTGACATAGCAAAATTTGATTTTGTTCCAGAACAAAAAGAAATACTTTTGAAATTTCCTGCAAAATGGCAATTCAAAAAAAATCATTTGGGAAAATGTAATTTGGGAAAAATTTCACATCACAATGAAATGTCTTTTGAAGTATTTTTTTTTCCATTTCTACATTTTTATTATTTGTACATTATTTAATGACATGTCAGTGGTAATAGTGCATAGTATGACATACCATAACATACCCAATCATGTCCTAATATAACATGACGTCTTTTTTTTTAATTAAGGGCAGATGCTACTTAGTACAGATTGAAACATTTTAGTTTATTTTTGATCAAAGTGTCTCCTACTTGTAACAAAACATAACATAAAAACAGCCGTACTGGGCTAGACCAATGGTCCATTTAACCCAGCATCCTGTCTTCTGACAGTGGACAGTGCCAGGTGCTTCACAGAGCATGAACAGAGCAGGGCAATTGTTGAGTGATCCATCCCCTGTCATCCAGTGCCAACCCCAAAGCATGGGGTTATGTCCCTGACCATTTTGGCTGATAGCCATTGATGGACCTATCCTCCATGATGTTATCTAATTCTTTTTTGAACCCACTTATACTTTGGCCTTTACAACATTCCCTAGCAACAAATTCCACAGGTTGACTGTGTGCTGTGTAAAGAAGTACTTTTTTGTTTGTTTTAACCTGCTGCCTATTCATTTCATTGGGTGACCCGTGCTTCTTGCAGTATGCTAAAGAGTAAATAACACTTCCTTATTTACTTTCTCCACACCATCCGTGATTTGATAGACCTCTATCATATCCCCCCTTAGTCGTCTCTTTTCTAAGCTGAACAGTCCCAGTCTTTTTAGTTTCTCCTCATAATGAAGCTGTTCCATTCCCTTTATCATTTTTGTTGCCTTTCTCTGTACATTTTCCAATTCTAATTTATCTTCTTTGAGATGTGGTGAACAGAACTGCATGCAGTATTCAAGATGTGGGTGCACCATGAATTTAGATAGTGGCATTAAGATATTTTCTGTTTTATTATCTATCCCTTTCCTAATGGTTATTAACATTCTATTCGCTCTTTTGACTGCCACTGTACACTGAGCAGATGTTTTCAGAGAACTATCCACGATGACTCCAAGATCTCTTTCTTGGAGCTAATTTAGACCCCAACATTTTATAAGTATAGTTGGGATTATGTTTTCCAATGTGCATTAGTTTGCATTTATTAACATTGATTTTCACCTGCATTTTGTTGCCCAGTCACCCAGCTGTGTGATAACCCTTTGTAATGCTTCGCAGTGTTTTAGACTTAACTGTATTGAGTAATTTTGTATCATCTGCAAACTTTGTCACTGTTTACCTCTGTTTACAAAACAATTTGACCCTTTTCACTACAATACAAACAACAGACACTTTTAATTTTTTCAGTCTGTGTTATGTAGCAGTTGCCATAATTTTTTAAAAATAAAATATTTGACTATTATATTGTCAAAATATGACATGAAAATATATGATGTCATATTATGCACTATTACCACTGACATTCATTAAATAATGTAAAAATAATTTTAAAATGAAAAACATAAAATAAAGTTCAAAATAAAAATTTCATTTTGAAACTACATTTTTTAATTTTTCCAAAACAATTTTTTTTTTCAAATGAAAAAATTTTGCTTTGGGAAACATTTTTCTTGCAGGAAATTTCATTGAATTTGATATGATTTTATGAAAATTTTCAGTTCAATCAAAATAGCATTTTCTGATGGAAAAATGGTTGAACAAAAATTTTCAGACATGCTATATAATAGACCTTCTTGGTGAAAAGCATAATGTGGAACATTAAGAGATAGTGGAGAGTATATCGAAGCATGGAACTGTGAACAAACTTTTAAACTTTAATTGTTGATCCATTCAACCAATAAAAAACGCTATCACCTGGATGAACTGCAAATATACTCAAGAACTATTGCATTTCTTTCTTGCCTGCTCGAGCCACAGATTCCTATACTTTACTAAAAGCTCCTTTTTTGTTCCATGATCTGAGGGCATGTCTACACTTACCTCCGGAGTGATCGATCCAGCAGGGGTTGATTTATCGCGTCTAGTGAAGACGCGATAAATCGACCGCCGAGCGCTCTCCCGTCGACTCCGTTACTCCATCGGAGCGAGAAGCATAGGTGGAGTCGACGGGGGAGCGTCAGCAGTCAATCTACCGCAGTGAAGACGCCGCAGGAAGTAGATCTAAGTACATCGACTTCAGCTACATTATTCACATAGCTGAAGTTGCGTAACTTAGATCGATTCCCCCCAATCTGCCCAGTGTAGACCAGGCCATAGTGTTAATAGCTGGTTATATCTCTTTTTTTATTCTCTTGGCTCTTATCACTGTTTTCCATACCTTTATGACTTCTAAATTGGTTTACTGCAATCTACAATACAAAACTACTTGGAAACTACTGATGGTGCAGCCCACTTTCTGGGCAGAGTTTTGCCACAGGAAATATAAAGCACCAATTATCTAACAAATCTAGTGGCATCTTTTTCCCCCCCTCTATGGTGATCTATAAAGACCTAAATAATTTAGATCCCTTGTAACACCTACTTTCAGTGTGATCTTGGGCATGTTTTTTAACTTCTTTTAGCTTCAGCTTCTGTCTGCAGTGCACAATAGGGATAGTGATATTTACTTACTAAATAATGTTTGTAATATGGTAAGTTCTGTGAAACATTTCAGCTGTGATAGACACACATCACTCTGTTTACCTATGTGCTATTTGTATTATATTGTACCCAGTCATGTCTTTAGTTTGTCACATCCTTTTTGACAAGGTGCTATTCTTTGTTTAGCATTTTCAATCTACTATATTGCACATCCTCATTAAATTGCACAGTATACATTTTAAATAGTAACAATAATAATATTAATTATTAATGATAATGGCCTTTACCTGGACGGGAATTCTGCCATACTACTCCAAAGTATTTTGACTTCTCAAACTTTGGTGGGTTGTCATTAATATCCTGAACATTGATAGTAATAGAGTAGGGACCTTTCTCTTTCTGTCCCATTACATTCAGAGCCTCCACCTAATATTGAAAAGCAAAAGAAATGGCCAGGAAAGATTTTCACTTAAGTGAGTTGGAAAATTCAGCATGTTAAAGCTGAAGAGTAAAAATGGCCTGAACCTGATCATTTTCATGTGAAGATGAAACTACATAACAGTCATGACAGCAACTGCTGAGACACACTCAATAAATCTTGGTACCACCTCATTTCAAAGTGAGTTTCACTGGAATGGAGCATCATTAGCATACACCCTTATTATAGTTGTTTTATTTTAAGCTTCATTAGTCGTGACACTGTTCATCGGATGATTTTCATTGCACAGTATACAAACATTATAAAGTAGCCCCTGATGTTAGTGACCTGTTTCAGTAGCAGTCTGATCTTCATGGTGGAGACCAGGTAGGTCTTAGGTCTGGAAGGTGCTGGACCAGGGCAGAGTGCTCAGGACCTTTCAGAAGCGACTCCTTAATGCTTTCCCTCTTCATATAGAAATTGATGTTTTCCATACCACAATGACAAAAGCATGAGTATGTGTCTGCGTGAGTATGCTATTCTACAAGTGGCCAGAAAAAGTAAACTGAGCCACAGGGTCAGTCTAAGGAATTAGCCACAGCACAGTGTGTTAGCAGAGCTCTCCAGGGATTTTCCTTTGCATAAACATTTTTGAGATTTTGGCATTTTTGGGGGTGGGGCGGGGCAGGTTTGGGAGGGGAGAGGTTCATTCTGAAAAATCTCAAAAACAAATTGTGGAAAGGAGACTGGAAAAATTCCACTGTGGTAGAACCAAAGCAGAATGTTTTGGCTTGTCAGCTGCCTGCCTAATTTTTAAAAAAGCAAACTGAAAAAAAAAATTCCCTCATATGGCATCAGTCTGACACCCACATTAGTCATTGACTAAATTGGAAACTTATGTCCCCAGCACAGACTTTTGCCACTTGAGCTAACAGAGTAATTGATAGCAAAGTAGGTTGTCATTCTCTCCATGAGCCAGCACTGGAGAGGGATGAGACAACACTTTGCCAGAGGGTTTCACAGATATTTGCTTATAGCAGAGGAATGGTGAGACTCCAGGAACCTTTGGTTCCATTCCAGGCTCTGGAGGAGAGTGTGCTCTTGTGGACGCAGAATCTCTTCTGCCTGTTTTCCCCAAGCTTCCCCCCTTCTGCCCCATACTCTCCAACCTGTACCTATCCCAGTCTTGTCTTTTCTCCAGCCCTGCCTCTTTGTCCAAGTCCCATTCTCCCTGCCTCCCCAGTCCCAGTCTCCACTCTTCAGACTTCTCGTCCCAGTCCAAATTTCCTTGCCTGTCCATTCTTAATCTTCCCCCTCCATGATCCATGTGTAAGTTTCAGTCTCCCCTACCTACTCCCAATATCTCCCTCTCCCTACTCACAGTCTCCTCCCTCAGGCAGTCCCAGTTCCTCATCTGATCTGTCTCTCCCGACATACTTCCTCCCAGTCCCAGTGTCCCTCCCCAGGCTCCTCGTCTAATCTCAGTCTCCCCCACATTCTCTCCTTGGCCCCTAGACCCAGACTCTTTTGCTCAGATAGTCCCAGTTCTCCTCTTGCGCCCAGCTTCTTGTGAGATCTGTCTCCCTTTTCCCCACTTTCCCCCCAAATTTGTTCCTATTCCCAGTCTCCTTGCCCAACCAGTCACAGCCTCCCCTTCCAACTTTTCCAGCCTCTCCACCCAGCTCCCAGTCCCAGTCTCTTTGCCCAACCAGTCTCAGTCTCCCCCTAACTCCCTGTCCCAGTTTCTCTCCCCATCTCCAGTCCCAGTCTTATCAGACTCCTTGGCCCAATCTATTCCATTCACTCCTCCCCCACAATCCAGCTCCTTTCCCCTTTGTATTCAAATTAAACAGCTTCCTCCTCCATGCTGCCTGGATTCCAGGGGCTCAATGAGAGGGCAAGAAAGACAGGCTCCCTGCTGTGAGTTCTGGTGCCTGGCCCCACCCTGCCCTAGAGCAGTAATTACAGGGAAATTACCGGGAAAGTCTGGTTTCACCCCTGTATTGCTGGCCTGGAGCATGTTCAGTCACTCTGGGAGGATGGTGCACGTGGTGTGTGGTCAGCACTAGGAACTGTGAGAGGCTTGAACATGGATGGAATCTTCAGCAATTTTAGCTGCTAAAATGGCAGATGTCTCTACTGAGCATGTGCAAACTGTAACTTTTCAAAGGCTTTTAACTTGTCCAAATTTGGGCAGATTTTCCCGAGGATGACCTAGGGCAAATCTTTGACACAAAAGCTTTCCCCCTGATAAATTTCAAACCCTGCTCCAAAGCGTGGGATCACTAGTGCCGTTCAAAGAAAAGGACGCCAGAAATTTTTAACAATTTTTTTCCCTACCCTTGTTCTTGAAAACAGCTGAACCACTCTGGCTGAAATTAAAAAAACAAAAAATCAGCCCGGGGCAGACACCCAGGATGAAAAATTTCAACCCAGGTGGTTAAAATTGGACCAAGTTATAAGCCACTGAAAACAGGATCTTATCATGGGAAGTGTCAGGCAGCCATAGTAATAAGTGGCTCTACCAGGCCTACAGACATATCTGGATCATTTATAAAAGGTTTATCCAAGTACAAACATTTTCAGTGTCCCAACCCCCTCCTCTGATGACAGTAGCCTTCCACTGTAAAAACGGAAACAAGCACTCAAATAAATGAATATAACATAGCTAGCTGTCCCCAGGCTGCCAGATGAGGAGAAATGTCCTGGAGTCAAACTCTCTACTGGCAATGAATTAGGTGGCAGCAAACAGGTTGGTAGGAAATTTCAACTGACATGTTAGTTTCAAATTTCGGCAAAAAAAGAGAAAAATTAATAACACTCCCCAACTCTTTTTCAACCTGCTCCATTTCTCATTTATTTCACCTGTAGCCTGTGGATTGCTTTGTTTTCCCTGTCTAGAGACCCGTTGAGATACAGATAGCCGCTAGTTGATGCAATCTCAATGACGCCATCTTTTTCACCAGACAGTCTCAAACTGACAGCAGGTGGCTCAATTGTAAACTAGAGAGGAAAAAACAAAAGTCAGGGGAAGAGGTTCCTTTTCAGGAATATTTCAGAGAATTTAACTTTCTTAATTCACAATTTTTTAAATTCATTGTCAACATTGCTCCTTGCTAGAGTGGGCAAATGATATTCAAACTCATTGGTGTTTTTCCTGTCTTAAATTAGTAGATGAATCATTGTTAACATTACTTTCCCAGCTCTAGGATGCAGTAAGGGGGAAAGCAGACATCTGTCTAAAACGGAGGCTGGTCTGAGTACAGGAATGGAAAAAACATAACACACTCATCCTCCGTCTATTTGAGTATTGGCTCTGCCATTCATCTTTCACTAGAAACAAAGCTCGTGACAGTTGGAATGACTATCACTGTGGGTAAAAGGAATCTCTAAAGAAAAGGAAATCAGGTAGAATGCAGTTCACAGATTCATAGATTCACAGGCCAAAAGGCCCACTGTGATAATCTAATCTGACCTGTTGTATAACACAGGCCATAGAATTTTCCCCAAATATTTCCTTTTGAACTAGAGCATATCTTTTTAAAAAAACAACCAATCTTGAATTCAAAATCGCCAGTGATGGAGAATCCACCGCCACCCAGGGTAAGTTGTTCCCATGGTTAATTACCCTCACTGTCAAAAATGTAGATGTTATTTCCAGTCTGAATTGGTCGTGTTTCAGCTTTCAGACATTGGATCTTGTTACACCTTTGTCTGATGGACTGAACGTGAACTGCATGTAATTTCTTAAGTTCATTCTCTAGGAATGCTGATTATAGCAATAGACTATTTTAGATTTATCCTCTTGGAACTCATTTGATAGAGGCTGATGCTTTAAATTTTATCAGCAGGCACTTAAATTATCAGATAATAAAAGTCAAAAGTTTCTATCATAACACATCTTGGGGTTGCTTTTCCTACTGAAATCAACAGCAAAACTCTCATTGATATCCATGAGCATAGGATGGGTCTTTTGAACAAAGAGCTAACACTCAGAGTTAATGATTACCTGGTATATTACATGAATTCCAATTGTACCTTCTGATACAGAGAAAGTCATGTCTTGCAGAGGTCCACTGGCATACAATTCATTTATACCATGGCACGTAGCCTGTGCAGGAGGGAAGTAGAGGAGATGATCAATATCTTTTCTATGCTAGCTGTAATTCAACAGTGGCCCTAGCATCACTGCAGTATGAAAAAGAAGCTTTTAAAAAAAAAATTTGCACTAAAATAACGTGAAGTGAACAGTGGTGAGAATGGCTGGCTTTTAATGTCAATTTTTAATGTGTTTTGAATTATTTTTAATGCTGGTTTTTAATGTAGATCCATTTTTTTTAAATTGATATCATTTTTTTAAATTCTATTTCAAAACAAATATTTAAATGCTGCCTTTTTCCAAAGTAAATATATTACTTAATTAAATGTCACATGCTCAGCTTGCAAAAGGAACCAATTTGTGTGCACAAAAGGACTGAGGGCTAGACTGAGACCATACATCTAGTCAGAGCTGTAACTAGGCATTTTAGCACCTGGAGTGAGCAAGCATATTTGCGCCCCCTAGAAGCAATGTGTGGCAGGACATGCAGGGTCACCCCTCAGATTTCTGCTTCCGTTTAGCACAGAGGTTTTCAAACTGTGGGGCACACCCACCTACGGGGCGCACCCCACAGTTTGAAAATGGTTGCCTCTTGCTAGGAGCCAGCAGATCAGAAGCTGATGGGAGCCACCTGGCCTGCTCAGGCCCCTGGTTCTTCATGCCCGCCCTGCCCTGCTCTCCGAGCCAGCCACCTCTGTATGGGTGGGTGCTCCCCAAGCATGGCGGGCAGCACAGCTCTGAGCTGTGCCCCTGACACACTCCTACCTCTCCCCCACAGAGCCCAGCTGCTATGAGATGCTCCGCAATGGGCTCACTCGCCGCTGCGGAGCAGCAGCAGAACAGGGACAGTAGCTGGTTCAAGAGGCCATCACCAGCCGGCATTGGGCTCCTTCAGCATGAGAAGCCAAGGGCCCAAGTGGGCCGGGCATCTCCCAGTAGCTTCCAATCTGCCGACTCCTGGGAGGAGGTGACAGTTTTCAAACTGTGCTAAATGGAAGGCAAACATCTTGGGGTGGGGGGAGATGTCCCCCCCCCCCCACACACACACACACGCACACACACATACTGCCCCATTTTCCCACCCCTGCACCTTTGCACCCTGGGCAGCTGTCTCACTTGCCCCTCCCCAGTTACAGCCCTGTGTCTAGCCCCCTATAAGGGACAGCAGATAGCTGTGCTGCCCTAAGAGCAGCTTACTTTCATTCTGACCGGCATCCTGGAGGCTCTGCCCACTCCTGGCTAACATGCCTGTGGTATTGGGGGCGGGAAGGGGCTGGGGTGCCTGCTCTTCCATCTCCTCCCAGAGTGCTCATGCAGGGAATTGGGGATCAGGGCTTATGCCCCTGACTCCTCTGCTTGTCCATGTAAGGGCAAGTGACAATCTTGCCCAAAATATGTCAGTTGGTTGAGCTGAAAGCAGAGCGGGCCAGGGCCTAACAAGTTTCCAAAGGGTGGTTCTTAACTACAAACAGTGAGGAAAAATGATTTTCCAAATGATGACCAATACCCTTCACAGTGTGTGCCTGTGAATTCGGTCACCTGATTTCTGATATTCATATTCTTTTTTTCTTCTTATTCAAAACTGACTTGTCTTCATGTCACTGGCTGACAAACCTAGATTACAGCCTGTACAGCGATAGTCTTCCCTATGTACTTCACTACTAAGAACATAATGTAAATACACTGGAGTAGTTATTGTCTTTTTAATGGGATTGACGTTCATTGTAAACATCAGTGTTCCAGCACAACTGTTGTGGTTATGACCAAAGCTCCCTAGGAGTGGACATGCTGTTCGAAGTTTGCTTCCTGCTCTAATATCTTGCTGTGTTATTAAAAACATTAAATAAAACCGGTTTTCTGAAGCAGCTTTTAACATATACACATTAATGTTTCAGTAAGCTCCAAAATTTACAGAACATTTTTAAAAAGTGCTTTTAATGGATTAATAATGTGCAAACATTAAGAATATCCATAGTGCAAGTCATTTCCTTCCCATTAACTTTCTTTTAGTTTTGCCAGGGAAAACACAGAACAACAACTGATCATTGTTAATACAATTTCCTTAATAAAAACATAACACCATGGTAGTTGTTTATATGAAATTACACACAAAAAACTATGTTAAAAGTTACTCAAAAGTTAGGAACTGCCAGAATAAAGGTTGTCTGGCAACCATGATTCAACTCCTTTGTGCATATGCATTATGATGGCCTCTAATTAATTTCATGATTACATACTGTTTTTTCCACAGGACCCTGCCTCTTTCAGTGCACTGGCTGGATCTGCTTTGGGGATGAATCAAGGTTGTATAGGGAAGGTGGCTGTTGTCTGTGGGACTCCCTGACTCATTTGTTGCAGAAGTTGGAAAGTGTGTAGTGAATGAGGCAGAGGATTAGGGTCTCATAATTAAGGCAGTCGAATGCCACCCTTGAAAACTGGATTCTAGCCCTGCCTCTGCCACACAATTCCCATGTGAGGCTAAACAAGTCACTTAAACCAAACTTTTCACAGGTGGTCACTAATTGCATGTTCATCATTTTCTGGGTGCCCAACTTGAGACTCTGGGGCTTGACTTTCAGAGGTGCTGAGCACTCACAGCTGCAACTGAAGTCAGTGGGAGCTGTGTTTTGATTGTATTAAGTTCTACGTAATGCTAAGTATTCTGAAAATATAGGTCCTAAGTATCTCAAATTGGACACCCAAAATTAGTGGAGACTTTAACCTTAATCTCTCTATGCCTCAGCTCTTCATCTGTAAAGCCACCACACCTCACAGGGGTGTTGTGAAAATAAATGAATTAATGTTTGTGAAGCATCAGTGCCATAGAAAAGCCCATGAGAAAATTAATAATTCTGTCTTCAGGGCAGAGTTTGAAGATTGAGGATAAATCAAAATATTGAATAGCTGTTCATTAAGTAGGCACAGGCCATCCTATGCATTGAATGAGGCAGGAAAATAGTACGGATCGTGTAATTAAAGATTGCATCATAATGCTACTGGAATAAAATCACTTTTATTCCAGATCAGTGTGTCCACATGTGGAATTATACCAGCATAGCTATAGTGGTATAATTATACTGCTATGTTCTGCTGGTCATTTTCCCTGTGGAGATAAGCCTGATGAGTGAAACTTGTCTGTTGGATGCCTTCCATCATAAATAAGATCCAGTCCTTTGTGGAGAAATTCACAACAGAAATCCAGAGTCACAGGGCTAGAGACACAAAGGGATTTAGGTGACTAACTGCGGCAGTAGGTGCCTATGTCCAAATGTAGATCCTTAAAACCCCCGCTCAGCTGCCACCTAACCCTGTAGGCACCTAAAGTAGCTAAGCACCCAAATATCTGCCATAATGCCCCCCCCCACACACACATCTGGAACTGTCAGTGAGCATGCACACAGCTCCCGGAAATAAATTCTGACACCAATCTCATACCTCATCCCAGGTGGAATCCTCAGACTAAGTGTTCCCTGCCTATCTTGCCTGCAGGGCCCAATTCCACAGGCATTCTGAGATGTAGGCTCTCAGTTTCATATCCCCCTCTTCATGATTTGCTCCCACATCTCCCAGGAGAGCACCCTAACCACTGAGCTATGGGATATTCTGGGGTGGGGCTGTTTCTCTCAATCTCTCCCCTTGAAATTGTTCCACTTTGTATTAATAATTATATAGTCATTAGAACAAGGACGTGAACTTATGTCTCCTGCAGCCTACATGAGTACCCCAACCCCTAGGCTATAGCACTGGTGTCATGCTCTCTGGCCCACTGAATATTTAATTATTTATACAAAGTGGACCAATGCTGAGCCTAAGTTCCCTTCGTGGATCTAGCCTCTGGGTATTATGCAGCAAAGTGCAGCCGTGTTAAAGACAAGTGTATTCAAAGTACATGCTTCCATACTTACTTTCGAGGGAAAGACTTTATACAAGCTATGACAGAGGACTTGCAAGGCTCAGTACAGTTTACCATGAAGTGCTATTGTGCTGTGCTTCAGGTGAAGTTCAGTTGACATTGGATCCTACTGTGAGAGAATGATGACCATGGAGCTGTCACCTTTACTTACATAGTGTTTGTGCCCTATTGGGCAAGTCGGCTCAGGGAGTTCAGAAGGGCTTTTCAAGAAGTAAGATCCCTCTCAACAAGAGCAAAGGAGGCAGAATCCGGCCTTATAGATTGTAAACTGGTTTTTTTGTATTATTATTATTGTTGACCATTGGTTTTGGAGGGATTTTACTTTGTCATGTTTTATAAGTTGATGTGTCTATTCTGAAGGAACAAAGGCTAATATTGTTCAGTCTAACTGTAGGGTTCAAAGTTTAGCTCTTGTATCAAGCAACAGCTATCTCATCCTGTCAATTAAAACTGCTTTATGTGAGCCATAAACATTTCCTAATGCATGAGTATGTTGTGAATCATTATTCATGAACCAACAAGGAAGAGCTGTTTACCTTTTTGGTCTAGTTTCTGTTTGGCAGTTGCTACAATCCTGTACAAACTATAACCGTTGCAATACAATTTCAGGAGTTCTATAGGTGCACCAATTGGCAATAAAAATTTGAAGTACAACAAGGAACATAGGATGAGTCTTGCAATCCTATGTTCACACAAGTAATCTACTGAGGACAATGGGATTTATGAGAGTAATGGTTATACTGGTCTCCATATTTGGGGGGGGCATTGTTTTATTATGGTTTGATCTGACTCTTTTATACTTTATGTTGGTAACAAATGCAGCTTAGAGCCCCAATCCTTCAGCCTTTACACATATCAGTAATTTCATTGACTTCAATAGGCCTGCTCCCATAAATGAGGATTACTCATATGCGTAAAGGTTGAAGGTTTAGGCCATAGATATGAAGTTAAGTAAAATAAATAAGTATGATTTAAATGATATAGCACAGTCTGTCCTAAGCAAATGCATTTATATAGCAGCACAAGTGTAAATTATAATACAGAGCACAGCACTAAACTAGTGTAAAAAGTCATCATTGTTTGATGATGTAGGGTGGAATCATTCTCAAATCTTTATTAATGTGAGGTTCAGCTACAGCAAAGAGAAATATGACACCATGTCTTAATCATTCTCCCTTAGCAGATTTAGTTACTATAGGAGAGGTGTAAGAAGATCTTTTTATTTAAAGCTTGTCACCAAACTGTTTTTTTAAATGACTGACATTAATTGTAATCTTTTGAATAAGGATATGAATGTCCAGGATTTTTATCCACAGTCAGTATTATAAAAATTTTCTACATAGACTATGTTGCCCATCCTACTTTTATACTGAAATGCCATTTATGAAAGATAATTTAAGGGCCTGGATACATCTGTTGATATTCATAGGTTTTTACCAACTAAACAAAAGAAAAAGCAATCACTCACCAGGTGAAATACCAGGAGATAGAGTACATGAAGTCCACAGAGCTTAACCATCTTGATGATTTCTTTTATTTTGGCTTCTGTGAATGATTACGTAATAGTTTACAATCCATTCATCTTAGTCCATCAGAATTCTCATTCCATATATTTATAAATAAAGGTTTAAGCCAAACTTTTAAAACCTGGGTCCCAAAAGTCAAGCTCCCAAATCCATATATAGGCACTTAAATTAATGCTAAATTAAAGCTTCCTGAATTTCAAAAGAACTGAGCACTCATAGCTCTCAATGACAGCCAGGGCAGTTCAGTGCTCTTACATTCAAGGTTGCTATTCAGGAACCCATCACAAGGAACCCAGCTTTGAAAACTGTGGGCTCAGTTGTGTGTATCACTTCCTGTCATAAACCTAAGGGACTGGTGGAAATGAAATTCCCTTCTCCTCGGGTTAGAACACTTCCACTTAAAGGACTAGCCCAATTCTGTAAAGCAGTGCTGACACGCAGTGAAAGTTAATGTTGTAAAAAGTAGTGGTGGCCTCTGCATTGATCATTCATATTGCAGTTGAGCGCTCAGCACCTCAGCATCTTGGCTCTCCCCCATTCCGCAGTACACAACCTTAAGCTACCAAGCCCCAACCACAGGGAGGGAAGAACAAATTGTGGAGGCAGAGCCCTCTCTAGATTCCCTGCTTTTAGGGCTTTTCCATCCCATTTAATTCTTCTGTTTTCTCCTCTACAATTCACAGGAGAAGGCAGTTTCTGGACTTAAATATCGGAACTATATTGCCCAGCACTAGGAAGGCTGTATTTGTTTCCCTGTATACAACTGTGCTACACAAGAGGAGCTTGACTTTGCACTCCCCCACCCACCCATGTGAGCAGGCATTAGTGATATAAGGAATCGCACTGAACTCAGGGTGGCTACTTGCATGGACAAGACCTAATTGCAGAGGTATAGAAAGAAGAAAACTGCTCTCCACTGAAACTGCAGGAAGAAGTTAGATAAACAGAAAATTAGCATTTTGCCAGGAAATGGGTTCACATCCCACCCAGTTGTCGATTATCCTGGCAAAGGGGGAAGTGAAGAAGGTGACTCGCTTTTCCATGTGCGGCAAGAGAATCTGGGGTGTGGTCTGAGCAGTACTGAAGGAGAAACCCTTGGAGCAGCCAAACCTGGGGAGATGGTTTGATCTGATCTTTATGTTATCTTACTGGAGGAATTCCCTCCCACTTTTTAATAAAGCCAAACTCCAGAAAGAGGATGAGTTTTGACTATACATACCATGGAGACTATGGTAGCAGAGTAGGTTGGCAAAGGTATCCACTCACATGGCAGTTATATACTACCTCGTCCACTTAAACCAGGGATCGGCAACCTTTGGCATGCGGACCATCAGGGAAAGCCGCTGGTGGGCCGGGATGGTTTGTTTACCTGCAGCGTCCGCAGCTTCGGCCGATCGCAACTCCCACTGGCCGTGGGTCACCCTTCCAGGCCAATAGGGGCTGCGGGAAGAGGGGGCCTGGCCCTCACAGCTTCCCGCAGCCCCCATTGGCCTGGAATGGCAAACTGTGGCCAGTGGGGGCTATGATCGTCCGAACCTGTGGACACTGCAGGTAAACAAACTGCCCGGCCTGCCAGCGGCTTTCCCTGATGGGCCACGTGCCAAAAGTTGCCGATCCCTGACTTTAACCTATCCCAGCTTGACTGAGAATTACAGTAATATGAGGGATACATTGGTTTGGTAAATTATAGTTTGGGGAAGGCCTATTTTTCCTCCAAATTTCATATAATTCCTTATCAAACATATTTATAAAACAGGCCACTGTATCAGTTGATAAAACCTAGAACAGAGATTTGATCAATGCTTATTTCTTCATCATAACCTTGCACACTGAGAGGTGGGACCAGTATTCCTCAGGTGGCTAGAGTCTCTTACCAGATCTCTTACATTCTGGCATTCCCAGGGGTCAGAAGCCCCTGAAATGCACAATCCCCTATCGCCCAGGAAACCTCAGAACTCATGAATCCAACTGATCCAACTCAGCTGGTCCAGTATAGAATGCAAAACCGGCTGAGACTTAGAGAAGGGTTTTAGCTAACATACAAGAACAGTATAGGGTTAAGCAGAAGGAGCAATATCTACCTAAGCTCTATCTAACACACACACAAAAATGGAGAGTTTGATAGCTGAGATCCAGGCTGAGGGTTGAACTAGTTCATTTCACCCACTTCTCTTTTCCTAACCAGTTTATATATCCCTAATGATCTTTTTTATGGATTCTCTATCTAAAAACACTTAAAAATGAAATA
Source organism: Chrysemys picta bellii (assembly GCF_011386835.1). Taxonomy (NCBI): domain Eukaryota; kingdom Metazoa; phylum Chordata; order Testudines; family Emydidae; genus Chrysemys; species Chrysemys picta. The sequence goes on from NC_088792.1 coordinate 248,097,859, forward strand.
TATATGACTCTAGGGTATCCAATATGCAAATATACAAACAGTTTTGGGTAATAAATGCTCTGTGAGTATAGTACCTATTTCCAGATGAAGAGTTAAAAGTATCTGATTACATGAAAAGTTTAAAAAAAAACATATTTTAAATGCCTGCTTTGTATTTTTTGTTTTAGAGATTTAAGTTTTAAAGTATAAACTACTTTGCCTTGAAGGAGAAAATTGATCTGCATCAGATACAAGCCACTCCTAACACTAGCAATACAGCCTTCCATTTTCCAAGAAAAGGAAAAGCGCAGGCCATCGAGTTGCTAACATCACCAAAAACCCAACTCCCTTGCTTTGGCACTTAAAAAACTTCCAAAGAAATGTTAGTTAGAGCACCCCTTACCTTTAGTATGAAAATGTTGTTTCCCTCTAAAATATATTTCCCTCTTTGAGGCTTTAGAATCACCTGCTGCAGTTAATGATGTCTCTCTGTGTATCTATGCACAGTTTTTGGTTTCTCAGATTCTCCGTGCAGGTTGGCTCAAACATTAACTACATTGATTACTATTGCTCCATAATGACTAGGTGTGGCATGAAATGGCAGCTATGAAAGGAAGTAGTATAGCCATGAAATAACCTACTCCTCTTTAAGCATTTTTACTTACCTTCGGGATTTCAAACTGAACTCTGCTTTTGAGTAAGAGAGCAAGGAGCTACGGGTAACTAGTTACATAGATAGGAATAATTTCTCCTCTCAGCCTCTATCTGTAAGAGAGGAATTGGAAAGGGATGTACAAAGGGCACTGTCCTTCTGGGGAGATACTCTCTCTGTCACTTTGTTAGTAACGGCGATGACTCAAGATCAGAAGACAAGAACTTGGACATGAGGGTGACCTGTCTTTGTGACCATTGATCAATGCCGAGCGAAGAGAGTCTGTTCACTAGGAATAGTGCACCCGACTGGGACTTTGGATATTTGGGTTCAAATCCTAGCTCTAGCACAGATTTCTGGGCAAGTCATTTAATTCCATCTGGAATTGTGGATAATATTTCCTTCATCCCACCTTTTGTCTTTCATGTCCATGTAGATTGTAAACGCTTCAAATCAAGGAATATCTTTTACTTTTTGTATGTACAACAGCTAGTACAATAACGTGTTGAATTCAGTTGGGGCCTCTAGTCGTTATTTTTGCAATACAAATAATAAATCAAATAGCATTGAAACTCTTCTCAAGAGGAACAGCAGTTTTTAAAACTCTACCATGCAGTGTGCTAGGATTCTTTTTATTCTAATTTCTTAATTTGCTTTTTATTTCATATATTTTGAGTCCACAGTAGGTTTACTTTCTTGTCTAATATTTTGAAACAAAGATGCAGATGTTAATCCTTATCCAGATTTTAACTTCCATTTTAGCTTTCCTAAATATCCTATCACACCCTTATTTGTTGCTTTATTATTTCTGTAATGTCCAAAGCATTTCCTGAGTTCCTATTCTATATTTTCAAAAAACAAATTTTAAATCAATTGCAACTTTATGTTAACTATAAAAGGTTAGCTTTCTGTTTGGACTCCAGATCACAAATCTCAACCTGAAATCAATATTTTAGTATTTATTCCTGAAGGAAGAGAGTTTTGATTTATTATAGATTTTAACCTGCTTTCCAGCACAAAGTGTACGGTGTGTCATTTACCCATAGACTCACAAAGGATGTTGATCCTCTCAAAAGCTGCACCTTATGAGCAAATTATCTTTAGAGCACAATACAAAACCAACTCCTTCCTTTATCTATTAGATCACTCTTTAAACTACTTAGAAGTAGTATAATATTATATATATTTTTGAGTGAGACAAATCCATTCCTGGTGTAAATAGCTTGAAGTCAAGTGTCTTACACTAGGTCTAAGTCTTTTTTATTGCAGTCACAAGTGAATAAAACAGTAAAGCTATTTTCAATATAATGCATTATATTTCAAAACAGTAAAGTCTCACTGGCTATAACAATCAAGTGCACATAAAAGACCAAGTGTCAAAATTAATTCTCTTTTACGGTGATATAAATTCAGAATAACTCTTGAATTAAATTAAATTACACTGGTGTAAATGGCCCTACACTTTGGCCTTAGAACTCTACGATGCCTATTATTAGGAGCTACAAGATGATTCTATTCCAGAGACTTAAGTTGCAAGTTCTGTTTAACTGAATGCAGATCTGGTGAGAGCTTAGAAAAATGTGTGTCGTTGATTGTGATGTACTTTTTAGACATCATGGCATATTGTCAGCAAAGTCTGTTAACCCCCTTTGTCTTTCCCTGACCGGAGTAATTTCTTGGGTGCAAAGCTACTGCCTCCTGGTTGTACCCACACAAGAAAAAAAAAGTCATGATGTCAAAAATATTACAAAGTCCAGAAGCACTTCAGGTTTTTCAGCAGTCATAACATGGTGCTACAGATTAAATTGCAACAAGGAGAAACTCAATAGGGAGGGCGGTTTCTTGACCCAGCTGTTTCTTTCAACAAATGTGATGAAAAAAAAGCCAAGTGTTCAGGTATTTATTATGTGATTCATTGTTAAGTGAGTCAGTTTTTCCAGAGACAGCACTTCCCACATCTTTGCTCATATCCTCCTCACCCTATCCATTTTTCACCTTTGACATTCCTCCCACTCCTCTACTTCTCTTTTGCTATTCCATTTTCTTTTACAGTTTTACCACTCTCCTCAGTTAAACTGATATCATTGTTGTACATCCTCCTCTTGCACAATTGGATGGCCCTCTGTAACCACAGCATCTTTTCTTATCTGCTTATACTGAGATTATTGTTACTTTTCTGAAACCTTTTCAAAATGTGTTGTGGAGCACATTTCTTTTATAGTAGTCGCATTATGATTTGCAGTGAGCCGGCACCAAAGAAGGAGGTGATAGACTTTGGATGCTCTTATAATCCATGTAGGTTGTCATGTAATGGAGCCAAATAATTCTTTTGGAATAAATAGTGCATGTTCCAGTGACTACTGTTATTTACACTATTTATTGTAAGAGCGCCAAAGGAGATTAAAAGCTTGTGTTTCAGATTGAAGTTGCACAGAACAGCAGCACTGTGCATTAGAGAAATTCATTTTCTTGAAACATTCATGTGACCTCTGTCTAATTCTAGTCTGCACTTGGAGTGAAGTATGCATATCACTTATGAATTGTGTAGTTCCATGTTTATTACCAGCTTATATTTCCAAACTATGATTTTTTTTCTTGTTGTTCCGATATGCTGGAGAGGCAACTTTTTGCAGCTACTGGGCATTTTTCATTTATGAAAAGATGTCTCCAAATGTTGTGAGATTCAAGACATATCATGAAACATATTATAGAATCAGAACAAAATAAGGGGGCAGCTCCTGCTCCCAGTTACACTAGATTAATCCTGTTTAGAAAGCAGAGATACTATATTATGATCTCATGAACTGAGACTGGCATTCATTTATATTTATTTGATTATAATAATGTACACCACTGAAAATGCAAGGGCAGCTGGCCTTTAGGATCCAGGATGCCCAGAGCTTGTGAGTGGTCCCTGATTTGGGTGACCTAAGTTTCCTCATCAAAATAGTCCTCAAAATGCAAACTGATCTTTAGGGTTGAAATTTTGCCACTGCAAATTTTCCTAAAGATCATGGGATATTCATAGCCCCACTAGTTGCCCAGGTCTGGACTTTGGGACCCACGAGACCTAAAGCCATAGGTCTTTTGATTTACATAGGGAACTCAAAATATCCCATCTTTTTAGGAAGGAGGGGTTTGAGGCCGAATTAGAGGTTAGAGGCATCCCAAGCTCCTTTCCCTCTCGCTGCTTGTAGTTGAGATGTTCTCTGTTGAGCAACCACTGTAACCTCTAGCCACAAGATCTAAAATGTAATAAGAGACAGCCTGGACTAGCAGACTAAGCTTGGGACGTAGAGCAAGGGACTCCTGTATGCTAATCCCAATTCATTAAGTTCAGGGTTGCCCCAAAGAAGCATTTATCTGACCCTCCCCAAAATCCTAGTCCTGTTACCATGCGTAGCAGTATAATCACAGTAGACAGGGGTTAATTATCTTTGGTGGAACCTGTAACATTGTTACCCACTATAAACATCAAAGCCTGGCTCTGACAGTGACAGCAGTGGGTCAATCCAAAGCTCTGCTGAGCTCATCTCAATTGCATTCTGCTTAGTTCTAAAATGGCGTGATTTATTTTCATCATACTGATATAAATGTACTAAACTATACTAAGAATTAAACATGGAAACAGAGCTTCCATCACCTTTACAAGAGACCAGCTTGAGCCACTGGGTTAGCTTCAAAAAAATCACAAGATTTCCCCCCATCAAATCTGGTTGTCGGGGTCCCCCTGAGATGGGGGCCCTGTGCAGGTGCACTGAGTGCATATTGGTTCATCCATGCCTGAGAAGTCTGGATTGCAGGAATCTACAGGAATTCTGAATTGCAATGAAGGTACTGAAAGAGTAAATGGCCAACTCGCCGCTCATATCAATGAGTGTTCCATTAAGAATAATGGACCAGTGAACATAAATTCATTTCCGTTGGAAAAATATCTGCTTATCAATTCTGTTGCCTCTAATCCGAGTGGAAATGTATGCTCTGGGTGTAGCTGTGCACATCATCTGAAACGTTGTGCACTTTAGCAGGGTTACTATATGTGGACTTGAGCCCTACTGGGAACTGGCAGTATGCTTTAAAGAACATAACAGTATATGGTACTTAAACCACAAATCAACAATTGGATCAATGCTCAGCCAGAATTTTATCTATTGTAAGAGAATTTCTATACAGTACAGGCCTAGCCTAACTCAAATTATCTACTTTTGTGATCAAGGCCTATTCCCCTGTGTATGCATTTACAGGGGGAGGCCCTTATTCTACAAGATTTTCTTTTCTATTTGTGTGCACATTTATACTTGCAGTTATTAAAAGTGGACATCATTTAATGTAGCATTTGCAATATTTCCTTTACTTACAGGGAAATCCCACAATAATTTTAACTACCGCCTGTGGTAAATATCCAGTTTTTCTTGGCTGACTGTATACATACTATTGAGTGAGATCCTGTGGGACTACCCGTGTGAGTAAGGATTACTCACATGAGTAAATATCTGTGTTATTGGACTAGCTATACCACTACATTTTTTATATTCACTTTCTCTGGATTTTCAAAGATTAGTAATGCAGCTATTTTAGTTCATTCTCTGCCTCCGGTTTTACTTGGATGGAAGTCATAAGTACAAACACTCTGGTTGATGAAAATTAATGTAACCTCCACATCTTTAGCATGTTGTACTTTGTGTTCATTGTATTTAGAGCTGGCCAGATAATGGAAATACCTTCCTGTGAAATATGTTGTGGTTTTGAAAAATGTTTCATCCCAAACCAAGATAAAAAGTAAAAACAATTTTTGTTTTTTTTTTTTGTGGGAAGGGATTTCAAGAAAAAAAATTTGGTTTCCTGGCTGCTTGCAAGAAAGGGTCTTGTCAATTGCACTTTCTGCTCCGCCTCCCCACTAGCTCCAGCAGCCAAGGAAGCAGAAAGCCTGGCTGCTCATTGTCCCCACAAGCCTCACATTGGAGAGGCAGAGAACTGAAGTGGTCTGTCTCTTTGATCTTGAAGCTGGGAGCGAAGCATTGAAGCAGAGTCAGGGCACTCAGCCTCATCAGGCCTCCTAGAAGTCTGTTGTCAAGTTCACTTTCTGCCAGCAGGTGAAAGCCTTCTAGTCAAGCAGCTGGGGAGCCACCATTCCCAACGAACAATCAAAAACGTTCAGCAAAATTGAAATGTTCCCATGGACAATTTTGACTTTGTGGAAAAGGGCATTTTTTCCTGGGAAAATTATTGTGACAGAAAATGCCCAACCAGCTCTAGTCATAGTCTATTACTTTGTAAGGTAAATAGGCAGTAATTTAAGACAGGGTATGCATTTGTCAGCTAATCTATACTCACATCTTCATTGCATCTCAAGCCTTAATACAGCCATGTGGCTAAATTCTGCTTGAATACAGCAGGGCACTTCAAGGAGATTACACCAATGTAACAGACAGCAGGATTTATTGGCCTTCTGGGAATGAATGTAGACACTAGAGCAGTGGTTTTCAAACTTTTTTTTTTTGGAGACCCAGTTGAAGAAAATTGTTGATTCCCACGACCCAACAGAGGTGGGGATGAGAGGTTTGGGGTGTGGGAGGGGCTCAGGGCTGGGGCAGAGGGTTGGGATGCGGGGCTGAGGGCTGCAGGATGGGGCCGGGAATGAAGGGGCTCTGGGCTGGGGCAGGGGGTTGGGGTGTGGGAGGGGGTCAGGGCTATGGTCTCAGGGTGCAGGCTCTGGGGTGGGGCCAGGGATGAGGGGTTTGGGGTGCAGGAAGGGCCACCGGGTTAGGGGGGGATCAGGGCTGGGGCAGGGGATTGGGGCGTGGGGTTGGGGCACGGGAGAGGGTCAGGGCTCTGGGCTGGGAGTGCAGGCTCTGGGGTGGGGCCGAGGATAAAGGGTTTGGGGTGCAGAAAGGGACTCTGGTTTGAGGGGGCACAGAGTTGGATGTGGGCTTACCTCAGGCGGCTCCCAGTCAGCAGGGATGCTAAGGCAGGCTTCCTGCCTGTCCTGGCACTGCGGACCGAACTGCGCCCCAGAAGCAGCCAGCATCAGGTCCAGCTCCTAGGCAGAGGCATGCAAGTGGCTCCATGCGGTTCTTGCCTGCAGGCATTGCCCCCCCCCCCCCCCATCTCCCATTGGCTGGGAACTGCAGAGCCAGTGCTCGAGGTGGGGGCAGGGGCCTAGGAGCCGGACCTGCTGCTGGCCGCTTCTGGGGCGCAGCGCAGTCCTCAGTGCCAGGACATGCAGGAAGCCTGCCTTAGCACCCCCGCTGCATGGCTGACCGAAAGCTGCCTGAGGTAACCCCGCAATGGGAAGGAACTGTATCAGAGCATTCCTTGGCAATCCTGCTGTGCAATGAGTCAATGCCTACCACTTCTTTGGCTGAGCTAGTCCCAGCAGAGGGGAACTTGCAGATCTTCTGCGCTGGGAAAACCTTGTCTAGTGGACTTTCCATGGGTGGGGGGGAAAGGGGATGTTATAGTGCCGAGAGAGATCAGGCACACTTTATTAGTACTTCTATAAAAACAAAGAACAGCAGCTCCTTATAGGCTTGATCCTATGAATTCCCATGTGTCTTCTACAAGGTGCTGAGTGCATTCACTTCAGCTAATCCTGAAAGAGCTCAGCAGTTTGCAGGATTGGGCCCTAAGGAACTGGAACAGGAAACTTTCCTGCTGTGAAGTGTTTTCTTCTTATGATTAAACACATTTCCAATAGATCTAAGTTACTTTGAACTATTAATTTGAAATGGTTAAAAAAAGGTGAGGAATATTTCACAAATACTGCATGCACATCTGCAACATTATCTAGAGATATTGCTCAGAGAGACCGATTATACAAGTGCACAGTAGTTTCCCATAACTTGGTGTGAAACTGCTAATGAACTACAGTTATAAACAAATACATCTCCAACATGTTCTATATCAAATACATCATCTAACATTGCTTTAATACATGATTTTTAAGAGCCTAATGGGAGCTCAGCACTTTGCAGGATCAGGCCTTAATTGCTTTTCAGGGAATTAAACTGTGTCAGATTATCTCCCTGTTTGCAAACATGGGGCTCAATCCTGTGAACACTGACTAGAGGGTTCAGCACAGTCACTGGATCGTAGGTATTTGCAGGATTGGGCTGATGTGCTTTATGTTGCAACCACATGTGACAGCTTTATGCTAAGGCAGGGGTTCTTAAACTGGGGGTCGGGGCCCCTCAGGGGGTCTCGAGGTTATTACATGGGGGGTTTCAAGCTGTCAGCCTCCACCCCAAGCCCCGCTTCACCTCCAGCATTTATAATGGTGTTAAATATATTTAAAAGTGTTTTTAATGTATAAGGGGGGTCATACTCAGAGGTTTACTGTGTGAAAGGGGTCACAGGTACAAAAGTCTGAGAACCACTGTGCTAAGGCAAGAAACAGTCAGCCAGTTTGCAAAGCCCCACTTTGTGACTTTATAACATGTCTATGCATCAGCCGAATATTGAAATTTTAGCAGAAAAGTGTTATGGTACCTGCAGAAATCAACGTGGGACTGCTCACTATGGAAGTCTGACAGGGGCTCAAACATGTCCAGACAAGAACTTGCTGTTCGCCAGAGCACAGTGGACTTAGCCTGGAAGCAGGGTTCCAGACATCAAAGTGAACTGCAAAGAAAACCAAAAACCTGATAAGAGGAAGATTTCAGCCCTTGAAATGATGCTACGTCCCCAGTCAAAGAAAGATGAATCATTAATCCTTAAAGAAGTGATAATTAAAGGGTGACCTGAAGAAATAAGCAGTTGCTGTCCAAGTATATCAGACTATTGGAACTGCAGACATGAATTTACTGTGATGGATGGGGTGATTTTCAAGGGCAGTAAGATTGTAATTCCAATGAGCCTCCAAAAAGAAATGCTACAGAAGATCCACAAGGATCATTTAAGAACTGAGAAGTGCAAACAATGAGCACGAGAGGTGCTGTATTGGCCGTGGATCAATCACAACATTACTAACGTAGTAGGAAACTGCTTTTCAATCTTTATATACAAGCCATGCCACCAACAAAGCCACTGAGACCTCCTCCTGTTCCACAAAGGCCTTATGAGAAGGTCGGCACTGATTTATTTATCTGTCACTCAAAGGATTATTTAATAGTCACAATTATTATTCTCTGTATCCAGAAATTTGCACACTGCACAGTACTAATAGTAAATCCATGATAGCCGGCATGAAGGGAATCTTCTCCAGACATGGAATTCCAGATGGAGTCTTTAGCGATAATGGGCCGCAATTTTCCAGTGCAGATTTTAGGCAATTTGCCATAGATTGAGATTTTCATCACAAAACATCAAGACCAAATTACCCCCACCCCCAAACAAATGGTCTTGTGGAAAGGTCTATATGGACAATAAAGAACCTTATGAAAAAGACTTTTGACAGTGGGGGAGATTTGTTTACCAAAGTACACCCATGGAGAATGGCTTTTCTCCAGCTCAGCTGTTAATGGTGTGGAGATTAATGGAAGGAGGAGGCACACATCAGAGCCCTAGGGAGTTTACGGTCAGGGCCCTAGTGGGGCTCTGGGTGATCGCTACTTCCCACCACCCAACACAGATGTAATGAGGTTGAGTAGTGTCTGCAGAAGAAAAACTAAACAACTAATTATTCCTCAAGAAGGGTTTTTAATGACTTATGGCTATAAAGGCAACACAGACAGAATAAGAAAAACAAAATTAAAGACCAGCACTGAGTGAGGATTAATATAAATGGCAAGTTATACTGGAGACAAGCACAAGTACAAGTAATATTATGCATTAACTACCTATTTCTATAAGTGCACATATAAAGGGTAAATTATATTGAAAATAGTTACAAGCACATGCAACGCTACTATTACTGATTGCCTAACAACTTCACATGTACTGTAACCACCCTCAACAAATACAATTCTATATGCAATACTAATATATTGATTAACTATATTTTACTAACCTTAACCTACCTATAACCTTATATAACAACTTATAAACTTTTATTGACTTTTATGATAAACTTGATGGTAACTTATACTGAAGACAGGCACAGCGACTTGTAAAGCTATTATGATTTATAAACTACTAACTTCACCAGCGCTGTACCTGCTTCCAGCAAGGCACAAAACATATACAGTTACTATTGTGATGGACCCAGGCCAGTTGGGTACAGCAGAAGGCAGACATACTGGCCACTGGATTAACAGTTTTCTGTTCCCTGACTGACCAGAGCAGGGGCTGCTCCAGGCTAATGAGAACACCTGACTCCAATTAACCTGCAAAGAGTCAGGTGAGGCCGTTAAGCTAATGTACCACCTGACTCTGATTAAGGCCCCGCTGATACTATAAAAAGGGCTCACTCCAGTCAGGCAGGGGAGAGCCAGGGAGCCAGAGGAGAGGAAGTATGGCTGAAGGACTGGTTAATGAAGACACCATCAAGTTATTGATAAGGGAGCCCTAAGGTAAGGGTGAAGAAGGGAGAAGCAGGAGAGCTTTGGGGAAGTGGCCCAGGGAAATGTAGCAACTCTGGCAGTGAAAGGTTGGCTGCCACAGCTGCTACCATTAGGGTCCCTGGGCCGGAACCCGGAGTAGAGGGTGGGCCCAGGTTCTCCCCAACCCACCACTACAGGAACATCTCCTGGAAGGGGAAGTCAGGCCCCTGTCAGGACAGGAGGCTAAACTGTTCTAAAACAAGCCCTAGGGACAACAGAGACTATGGGAATTCTCTCACCAACCTCCTTGCTGGCTCAGTAGACTGTAACCCTGGCCCTAGAGAGAGAAGGGCTATGTGGAGGGTCACAGAGAGCCCCTGAGGCTAGCATAGACCGCCTAGAAACGCAGGACCCACGGGGACAAGGTCAGAGCTCTGCCACACTATATATTGATTAACTATTGACTACTACTATTTTTAAACAATTTAAACAATTTACTAATATACTTAAACTATAGTATTAATACAGACTTAAGATTAATTAGCTCAAGCACAACCAGACCTCTTCACTCCAAAACCTTACCCTGCGTTCTTCCAAAGATACATTACCTTCAGTTGACCATTTCCTGCACTGGCCAGGCACAGATAGTCAGTGAAGCGCAAGTCCCTTTTGTTCAGGGGGTGTATGTGAGCCTGACAAAGAGTGATCTCTTTTAGGTCAACACACATACAAAACACTTGCGTCTTTACACCTTATTTATACGGTATTTGCTGGCCATGTTTCAAAACAGATCAACCAATGAAGGTGGCCAAATGTTTCAGTGTGGTATTTGCAGTTGTTTTGAACTTATGAACTGTGCACCTATGCTCAGTTCATCTCTTCTCTATGTGGCTAATTGTGGTCAATTTGCTAGACTCAAAAATGCTTGATTTATCTTAAAGAGGTATTTGGTTGCAGAGCATAGTAACCACAAGTCTGTATCTATCTGTAAGAGTTTCCTTTTAGGCTATAAAGCTTCCTAGCTAGATTATGCTTATGCTTGCAGGATTCAACTGTACTCGCTTCTTACAACTTCCGGAAGTTTTAGGCCTAACACTGCTTAGCCTGACACTACTTGACAAGGCTTATGCACATTAATCACAAATGGGAAGAAGGATCAGCTCTAATTTGCCATTTACTGATAACCTGCTGAAATCTAATAACAATTAAATCAAAATGAAAGAAAATCAGAAGTGGAAGCAGAAATATTATTTGACAAAAAGGCCCGTGATCTCCCATCTCTTAACTGAGGTGATAGATTGTGCTTGAGGAATCACACCTCTAATACTTGGCACCAAGGGGTACCATTAAAGAACAGCTGCATCCAAGGTCTTGTGTAGTCCAGACAGGCCAAGGGGACACATTTAGATGTAATCAAAGGGATCTATGAGTAATCCCAGAAAGTTCCAACACATTGCCAGTAGGTGTGGATGTTGGCATTTCCCATCTGACTGATCCTTTATCATCAATGTACAAAAAAGAAACTGTCAAGAGAACAACTCAGACTCTAATGAAAGGCTGATACTGAGAAGTTCAGAACAGAAGATTAAACGTTTTGCAAGACTCATAGAGATTTGCTAACCTGCCTGGAGAAGGGGTATTTGAGAAAAGAGAGTGGTAAAGACTCACTTGAGATTGATGTGCTGGTAACCTCTCCTCTGTAGATAGTTGACACCTTGGGTTTATGGAAATGTACTACATGAGTTGAGAATTTAATACATGTGTTATTACATAGTTGTTAGCTGTTTATATATATATATATATATGCATATAGCTATATGCATCCGAAGAAGTGGGCTGTAGCCCACGAAAGCTTATGCTCTAATAAATTTGTTAGTCTCTAAGGTGCCACAAGTACTCCTGTTCTTGTTATGAACATAGGAATTTGGAGATGTGCCTTGGAGGCAGGGGTTGGGAATACCACATGGCTGTGTGCAGCAGTTCACCAGAGATGCTCTCCAGTTTGTTTTATTAAAGTTTTATTCCTTTCTCATTCCCTGGTTTGTTATTTAATGAACCCCAAGATCATTACACATACAACTTTTCTTTGAAAATTACACTTGAATAACAATATTCATAGCTCTTTCCACTCTCCAACTACTTTTGAGCAGTGCAGAAAAAGCCAGGCAGGCACATTCTTGCATTCTCGCGTGGGTTAAATATGCCTTATGGTTGTTCACTTTGTGCATGTCCACTTTCTAATTTCAGTGTGTTGCAAAGGCATGACATGTCTTGAAATTCTACCCCACAGTGTCAAGGATATCATTGTAAAGTAAATATTAGCTGTACCAAATGAGACATTCCAGAGATGTATTTCTTCTTCAGAAGGAAAGCAATGGAGCTTTTCACCCACCTGTAATATCACAGAACATATCAGGTATTTAGTCAGTTGATGAGTCAACAAGAGGATAAGGCCCAATCCAACAGAAAATGACTCATGAGATTAATCCTTCATCTGGACTACTGCATGAGTAAACATTTGCAGAATCTGGCTCATCGTGTCTTTCTTGCAAGGCTGTTGCAAGAATGGAAGGCAAATGGTAGTTGGCTAAACAAGATGTTATTTTAGAAACTGTGCCCCTCTTTATGGATTTCCCATTAAAACTTTAATTTGCAACAAGAACCTAAGCTCGTAGTCTATAAGAAGGAAAATTTTGCTTGCAGCAGAAATACAGGGTTTGTATCTTGTAGCCAAGTAAAAAGTACATTTGTATTTTTAAAACTCTACAATTATAAAAATAGATTGGGGGCAGGGACTCTCTTTTTGTTCTGGGATTGCACAACCCCTAGCAGAGTGGGGTCCTGACCCATGACTAGGGCTCGTAGGTGCTACAGTAATACAAATAAATAATAATGAATGTACTAGACAATTCATTGTCACTAGGTCAGTGATGAGCAGTAAAATTGAGTAAGTCACATATCAGTAAATGAGCTTAGAAGGCTCTCAGGGACTCTAAATTAGTGAAAATCTCATTTCAGATGATAGAAAGGTGCTAGTGCTCTGAAATTAGATGTAACATCACCTGAAATCCATGCAGAAACATACACCTAACCTCTACTGCAGGAACAGTACAAGGTGAAAGGTACAGTGAAATGTTTCCTAGCCCTATGAACAGCTCAGTCCCCGCCTTCACTCCCTTGTGATTAGATGGGCATTGTATAGTGACAGTCAGAATGGGTAGGTAACAAAACATCTCGGACACTGATCAAAAGGCACCACTGTCATTATCAGCAGCTAGGACCTTGGTTCAGGATGTGTTTCCTCACTGGTGAGTACAACCATTGTTGCTGCAGGCGCGAAATCAATGGCAAAACTCCCATGACTTCAGAATTGCCTGGATTTCACCCCTCACATTTCGCAGCCTTAGTTTGTAATCTGATTAAATTCTGGTTAAGAGGTGACAATCATGGTTTACTGGTTTACAAATAGAGGAAAAAAGAAATTAAAGCCCCGGTGTCAGAATTTTAGTGCCTCTGACTGAGCAACAGTCAATGATTTCATCATCTACAGAAGAGTTAGCATGGAAATAGCATGGACCATGCTCGCAGCAAAACTATCATTCAGTAAAGTCTCACGCCACCTAGTGAGAGGAAGGTAAAAATATATTTTTCCCCATTGTACAGAGGGGAAAACAAAAACACGTGGGGTGAAATCCTGGCCCTTTCAAATCCAATGGTTTTGCTATCTACTTCAATGAGGCCAGGAGGGTTAAACAACTTGATCAGCATCATATAGAGTTAGTGAGAGACCTGGGATGAGACCTGAGAACCATCTGATAGAACAAGCACAGTTCTGGTTTCTTGGACATGCCAACTCTGCCTCTATACCCACCTTTGCTCACTTTGTGTGAGCACTGCCTTTCTGTTGCCTCCTGCTGTCTCCTTTCCTGAGTGCCACTCACTTTGTCTCATGTAATGGTCTGGCATTGTTTCAGCATGGAATCACTTATTTCTGGAGAGCTGGCGGTGTGAGTGTCTAATGGTTGATAACCATGTCAGTGACTTTGGGAACTAAGTTTGTTTCAGTGATGTGAGTGTAAGACTACTATTTCTGTATGATATTTTGAATTCTCCCTGTGTTTCCCTATGCAGCTGTCTCCTGTTATTTTGCCCAGTGTGAAAGCTGAACAGTTTCACTAAAGTTCAGTGGATGTTCAGATCTGGGGTACGTATTTAAGATTATGCATGGGCAGCAGGTATAATAGGCCAGGGGAAGCTAAACCTCCCTTAATCTAGACCGTGGCCCCACCAACACTCTGCCCTGAGGCCCCACCCTCACTCCCCCTCTCCCTCGTTCCCCCTTAAGCCAGTGGAGGCTCATCTTGGGCTGGCGGCATGGAGCTCGGAGCTCGCCACACTGGCAACTCAGGCCAGCTCGAGCATCAGGCTGGTGCTCAGGCCAGCTGGCAACCCAGGGCGGCTTAGGCCAGTGGTCAGGCTGGCCGGACTGCCTGGGGGTCAGGCAGTTTGGCCGGGACTCCTCCGACCACGGGGGAGGGAACTCGGGGCTCCAGCAGGCGAGGGGGTGAGGTAGGGGTGGGGCCAGAGACTAGCCTCCCCAAAGGTGGAGGGTTCACCCACCGCCTATGAGATTATGCATTGGATTTCACACAAAATAATACCTCCTTTTGATTTTCAGTGCTCCATTACATTCTGAAATACAGTTTTTTGATGAAGCGATATCTCCATAGAATTTATACATACCAGAAGTTATAAGTATACTGATATGACTGCTTTTTAAAGAGTCATTTAATCTTAAAATAAAAGTATCCAAATGCTAAAAATAAATATTTTAAAATAAAGGAAGTGTGTTGCCTTAATCATTCATGTAGTCAATTATTATCTATATGATTATGTGACACAAATGATGTCTGGTCCAGGTTTGTTTGTTACTAGGTGCACTCCTATGGTTTTATTGTCTTAGGTTCCTGATCTACCAGACAACTGTTGCTCCAGAGCAGTTAAAAATATGTGAGTGGGTGGCATGTTGAGCTTCAGTATTACAAGGCAAAAAAACATTAGTTTCATGACATTATAAATGTGACTCCAAGGAGGAAAAGGTGGATGAGGTAATATCATTTATTGGACCAGCTTCTGCTGGTGAGAGAGACAAGCTTTCAAGCTTACACAGAGCTCTTCTTCAGCTTTGGGAAACTAACTCAAAGTGTCACAGTTTATCTCTATCACCAATAGAAGTTGGTCCAATAAAAGATATTACCTCACCCACCTTGTTTTGCTAATATCCTGTGACCAACATGGCTATAACAACACTCCATACTCTAACCAGGAGACATTTCAATGTCTTTCACTTTACAATCTGTTGAACACAATTGGATTTTATACAGAGCCTGATAGTTTTAAGGTGTTTTCAGAATGATAGCTAAACTGAGGGCAATCTATATTTGGAAATTTCAGCATGTTAGATCACATCTTAACGAACATGATGTTAAATACAGACTGTCATATTTTAAAATTATGTCAGTTGGTCATTGTTAACCCTAGGGTCCGCAACCACTTGACATGATTTAAACACAACGGTCCTTGTCTACCACTGAGTGCTAAGTCATGTTTAACATTGTGTTTGCACCATGTAATTTCCCCACTTACACAAACCCTGAATGAGCCAAATTCTCCCCTGACTTGCCTGCAGTGAGTAAAACCACCCAGAGATCAGCAGAGCTAACAGGGTTTAAGACAGGGTAGAATTTGGCCCTTCTATTAATGTAGGAAAACCAAGCAATCATTATTAAATATTATGATTTATTTCTGTATTATTTGTTAAGCACCAACAACATGCTGAGAAGCCAGGGTCTCTGCCCATAAAGCTTGCTATCCAAAGAGACAAAAGCATATCTCAGTCTCGTATGTGCTAGGATATCTAGAGCAAAGTCCTACTCCAGAGCTTTGTCTTGATTTTATATTTTCATTATGGGGGGTGATGGCAAGTCTGTAGTGACTTATAACCTATGCAGTCCCATAGTCTTCAGTAGGGTTGAATGGGGTGCCTAGCCACCATAGGATTTCTTTGTTTATATACACCTGCTTAGGACATCACCTATGTTTAGAATTTAAAATACTGGCCAGGACACTTGTGTTATCCCATAATCTTTTGGTTCTCCTCAGGCCCCCATAATATCCACCTAAACAGCCATCAGAGACAGAACAAGGACCTTGGGTTAACATCTCATCTGAAGGACATTACCTCTTACAGTATGTCTACACTGCAATTACGCACCCGTGGCTGGCCTGTGCCAGAGGACTCCGGCTCACAGGGCTCGGGCGAAAGGGCTGTTTAACTGTGGTGTAGATGTTCAGGTTTGGGCTGGAGCCTGGGCACTAGGACCCTGCAGCCCTCTACACCACAATTAAACAGCCCCACAGCCTGAGATCTGCAAGCGTGAGTCAGCTGGCACGGCCCAGCCGCAGGTGTCTAATTGCAGTCCAGCTCCCCACCCCAATACTGCACTGCTATGTCTACTGGGTCAACAATGTTATCAGCATAATCCATATTATCAGGAAGTTAAGCTCCATCTTCCTGAGCCCTTTGTCTCCCTCTTTCATTCACAGCTACGCACCAAGATGGAACAAAACAGCCTGGTATTGCTACACAGCAAAGAAAAACCTGTGGCTGGCCCATGCCAGCTGACTCAGGCTCGCAGGGCTGTTTCATTGCTGTGTAGACTTCTGGGTTCTGGCTGGAGCCCGAGCTCTGGGGCCTTCTCACCTCACAGACTCCTAAAGCCCGGACTCCAGCCCAAGCCCAGAAGTCTACACCGCAGTGAAACAGCCCCGCAGCCCGAGCCCCGCGAGCCCAAGTCCGCTGGCACAGGAGTCTATACATATCCTAAGTAGACCCAGAATCTGGCCCTTTATCTGTAAAGATTTCCAAGCGGTGTAATTTAAAAGTATTGCACATATGTGGATTAAAACCATACAACATCCATCTATCCATTTTTATAATCTTATACTTGCCTAAATGTTATCAATAATCCTTACAAGACTACATGTGTGCTGTTTAATATGCTACAGAGGCATGTGCTGTCACAACAGAGATAATGTAATTCCTTCAGGTAGGATATTAGGTGGGAACCTATTGACTATTATAGTTATTCCTTAAAACTTTAATAAATAAACCTTTTCTCTGGCATTAAATCTGTCAAAATGAAATTAATTGAAAGCGGAACTTTCTCCCTAATTCATGTCACTGATATAGTCTGTCTTTTAAAGAGGGCTATTATTGTAATAATTAGTCATTTCACATGATCATAGAATTTTTTGTTGCTATGTTTGTTTTATTTTATCCAGGCTTCAGGAATTTCATAGTTGTTGCCTTGGATCTATCAATCTTATGACTCAACGATTCCACAGTTACTGCCAGATCTCTGTGGACAACGGAGCAATTATCTTGTTAGCTTCTATTACTGTAGCCCTGACTTCATGAGTAGCCAACACAATGGTTTGAGTCCCTGAACTGCTTTTTTGTATGCTTTCTGTTGCTTTTGCATTTGGGGTTCGTTTGTTGCTTGTTTTCACAACTTCCATGGCTCTTCTGTTGTTGGAATGCCTGTAGCACTCATTTATTTATAGATACCCCAATAGGGCCCCTGACATTTTTCTATGATGTTTCACATTTCTTGAAACTGCCCTCTGAAATCAACACCTAACAGGCTTGTGGATAGTAAAGGTTTGAAGTGTCAATATTTACCCAGTATTTAAGGTACCAATTAAGTAACGTGATTATTTACCTGCCAGCTGTTATGAACTTTTCTGTAACTAGTAACCTGATGATAATCAGCTATGATCATGACTCAAATTTCTCTAAAAAATGTCAAAATAAAATCATGGTCCATTCTCTATAGTCCTCTCTCTAAATGGGCCATTTTGTCTTTTAACTACATGTGGGTTCTAAGGGACAAATTTTTTTGAAGTGATGATCTAGTGACAATTCTGACATAAAATTTGCAAATCACAAATATTAAGATATAGACATCTTATTAGCCTTAATAAGGCATTTGGATGTCTCCAATTATGCCCATAACTGATTGTAGGCATATAATTAGCAGGTAGGTTGAGACATCTTTATAAATTTGGATACAAAGCACTCAGGTATTGCAGTGAAAGTGCATTAAATATAGATAAATAGGCATGTATCTTGCCTTCTCCCATGGAAGAACCTATGGGAAGGCCAACATTAGGTGAAAAAATCCACAGCTTTGAGACTAGAGTTTCTGTTCCGCTATAAAATAGAGTCAGAGTTTGAGAATAGAATGGGCAGGAAGCAATGCCATCCTGACCCACAGAGGACTTTAGATCCACAGGGATATCCTGAAGCCCTTGGGCATTCCTTGGAGGACTAGGGCAGCCATATGGATGCCCAGGCTCTCTGAGGCACTTGGCAGGCTGCTTGCCCTCCATGCACCACACCTTCTTCAGGGATTGTTGCCCACCACTGACCCACAGTGCATTCACCCAGGGATGGTTTCAAGATGTGAAGCTGTAGTTCATTCTGATACTAACATCAATAATTTAGTCAAGTAAATCCGCTGGGGTGACACCGTAGAGAGCGGCTCTCCCCAAACTCAGCCCCCACCTCCCTGCCCAAAAATGCTTCCTCGGAACCCACAGAGGCCCAGCTGTGTGAAGTTCCATGGGATGATTTCCGCAGGAATGGAAGGAAAGAGGGCTAATGCTGTGTTGACTCAAATGCACTCCCCTCTAAAAGATTTTGGCCCTGATGAAGTTTTCCTCTCAGATCATCCTCTCTGTGTCACCCGGAGAGATTACTTAGCATTTATCCAAATACAACTCCAGTCTGCAGAAGTGCCTTCTCTGCTGTCCATTCCCCTATGACCCACTTGAGCTAAGTGGTTGTAAACATGTCTGAAATTAGACAGTTGTCTCTAGCCATAGTATGTTCAGTGCTGCCAACTCAAAGTTTCTAGCCCTCCTGGTTTCAAGAGAAAAGTTCAAAAAGAAGAAGTGAGCGCACACTAAAGACTCAGAAGCCGAAGGCAAATAAAAAGAACCCCAATTTTTTATTTTAAAAGTTCTGATGATTTTTAAGCCAATCTCATTAATTTTGTGGCCCTGACATGATTTATTTAATATTTGGGATTGGTGACACTGTATGTCCCAACCCAGTGTACTGTAAAAAATTACTGGCTTCCACTCTTAACACCTCTGTTTGGAAGACTAGGACTAAGGACTGTATAGATTCAAAGCCTGTTTGATTTGGAGTTATAAAGTACTGTGGCTTGACTGAAAGGGAACAGGCCAAGGAATTCCCACCCCCTCCCTCCCTCTGCAATTTGAGGACATTAATTCAATGAAACTTATATGGTAGAAGAAAATAACTTATGGCTAAAAAGTTTTGCCCACTTCTTTCTGCTACAAGTTTTGAATGGTACCAGGCTCTGTTAGTACAGTAGCTCTAAACTATGATGTTGTAATGAATACTGCTGTCTGGACTGCTTTAGATTGACAAAATACTAAAGTACTGCCTAAGAAGAAGTACTGCGGAAAGGGATCTGGGGGTCATAGTGGACCACAAGCTAAATGTAGTCAACAGTATAACAGTGTTGCAAAAAAAGTGAACATCATTCTGGGATGTATTAGCAGGAGTGTTGTAAGCAAGACACAGGAAGTAATTCTTCTGCTCTACTCCACACTGATTAGGCCTCAACTGAAGTATTGTGTCCAGTTCTAGGTGCCACATTTCAGGAAAGATGTGGACAAATTGGAGAAAGTCCAGAGAAGAGCAACAAAAATGATTAAGTATCAGAGGGGTAGCCGTGTTAGTCTGAATCTGTAAAAAAGCAACAGAGGGTCCTGTGGCACCTTTAAGACTAACAGAAGTATTGGGAGCATAAGCTTTCTTGCATCTGAAGAAGTGAGGTTCTTACCCACGAAAGCTTATGCTCCCAATACTTCTGTTAGTCTTAAAGGTGCCACAGGACCCTCTGTTGCTTTTTAAAAATGATTAAAGGTCTAGAAAACATGACCTATGAAGGAGGATTGAAAAAAATGGGTTTGTTTAGTCTGGAAAAGAGAAGACTGAGAGGGGACATGATAACAGTTTTCAAGTACATAAAATGTTGTTACAAGGAGGAGGGAGAAAAAATTCTTGTTCTTAACTTCTGAGGATAGGACAAGAAGCAATGGGCTTAAATTGCAGCAAGGGAGGTTTAGGTTGGACATTAGGAAAAACTTCCTAACTGTCAGGGTGGTTAAGCACTGGAATAAATTGCCTACGGAGGTTGTGGAATCTCCATCATTGGAGATTTTTAACAGCAGGTTAGATAAACACCTGTCAGAGATGGTCTAGAAGATAATATTTAGTCCTGCCAAGAGTGCAGGGGACTGGACTAGATGACCTCTCGAGGTTCCTTCTGGTCCTATGATTCTATGATTAAATTGTATCCAGGCCATGCAAAAAACATTCATTTCAAAATTACACTTTCCTTTGAATTCATAGAATCACATGGTGCTCTTGTCACTGTTGTGTTCCAAATACCAAATTATATTATTTCAGGCAAATTGCTAGGCAATGTACTCTAGAGCAGAAGTACTATATTCCTTGGGAAATATGAATTCTGCACAGTTGTTTGCTCACTCCCTGATGGGCAGTACTAAACCTGGAGGCCGTGTACATCCACTCTGTATCCCCCCCACCCCGTCAACTTTTCATCCTACCTAGTCTGTCAGTATAGGTGGTGTTGTTCAAACACTCAGCAAGCTGACTCCAGTCAGAGCTGAGTCAGGCCTTTTGTAAACAAATCCTGTACAGCACAAGATGTGGAGTTCACTTCTGTGTGTCTGTCTATCTAGGTAATTATATTGTACCCGTCTTCGTTGTGCCTGAGCTACTAGGGTGGCCATTTGGCCCATCATAGTTACCAGTTTGCATGTTAGAATTGCTGCACATCTGTCCTGACCTTGGAGTTATGCACCCAAAGTCCCTGAATATCCCAATCCAGAGTGGGTCTCTGTGTTAACAACACCCTTGTTTCAAATACTACTTTAGGAATGGGACACTGGACTGAGATTTTCCCACTCTACCACCCAGTGACATGCTTTGTGACCTTGAGCAAGGTATTTTACTTCTCTGCCTCGTTTCCCCATCTGTAAAATGGGAATAATGATGCTTATCTTTCTTTGTAGAATGCTTTGAGATCTATGAACAAAATATACTCTATAAGAATGAACTATTATTATCTTTATCACCATAGTGCCACTCTGGGTATAAGGACTATTGTGCATTAAGAGCATTTTGCTTTGCTAAATTGCTAAATAGTCTGTAATCAGCAATACCTGTTAGGTATCTTCAGTGTACACACACACACACACACACACATGCAAGAAGCTTTCCAAACAATCAAAATCTTTTCTTTAACTTCCAATAAAATCTTTGAGATTTCATGGTGGGACTCAAAGGCAGTCAAATATTTTGTTTGTTTTATTACAAGGCATGTAAATAAAAACTTGCATAATCTGAAAAAGATATTAGCTAGAAAACAGTATTAAAGTGTTTTTCTTGAGAAACCTGACAATAAATACATTTTCACCCCCAATACTAAAAATGCTTATTGCTTTGCAATGAAATAAATACAGCACATCTCCTTCATACACAAGTCTGGGTACAAATGTCCATGTGGTTTCTTATAAAAGATCAGGTGGTTTTACAATTTGGCATCTCTCACGTGAAGCATTTTGAATTTTAATCTGATTTTTGTTGTGGTGGTTGTTGACAGTCCCACAGTATGAAAATCAGAGGGGAAATATCGTTTGGCTAGAAGTATTTTTTCCATTAAAATATTACTTTTTCAAAAGTAAGAGAAGTGTATGTTCATGGGGGTTACCCCTGGAAACAAGACAGTGTCTCAGTGACTATTCTAGAGAAATGCAGATTTTGGGTGCTTAAGAAAATCAGACCAACTATTTGGCAAAGGATCAGTTCCCAGTGAGTTCATCATTTCTCTACACATTTTCCCAAAAATAATAATGAGAAGGTGCAATTCATTCGCCAGATCAAGAGTGTTTAGGTTCTTACACTATTATCCAAAGGCAACAAGAAAAACAAGAAGTAAATTTAAAAACACACCCTGCTTAACTTTAGGATGTTAGAGAAAGCTTTTTAAAAAACTACTGACAAAAATATTAAGAAAGGCTTTTGTTTTCCATGCATTGTGCTATGCTTATTGCCAGCACATTTTGTCACCATCACAACTGTGAATCCAAGTCAAAAATGTTTTTCTTGTAGTCCAATCTAATATAGATTGATTATTGTTCACATTGTAGTTAAATAATGTCCACAGAAGAGAACATCTGTCATAGTCCAACCTTCTTAAAGTACTGATAGGTCATGGCAAGACTTGGACTTAAGTTTGAAGGCCATATTCTTGTTGTTCTTGGCAACTATTTTGCCCCAGAACCGCCTGGCTTTCTTAGGAATGCTCTCTCTCCTCTTCTGATATGCCTGCCTCCTCTCATTCTTTTCCTTGCTGTCCCTTCTTAGCCGGACTTGCCGCACAATTCCTTCAAACAGTTCCTTCACGTTGTGCTGCACAGCTGCGGAGGTCTCGATGAACTTACAGTCAAACACAACAGCACAAGCTCGGCCTTCTGTAAAATGGTAAGGGATCTATGTCAGTGGGCATAGCGCTCAGATAGTGCACGTTCCCTAGGCAAAAGGGAGAAGGGCAAAGCCATGCACAGTACAGAATCTGAGCTATCTATACATGCCATAACTAGAGTCACTTGTACTTCACGGAAATCTCAGTGACTCACGTTCAGAGGCAATGAGGTTACCATTATTGAGAGCAATATATTGCTCGATCCATTTACAGCCATATTTTCAAAATACAACTTTTAAGATTGCAGGCATAATTTTGCATACGCCAAAACTCAGATCTCTAGGTGCACACTTCGGGTACGTCTACACTGCAATAGAAACCCTCAGCCCTGGGTCTCAGAGCCCAGGTCAGCTGACTCAGGCTCACAGGGCTTGGGCTGTATAGGTATAAAATTGCTGTATAGACGTTCAGGCTCGGGGTGGAGCTTAAACCCTCCCCCTTGCCCAGGCTCCCCCAAGCCCTAACATCACCTTGCCATTTTATAGCCCTGCAGCCTGAGCCTCAGTTAGCTGACCCAGGCCAGCCATGGCTGTGCCATGGGTCTTTACTGCAGTGTAGACATACCCTGAATGGGTAAGTTCCTACCTACCTGATTTGAATGTGTAAGTATAGGCCTGATTCTACCCTCATTGAAGTCAGTGGTAAAATAAATAAATAAATTAATGGAGATATCCTATCTCCTAGAACTGGAAGGGACCTTGAAATGTCATTGAGTCCAGCCCCCTGCCTTCACTAGCAGGACCAAGCACTGATTTTGCCCCAGATCCCTAAGTGGCCCCCTCAAGGATTGAACTCACAACCCTGGGTTTAGCAGGCCAATGCTCAAACCACTGAGCTATCCCTCCCCCTGGATGCAACTAACATTGGAAGGAGTAGGACTGAGCCCACAGGTTGCATACACAAATTGTAGTCTTTGAACAGCAAAAACTTTAGGGTGAACAGCAACATGTGCAAAAAATAAAGTATTAGCTAAATTATGCCCATAAATTTAGAAGCCACTTTGAAATTGTGGCCCTTATTTTTTATATTTAAACCTAAACTAACTCTAATTATCTTCTTCTTCTAAATGGATACCAGCATGCTCTGATACTCCCCTCCCTCTCCAAACACATCAGGTGGTTGACTCATGGAGTGCTTAAAATGAAACCCAGCTTTCTGCCTTCACTCCAGGCAAAGTGCCTTTAACAGCCAGCAGTAGGAAGAATGTGAACATGAAAACAAGAAGCTTAGTAATACTACTGAGCCCTTGTGCTCTACTGCTATACCTCTCCCAGTGAGAAGTTTTCATGTATGGCCATTGTGACAGGGGCCAGAATGCAGGGTAAAGTCCAGATCAGCTTTCCCTTCCCCTTGCCTGGGGACCTGGGAAAAGGTCTATCGGAGGGGCTTCTTGGAAGACAGAGGAGAGGGTGAATACCTTTGGAAAGGTCAAGCTCTACAGTCAATAGTCATGGGACTGAGTTGAAACCTAAGCTGGGGGGAGTTTCTCATCTGTTTCAGGTTAACACTATTTTATTGTGTTGTTGTAGGCACTACGCATCCGACACTCACGGATAAGTTTTCAGGAAGAGACTTAGCTGACCAAAGACTTGATCCATCTCCCATTAAAGTCAACGAGAGTCTTAATTCACATTTATGGGAGCTGAATCAGGCCCTTAAACTTGGGATTTTGGGGTTGAGGTTTTTTGTTTGTTTTTTGCTATTGAACCATTCCACCCATTCTCAGCCATAGAGTACTCCTGACATCAGTGGGAATTCTGCAAGCAGATCTAGGCCAGTACATGGCTCTTAAAGTTATAAAGTGGTTGTCATGGTAATTTTCCATACCTGACACAGAGACTTCACGGCACCTGACGAGATCACTTTTGTTGCCCACTAAAATAATGGGAATATCTTCTGTCTGGCGTGCCCTGCGGAGCTGTATTCTTAGTTCAGAGGCTTTCTCAAAGCTCGCTCGGTCTGTGATGGAGTAGACAATCAAGTATGCATCTCCTACTTGCATGCAGTGATCTTGGATCCATTCTTCTTCACGCTGACAAAATAAAATAGATACCGCCAGCATTAGCAAAAGCCTGGCTTTCTTAACTGGAAGCCCAACTGAGTGTTTACAGAAAAAATGTAATATTACACAACCCAAATTCAACCATGGTGTAACTTTGCTGGGTATGGTTCTGATCACAGTTACACCAGTATCAAACCAAAGGAACATGGATATACACCAGCACAAATCTGGGCCAAAATTGGCCAATAGACTTCATTAACTTGTGCTTGCTTATGCCCAGGTTAAATTTAGCTTTGATCATGTTTCCAGCATTTTTGTTTTTAATAATAAATCAGACAAAGAAATTTCTTTACCATTTTCAAACTTACATGGAAGAGCTTGGACATTTTTAGAGACCCCATGCTTTCACTGGCTATAGAATTATGGATAACACCTCCTTACTTGTTCAACAAATGCATGTTCCTAGCAGAACTATAGTATTAAGGCTCATTCATACTTAATTTCCCTTGGGCATTTGAATGGAATGAATGGAATGGATACCTTATTTTCCCACATGTCAAGCAGTATAATGGTTGCGCTTTCACCATCTACCATCAAGGTCCGTTCATATGTATCTTCTAGAATAAAAAACCAAAGTGTTAGCAATACATCCCTTCCTGTTGTTATATATGTAGCAATAAAGAAAAATAGCCATAAACATATGATTTGTTCCAAGCTGAATTCAGTGAACACAATTCACAGTTGGTATGAGTCCATTGATTTCAATGGAGTTGTATCCATTTCCATGAGCAGTGCATGTGGCCCTATGTCTCTTTACTGTTTTTTTTCTTAGTTTTCATGGTAAATGAACGAGACTGAAAGATTTTGCAACTAGTGTTCATTATTTTGGCTGAAAAGCTTTTTAATCCTATGTGGGGCAGGGGTAGGGTTGGGGGAGGGGGAAGAGGAATATAACCAGTGAAAGAAATAAATCAAATGCTGAACATTTGACCCCCTGGGAGCAGCTGACAGACGTACAGACTCCAGCAAGGCTTAGTAATGGAAAATATTTGTTTTCCCTCTAGCAGGGACCCTTTCCGGGTGAACTCCGAGCAGTTCAGCCATCAAGCAGCCCTACCAACGGGCAGCGGTGTGTGAGGCAAAGGTTGTTGGGCTCTATAAATCTATAATAGATGCTGCTATTGCAGTACAGATCTCTGAACTGTCCCTAATTCCCCTGGCTTTATTATGTCCCATGTTAGTGCTTCTCACTGAATGGTCACCTATGAACATTAAAGAGGTGATGAAGCATTTCACGGCAGTTTGGTAGGATGTGACAGAACCTGCCTAACCCTGGATAAGGACCTGCAACATTCATATCTGGATTTCAAACCACACCCAGTTCAGAGGTATTTAGATCTGAGGTCAGCGCCAAGCCATTATAGAGATCAAGGGCCACTGTAAAATTTGGATTCCATTCCCTGTCCCTTTCACTCCCTTGAAGTTTGTGGTGTTTGAATGCATGTTTTTGGTTTGGGCCCATCTCTAGTCTTGTGTAACTGCTAGCATAATAAAATCCAGTGTTAGGGCAGACAGCTTCTGAACTGCTTACATCCATCACCATGCTGTTTAGAGCACCTATCCAAACCACTCTGATGGAGGATATTGCTGTATTTTAAATAAAGGCTCTTCCCTCATAAACTCCGACTGTGCTTTTGTGAAGTGATCTTTCCCCAAGTCCTAATCTTGGACTCTCTTGGAAGCCAGAAAACAGTGAGTCCATGGAGTAGAATGAGCCAAGGGGCACTAAAGAATAGCCAAATGTTTATTTTTTTAGATCAGTTCCGCCACAGAAACTTTAAAATGGAAAACTCTTTGTAAACAAAAGGACACTGGGCTGACACAGCTGGCCACCTGGGGGTGGATGGGCCTAAAAGGAAGAAAGCAAAAGGAAAACACTAACCAACAGGAGCAATTTCACTTCTAGCCCCGGTAGGTTCTCCTTGTGCTTGTGCCTCAGATTAATCCTGGGCAAACATCTGAGTCCAGCTGAACAGAGTGCAGGCTGTAGGAGACATAAAGCTCACCTTCACACTTCCCCTCATCTTGGGGCTACTCTGTGGAGGACTGATCCTCTGGAGTAAGTTTAGAGCAACTTTAAGGCTGCTCTACCTTCCCCTGGCTTCTGGCAGCTCCCAGTGTTTGGAACAACGGCATAGGAGCATCCCACCCATGTGCCCTACATCAGCAGCAGGAAGATAGCACAACATAGGCACTGCTACACTGATTCTACACTAACTGGAGGCTCCCTTTGACCTGGGGTGATCCTCTGAATTCTGGTTACCCCTGCTGTAAGGACACACGCTGCCCACAGTGCAGCACAAAGCACCAACACCCAACAGAAGATCAGGTCCATCATATACCATAAAGCAGCTATGCAAAATTCCACTTCCTTGGGGCAAGTAACATTTTAAGATAAGTAAAATATTATTGTTGGTTTGGGGATTATTTTCCCCCCATCCTCATAACTGTGAAGGTGGGTGACTAGGCATGGTGCCTGGGCTAGTAGATTTTCAGGGCAGTTTTGCAAGTCTGCAAGAAAGAAGAGTGGAAGGGACAATAAGCATGTACTATGCTGTACTCTGTGTGCTGCTGGAGTGCAGGCTAGATAGCTGCTAGAAGGCCCATCCCGCGCAAATGAGGTCCTGCATGATTACAGGACTACTCAGTGGAAGATGAAAACAAAACACACCTGATTGGCTGATCCGTGTCCTGTGCATCAAAGGAGTCCTCAAGTTCCCCTCAGGCCCCCAAGACTTATATTTCCAGCTTGTGGTCATACACAAGCAGGATTTGGACCCAGTATTTTTCATTCTGGGCCATGTTAAGTGGTAAATCGTTCCGAGCCCGGCACAGAAAGGAAGAAGAACACAAGGTGCCTTCCCTTCTGGCCTCCACTGAACCATTGCGTAAGAGCCAGACACATTCATGTTCCTGGTGCTCCTTGAACACAAAGACTGCTCTGGTGCTGCCTGTTTGCTAGGCATCCCAAAGAGGCAGGGCGACAAGGAGTAGTGGAGGGATGGGGCCATCTCCGCTGGTCAGTGAAACTGAGCCAGCCAGAGTGGGAGCAACCCTGCCCTTTCTCCAAAGCGTGGCCGTATCCACATCTTCAAAGCCGCAGGACCTCCTGCTACAACACAGCTCCTCCCCAACGGTCTCCCGCACACAAAACATGGCCCATGGCTCAATGCCACTGTTTAGCCTTAATTGAGCCTTGGGAATAACGAAAATACGAGTCCCCTCGCTCTAAAGCAGAGGAGCATAGTAAAAGAAAGATGCCTAGCAAAGAGCTGCAGGCCATGTCAGCCTCCTCTTTTCCCCAAATTAATTGGGGAGCAGGATTTTTTCCTCACACTACTGAGGCTCCGTTAGCTGCAATTCCCTTGTGGGAAGTGGGGGATCTGTGCCATGCAGGTGATATGAAATGCTGATGAGAAGAACCCAAATAGCTTATATTGAGGCAATTTATTTGCATACAAATTTGGTGAGATTACTTAATGACCAGCAAGTATTTTGTTTGTATCTGGAAAGCAGGACAGGGATTTTTATTTTTCTACCCTTATCTCTTGCTGATAGGTAATTCTTAACAGTTTCTTTAAAACCCAAATGATTTTAGGCACTGATTTCTCATAGCATCACAAGGCTGGCAGTGCAGTTTACAGGCCAGGCTATTACCTCACACCAGGGTAAAGCAGGAGTTGATCCACTGAAGCTTATTCCAGGGTGAAACTGGTATAAGATCTGATTCAGGCCTTCTATGTAATGTATTTACAGCACAGTCAAGAATTAATCAGATTCCAACCGCCCTTTTTACAAAGAAAGGGCTCCGAAGCTGTATTGTTCTCCTTTGTTGTATTTCAGCTGATTTAGACCTTTGTCAATGAGTATCTTTCTTCATAGCCCCTGATTTTTGAGACAGATGCATGTGCTGGAATCAACTTTGAAAATAAGGGCCAAGTGTGCATTACCTCAGTTTCAGGCACTCCAGATTAAATGACCTCACTAATTTTCTGTGTCTTATTGCTGATGACTATTGACAAGAAAGGCTTTAAGTAAACATAAGCAGTGCAGAATGTAATGACCTACCTCCTAGCACATCACAGTCACTGTCCATGCTGTCATGTACACCTGCAAAGATATTGGCCAAGGTAGATTTCCCCACTCCATGCTCCCCAATCATTACCACCCGGTAGTAGGTATTTCCGGACTCGGAGGAAATGACTGAATCGGAAGACTCTGATGACCAACTCCTTCGGTAATAATCATCGGGGTTCATAGTGTATCTCTTGCGCACGTTGTACTCATGTGGGGTTTTGTGGACGGTCAGGTGCCTTCCATCGGCAGGGATGCTCCAGCGTTGCTGCTGTGCGTGCAGCGCGCTGCTGCTGTGACGCATGGTGACATTATTCAAAGTCATGGTTTTTCCCTAGGAAAAAATAGTGAAGTCGCAAACGTTACAGACCAGGAATTTGAAATGAGCTCCATTTAAAAAAAAAACATTGATAAGGTATATCCTTTGCATCTGCAAATGCCTAGTGCACAGACAAAAGAAGAATTAGAACCTGCCTCTTTCATTTGCCTCTAACATTTCTAATTAGCAAACCATAGTCGTGGCTTTAGGATTCAGGTTGAAATCAGCATTACATATTAAGCCCTATCTTTGTCTCCCCCTAGTTGTGAATATTAGGAACAGCCCTGCTTTGGGGATGGTGTGGAGCTGAACTGCCCCAAAGGGAGCAGTAGGAGGCAGAATGCCTTTCATAGCAACCCATCACATGGGGGACCGTGCCCACTGCTGTGTCCTTTCAGAGAAGGCATAATCCCCTGTGTGCTGGTCCCTGCCCATTCTGGGGCACTGTGCACCTCTAGGGGGGTGCAGAGGGAGAAATACAGAGACTGCAATTGTGCCTGTCTCTTACACAGACCATGCAATGGAGTGAAGGTTCTTTGCACCCTCTCCCATCACTGCATACCCATGTAAAGTCCAGCGGAATCTGCCGAGGGGTTGTTAAACAAGAAATTGTTCTTTGCCTGCAAAGTATCATGGTTAGTCTCAACTGACAGTTGAATCTGTTGTGAGAACAACAAACATTATGCTCTGCACATTTAGATAATTTCCTCTGGTGGAAAACGAACCACATCAACAAGTCTTACTATAATGGGCTTGATTTTGCACTCAGTTATACCAGTGTAAAAAAAAGGAGCAACTCCATTGCACACAATGGAATTAAGCTGGTATCAAACGGGTGTAAGAGAGAGCAGAATGAGGTCTGATGGGATCCCAGAGTATGTACCTGATCGCACCATTACAGGAGATACCACTGGGAGAAAATAGCTCATAAATTTACAGTTTTTAAATCAACAAATGAATTGGCTGAGGAGCAGCTAGTCAGGTTAGCTCCTCTTGTCTAAACATGGCTTTTAATTACATTTAGCTTTTGAATGTATTTTGCCTTGGTTGGAGGCAGAATGTTGTGATGTCATTCCTAGTGGTCCACAGCTACCATTTTTAGGAAAGTTACTTTGATGCTCTCCAGTTCCCAAGGTGACAGTTATTTATACATTTTGCTTTTTTAGGCTTAAGTCTGATGGCTCTCAGTTCTCTTCTGCATATTAACAAAGAGATCATCTGCTATTAAAACATCCGGGGCCGCTTTCAAACTTTATTCCTCTTTTGTGTTTGCAAAAAGTGCAGCATCTCATCAAATCGCACACTAGCAATTATTTTTTCTAACTCAAACAACCCTTGAAAACTTTTTAGAGCAGGTACAGAGCAGGTCATAAAACAAATGTGCTGAAAAACAGCAAACTATACCTATAATTTGAATATCAGCCTTTACCAAGGATATTGCCCCTTTTCTACAACTTGTGATCTATGCCATTTTCTATCTGTAATTACAGCATTTGTTGCAAAATCAGTTCATCTGTATTCCATACAGTCACATAAACTTTTGCCAGCAAGAAATGTTTTTAGCTGGAGACCAGGCACCAAACAAACACTGCTTCACAAACAAAATTAAATATTTTAACTTTCAAGCATATATTTTTCTGTCATTTCCCTGTCAAAAAGACAGAATGAGAAATGTTAACTTTGATTTGGCTAAATAATAAACAGTCTACATTAGTAGTGCTTCCTTAAGAGATTTCCACAGTTTAATAAAGTAAACAAGACAATGTCTTATAACTTACTGTAGTGCATTCAATTCCAAATTCAAACTATATTTCACATTACATATTTCATTTGTCTACTTAGTTCTATCATTTCTCTTCACTAAAGTAATACATTCAAACTAATACTTTTCAGCCAGCACCACCTTACTTTTCACAGTCTCTTCCACCAGTCAGCTCCTTTGGTCTTATTGTCTATTTCTTGCAGTGGAGTGTGATATATTGAACTGGTCTGCTGGAGTAAATCCTCTCCTGTTCAGTGGCTGCCTCTCTAATTCTTTCTCAGCAAACGTGGTTTATATTAGTCCATCTGATCAGAGACAGGGCTTTTCCGTTACGTCATTGGCCTGTTCACACAACAGCCAGCCCCCAGCTGGGAGGAAGCAGGCATGCAGAAGAGCAAAAACTTACAGACAGTAACACTAATGAAATCACTTACTTGAAGTCATATGATTTTTTCTTCATTAATAATGCCAGTAAACCTTTTGTCTTCTTACAAAGTGGAAAAATACAAAAAATTCTCATCACAAGTCTCTTTCAGTTTTACACGCAAGTGCTCTTGAAATCAGTGATGTCTAAAGAATTGCTTGTGCTTTTCTAATGTCCCAAGTGCTACAAATATATTTCATTATCGAACTACAAAATGGAAGGGACCCCATCCGGGAATACCTCATCTCCTAAATGTAATCATAGATCAATAATTTGTAAATACCTGAAAATTAGGGATTTTATCCTATTTTTCAGTATAAGAATGACTAATACAAAAGATCCCATTTTTCATTTTCTTGAAAATCTACAAGTCACTGAACAGTTTGCTCAGACTCACTGGACTGCTTTTTGGATGCACAGATTCTTATTCACTGCAGTGTTACTCCAGTTTGATGCTAATGTAATTCCACTGGTATGAAAGGTGTTACACTCGCATAAAATTGGAGAAGCACAATGCTGCATAGTTTTAGAAAAGCTGAAACTATATTGTACGTTTTACAAATGAGGGGCTTGATCCTTAAATCTTTACTCCTTCAAGCCTCCTTAACTGCAAGGAGTTTTGCCAGAGAAAGCACTGCATTATCACACTCCTAGCCTGATACTTTTAAGGCTAGATGGAAAATTTGTATTCATTCTACTGATAAAGACTGGGGAGATTCCCTTACCAAAGTGTATAAGGTCTCCAGGTGTTACATAAAGTCATATAATTTTTTTACTAATAAAGCACTATAGAAATCTGACCAGATGAAGTTAATCCATTTCTGAACATGGACACAGATGTCTTTGTGGGCATGATTCACTGCTGTAAATCAGGAGTAACTCCGTTTCAGGTAATAACCTAGAAACATTGCTAAGAAAAGATGCAATTTACAAAATTCTTCAACAGAAACTTGTTAATTTTGTTTTTGGGCAGGGATTCTTTCCATGCTCATTCTCCAACATATGAAGACAAGAACATTCTCCAAAATAATATTCTCCTATAAAGTCAATGGGAGTCACTCAAACCTGGCAAGGGGAGAATTGGAGAAGAAGCAGAATATGTCCTTACTTTCACCTGCCCATGTCTCCGAATGCAAAACTGATTGCATGACAAACACTGAACTTCATCAGAACTCTGAATACTAGCTAGCTTTTCTGGATGACTGAATCACCAGCCAGCCCTGTGTTTGCAATATTGGGATTAAGCGTCAACGAGCAGCTTGCACCAGAAGAAACAGCCTTTTATTTGATCTACTGGCCATATGGAACTGCTATGGATACTGGACTGTACAGCACTGCAAAGTCCTATTGTGCAGAATTGACTAGTCTCTTGTTGGAGGGACAACTGCGTGCCCCACAGGCCGTGCTCAGAGGTGACTTTACAGAAAGGGCACATGGTTCTTTGGCTGGATATGCATTTGGCTTCACTTTTCATTTTGCTAGCATTTGTGGAACTACCCAGAGGTCATGCAGCTGACTAGGTGCCTGGACTGCCCTGTTCTGTAGCGCATGTTCATTTGGCTCCTTTTTTATTGTAGTTTGTAGTTCTAAATGTGAAAACAATCTTTCTCCGCCACAGCAATGGAAAGGTTTATGGCCAGACTGATCAGGCAGAGTCTGAGGCTATGAAGGTTTCACTGGAAAATTGTAAATAGATAATACTGGAAAGCATAGACAGTAGCGCTGTATCTAGCAAATAAACCCAGAGTCAGACAAGCACTTAGAGATCATTAAGGTTCATGTTAGACCCACTGTCTTCAATAATTTTTCATAATATTCAAGGGCCTTTTTAGGGTAGAAGAAGAAAACACAGCTCTGTAGTAACCTCACAGAACATCTCTTCCATAAAACTGTCTGTAAGGACCACCCTGGCCTGGTATGCGGCGCTGGTATTTGTGAAACTTGCACGCACGTTTTTCCTTTTGTTTTTTTCTCTTAGGAGCCTATTTATCAGTTTTTCTGATGTGACACTTAACCCCTTCGTTTCTCATTCTAGCCTAGATTCTGCCACCTTTAGCCACGTGGAGTAGAACTTTATCTCTTGAGCAACCTCTGTGATGTCAGCAGAGCAATTCTGTGTGAGGAAGGGTGGCAGAATCTGGCCCTCTTTGTTTTTAATTGTGTGAAAGTATGGAAAATGTGCCGCATTTTTATACTGCAGTTACATAGACAACAAAACAGGAAGCCAGAGGGATAACTAATTAAACATGCAAACCAAGTCTTTATTAATAAAGCTTATTACATCCTTGGATTTCCAAATACAATCCAATTGACTGTTGCAAGGCCAGGTGATCTTGAATAGTTTTGCTCTCTTACCCTCCTAGCAGGTCAACCATTTTGCAACCAAAAGTCACTGAACAGCTAACTACTGTTTGAGAGGGGATCACATACATGATCATGTTACTTAGATGTCAGAAACCTTAGCATAAGGAACTGTTATACTTAGGGCCCTGCATTTTCAGTTTGTATTTTATTTAATTTTCCCCGGGAATTTATCAGTGTTTATTACCACCACAACAAACAAGGTGAAAATCAGTGTAAAAGACTATTCATAATTTTTCTGGGTAAATATCGGGGTTTATGTTTATGTACGGAAAGACAGGGACAAAAGTATTCAGTAGATTAATGCTTCGAATTCCGCTCCTCAATGTGGTTTGTTGCAGAACTAAAACAAAACTCAAAACACAATGCCACCTCTGAGTTTATCTCTAATCCC
The DNA here is from genome assembly GCF_011386835.1 of Chrysemys picta bellii. Lineage (NCBI taxonomy): Eukaryota > Metazoa > Chordata > Testudines > Emydidae > Chrysemys > Chrysemys picta. The sequence continues at coordinate 248,131,976 of NC_088792.1, forward strand.
CCAAAACTTTTCATTTGAATTAACAGTTTACTGTTGTAGATTTAGAACTATTGGCCTATAAATATTTACATTTAATAATTGGGCCACACCATTTGCAGCACATACACTCAACTTCATTCTTTTCTCCTGTTTTTGTTTTTTACAACTTTCGAATACTTCCTTGCATTCTGAAGCATATTCTGATACAGATTTTCATTTTCTTCACATTTTAGTGTGTCAACTCTTTAAACTGTTATCTGCTAACAGCTTGAAATGCGTACATGGTGGGCATGAGATTCATCAGTATGTTCACATGCGCACGCACTTCAGAGCTTGCCTGTTTGTTTATGGTGTATATCTTCTAGACTAATACATAGCCTTACTTCAACAAGCAGCTTTGCATATACACACAGATTAATGTATTATAATACATATATCTCATGCAACATATTGTATTTTCCTAATAAAACAAGTACTTTTTTATATATTTTAATGATACAAAAGTAGGGTAAAAAATCAGAAAAAAACCTGAATAATACTTTTTGTAAAACCTGGGAATTTTTAGGTAAAAATCAGTTTAAACTGGAAATGAAGGGGTTTGGTTATACTGCAGCACATTTGATCAAAAAGAGCCCATAGCTGAGACATTTGAATTTAGTGCAGCATTTGGGGTAGGAGTGCTCAGATATCACAGGTGGGAGCCATATAAGAATTATAGATTGTTTTGCTCTCCTGCTGCTTTTCAGGCTTCTTCACCAGGCAGAAATAAAAATTGTGGTGTGACAACTTCCGATCCCTTTATGGTCAGCTGGCTGCACAGTGCAATTAGGTAGATATTTGCAATAGAAAATAAAATAGGGTTTTTTTCTGCCACCAAGTTAACCACTATATTTAGTGTTCGTTTGCCAGGGGTAAGGCATCTCCTCATTTCTAAGATTGAGCAGCACGCCTTGCAGGCAGACACATTAGGTATATTTCCCCCCATTATATGCTTCAGTTGTGGTTGGGCATTGGGGGCAGGTGGATCTATATCACTCCAGTAATGCCTCAGCTATCAGTCTGTGCTATAGAGAGAGACATGGTGCACCGTCTAGGTCTGACTGCTGCGCTGAACAATGCAGTGCCACCGGCCACCATAAGGGGAACCCTGGTGGGACTGAGCATCTCCAGATCGGAAGGTGAAAAGATTCTGAAACTGGGGGTGGTGATAGAATGAAGGGATAAGAGCTGGGGTGGGCGGGGCAGGGAGTAGTATTCACTGCCTGGGTTGTTCTGAGCCTGATGCAGAAAAGAAGGCGTTTATGGCGCAATGGTTAAATGTCCATTGACTTCAATGGGAACGGAGCCAAGCCGACACTGAAACTTCTGAAAGTCCCATCCCACATTTCTAGTAAAAGGATCAGTCTGTCATTCAGGTTTGTTTTCCCTCCGAAAGACAGAATTTGAGACTGCCCTTCCTGTAATCTCTCCTTTTCAAGTGCTAGAAAATTAACATCTACTCAACAAAACAAACATACCACCAGCCGCCATTAGCCAGGCCACAGCAACATTTTACATTTTTCAAATTGATCATCAAAAGTGGGAGGTTTCCCTTAAATACTAGAGGAAGAGAATGACAAAGAAGCACTATTTTGTACTCCTGCACATAAGATAGCATTGGCGATAAAAGGTAACGTTAGAGCATTCAGAAGATGGGATTGTAGCTAATAAGCAAACTACCTGATTAAGTAGATCGGCATTACTATATTACTTGTAGATAATCTGGATTCTGACATCTCAAAGGTAAATTCTGCTACATATACGTTCACTGCAGAGCCATGAGAACTATGCCTACCAGCCACAAAGTGTCATCCCATCAATGCATTTGGAGGGCCCAATAGAACACTGAGGCTAAGACTAAGAAACGGAGAACTAATGAAGGGGGTTCAGTTCACAACACATCATACATGTTTTTAATAAGTTATTTTCCAATCTAGTTTATCAAAAGGAAAGAGAGATATTAACTCTTTGAGGTTAGCTCAGTAAAGATAAACACAAGGATGTGGAAAAAGAATTTCCTTTGTGTCAAATTCTGCACAATGAGTTTCCTAGCGGACCCCAAAAATAATCCAATGAGGAGGAGAAATGCATGAAATATGGAGGGGAAAAAACCCAATGATGATAATTAAAGGTGATGGCAAAAAAAGAACCAATGATGAGCATTAAAGGCAAAATACTAAACTGTATTATTAGAGTAAGAAACGCTCAAAGAAGGAACTACTATGGCAGTGGTGAGAAACCTGCAGCTTGCGGGCCTCATGCATCCCATTAGGGTAATCTGATTGCGGGCCATGAAACATTTTGCTGATGTTGACCATCCTCAGGCACGGCCCCCCCATTGCTCCCAGAGGCTGCGGTTCGCTGTTCCTGGCATGTCCCTGTGGCCCCTGAGCGGAGGGGCGGCCAGGGAAGCTATGCGCGCCACCCCCGCCTCGGGCGCCTGCAGTTCCCATTGGCGGGGAACGGGGGCCAATGGGAGCTGTGGGGGCAGCACCTGTGGAAGCAGGCAGCGCACACCATGCGGAACTGCCTGGCCACATCTCCACTTAGGAGCCGGACAGGCCAGCCACTTCCAGGAGCAGCGCGGAGCCAGGGCAGGCAGGGAGCCTGCCTTAGTCCCACTGCACCACAGACCAGGAGCCACCTGATGTAAGCGCCGCCTGGATCATATGAGCTACCTTTTAGCAAATGCTGTGTATCCTTGGGCTTAATTAATATATCTTAATGCCTGGAGGATGGCACAGCTCCTTTAACTTAAATACACCTATTCCTTTGTCAGTTGGTGCCATCAGGTGCAATTGATTAGAGCAAAGTCCACTGTTCCCAAATAAAATACAGGAAAATGAACACGGACATAGTTTTTAAGGGCCTGAGTCTGCCTTTTGTTACATCCATTTTGTGCCAGCATAATGGAGTAGAGAATCAGGCTAAATCCTGCCTGTCCCTAAAATGAGTTTGAAATGAGGCAGATGCTCAGAAGGTATCTGCCATGCTATAGAAGAGCGCATTAGCACGTACATCAGCCAACACAACTTGACCATAACACGGGAGGGAACTGGCATGTGTAGTACAAAATCTGTGAACACAAAGGCTGCCATCCACACAGCGACTGCACACCTACCCCAGTAATAGGGAATACATTCTTTGTGCAAAAAGAAGCAGTAAAAACATTCCACAGCATGCTGAGGGGCCTGGCGGGTGGCAGCCCGACCCGGGATAACATAGTGTCAGCGAATTCAGGATATGGCTCTAAGAATCCATCTTTTACAAATCATACATGTGAGAAGTACAATGTGTTACCCTGGTTCTGTATTAATAGATGCAAGTCAGCACTGTCAGGCCATGTGCCAACAAAAACAGAGAGAGAGGCCTTAAATAAAATGTGGGCAAGGGCTAGGTGATTATAATATTGTATACAGTCTGGGCAGAAATCCAGGCATCCTCTTTCCCGTACAAGGGGTGATCACAGCCAGTACTTTTTACAGGGGACATAGTTAATACAATGCCAATAGCTACAATACTTTTGGCATCACTCCTGCTTTGTATCCCCAAGGGGTGTAGCAGCTTGAAAGGTGCAGCATGGAGAAGTGTTAGAGCAAACCATACACACAGAGATTTTGGGACCCACTTTCATGCACAGGACTTTCATCTTTTCCTTTCTCCCTCGTCTTTCACAAAAATCTATTGATTTGTGAAAACAGACACTGAAGAAGAACAGAGGGGTTGTATGTAATACAAATATTATCATTACAACTTTATCTAAAGTAAAGTCAGTGCAGAGGATTTTCTAGGCTTATGATAACGTTTTAGTGCAAAAGTTCATCTGACACATCAATCGAAGGTATGTCTGAGAAAGTGAGTGGTATAGTATTGTCTCTCTTAGAGGTACTGAAATACAACAGCCCAAGGAAGTTTCTGCGTTAACCATGATGTCTTGTACCTAGTAGTTAACGAATTATCTGGTGGAGGAGAGCAAGTCCCCCATTAGATAAATTTTCTCCACTGACCCTTTTCTACTTGTAGGGGCTTCACATGAGAGGGGCTGTTCTTGTGAAGTTAATTGAAGTTGAGGGCACTGAGAACCTTACAGGTTCAGGCCCAGAGAGAGGGTCATTTATAGACAGAGAAGAAAAAGTGTTTCAGCAGCTGCTCAAGCACTGTGTTTACTTGGAAATAGCGCGTTTCTATGCAAGCCCCTGTGAATGGTGCATAGAGTTCATTTGAGGAAAATCTGCCCTTAAAGAGCAAGTTTGAAGAAATGGGCAAAAGCAAGTCTTGATTTCTTGACACTATCAAAGCAGCTCCATGTCCTGTTTTTAGAACTCCAGCTTGTGTTGCTAGCAGTTCAAGCAATGGCCATGGGATGGACCTAGAAACAAGGAGGAAAGAGATAACGCAAAGTCAGAAGCACACGGAGCATAATTTTTGAATGACATAAATCAGATCTGATTGTTGAGTCACTGCAAAACTCGGCTGTATGTAGTTTACAGCTTGGTTATTCAAACACTTCCTGGCATGTATCATTCAAGGGCAGGTATTTACACACACGATATTGTATTGCAGTAGTTCTCAAACTTTTGTACTGGTGACCCCTATCACATAGCAAGCCTCTGAGTGTGACCCCCCCCCCCCTTATAAATTAAAAACACTTTTTTATATATTTAACACCATTATAAATGCTGGAGGCAAAATGGGGTTTAGGGTGGAGGCTGACAGCTCCCGACCCCCCCCTCCATGTAATAACCTCATGACCCCCTGAGGGTCCTGACCCCCAGTTTGAGAACCCCCGTTGTATAGCAAGGTGAAAGTATCTTTTAATAAGTTTTAAACAACACTGTCATAATATAAACTAAGACCCAATGTGCCACATACACGGACTAAAGAAGAAGATGATAAACATCACTCTGAACAAATAGGAAAACTAGGGGGCAAAACATAATGTAGACATATCCCATTACACAAGGGACAGAAAATATTTTGACATCCTAAGTACAAGCCCCACCTCTGTTTGACTTGTAACCTAAAACTACCCTATGAGTGAACACATCATACCTGCTAGGCAGTATGGTGCTGTTTCCAGACACTCCCTGGCTCTTAGTGGACAAGCTTATAGAATTGCATGGCACAGCAGAAACTTGGTGCCAATTCTTTCCTCAGAGCTGCACTGGTTATCTTCAAAATATCTATGAAATTAAAGGCCCGATTCTTGCTTCACGCTGGTGGAAATAAGCAGCAACCTTTGAAATCAATGAAAAACACGGCTAAGTAAGAAAAAAAAATCATATCCAAAGTGTTTAACGGGCTGACAGCAGTCACTTTTCTTAACTTATGGCTCACCAGTCCTGTGACCGCCTCGGTAACACAGGTCCATAGGGCCAATCTCTTGTAAATATGCAGTCAAAGAACCTAATTTATAGTAATTTTGAGCAAATTTTGAGCAAAAACTCAATGTGTACGAGCAAATCAAATATTCAGTTTGGTACCTGCAACTATGTATGTGTGAACTTTCTGATAGAGTACTTGAGTATTTGCATGACTAAGATAGGCATACACAAATGTACGCAAGAAATTGCACATGGCTAACTTGGCTATGTCTGACCCTAGAGATGTCATGTTATTTCACTTTCTGTTGCCATTGTTCAAAGATGTAAGCCTCTTACAAGCAGATTTACTGATCTGAAGTGTGTCTGTGCTGAACCAAATGGTGGTAATAAATTCCAAATGTACTAACTAAAATACAATCCCAGCCCCTCCACTAGAAGCCCATTTAGTGCTGTGCTGCTAGTGGAGAGCAAAGGTCTCTGCCCCTCACTTCTGCTTCCAGGTGTCTCCCTGTAATTTCAGGCAGGGCAGTATCTGCAGAAATCTTGGCTGGGTGGCTCATACTTGGAATTTACTTTCTCTGTGTCTAGGGGAAGATGGGAGGAGGTGAGTAGGAGAAGGACCTGGCAAAGATAGGAATTGGGATGGTGCGGGGGATAGGAGCAAGTTCTTCACCCACAGAAATACAGTGACTGACTTTGAGGGGGAGATTTCTGTGCAACCTGGGGGTTTCCCTTCATGGGGGAATCCCAAGCAGCCACATTTAGCTGGCTTTCTGCCTGCTTTGTACTTCTGGAGCAGCACAAATCCAGGCTGTGATCTGCCCCCTTTTCTGTTCAGGTTATAAAGACCTTTTCTCTGTTTTTTACCATAATATTTGCATTGCTGAATTAATATTTAAAATGTATGTTCAGAACAGTATAGAAAAGCTGTCGAGAAATTTCCCCACTATTTTCTTGTAGATTTCTACTCAGAACTACTTTTCATTGTGGAAGGAAACACATGGCCCAGAAACAGTCTTTTGAAAAGTGTTTTTCAAAAGAGTAAAACTAAAGAGCCATGCTCCGAACAGGAATAAGTTAGAGCAGGGTACGTGTTACTAAGGTACTACTCACTTCTCTCTCACCCAAGGCGTGCATCAGTAGCCTATTAATGTACACTGTGACGTGGCTTTTTGCTACATTGTAACACCTCGGCTGTGTTAGCAATGTGGTATTAGTACCTCAGCTGTATTAGTAATATCAGGAAATCCTGACCGCCTGTGCTAAGGGGTTAATCTCATCCTTGGCTTTGCCTGGAAGCAATGAAAGGCACAGTGGACGTATATGTTTATGCTTTCTTAAAAGCCACTGATTAGACAACTGCAGCTACAGCAGTTCTCTGAATCCTTAGATTACATGTTAGCAGGACCGGCTCCAGGATTTTTGCCACCCCAAGCAGCGGGGGGAGCGGGGGGGGGGGGAAGCCGCGATCAAAATTGTGATCGGCGGCACTCCGGCGGCAGCTCCACCGCGCCACTTTCTTTCTTTGGCGGGAATTTGGCAGCAGGTGCTTCCCTCCGAGAGGGACCCGCCGCCAAACAGCCCGATGTGCCGCCCCTTCCCCTTGGCTGCCCCAAGCACCTGCTTGCTGGGCTGGTGCCTGAAGCCGGCCCTGCATGCTAGAGAAGGAAAATGCTGTTTTCATACACTAAGCAATAATAGGAAACTGACAATAAATAGACATTGATTCTAAATGCAAGAAAGCAAGATATGATGCATTGTATAATCAAAATCCCATGTACTACGGAATAGTATTAACTGCTAATTCCATTAGAAACAAGGAGGTTCCCAAATCACCAGGTAGTAACCTTTTGTTTACATTCCATCCAGAGTAATACTGTGGAGTCTGCCTTACTGGTTTAGTAGCAGCCTTTCCTTGATGCACTCAAAGGTATGTCTACACTACCCGCCAGATCGGCGGGCAGCGATCGATCCTGCGGGAATCGATTTATCGCATCTAGTCTAGACACGATAAATCAACCCCCGAGCGCTCTCCCGTCGACTCCTGTACTCCAATGCTGCGAGAGGCGCAGGCAGAGTTGACGGGGGAGCAGCAACAATTGACTCACCGCGGTGAAGACACCACAGTAAGTCGATCTAAGTACGTCGACTTCAGCTACGTTATTCACATAGCTGAAGTTGCGTAACTTAGATCGATTTCCACCCCCCCACCAGTGTAGACCAGGGCGAAGTGAGTATACATCATTGCAAGTGAGGCAGCAAGAATCAAAAGCTTTTTTAATCTACCGAATCCCTTCCAATTTAAATGCACAAATTTTACTTACCATATTTCAGAGGCGACAAACTAATTTAGCGCAAGAATACGTAAGTACATTCTTGCATCAGTTGAACAGAACATCTTGGGTTGCTAGCACCTTACCAGTTTGAAACAAACGTTTTTGCAGTGGGGTGAAGGAAACAGTGAGTTCAAAATTGAATTGGAAAATATTTGGTATTGCCATAAAATTTGTCTGTTTAAAGGTTCAGGCAAACAAATGACCTGGGCATCAGACACAGTCTGTGGGGCAAGCTTGAGATCAGAACCGAGCGATTTCAGATTGTGAGAGTTGGTGCTTGTCATTTATATCCATGTGGCTTCAAGAGATCACAAGCATACTAAAGCTTGACAGAAATAACCTCTGTTAATACCTAGTGTTACCCAACTGCTGAACTAGGTTAAGGTACTGTTCAGCTTAGCTAGGTATGTCCCAATATATAAATAGGTTGTGTTTATCTTTAGCTAGGCAACAGGATTCCTACAAGGGCTAGTGTAGTACACAGAAGAGCTATTGATAGACTACCCCAAGAAAATAGACTCACTCTTATTAATGATTAAAAATACAGCCTAGTGACAACACCAAACCTGAGTACAAGAGTGTCATTAAAATCAGGATGTTTACCAGTCACAATGGTTAAAATTATTGTAGTATTTGGGGAATTCCCTATTCTAAGTATAGGAAATGCGACAAATACTGCGTGCAAGGTACCTCCATGTAGTAAACATTAAGGGCTGAATTATGGCTAGTTCCGAAGAGGCACACTGGGGACTTAGAAGGTGCAGGTTTTGCTCCTTGCTCTCTCTCTCTCCTTATCAAGGTATTCACAGTGGTATTTGAGTGCTTGGTTTTCAATGCTCTGTACTGTCTCTGAGCTACCATGGGTAAATCATTAACATCTGTAGGCCTCAGCTTGTAAAACAAGTATAACAATGCACTGCAATGTAAGCCCAGGGTCAGGGTTAGTGGGACTCAAGTCAGCAAACCCTGGGTTTGAGGGTCTACACTGATTGCTAACTCTATGTTAAGAATATTTTAACCCAGACCTGAACTTGGGGCTCCAGCAGCTACACTGCAGTACGCAGACCCAAGTCCAAACAACCATATCCCAGACTTCCTAGTACCCTCCCAAAATGCAGTGTGGGAAAACTTGACTGTCCATGCCCCCTCTCCCCCACATTACAAGAAGTTTGAACAGCCCACCAACACATCAGGCCAAGCCATCATCTTGGTCTGTGTTCTCCCAGCAACCAGAGCCAGCAACATGGAGGAATCATCATTTCAAGAACTTCTCTTGCTTGGGCTTTCACTCCGGTTTCAGGAAACAAGCAGAGCTTCCATGAGATGCTTGTGGGCAGTTCAGTGGCGTTTTCTGACCCACTGAAGGCACCTGACAGCTAATGACAGAGCAGGGGGAGGAAGACCCTGGCATGGCAGACTCGAACTGGCTGAGGCTGCTCATGACACTCGGAACAGCCGCTGATGTCTCCTACGTAGACTGGCGTTCCTGGAGTAGGGAACCAAACACAGACTGGTGGGACCACATTGTCTTGCAGATCTGGGATGATACATGAAGAAAGCACTGCAGCTTGCCCCGCCCCTGCAATGTAAAGACATATGCATGAAGGTGGCCATGCCAGCTGCTATAACCATCTAGAAGCTTGCTACCCCAGACTGTTACAGGTCCAGTGCCAATCAGTTTGGTGTTGGGAAGTCAACTATGGGTAATCAGGTGTGTGATTTACCTTAAGGTGGCAGGTATAAAAGATATTCCTGAGGTGACTGCTGGCTTTGAGAAAATGGGGTTGTCAAACTTGTCTGGGGCTTGTGCCCATAGTTGCCCTCTTCAAGGAGCACATGAGTACATAAACTGCAAAGGGTACTACTCCATTGTTAGGCAGGCCTTCATGGACCACAGAGGCTGCTCTGGAAAAGTTCATGATGTCAGAGTTTTCTGATGATCATTCATGGAAAGGCTGGGACACTATTCACAGCACATGGCATTGTCATAAGCAGAGGTACTGTCCCCACAGTTATTCTGGGGGATCCTTTGTACCTCGGCTTATGAAATTGTACCCGGATCTCAGAGGCCCTGGCAAAAGAAGGTTTAATTACACTCTCAGCAGGAGTAGAATGGTGGTTGAATGTGCCTTTGGCTGATTGAAATCCCTCTGGTGATGTTTACAGAACAGTTTGGATTCCAACGTTATCAATCCTGTCCGTGTTACTGTGGCTTGCTGTGCTCTTCCCAATCTTTGTGAAGCCAAAGATGAGCCAATCCCCCTGGACCTATGACAGCGAGGGGCCACCGAACCAGGACACTCAGCCAGAAAGTGCACCTAGCACAGCTGGACCTGGATGCACCCTGTACTTTTATGAAATGGGAGGGCACAGTTTGGAGTGATGTAAATAACTGATGTATGGATTGATGCATATAGCTGTATTGACACATTGGTTTTTGCATACAACCTCCCAGTTTGCCCTGATCATGTGTTTGACTTTATTACTTGAAATACTCATTAGATGATGTATTGCAGTGATGGCAATACAATTTCTTTATAAAATAAAAACCTTTATTTTTACACATTGCGGCGGGACGACGACTCACTAGTGTGGTGCCTCCTGATGGTCATCCAGGGAATTAACTCTTTCCAGCCTGGAGCACCCTCTGCAGGCCAGTGTCTCGCCTGCTGCTGGCCTCGTGTCCTTCCCAGACCCAGGTTCCCTCTGCCCAGGAGTTCTGCCCACCGCAGTACCCCCTCACTATGGGTCTCCCCTTCTAGGGGAACCCCCAGCCCCCTATCCCCTAGCCTTTTTACCCCAGCCCCTTTCTCGCTTTGGGCCTCAGTCCACCCTGCCACTTCCCTTTGGCCAGTCTCGGACCCGGCCCATGTCTCCGACACCCTCCCCCCTTTCTGCTTCGGGGGGCAGTGCCATTTTATATGGCCCTTGTTGTGGCAGAGGAAGCACTTCCTGTGCCTGGCCTTTGCCACGGCCCTGCCATGGTTTGTTTCAGGCTTAGCCCTTCCCTGAGGGTTAGCCGGGGCCCTGCGCTTCCTGTAAGGGCAGTTCCTCCTTAGGTGCCGGGCTCCTTGCAGGCCCAACAAGTTTGTGGCCACCCTGTTGATCTCACAGGAGGTACGTTTTCTGGGCGGGGCCTCTTTGCCCCATCCCAGTAGGGGCACTCCCTCTCATAGTGTCCCAGTGGCCCACAGGCGAAACAGTTTTTAAGCCCCAACACCTGCCTCCAGCCCTTGGTGCCTGGTCTCCCGAGTGGTCTTGGTGTCCACCCCCGCAGCAGCTGGAATAACCCCCTCTGCTGCTCGGCAAGCTGGGCTACCCATGCCCTCCAATACCAGTCCATCTTTTCTCCACCTTCAGTTCCGGATCTACGCAATAGTCCCACAGTCCTTGACCTGCCCCTTGTATTGGGGCAGACCGCATGTGCCCGCTTTCTCCACCACTTGCAGCGGGACGACCAGCAGGAGGCACCGTGCCGGTGAGTCTTCGCCCCGCCACACCCATGTATTGGAAAAGTACACTATTAAACCATTGCCTGGCAGGCCAGCTGCCATTAGCACACTAAAACACCAGTAACACCCAAAGCTTTAAAAGTAACCAAGAACAAAGCACATAAAAATACAAACAGCTGAACCATGTACAGGATGCACACCCCTTATTATTGCATGGCCCCTGGTACCCCATTCTCCTTTCACTTTCTTCCATGTTTGCCATGCACTTGGTGCCAAGGCAGGGGGATGGAGACATTGTAATATTTTTTGTACATGGCACGTCTTGTAAGGTATCATTTGAAAACTCATAATTTGCTGGTCAGTATTGTCCTCAGGGCCGGCTCTAGGCACCAGGCACCCAAGCACATGCTTGGGGCGGCACCTGGTAAGGGGCGGCGGGGGGAGCGTGGTGCGGCATTCCGCGGGGGGGGGGCGCTCCGGCGGCACGGCGCAGCGCTGGGGGGGCGGGCTCCGGTTGCGCGGGGCGAAGTGAGGGGGCGGTGCCGGCGCGACGCTGGAAGGGGGTTCCGGCGGCGGTCGGCGGGGGGCGGGCTCCAGCAGCGCGGGGCTCGGTGCTGGGGGGCAGCGCGGGGCTCGGCGCTCGGGGGGGTGCGGCGCTGGAGGGGCGTTCTGGCGGCGCTTGGCAGGGAGCGGGGACGGACTCCGGCGGCGGGGGGTGTCTCGGGGCTCGGCGCTCGGGGGGGTTCCAGCGGCGCTCGGTGTTGGGGGGGTGGGCTCTGGCACGCGGCGCTCGGCGGGGGGGCGGCACTCTGGGGGAGGTTCCGGCGGCGCTCGGCGGGGGGGCGGCGCGGCGCTCGGCTGGGGGGGGCGGCGCGGCCCGGCGCTTGGCGGGGGGCCTGGGGGGCGGCGCTTTTTTTTGCTGCTTGGGGCAGCAAAAAAGCTAGAGCCGGCCCTGATTGTCCTGATAAAATATGTACAGCTACATTGTATGTGAAGTAATAATATTTACCAAACCCCACAGCCCTGTTCAAACAGAGGTTGGCAAATAGGTCTGTCCTAAGCAAATAGGTCTGTCCTAAGCAAAGGAATGTATGCTCTGCTTAATTTGCATTTAAGCAGTGAACAGAGTCATCAAGCAGAAAGGGGAAACAAAGAAAGCCCAAACAGCTGAGAAAAAGCCAGCAGAGAACATCCTTCCATATAGACGCGTTGTTTCCTATTGCACATCTGGAAATGTTTTTCAAGAGAGGGATTGAAACTATAAAAAGGAGGGACAAACACTCCAATGTGCCCCTCTCTCTCTCCCCTGTCCATCACATTCATTGCATCTGAAGCAACAAAGGAAGCAGGCATTGGGCTTTGGGACCGGGGTCCTGACCTACAGAGTTTGGTCAGTAAGACTGCTGAAAGCATGTGGTGAGAAACTTTCATAGAATCATAGAATCATAGAATATCAGGGTTGGAAGGGACCTCAAGAGGCCATCTAGTCCAACCCCCTGCTCAAAGAAGGACCAATTCCCAACTAAGTCATCCCAGTCAGGGCTTTGTCAAGCCGGGCCTTAAAAACCTCCAAGGAAGGAGACTCCCCCACCTCCCTAGGTAACGCATTCCAGTGCTTCACCACCCTCCTAGTGAAATAAAATAAAATAAAACTTTGCTTGAATCTGATATAGTTTAAGTTAGGTATTAGTAAATGTTTTTATTTTTCTTGTAATCATTCTTGACTTTTATGCCCCATTACTAGTACTCATTTAAAATCTCTTTTTGTAGTTAATAAACTTGTTTTACTGTTTTATCTAATCCAGTGAATTTAAATTGAAGTGTTTGAGTAACTATTTGAGATAAGAAGCGGCCATTTTATTGTCTTGAAGGCAGGGCCGGCTTTAGCAAGAGCGGGGCCCGATTCCTGGGGGCGGGGCTTGCTGCAAGCCCCGCCCCCAGGAATCGAGCCGCGCCGCGGGGGGTGGGGGGGCCGAGCCGCGCCGCGGGGGGACACGGGGACACGGGGAGACCCGAGCCGCGCCGCGCCGTGGGGGGGACGGAGGGGGGGGACACGGGGAGACCCGAGCCGCGCCGCGCTGTGGGGGGGACGGGGAGACCCGAGCCACGCCGCGCCGCGGGGGACATGGGGGGGGACACGGGGAGACCCGAGCCGCGCCGCGGGGGGATACGGGGGGACGGGGAGACCCGTGCCGCGGGGGGGGACACGGGGAGACACGAGCCGCGCCGCGGGGGGATACGGGGGGACGGGAAGACCCGCGCCGCGGGGGGGGACACGGGGAGACACGAGCCGCGCCGTGCCGCGGGGGGGACGGGGGGGGACACGGGGAGACACGAGCCGCGCCGCGGGGGGATACGGGGGGACGGGGAGACCCGAGCCGCGCCGAGCCGTGGGGGGGACGGGGACGGGGGGACACGGGGAGACCCGAGCCGCGCCGCGGGGGGACACGGGGGGACACGGGGAGACCCGAGCCGCGCCGCGGGGGGACACGGGGAGACCCGAGCCGCGCCGCGCCGCGGGGACGGGACCCGAGCCGCGGGGACCGGGCCAGAGCCTGGGCCGCGGGGGCCGGGCTGGAGCCAAGCCGGGCCAGAGCCTCCCCAGAGCCCTTCTCCCGCCCCCACCACCCCAGCTTACCTTGTGCTGCCGGCCCGCCCCTGCTTCGTCTCAGACTTCCCGCGAATCTCTGATTCGCGGGAAGCAGGGGAGGGGGCAGAGCATGCAGGGGAGGGGAGGAGGGGCCGGGGAAGTGAGCTGGGGGCGGGGTGGACAGCTGCAGCGCGGGGCCCTCTTGGCGCGGGGCCCAATTCAGCCGAATCGGCTGAATCGGCCTAAAGCCGGCCCTGCTTGAAGGAATAACAGGACTTAAAATATTTTGTACTGTCCAGGAGAGGGCTGGGCAGTACAGGACATACATTTCTGGGGGGAAATCTGAGATTGGGTGTGTTTTTTGGGTCACCCTGCAGTATAACCAAGGCTGGTGAGAGTCAGAGTGTAACCCAAGTGTGGCTGGCAGGCTGCAGGTGCATAGAGTCACTCAGGATATGGCTTGCGTACTGGAAGGCTGTTTGTGAGTGGCCCATGTGGCAGGGCAGGGGTGACACAGCTGCTCATTAGTCTGGATTGTACCCTGGTATGTCACAGCATCTATGGGGCAGGAGTTCAGCACTGAGGACTTCATAGGCACATTTGCCATGTCCAGCCTCTCATAGGGCCCAATTGCATGGGCCACCCAGCCATGGAGTTGTCCAAGCTGTTCCTGGAATGCAGGCCAGGGTACTGCAAAGCGGACACAGCACTTGGTTTCTATCTTCCTCCCTTAACCACCATTCCTGTTCCAGCAACTGCAAAGCAAGCACCTGCTCCCACACAGCAACCATGTCCTCAAGCTGCAAAGCCAGCCTGAGACTTTCTTCTTGTCTCTTAGCATGTCTTTCCTCTCGTTGCAAGTCCCTTTACCTTTGGTACTCAACCTGCTTTTTGGCCCTGTCGAGAACTTCAATCATAAATTCATCACGCAAATATTTCCTCATGGAACTGTCCATGAAGATATAGTGAGCCAAGCTTCTGCAAGTGCAGGCGAGCTGTGGAGGTAGTGCAGCCTGTAGAGGTTGAGGGGCCTGGAATAGGACAAGACACAGAGGGTTATTGTCTCAAATAGCTCAGTGCAGGAGCACAGAAAAACTCACTTTGGAATGCAATATATATAGGTATCAGTTGAACACAATGTTTTATTGCTTTATTTACAATTTTTAAGCAAGTCCAAAGCTCACCAGTGCCCTCAATCATAATAATAAAATAAAAATAAATAGAATTGCAATTTGTATTTCTTACATATACCAAATGCTTCTATGTCTGTATTTTATACAGTGGAGCCCCATTTATCCAATCTAATTGGGACCAGGGTCAGATCAGTTGAAGCCTGAGCTGATCCGTCCAGGGCTGAAAGCCTGAGCCCCGCCACCCAGGACTCAGGCTGTCAGCCCTAGTTTGGTTAATACGGAGAGCCAGATAATGGAGGCTCTGATAAATGGGGTTCTACTGTATGTTTTTATTTTTTCACAAAATGTAAAAACTAAAGATTCTCTGTAAAAATTCAAATTCCACGTTTTTCTGTGAAGTATCAGGGGGTAGCCGTGTTAGTCTGTATCTACAAAAACAACAAGGAGTCTGGTGGCACCTTAAAGACTAACAGATTTATTTGGGCATAAGCTTTCGTGAGTAAAAACCTCACTTCTTCGGATGCAACGTTTTTCTGTGGATTACTATGAGCCTTGCTGAACAGAACATCTATGAGTGGAGTGGGCTAATGTGCTACTGAGGTGGCCCTGAAATATACACCCTTCCCTGGAATGTGACTACCTAGCTGGAGTTCCTGCTATGGGAAGAGTTTGCAGCTATCAGCACCTAGGATTGGGTCAGAATTCATGAGGTAACCAACAGCTTCCATGTGGGTTAAAAATGACTCCCCACAGCTTCCGATACAGACTGTTAGGGCAGCAGCAAACACACAGAACTCCACTCCCTTCTCCTGACAAATTTCTGGATTGCATTCAAACCCCCACTAATACTTGGTACTAATGATTTTTTACCATAAAAATGAGGAGTCCTTGTGGCACCTTAGAGACTAACATATTTATTTGGGTATAAGCTTTCGTGGGCTAGAACCCACTTCTTCAGGTGCATGAAGTGAAAAATACAGGAGCAGGTATAAATACATGAAAGGATGGGGGTTGCTTTACCAAGTCTGAGGTCAGTCTAACGAGATAAATCAATTAACAGCAGGATACCAAGGCAGGAAAAATAACTCTAACGTGAAGCTGCAGAACTGGAATTAATTTGCAAACTGGACACCATCAGATTAGGCCTGAATAAAGACTGGGAGAGGTTGGGTCATTACAAAACCTAAACTTAATTTCCCCAATACTAATTTCTCCCTACTGTTACTCACACCTTCTTGTCAACTGTCTGTAATGGGCCACTCTCTTATCACAAGGACTCCTAGTTGTTTTTGCTGATACAGACTAACATGGCTACCACTCTGAAATTTGTTACCCATAGAATTCATGGACTATATTTTACAGAAATGGTCCTGCTTTGAGCAGGGGGTTGGACTAGATGACCTCTTGAGGTCCCTTCCAACTCTGATATTCTATGATTCTATGATTCTACATTTGAACCTCTTCCCCCGCCCCACCACCACTCCCACACAGTTCAGTCTTTTCAGGTGGTTCATTACAGCATTGGGTTGGTGCCAAGCAGGGTACATACAGGGAAGGTAATATAAGGTTCTTATTTTAACAAACTGGAATGTATTAGCAAAATGTGCACCTTCCCAGTAAAGGGCTGCTTCTTACATACTTTACGTTTCCAGCTCTCCCTTTTGAATCCCATGTGATCGGGTGGGGGGGACACTGAGACCTTGGCATGCAATTCTCCATTAGCAGATACACGCTGCTGCCCAAGGCTTTTAATATCTTGTGCTTTGGTTTGTAGGTAGAATTCCCTGCCATTCCTAGATTAATAAACACAAAAATGGAGCCAGAAATTTACCAGGCTCCAGGGCAGCTTTTCCCTCTTCTGTTTCTGCTGCCAGTTCTGCTGTGGGCTGCTCCTCAGAGGGAGTGGAGGGAGAGGTGTCTAAAAGCTTCTCTGAATACAATCCCAGGATGTGCTGCAGCTGCTCCTGTGGCAAAGCTTCCTCTAAGACCAGTTTCATCAGCAGAGGCACTTCATTTGCCTCATTCAACGCCTGCTTCCGGCTGCCACCAATTCCTGTGCTGGCTTCTGGTGCCAGCAGGGCACCATCCCTGATGGTGATGTCATCGTGCGCCACTGCTGGCTCTGTGCTTGGTGCAGTCCTTAGCACCGGATTAAACTCATCATAAAATGGGCATGATGTTGGCGAGTTGCCAGAGGTGCGGTTGGGGTTTTCCAGTATTCGGTCTTGAGCCATTATCCCATTCTGGGGTGCATCCAGAGCAGTCAGGGGTGGTGTCACCACCTGCCCTGCAAACGTGGGCGCCCCACAATGCTTTGCTGTTGTAGCCCCCCATCTGGGCTGCCCACAAAGAACCCAAAGGCCAGGTTGTGGTTCTACAGCCCCTAGCCAGATCAGAATAAGAAGGCTGTGCAGTGCCTCCAGAAGAGAAGGGGAAAGCAACTGCAATGCCTTTAGATTTGATATTTTGTCACTGATAATATCCTACAGCTTTGTCTATTTCATACCTTTTAACCAAATGATTCCTTCAGCATACACAGATTAGAATGTGTACTGTTACTGCAAATGTTTCATCTGGTTATTTTTAGGGGCTTGATCCATCAATCCCTTCTATGCAATTGTGTGTTTGAGCAAGGGATGGAGAGTTGGACTCTGTGTCTGGATAAGAGAAAACAATCTCATCTGCTTTACTGAGAACGCAAATGATGTACTGAAAATGTCTGGCTGTAGTACAACTTGTATAGCAGATAACAATGGGCCAAATTGGGGTACATAGCCAAAGCCAGGCATTGGAGGCAGAATGCCTCCAACTCCACCCAGTGGGTGCTCTGGGGAACAATGTGCTTCCCAGAATTCCTAGTCACACAGTCACAACACCACCTTTAAGAGGAGGCAGTGTGGGGTCCACTATGTGGCCAACCAATTCCACTGAAACAGTAGCCCAGTTTTAAAGGTGTCGGTAACTGTTATTAAAAGAGTGGACAAACTGCTGAGAACTAGCACTGGGACAAAGAAGTGATTCCTTAAAGAAATCAGAAAGGCAGCAAATAAATATATTGGAAACCATAAAGACAGCGAGAAGCAACTACTAACTCTGGGAGCTCTTGGGAAAAGCAGGGGTGGGTAACTGAAGAACAGAAAAGGAGTAGAGTGGTGGCAGAGTAGAATGGTCAAAATGAACCCTCAACTACTCTAACATTTCCCTCAGTTTCTCTAACTGAGTATGTTCCAAAGGAATTTAGATAATCCACCAAGAAGATCTATTTGTCAGACATACCATATGGAATGCTTATTTTTTTACTAGTTATCAATTCACTTTTTAAATGATTGCTGGCCTAAGAGAAGAGCTCAAAGCCACCTTTGAATTTAGAAGGGTACGGTTTAGCTTTACCAGTGGAATCTCTGAGTCTGGCTATCGAAAGAATGGGGTTAGCATCCTGACTCGCAGCTGCCAGCACTTGCAGTATACTGAACAGACCTGTCGGGAGCCATAGTAGCTGCCTGGCAAAGAAATAGAAATCCCAACAATGCAGAGCTCCTTGACATTAATCAAGTCATACAACGTTTGCAGGGAAAACATTTCAGCATATCTGTAATTGAAAAGGGGCCTTTTATACAAAAATTCTGTAAGAAAAAAATAGTCCTATTTTTTCAAACTGTCTTTTCTTTGTGTATTTGCCTGAAAGCCTGCCACGATCATAACTTGAATACTGTCTAAACCATCCATGGGTATTTCAAATATTTCATAAGACAACAGCTGATTGAAACCAGATATTTACTACAGTAGCCCAAGCCAAATACACACTGAAAATGATTTCTTACCAGTTCACCTATAATGTGATTCCCTAGCCATAGTGTTTTATCCTATCAGGAAAAGGTGTACAATACAGTGTACATTCATCTGGGAACATTAACAGAACAGTAGAAACTATGGGAAAGAATTTAATGTGACTTCCAGGCCTTAGAAGGTTGTTGTTAGCAGGGTTACTATGGACAGAGTCCTAATAACACTGAATTCCAGTGGCTATGATCTTCCAGCAACCTGCAGCTTGCCATGTATTTGAGGAGATGAAAGGTGGGCAAGGTAATATCTCGCATCAGAACAACTTTTGTTGGTGAAAGAGACAAGCTTTTGAGTTACACAGAGCTCTTCCTTGGGTCTGGGAAAGGTACAGCCACTGCAATACTGCAAACATGTATTTGAGTTCTCAGCCTTTGTTTTTCCTCATCTCCAGTTGCATCACCCCTTCCTGTGTAGTTATCTTCACCATTCACTGCATATTTTGGCATAAGCTATTTTTCCTAGAAAGAGTAGTTCTCAAACTGTGTTCCAGGAACCAGTCTCTGCAGGATAACTGGCAGTAACCAACAATGCTGGAAGGAAAGATTGGAACTGATAGTTTGAGTGATCCGCAACATGATCTCTCTGACATTGTGCGTCGCAGAATGGAAAGCAATGAAGAAACGGTGATCCATGGCTAAAGAAAAAACACATAAACATACAAGCCACCCATTTGTGCCAGTCTAGCTTATGTTTTTGTGTGTGTATAGAAGGGTATGTATAACACATACAGCAGGGAAAATAAATTGCATCCAGTGCATACTAGATGTGGGACAAAAAAAAATCTCTATCATGATAATTTGAGATGAGTTTTTCAATACAAAGTGCTGTCCTAGTCCAGGCCAGCCTTACCAATAGGATAAAAGAAATGGCACATGGCTCATACTCATGCTGGATATAATTCTATATGCATGATTTCACACCAGATCTCTGTATTCTTCAAGGCTTGGTCTCCGTTTCTCTCTATGACAAATGGTTGCTAATATGGAGTATACAAGCTGCTGGCTGATATATTATTCACTCCTGACGTACCTATTTCCTCTTCCAATGAGTCTGTCTTATTTTCTGACTTGTGCTTAAATGATTCCATGGATTTCAGGTATTTTGAAGCCCAAGATCATTTGGCTGACCACAGTCAAAGGCCAGTCTTGCATCTGTAACTCACACAGATATTTGCATTGATTTTTTTTGGACTATGTGTATGAGTAAGGATTATTGGTGTAAGGGAAGCAAGATACGGAATTATAGGAAAAAGAAACAGAACAGACATTCCAAAAAGTTAGAGTAAATCATGTAAAATAGTAAGTATAGTACACAAACTAACTGAGACAAAACACAGTCTCAAATATGCACTTGTTTTTCCCAAAATATTTTTACAAATATTTGCAACTGCATCATCCAGGGCCAGTTTTTCAAATTTCATCCATCCATGTGCACTCTTGAATGTGTTTGCACAGGCCTGTATGCTTGTGCAAAACGGTTTGGCTATGCATTGGCATTAGTTCGCGTGCAAGTGGGTGAATCCCAGAATGCATGCACACACTTCTGAAAAATATCTTTGTTGTGTTAACATTAAGAGCTAATGTAAAGAGCAACCAGAGGAAGACATTTGTCCTGTACAGTGTTTTATTCTCGCTTTGTACAGTGCCTAGCACAACAGGGTCCTGGCTGGGTCTCCTAGATAATATGATAATACAAATAATAAATAATAACAAGAAGTTTTATTGGTTCTACAGACCCAGGAGCTATGCTGCATGTCCTTAAGCACTATCTACTGGTGCATTATCTATTAGCTATTTACATACATACATAGAAAACACTCCAATACCATATCCCTTCCATAATGGAAACCAAGTAATTTCAATCAACTATGTAATCCTTCAAATAACTAGGCAACTTTATGGCTCTTCCATTTTGTGTGGTTCCACTCTAAGTCCCTTCCTTCTCTGGCAATTTGCCTTTATTTTGTATATGGTGTTTCTCTCCTGTTATACTTATAAGAAGCACACAGGATTTTTTTCAGGGAAAAAGGCAATACGCCACATTTATTGAGAATACAGCAGTTAGCATATGTTTTTCAGTCACACAAACACACACACACACAGACAGTCCTGCGAGTTGATGTTTATAGTTACCAGTACAGAGTCTGGATCAATCCAGCCAGATTGGTCATAGAGGGGAGCTGGGCTCTGTCAGTCGCGATCTGATGCTCCTGGAGTTGTGGCAAGATGAACCCAAAGTCCGATGGCCAAGCACCCTGTTCTTTTTTTTCTCTGTTGAGGTCTACGGATTTTGCTGTGTCAGTTTGTGACCGGTTACTCCTTAATTGGCGTTATCTTTTGATGTTAACATTCCAAAACACCTCAGAGAGGGTCATCCTGTCCTGGTTTCGATTTAATCAATTGTCTTGTCTTTAGGGGTGCCAGCCTCCACCTCAGGGTCGTCAATCTGCCCTTCCTCACTTATGGATGCACGTTGATGGTTCTCTGGTGTCGTTAAGTTTCTTCACTCCTCCTTCCTTGACCATCTGACTTTAACAATGGCCTTCACACCTTATCTTTTCCTGATGCATGCATTCCTCATTCACACAAACAGTCTTTTACAGAGACCTTCAAAGGTATACAGCAGTTTTTATGTTGAGCAAGAAAGGCATTGTAAATTAAACATTACTAAATCTTGTAATCAAAACAGTTCACATTGTAGCCTGGGCCTTCAACATTCCTCTAATCTCCTTAACATAGACACAATACAAGATCCTGTCTCTTACTTACTAAACCTTAAAACAAAGAAATGTATATTTAACTAAATTGCCTAATTTATAATACATATAGGAAACCACAGTAGACATCATAACTTATCCTAAAACAAAAGGATGACCATAATCAGTCATAAGGATTGTTCTGGTCTGTCCCTGCCTTAACATCAGTACAGACACTGGCAGTCTGTCAAATGCGTTTCTATCAATGTCCCAGAGGGTCATTCCTTTTTGCTATTCAGAAAGGATGGCTGGCAGGATGATCAAATCATATATTAATTCTTATAGTACAAATATAAAATCCTGCTCCTACACTCCTCCTATTTTGAATGCATTCAAGTACAATTTTAGCTGTTCCTTTGTTTTTTCACTGCTGTGCCAGTTATCAACAGCATAGTTAAGTTGCAAGTGTGATTGTCACAATATGTGTGGGCTGGTTTTATCATCTTTAGTGCCTAAAAGTACTGCATATATGGTCTCTAATAGGTTAGTGTGGGATTCACAAAGGTATTGGCCCAGCCTGGTTGCATGTTGATGTATCATTTCAGCCGTATTTTGATCAGACATAATGAAAAAAATACCTCCTATATATTACATTTCTTTTCGGCACAAAGGATGGCATTCACAAGGGGGACTTGGGTGCCTAAATCCAACATTTAGGTGTTACTGGCATTCATAAAACCCTGCTCAGCTGCCACCTAACTCTGCGGGCACCTAAAGATCCTATGGGCTAGATTCACAAAAGGAATTAGGCACCTAACTGCCACTTTACACATCTAAATCCCAGAATCAGGCCCCACTGGCATTCACAAAACCCCGCTCAGCTGCTGCCAAACCCTGTAGGCTGAGGCTCCTACACTCATGAGGCTCAGCACCTATGTTGTTGCAGTAAAAACTCCGGTGATGCCTCTGGGCATAATCACTGCAGCACCCCTCTAGGTGTCTGGATGCATAAGACCAAGTGTGAAGCATGACCTGGGGGTAGGATTACCAGATGTCCCGTTTTTAAAGGGACAGTCCAGTTTTTGGGGACTTTTTCTTATATAGGCGCCTATTATCCCCCCACCTCCTGTCCAGTTTTTTCACAGTTGCTATCTGGTAACCCTACCTGGGGGAAGATAGGTGTTCTTCCACCTAACTCACCTGCAGGGCCCAAGCCAATAAGTATGCTCAGAGCTGGCCTACCAGATCGGGACCCTGTCGGTAAACTCACACAAGCTGGAGCAGGGACAAGCATCCTCATAATTTTTAGCCCAGTGGTTAGGGTACTCACTTGGATGTGGGAGACCCTCAGTTCAAGTCCCCCCTCTGCCTGGGGCAGGGAGTAGGGATTTGAACGGGGATCTGCCACCCCTCAGATGAGTGCCCTAACCAGGGGACTGTTGTTTCATTCACAAAGGGCAAAGCTGAATGCAGGTTAAGTTGAACAAGGGAAACTATATTCAGTTCTGTGCACTGCTCTGTCCATGTGGCTGAGTTGCTTCCAGCCTAACTCCTGCATTCCCTTTTCCACCGGTGTCCTGTCAATAACAGTCCCTCCGGGGAACACTAGTCTCTGACTCCAGTTCCACTGATCATGATACAGCTTTTCTATTTCACAGATGTTTTAATACAAACATTAAAAACAAATAATTGATGCCCAGGCTCCCACCCATGTCCCTTCAGACAGAGGTTGCTAGCACATAGCTAAATTGGAATCTCATCTTTATGACAGACTCTGAGATAGTTTAGTCTCCTCAACAGACAACCACATGAGGTGACCTCTCTCTGTCTCCCTGTCATCAAGCCTAGCCCACTATCTCTCTGTGAAGTCTGCTCCCTCCCTGTGGGGAAGGCCTCCAGCTGGTTCTCTGTCTCTCTGTTCTGATCTCTGTAGACTTTCTCTGGGTCTTGTGTCTGCTGGCTCTTAAGTGACTCCGGTTCTTTTGGATCACTTTTCCCTCTTGCATAATCACCATCTATGTCCTAGGTGCTCCAGCACCCCTCACAACTCCTTCAGTGCACTGCTTCCAGTGTCTCTCTCTAATGACTGGATCCTCACAGGAGTTCCCATTTCCAAGGCCAAGTAAGTCTTTGGCTGACCTGATGTACTCTAGTGCCTGCTTTCTCTGACCGTTGGCCATTTCCTCTCAGCAGTGTTCCCATCCTGCTGGCTGTAACAGACCGCCCCTCAATCATCCCAACGGTGCCTGCACTGGACTGCTTTGGCACTCCAGTGTGTGTGACAAAAATGCTAACAAGAGGGCCAAATCAGAAGAAACAGCCTTGAGTAACTCTCTCTTAGCTGTTTCCACAACTGATTCCACCCTATCATTACTCTGTGGGTATGCTGGGGAGGAGATGTGGTGGTCAAACTCCATTTGTGTGCAAATTCTTTGAATTCTTCTGAGGCAAATTGGAGTCTGTTGTCAGTGCATGCCATGTCCAGAATGCCGTATCTCACAAAGTGGGCCTTCAGTTTACCACAAACTGATTGGCTTCTTATGGCAAGTAGGGTATTTGACCTCCCAAAAGTTTGAGCAGTTCATTTTAGATATATTATATATCAAATGACACCTGCCATTAAGAAAGGTATCTTTGAGTCTTAGTTGAAAGCAGTCAAATAGTATTAATAATATTCCCAAATGCCTGAAATATGCTTTCTTTAGACCAATTACTGTATTTTTCAGTAGATTGTATTTCCATTCTACTTTATTTATATAAGGCCAAATGTTGTTGGGATCAGGCTACTCAAATAACCTTAACTCTGCCCCAGACCATCATCAATCTCCTATTTCCCACCCAGCCTTCTCTACTCCTTCTCTGTAAGATGTGGGAGGGTTTTATTAAAGTATTTTCCTGCATGAGTTTGTAAGTACATTTTCATACTGCTAAGAGCTTCAAGAAGTTTGCTGCCTGTCTGTCACATTCTATTTGGAAAAAAGCCCTGTATTTCTAAAGTTTCCATCTGGAGTGCTGCAAGTAGACGGCCCTGGTTTTATAGATGTTTGTCTCTGATCCAAAAGATATGTTTACATTGCAGCCAGGGGTTTGAATGGCAGCGTATGCAGATGTACCCATGCTACCTGAGATCTAGCTAACTTGCTAAAACTATTGATGCTGTGGGCTGCACAAGCCCACTTGACCCTCCTGGATACTCACCTATTTGTACAGCCTGCACTGAAGTCCAAGACAACGCAGCCTCACTTCCTTTTTTAGTGTGCTAGCTACCTTACACAAGCTGCCATTCACCTCTGGCTGCAACACAGATGTACTCTAAGTGTGATCTTTAGCAACCACACTAAACTTTGGTCTCACCTTTTCTGTCCCATCATTGAAGGATCTAGGCTAGTATCTGCAGTTTGTGGCCTAGTAATTTGAATCTGTAGATATGCTAACTGTGGCTAATATCATTGATCTAATAGGTGATGCTCACCTTTTGGAAGCAGTGGGAACTAAATACAGCTTTAGAAAGGCAGGAATCCTTGGAGTTAGAGACATAAACACTGGTGCAGTTTGGTTTAAATTACACTGTCATGTGTAAGATTCTGTTTTATTATTTGTTATAATTATTACATTCAATATTATAAAGAAAAATGTGCCTTTTACAGAAATATATACAGTATAGTACAGATATTAGATCAGCTGCTTACTTTCTCCTGCCCCACATAACCCGCACCAAGTCAGTTAACTTTAAAATTACCCCATCTCTATGAGCATACCAACCAGGCCTCCCCTCCCACCCCACCCCAAAAACCTGGTAGACCCTCATCTAATTAGATGATCCTGGCTGTGGGCCCTGAGTGTCAACATGTTCAGGTTATTTCAGACCAGAGGCTGTGAATTCCACAGTAAAAGGTCCTCCATGAAGAAGCACCCTGCCAGCTGTCTCCTTTCTTTTAAATCAAGGTAGCTCTAGCTTGAGCACCTCCACTGAGGCTAACAATGTCAGTCTGGCTCAGAGAAAGAGACAGTGTCTCAGGTAGTTTGGTGTTAGGTCATTTGGGGCCTTTCAAGGATGAGGTAAATGAAGTAATTGAATCTGTGTGTTCTTATAAGAAAAGTGTCTCTCTACATTTCTGGGTATGCTCAGGATAGCAACATAGGGTCAGAGTTGAGGTTATTTGGGTGCCCTAGCGACATGAAGTCATTACATTTGTTTGGGGGACCTTATTTGACCCTCTCCAGTGGCTGGTGTGTGTTTGTTGTAATTGAAACCTTAACTTGGATTTCCCAAGTTTCCTAAGCTTACCTTTTTCTTTTTAACTGAAATATTCATTGTCGGCATTTTCCAAAATGGTTAACCTCGCCCAACAATTTTGGAGGGGCACTTGGGACTATTTGTTCATTGGCTGAGCTGGATTTCTCCTATTTAGGGGTTCATTGCATTGTACCCTCATTCTACAACTTCTGGGAATATATAGCTGTATATGGAAGGCTCACTTAGCTTTTTCTTGTAAGGTGTATGTGGTTTAGCCCCTGCCCATTTGGTGACTGATAAAGCTGCTGGGTCAGACCTGGGGTAAAGTCCTGCATTCTCAAAGGTCGCAGAAGGGAACTTTGGGACTTAGCAAGGAGGAGATTAGGGTAGAGCCCTATGCAGATACAAAATTTGTATTTGCATCTGATCCGTGATCCACATAAATGATCCGTGGATATCTGCACATAAAAGTGGATATAATCAGATTTGCAGGGCTTTAGATATAAAATTTGGCTCTGCATCCATCCACGATCTGCAAAAATGGTCTGTGGATGCTGATATCTGCAATATAAAGCAGATATCCATGGATTTGCAGATTTCTAGATTAGAGTTCTCCAGTCCAACATAAATGGGTGGGAATTTGAGAAAACTGAGCACCTAGGGAAGATTGCCACAATCTGTAAAATTGAACAGTATTTTATGGCTCCCTGACTCATTCTTGCCCCTAGCCTTGGGTGGACAACTAACCCTGTCACTGACAATCAAGTCTTACCTCCTAAACGTCCCAGTTTCCTGTCCTCAATTACAGTTGCTGATTTTCAGGGAGGGTGTTTGTTGTGTTGTCTTTGCCCCTCTCCTATCACACCTGCAGATTTGTGCAATGTATTGCTTCATCCCAACAGCAGCACATTGGCTTGTCAGGCATACTGTACTTTTGAATGGAATCTAAACTACATTTTGATAGAAAACAAAACAAATAGATTACCTACCTTCAGTGTTTTTGAGATGCTTAGAACCTGATTTTCTAAAGCACCTAATGATGCAGATATAGACATACAGTTTGTGTAGAGAAAATCAATGTTCATTATTATACAGCTTATATTTCAGATTTGTTTTCCTTACCAGAATTTATATTTGCTGAAATTTAAGTTTGCTGAAAATGTGTGTGCGTGTCTGAGAGAGAAAGAGAGAGAGACATCACCAGTTTCAAAGGCTGCCTAACTGGTGACACCATTGCAGCAGTGGGGATTTCTCTTTGGAATTCCCCATTTAGTATTGGCACTGACAGCAAACAGAGGGCACGATCACTTTGATTAATAAAATGTGTGTGATATTGCTTAGCAACCAGCGGTTGTTTCTCTGACTAACATTCTCAGGCAAGACTCATGTGAATGTAACTTTGTATCACCGAGGAATGCAGGAGTCACGATCTCATTTTCATGAGCTCAGAAGAGTATGAAAGAAACGTTAATTACCTAAATGCTTTATTACGACTGTTCTAATGCAGCAGAGACATTTTAGCAAGATCAGGTGAGACGACAGCAAGGGTTGGAAGGACACCATGTACAGATGGGGAGAGTGCAGCTGGGAACAGTGTGAAAAAACATCTGTTGCAAAAGTACTTGGTTTGCTATCGTCTGTTTAGTTCTCCCCAAAAGGCTACTCAGTGTAACAAATGAATGACTAAATATCATTTCAATGTGGCAAATTGAAGGACCTCTAAGGATACAGCTTTGACACTCTCCTGGAAAGTATGTGAAACACTGTCTTTTTGTTATTAGGCTGGTGCAGTGTTAACTCCTGGTAAACAGCTGAAGACCAGCACAGCCTGAGTTTCACCCTTTCTTCTATAGTAATGTTCACACACTTTTGACACTTTGACACTGACTATATATTAAAGAAGACTATAAGGCTACATATACTATATATTTGCCCTCCCCAAAACAGTTGTTAAAAACCAACGCAAGTAAAGATACCACCACCAGGGTACTAGAAAAACCCAGGAAACCCCCTGTTGACGCCCTCACTCAATCCCTGCAACCGACAGCCATGATTTCATTGTCTGCACATTACCCCACTCCCCGCACTAGGGAGTCTCCTCCCTCTGCCTCCACCCTTAAGTCATCTCCTGGCACCAGTCCCACCACTCCTTCCGCCTCCCACTTAGAAGAGGGGGCAGGCAGAGTGGAAAATTTGCACCTGGAGTGTCTGATGAGCAGCGGCTTCTCCCTGCATTTGGCTACAGAGGAATGCTTGTCAGACTGACCTGAAGAGGTTGGTCACACTGGGACTCCAGCTAGGGAGGGTGAAGCCTTCTCCCAGAGCCTGGGGGAGGGGGACACAACTGATCCAACTCTCCCCATCCTCCCTCTCTTTTTCATGGCTGTTTAACCCCCTTGATTCCCCTTGCTCCAGGGAGCCTGGGGGTGGACGTATGGGGCAAATAGGCATGTTGTGGGGCAGGAGAGCTGCTATCGGCCTACTTTAACAGTGTTCTTGCTTGCTTGTAGAATCAAAACAAAGCTATGACAGACATATATGTAAGTGCTGATAAATGCCTACCTTTGCTGGCAATGGCTGTGAGCAATGGGTCTGCTTAACCAGGGCAGAAATGGTGCAGCCCATGACAAGATTGTTTTCAGCATCCGGGAAGTGTGACTGAGATGTGGTGGTGCCAGAGCCCTCACACTCAGCAAGGTCTGGACCAGTGACAGAGAACTCTGTTTTGTACAGTTAAGTGGCAAGATTCTAGAGTCCATAGAAGGGTCAATGCGCTGGGCTTGGCAATCAGGTAAAAGACGTGAGGGCAGGTCTTCACTACCCGCCGGATCGGCAGGTAGAGATCGATCTATCGGGGATCGATTTATTGCCTCATGTGTCCTAAGGAAGTTTTGTGGGAAGTGAGTGGGAAGGGGAGATGCAGATGACTAGCCCGGGAGGAGGAATATCCCATCTAGTCATTTCATTCCCTCTCCCCCTCCCATGGCTCCACTATGGCTTTGATCCAAGGATTTTCTCCCCTCTACAGTACACAGTGGGAGCATTTGGGTCAAAATTAGAGTCAAGACATGAAAACTGTGTTACAATTTACTTAGCGGAGTTAAGTTTCAAGGATAGTTTTTACAGCTGTGGTGAATGTGGCTTTGTCCCGTTCCCACTAGCATTAAATCCATGTTCAGGGGGACAACTGTTGGCAGCAATTGCTGACTGCATGTCCAAGGGATTCACTGTCTCTTGCAACCCAATCTGCACACGAGTCCCATGGGCAGAGGCTGCTCAAGGGCTACATTGAACCAGTACAACTGTGCTGAATGCTGGGCTCCAACCTGCCAGCAACAGATTGAAATCCAGTGAGTGATTTAGAGCTCATGTGCCACTGCCAGCTGGTGTGGGGGTACAAGTGGATTGAGAGTACCCCCACAAGCTAATTTCTCTGGGAAGAGCACAGTGCCTGTCTCTCTGAGAGCTCCCAGATGACTGGGTATTGCCATTTGGGAGGAGGAAGCACATCTTTCCCCTGCTCCCTGCCAGCCAGCAGGAACTGCTGTGCCTGAACATAGCTGAAGGACTGAAATAAATTAGGGTATAAACTGTGACCTATTGATAAATGGTTGACAAATCCAAATACCTGTGTATGTAAATTGCCGTTCAGGCTGGAACCTTTGGCAGTCAGCAAACCCCTGCTTGGATACCTTTTGGGCCCCACCAGAGACAGAGATGCATTTGAAAGAGAAGCAGACATAACCCAGGAGTAAAACCAGTTATGAAAATCTGCTTGTTACTTGAACTAGGAACTACAGCTCTGTAGGGCATTCCCCCAGCTTCCAGGCAACCTTCCAGGGCAAAAAACCACTAGGGAATCCTCTTAGGGAAGCTCAAGGTTCCAGACAGCTAAACAGAGAGATTAGTAGAACTATGGCCTAACTGGGCCTTAGATTATTATTCTTGTTATTGCTTTGGTCCCACTGCTTTGTCTGCTGTATCAATGCTTCAGTGAGAATTATTTCCCACCAGATTCTTACTTTCAGGATTTAGCACCAGACCCTAGTTCCTGCTCTGGCAACACAAAGGGGCTGGATTCCCAAGTGGGTATAGAGTAAAGGCAGCTCCCTTCCTGCCCACTACAGGGACATGTTTGGAGAGCACTGCAGTATGGGAAGCCTCAACCAGCATAACCACCCCTTTGAACCATGACCAGCCTTTTTTTTTTTTTTTAGAGCAGCCCTGAGGCTGGTCTAAATTACTTCAAGGACTGCACTAGCTTTCATCCGCCCTGGAGATTAAGGGAGGTCAACAGCAAGTCGCAGCCACTTTTGACCCTCCCCAACCTGGCTAGACCCGAGGACTGGGACCTTGGTACCTGCTTATATCTGCTGCATTGAGTCCCATCTTAGGTAGAGCATTTGCAATGGGGTGCTGGTTGCAGCTGTGATTTACAAGATGTGGCCTTTCACTTAGATTATAAATCATGTGGTATTGCCCTCCTTTCAATGAAGTTTATAAAGAAATTGCATTTTATTTACAGCTGGTTTGTTCAGCAAACCAATTTCCCAATATGCGTATCTCTGAGTTTATTGTAGAAAACTGGAGATCAAGCCTTATTTCTACCTGGAGGATAATTCTGTGCACCATGCTTTGGGTCAGTGATCAGTTTAAAGTTTAGTGTAAAGCACCAAAACTTCTGTCCACAATCTTTGGCAAATGCCTACATCCCTATTTCAGTCTTTTGTTGTTGTGCAGCTCTTACTTTACAAATTCACCCTGAAATCTGAATTATGGATGCTGCCATGTGAAGGCTTTTGAAGTCTGGTTAAATCCTAACGGCTTATGTGCAATCATTTGTGCACTGAATCTTGACGGCAATGAGAAACAGTACTATGAGCTGCTGCTGACACCATCAGGTCACCCTAGCAAAAGAGGTTGTCTTTCAGCCTTTGGAGAGTCTTGTCTGGTAAGAAAACATGCATAAGTTTGCAGACAATACCAAGGTGACAATACTAGAATACAACTGTTGTTGTTTTTTTTAAAATCACTGTATTAAATTTATCCCTCAGTAACAGAACCTCTTTAAGGTAGAGCAGTTTTTTCCCCTTGTTACTTTGTACAGCCTCTCAGATTGTCATGCCACAACATATCAGTTATTTAAACTGCATATGAACAGAAACAAACACAGTTTACATCAAATTTTCATTCCATAGAAAGCACATGAATGAACTACTCTCCTTCCACATGCATTTGGCCTGCAAAGGCTGAAATCTCACTTTGCAAATTCCTGATGATAACCCTGGGCAACTGGCAAAGATTGTTCGAATTTGGCATTTTAGAACCTCCTGTGTTTGTCTGCTCCACCAGCAGCTGTATTAACCGAATAGAAGCATATCAAATTTTTACTTGGTCAATTTATGAATCAATAATGAGGTACTTCATGTGTATGTGTGTGAGTCAACACTGCCATCACCTGAATTAAAGAAGATGTGAACCAGGGTGAGTAAAGCTGGAATCGGGGAAACCAAGCACTTAGAGCTGAGGTTAATGGAGATTGAAACAATTTTTGTAATAAAACAAACATGTTTCCCCCTAAAATCAGGGTAATCCCCAATCCAAAACATGGTGCATTTGAGTCTCTCTAGCAATATGTACTGTAGCAGGAATAAGAGGGTAGATTCTCATCTGCATCCAAGCCCTGTTTGTCTAGCGTAGGTGTGGCATAGAGCCTGTCATGTGTTGCTGATTCTGTGGCACACTTTGCCCTGCTGTGACAGAGCAGCACAGTGGCTGTTTTAATCTATGGTAGTGGAGTATGGGGTCTAAGGCTAGGTCTATACTACCCGCCTGAATCGGCGGGTAGAAATCGACCTCTCGGGGATCGATTTATCGCGTCCCGTTGGGACGCGACAATCGATCCCCGAATCGGCGCTCTTACTCCACCAGCGGAGGTGGTAGTAAGCGCCGCCGACAGAAAGCCGCAGAAGTCGATTTTGCCGCCGTCCTCACAACGGGGTAAGTCGGCTGCGATACATCGAATTCAGCTACGCTATTCACGTAGCTGAATTTGCGTATCTTAAATCGACTCCCCCCTGTAGTGTAGATGTATCCTAAGGCACAGATCCTCAAAGTTATTTAGGTTCCTAACTTCCAGCCTAAATATCTTTGAGGATCTTGGCCCAAGACACTGTATGCCAGCTGAGCACTGGTGTAAAGGAGGAGTCCCCCCTACGTGCTCACACACCAGAACAGAAACTGGTAGGTGCAGAAACCAGCTCTCCTGCATTATGCCAGATGAGAGCTCCCACCCCCATCAAGGGAACTCTCAGCTGGAATAGAGCTGAGCTGGAATTCTAGCCAGTAATGGCCTAGACCGTAACTGAGAATCTGGGTGTGTATTAACTAAAATAAACTGATCATGCAGAAGAATAAAAGGTTTTGACCAAAAATAATTTGCACCAGCTTATTTCATTCTGATCCTCAATGGAGGACACAGACTGACACACCAGCACAACTTGTCTTTTAAAGTGTTTACATTTTAGTGCCCCCCTCAATCTCTTACTTCCCTCCCCTACTTAGACTACCCACAACCATTGCATTTAGAAAGTTCAGTGCTTTCTTGGTTCTTGTCATTAATTCTCTGCACTTAGATACCATGACAGGTGCACCAAAAAACCCTCACATAGATTCACGGTGGAGTCAGTGGGAACCAGGACAACAGGAGCCCTAAATGTTGTGAACAACTAAAACAGAGGACAAATCAATTACAGTTATTTCCTGCAGGTTGCACTTTATAGTGGACACTCCAGATACCAAACACAGTTACCAACTGTTCTGTCTTTCTACAGCACCTAACACACTGAGGTCCTGATCAATGATTATGGCCCCTCAGCACTACCACAATACAAATAAATAAATACCAATGAATTCCAAATTACAATTTTAATTTTATTAAAAGTGATTTCACTTTCTAGAAACTTCTAGTATTCCTGGAAATAATGCCACATTTTTGTTCATAAGATTCCATTTTTCACATTTGTGAATAAAATATTCTACTCAGAGAGGAATTGCATAGCTGAGATACCACACAAGGTACTTTTAAAGCTACAATTGTTATTTCAGATTCTTATGCCTGATCACATAAAGAAACAAATTATTATCCTAATATTATACATGCAATTACATTGTATGAAATGCTTTGAGAGTCAGAAAAAATATGTTCATCATATGTATTTAGATAGAAATAACATGCACCTGCATTGAGTATACCTGGGGACCACAGAATGTTAATTTCCTCAATTAAATGCACTGTGCACTGCTGTTTCTCATAAAAGATGGTCAAGCACAATTAAGTTGTGGTCTCAGAATCTGGGCCTGATTGACCACTATGCTATTCTTATATATTGGGGTAAAGCTGGAGTAAAGTAGTGGTGAATCAGACCCATTATCTTTACAAGTGCAGAGACAAATCCAGTCAGAGACTTGTAAACATCACATTTATACTATAGCTTAATGTGCCTTCTAACATCCAGCTGCTATATTACTAATAATACAGAGATGACAATTTATCATTATCATTGAAAGAAAACTGTCAGGTAGTTTAGGTCTAACTGCGAGGTTGTGTAAAATAGTTTAACCACTACTAATTATTATACCAAACCAGCAGATATGTTGAAAAGCAAATTCAATTTTTAAAATTCTTTCAGTTATAACTATTTACTAATAAGGTACTTTTAATCTGATGGCATTTCTCTAACTTTACAAAAAACATCAACAGTTGTACGTTTACACAGAAACCTCCTCGTAAAAACACAAGGCCTAAACTGAGTTTTGGCAGTAACATAAAGGCTACTGCATACTTTATTTTTCTTAGAAGACTGGCACCAGCCAGTACAAGGCACATTATGTACATGGAAAAAATAATTTAGTTTTATGGGGTGGGAGTAGCTGGATTGGTTACATTTTGGAAAATAAAAGAAATATTATTCTTTATTCTTTCAAGGAAGGGATCAGCAAGCGTCTGGTGCTGCCCTGAAAAGTGTTTCCATTGCATCAGCTGTGACATAGAAAGAGGTTTCTTTGAATCAGCCTTCTCATGATGTTGTCCCAGCTGGCAACCTCTATACACGGAGAGCTTTTCTGAAGAAGGATCTGAAAAGTGATAAAGTGAAACAGAGATTGAGAACTACCAAGAAAGTTCTCAGTCTGGATCAGTATTCTATTTTCCAGAACAGCAAGTGAAACCTTCTATAACAATAAAAGCCACACACAAAAAAGGGTAAATTACTTGTTAATTTTGTTTCTCAGAAATCCCCCTCTGCCAGCCCAGAGTATAAGTCCTTGTACAAGGAGATGTAATGGAAAGTTTCTTATCTGATAATTTCCTTTCTGCTAGCAGCATCTCCTGCAATTCTGTGACACATGGGCTATTCCCCTCTTCTCCGCAGTTCTGGAAGTGGTTCAGTGTTGCAGCCTGTGCTGGTACTACCTCCCTTTCTGGCTTCCTGCCAGGAGTCATTCCAGAGCTGTGGAAAATATCTTAGAATAGGAGTAACAATAACCTGAATGCCAACCAGTGAACTATGTACAGTGGGCTACTTGGCCCACAAACTGTAGATATAGAAATTAAATGTTGTTCTTTGGCTAATAAAGCCATACAGGGTAGGAAGAAATGTGGGAGATACTGCTAGCAGGAAGAAAATT
This sequence comes from Chrysemys picta bellii, assembly GCF_011386835.1. Lineage (NCBI taxonomy): Eukaryota > Metazoa > Chordata > Testudines > Emydidae > Chrysemys > Chrysemys picta. The sequence continues at coordinate 248,166,292 of NC_088792.1, forward strand.
ACTGCTAAGAAATTTTCCATTCTGCAGCTCAGCATCTCCCACAATTCTGTGATGTAGAGGAAGTAGCAAGCAGGCAACATTCCCGTCCTCAACTCCCAGGCACCTCCCCCCAACCAGCCTGCCCCTCCTCCTCTAACCAGCCTGCCCCGCCCATCCTCTGAGGCCCCGCCCCTGCCCCCTTCTTGGAGGCCCCACCCCCGCTCACAACATCCCCCCTCCCAAATGCTTGCTCCCCCAACCCTCACTCACTCACTCATTTTCACCAGGCTGAGGCAGGGGGCTGTTGGGGGGGGGGCCTCCGGCTGTGGGTGCAGGCTCTGGGGTGGGGCTGGGGATGAAGGATTTGGGGTGTAGGAAGGTGCTCTGGGCTGGGGCCGAGGGGTTTGGAGGGTGAGAGGGGGATCAAGGCTGGGGTGGGGTGAGGGCTTGGGCTGGGCAGGAGGTTGGAGGGGGGTGAGGGCTCTGGCTGTGGGTGCAGGCTCTGGGGATGAGGGGGTTTGGATGTAGGAGGGTGCTCCAGGCTGGGACTGAGGGGTTTTGAGGGCGGGAGGAGGATCAGGACTGGAGCGGGGAGGGGGGGGGAGGGCTCGGGCTGGGCAGGGGGTTGGGGTGCGGGGGGGGAGGGCTCCGGCTGGGGGTGTGGGTTCGGGAGAGGGGCTGAGGGGCTTGGGGTGCAGAAGAGCGGGATGGGGATCAGGGCAGGGGCAGGTGGTCAGGGCATGGGAGGAGGTCAGGGGGTGCAGCTTCCAGGTGGTGCTTACCTCAAGCAGCTCCTGGAAGCAGCGGCATGTCCCCCCTCCGTCTCCTATGCGGAGATGCGGCTCTAAACACTGCCCCGTCCACAGGCGTTGCCCCCTCAGCTCCCATTTGCCGCAGTTCCCAGCGGGTGGGAGCTGCAGAGCCAGTGCTTGGGGCGGGGGAAGTGTGCAGAGCCCCCTGGCTGCCCCTATGTGTAGGAGACAGAGGGGGGACATACCGCTGCTTCTGGGAGCCTGCCTTAGCCCCCCTGCACCGCCAACTGGACTTTTAATGGCCTGGTCGGTGGTGCTGACTGGAGCTGCCAGGGTTCCTTTTTTAACTGGGCGTTCTGGTCAAAAACCGGACACCTAGCAATCCTATCCTCCCACCACCAGCCTGCCCCTCCTCTTCCCCTCCAGGCACCGCCCACGATCCTGCCCCTCCTCTTCCAGGCATCCAGCCTGCTCCTCCTCATCCTCTCCCAGGCACCTGTTCCCACCAGCCTGACACACACCCCATGGTTCATGAACCCCTGCACCCACCCATCCCAGTAGCCTCAGCCCAGCATCCACCTTTAGTATTTCTGTAACGGTATTTTTTGGCTCTTGCATCTTATTCTATCTAAGTGTGTGGCTGCTTATATGCTTACCCTTGGGATGGGAAAAAACTGGCAGAACTCTACATAAGATGCATAATGCAAACAACTTGCATTCTCTGACATCTCCATAACTTCTTGGACAAAATCAGGGTGTGTGCGCAAATTTTTTCCCTCTGGGAAGGTCTAATATACTACTGTAACTGCAGCTCTTGATCAAGTCACTATCAGGATACTAGGTAAAAAACAGGCCCTGCGCGCGTGCCCATAGAAAACAGAGCTGGATCCACTAGGTATATTTTACCAGCTCACATGAGCTCCATTCCCCCCCAAGAACTGAAGCTCCAGCTTTTCAGCCATGAAAAGAACACAAAGACAATGAAATCAGTGGATTACTTGTCAGAGTGTTTTAACCAAAAGTAAAGTGAAAAACAAAAAACTCTTCACTATAAAAGCACCCTACCTTAACTATACAAACCCTGCCAGACTTTAGGTGAGAAGGGAGGAGAGATGAAATGAGCAAAACTCTAGTCTATCTGCTGGAAACATGTAAACAACCAAACAGGATCAACCCCTTTTTTTATTGCTTAATTTCTTGTCTGCATCTGCTGGTAAGAAGACATGCACTCAGATGGCAGGCTTAGGAGGATTTTAGAAGAATAATTCTTACCAACTGCATTTTTACTTAGTGCTGTTAAAATGCAATTTTAAAATGTAGATATTTCTTTGGGTCTCATTACTATGATAGCAGAGAGTGTCTATTTAGAAGAGATCAGCATTTGCACCATTGTCACACTAGTAGCGCTAGTATAGATGAGCATCTCATGCCCATCAGAAGAAGGGAACTTATTGAGGCAACAGATGCCCTGTTTCTTAGATGCTAGGTCTGTCATAAAGGTTAGACCTGATGGAGAGCTACCTTAATGAAAACAAGATTAAGACATTTAAAAAAAAATATGAAAACAAAAAATCCTATCCCTAATTTAAATCAACTATATGCAAAAAAGTATTAAACAACACACCACACAGAAAGAGTGGAAAGGGAGGTATTAGGAACACTAGTGGAGGTGGCACTACTTATATCTTTGGCATAGGGCAAGCAGAAGCTAGGGGTCTGTTTTTGCACCCTTCTGCTGACTGTTCTAATCACTCTTTTCCAATTTTAGATAGTAACCTTGCCACAAATGGTTGTCTGTATTTTGGGCACTATTACACCTTTGGCCAGATCCTCAACTGATGTAAGCTGGTACAGTCCCAGTCAAATGAATAGTGCTACAGTGATTTACACCAACTGATAATCTAGTCCCTGGTTTGTATCATCTAATCATTCTTGCTTTTGATTCTTTCTTTCTCTGAGTTTCATAAATAATCTTGCCTGATTATAACCATTGTCACTAGTCCAATTTGCCTTGATTGGTTTAAGGATTTAAGAGGCTGTTAAAAGTAGAGGTCATTAGTTCAAGGAATGACTCTTTTCTCATCATCAGCTGATGAAAGGGTCCTGTGGATCTGAAAAAAAAAATCAGGCATAAGGCAATATCATGAAGATCCAATAAAGAATTTCATTACTTTAATCCTCTTGTAGTGGGTGTCCCTGGAAATGGATGTACCAACCCTGCAAGTGCCAAAGAGATAAAGAACAGAAAGCTCACTTTGATGGTCTTTCTTTCCCATACAGTTGCACTCAAGTAGGTCATGGGTAACACAGCTGGAATCTTCATGTAGTATAAAGAGATTTTTAAGTTCCTCAGTGGAAAAACGGATGTGTTCAGATGTCTTGGAAAGGTCTACGACTGCCCCAGAAAGGCCTTGCTTGCTGATCTGTCTCTGATAGATCTTTTCTTCTATTGAGCCTGCATTGAAAAACACTTCAGATACATAAGATTAATTTTAAACCAGTATTTCTAAAGGTAGATTCCATTTGCTTGATAATTGCATAATTTGAAATGCTGGAATATTACCTTCAGTTACTAAAAGAATAATCAGAACAAAGCAAAGACATATGTTTATGAGATTTCCAAAAGTGCCCCACCCTCTTCTGATACTTGCCAAAATTTGCCTCCCTCCAGCCTATGTTAGAGTAGCATTTACATGTATAATATTTCTGACCTGTAGTTAGCAGTCTGTAAATATGCACAGTGTGTTTCTGACCATCTCTCCACACCCTGGCCATTGCCTAAAGAAGATAAAAAGTAAAGATGTTATTTGAAATCTCATTACACAAAGAACATTAGCTAAAACGTTTATTCTTTTCTAATCAAGTTCTTAGCACTTGTTAGCTCCTTAAAGGGACACTGTCAAAATAAATTTTTCCAAAAGATTGTCTTTATCTGTATTACTATTAAATCTTAGGTTATTAAATCTGAAATATTTTTAAAATCTAATTTGCTTCTACCATTTACTCTCTGCCTCTCACCTTGCTTAGATTACCACATGAAATTAGATTAGTCCATTTCATTTCTGCTAGCCCTAGTTTCACTTGTGGTTTTCAGGTATTAGCATGACTGTGTTGGATTTAGGTTTCTAACACTGCACAGGAATATTTAAGTTCCTCCTCTCCCCCCTAAATACTTTTTTCAATATTTATAAAACCAGTGAAAACATGTCCATTTCAGTTGGGTTTAGAAAAATCAGCTTTTGCAGAAAACCTTTAAATCTTAAAAAATTACTTGACAGTGTCCACTTAAGCGAATTTTTGGCAACAATTTAAGGGTTACAAGTACATATTCAGCACAAGTTTCAGTATTTAGCAAGCTGTAATATTTGTGGCTGATTTTACTAGATTGTGTTTCAAGCAATACGACAAGTGACCACATGATGGTGCTGATGAAGATCAGGAACAAGAGCAAAGCCTTTGAGTTCCACTCAGGTGATAGGCAATTAGCATTACGGTACAATCTGAGGCGATGTATTGAAATTGTAAGACTTTTTTTTAAAGACATTTAACATTTGTTAAAAAACAGTTTTATCCAAGCACTCTTATGCCAGATAAAATAATACCTATAGAGCTACTGCAATCATTACAAGAATAGCAGTAACTATTTTTTTCTTGTAACATCTACTGCCATTTGATTTTGTCCCTTTCTTCATGCTACTCGGGACCTCTCCCCTTAGCTCAGATGTAGCTGAGCTCCCTGTTCATCAGCACACACAACACATAATGATCAGTAGTTTTAATTTCATTTTCTTTTGGGAAACATAAGAGAGAGATGATGGCCATTCTACTAGAAAAATCAAAGTCAATAGAAGACTGGGCCATATGAGAAACCCCTCCAGGGAGACCAGAGATTTATTCCCCTAAACTTTATGCTCCTTGTTTGTCCCAATCAGCTGTTCTAATTTAATTTTACCCTGAATATTCAAACTAGAGACAAGCATCTCCTGGCTGAATGTCACAATACAAAAAGAGACCCAACAGCTGATCGATATGGATAACAAAGTTGCATGGGAATCCTTCAGATGTGTTTCTGATATGGAGACAAAGCTAATTTAAACAATCTGCCAGACAAATTTTTCCTCCTTTCCCCACATAATTACACTTGTCTAGTTGCAGGCTGAGCAATATTCAATATGGACCAGAGGTTTAAGGTCTGACATTTTAGAATCTATCTCCTCATCAATTAAAATCCCATTTGGTCTACATCCCATCCCCAATACACACAACTGTATCAAACCTGAATATCTGTGGCTGGATTCCAGTCAATATCATACAGAATTAAATGAGATGCTCCAACAAGGTTCAGACCTACACCGCCAGCCTTCGAACTCAGCAAAAAGATAAATGCTGAACGGAATTTATTATTAAAACTATCCACAATCTGTTGCCTCTGGGAGATAGGAGTGTGTCCATCAAGTCTTGTATAAGAATATCCATAATGTTTGCACATCTCTTGCAAAATATTCAATGTCTGTGTATAATTAGATACCAACACAATTCTGTCAATCAGAGAAACAAAGAACTTGTTATGTTGTGCATTAGTAGTTAAATCTAATAAAGCATTATATTTATTTATTGTAGACAACTGACGAAATCAAATGACAACTCAGACAAAAATTGCACATCAGCCTGATTTTACTCACCTCTCTTTAAAAATTAAGTATTTGGCATTGCAAATAAAGACATCAGACCTACTGTGAAGCATTCAAATAAATTATTAATGTTATTTTTTCAACAGGATTTTGCTTAATGTACAAACAGGACCAAGCACAGAGATAGGATTATAAAATTTCTACTTACACAAACTAGGTCTTGCAAGAGGAACTATATGCGCCTGTATGTGGCTCCACTTAAAGAAAAAGCTACTGTGACATCACTGCACAATTTGAGAGATTTCTGAGCGGGAGTGGAATTACAGATGGGCTAACTGGGGGTCATTTATCTGAAGAAAATTCCTCCTCCCCAAGCTGGGGTTTGGCAAAATGGGATGAGGGAAAAAGGAGGGCAAACGACTTTGTAAATATTACAGATTTTTGGTAAACTTGGTCTCCTGGTCTTTTGAGCTATTGATATCCCACTTACTTCTACTACATCTGCCTTCCATTTAGCAACAGCTTTTAAAGGTTTTCAAACTGTGGAGCCCGCCCCACTAGAGCAGCATAGAAGAACATTCAGGGGGGCAGGCGGGGAGGCCAGATGGCTTGGGCCAGCCGCCCAGGGTGGGGCTCAGGGAGGGAAAGCCACCTCTATTCCCTGACTCACCTCACCTCAGCGGGCCACCCAGACTGTCAGGGTTAGGGTGGGGGTGGGGGGGGGGGGAGGGGACGCGCAACCAAAAATTATAACAAAGTGGGGGCTCAGCTCCAAAAATTTGAAAACAGGGGGTGGAGGTGGTGCTTTCTCCCCAAGCCCCGCTGCATGGGGCTGATGCCCAAGCTGCCTGGTATCACTGCTTGCCCCACTGAATGTTCCTTTGTGCCCCCCTAGGGGGACGTGCACCACAGTTTGAAAACCTCTGCTGTAAATTAACAGTAGGAGGAGACAGCAGCTCCCTTTATACTGACACACTGGGGAGTGCTTCTTCCTGACATTCTCTTTTGAAAAGGAACTTATAGACAGCTAATGTCTCCTAAAATGGAGTAAAAGGAAAACCCTGAATGACAGCTAGTCATAAACATGACTATACAGGAGAGAGCTCACAGTCTAGTAATTAAAAAATATTTTATTGAACAGTTTAAAATACTGAGCACATTAAATGATTGCCCCAAGAGATACAAAGTGCTGGAAAGTCTATGCACGTAACAGGCAGTATGTCACAGAACAGTAGTTTCAGTGTGAGACATCTGCTTAGTTGGTAGAACTCAGCATGAAAAAGAAAAACTAGATATCTGTCCAGAAATAACAGAAACAGAAACTTGGACAAGTGTCCACCAGCTGTAATTCCTATGTTAATAATTTTAACAAGAGGCAAAGCTATAGAGTCGAATACATGTACGTATGAATAAGTATGCTTGGTAGCTGTGCGGAGTGACAGATCCCTCAGGGTAAATATTTTGGCATAATGTTTGTGTGAAAACAGAAAGTGGGATAATCAAAGGGATCATCTAAATTCAAAAGTACCTAATATGTCTCTCCTTCCTTTCTTTCTCTCTCACCTTTCAGAAGGCCTGAGTTCACTGATCCCTGCCAACAGCTTTGCCAGGACCTGTAATTTTCCTGAGTCAGTTTCAGTGAAAGTGGTGGAGGTATAATCTTGTGGGAAAATATCTCTTAAACCTTCATAAAGATGGGATTCCTCAGATTCATCACAAGTTGGATTACATTCTTTTTCCTATTAAAAAAAGAAAAGATTCATCTGTGGTAACCGCATGACTTTTTGAAAAGGTACTTAAAAAAAAAAAAAAAGCTTTGTCAATATTTTCATTATGATTACAGAAAGCATTAAAGAAAGACAAGACCAAGAACGAGCACACAGATTTTAATGAACAAACAAGTCATCTGGCTGATAACATCTCATCATTGGCTCTACTGCAATTTTTACAAACCATTATTATAATAAAATTCAACTTGATTCTATACCCTATACACTAATGTCTCATCTACAACTGGATAGATGATGGGGAAGAAAACAGTATTGCTCACTCCTGCTTCTCTGATTTAAAAGTAGTTACATGACATCAGAAACATATGAGAGGTAAAGTAATGCTTTGTTTGCTCCCGCTTCATTCTGTGCCAGCTTATTACAGAGCTCTATGGGCATTTATTTTTGAGAAAACTGTTCTCTTCCCAACCAGAGATTAAATTACTGAACTGAGAGGATGAAGAGCAGCTATCAAAGGGATAATGCAGCCAGAATGAAGGGGTAGAGGAAAAATGGTAAAATCACTTAGCTGCAGTCTAACAATAGCTATATCAGTGTAATAAAAATAACAGCAATAAAACCAACTTGTGTTTATCTCTCTCTCTCCATCCCACCAATTTCTACAGAAGTTAAGCTTTCATGTTAAAAAGTTTCTAGCATTTACAGTGGTGAAGCAAATTTATTGAACACAGTATTCTCTCTTTGAGTCACAGACAGAGACTGAAACAATAGCTCTTGCAATAGGTTTACACATCTACATCTCAATTAGATGTTGACTCCAAAGCAGAGGTCCCCAAACTGTGGGGCGTACCCCCCCCCCCGAGGGGTGTAGAGGAATGTCCTGGGGGACATGGCGGGTCCTGGGGGACATGGCGGGGCCTGTGGGGTAGGGAGAGACCACCACCCAGACCCTTCTCCACCCCCATCGCTGCTCTGGTCATCCCCAGCTCTCAGCCCCGTGCCTGGGCCCAGCCTCGGCCTGGCTGACTCCACTCCCAGCCTTGCCCCCTACCGCAACCTGGCTGCAGCTCCACCCCCGCCCCCATCCCCAACCTCAGCCCCTGGCCACAGCCCCGTTTCTGGCCGCAAATCCACCCTCTTGGCCCCCTTCCCCCAGTTCCCATCCCCCCTTCCCCCGAGCCACGGCCCCACTCCCATCCCCCCTTCCCCTGAGCCACGGCCCCACTCCCAGCCCCAGTGGGGGGCATAGATGGGGTAAGGGGGGCATGACCTTAAAAGGTTTGGGTCCTGCTGCTCTAAAGGCTATGGATATTAATTTTAATGTCAATCTAATTATGCCTTTTGCAGCTGACATTTTAGTAAGAATACTGAGGGAATCATAGAAATGTAGGGCTGAAAGTTACCTCCAGAGCTCAGCTAGTCCAGCCCTCTGTGCTGAGGCAGGACCAAGTATACCCTATACCATCCCTGGCAGGTGTTTGTCTAATCTGTTTTCAGAAACCAACGACAGGGATTCTACAACCTCCCTTGGAAGCTATTCCAGTGCTTAACTATGCTTATAGTTAGAAAGGTTTTCCTAATATCTAACCTAAATCTCCCTTGCTGCAGATTAAGCCCATTACTTCTTGTCATAACTTCAGTGCACACAGAGAACAATTGAACACCATCCTCTAGAACAGCCTTTGAAGACTATTAGGTTCCCTCTCAGTCTACTTTTCTCAAGACTAAACATGCCCAGTATTTTTAACCTTCTCTTATAGGTCAGGTTTTCTAAAATGTTTATTGCTCTCCAATTTATCCACATTTTTCTTAATGTGTGGCGTCCAGAACTGGATACAGTAGTCTAGCTGAGGCCTCACTAGTACTGAATAGAGCAGGAAAATTACTTCCAATGTCTTACTTACAAGACTCCTGTTAATACATCCCAGAATTATATTAGCCTTTTTTGCAACTGCATCACATTGTCAACTCGTATTCAATTTGTGATCCACTATAACCCCCCAGATCCTTTTCAGCCATTCTATCATCTACCCAGTTATTCCCCATTTTGTAGTTGTACAATTGATTTTTCCTAAGTATAGTACTTTGTACTTTTCTTTATTCAATTTCATCTGGTTGATTTCAGACTATTTCTCCAATTTATCAAGGTCATTTTCAGTTCTCCAAAGTATTTGGAGGTGTCATCTGCAAATTTTATAAGCATATTCTCCACTCCATTATCCAAGTCATTATTGAAAATGTTGAAACGTATCAGACCCAGGACAGAGCTCTGTAGCACCCCTTATATACATCCTCCCACTTTGACAGTGAATCATTGATAACTGCTCTTTGAGTACGGTCTTTCAACCAGTTTTACATCCAATTTAATATAGAACACATTTCCCTAGTTTGCTTATGAGAATGTAATGTAGGATGGTGTCAAAAGCCTTACTAAATCCAAGGTATACCTCCTGCTTGCCCTCATCCACTAGGCCAGTAACCCTATCAAAGAAGGAAATTAGGTTGATTTGGTATGATATGTTCTTGACAAATCCATGTTGGCTATTACTTATTATGCTATTATCCTTTAGTAGCAGTACATCCTTCCCATATCAATGCTGGTGAACAGGGTGGAAACTAGTCTCTTCTATTCCTCTCTGTCATTTGCTGCTGCTTTCATTTTCACTATGGCATTGAGATCTATTATTATGCCCTTCCTGCAAAGAGTTCTTCATAAAGTTTCTATTGGGTGCCGTTTTTCTCTCACACCAGTTGGCTTCCACTTGACAGCATCTATAATTGCTTTTAATCATTCCCCTATCATGGAGGTTAGGGGGTTTAGTCCCAGGGTTCCCCCCACTCAGGCCAATCACTTCCTTCTGGGGTCCCCACTGGTTTTCACCCCTGCCCCCTTCTTCCACCTAGGACTCCCCAGGTGTTTGGCTGCCCAACCTTCCAGGGTTGGGATTGAGTGCTTGCTTCAAAAGGGGCCTTCCTTGGGTAGTTGGGTCAATTCCCTGGCTGTTATGCATCTTTCTACCAGCGTGATCATCTCGTCATAGGTGGACGGCTCGTTCTGGCCTATCCATTTGCGAAGATCTGGTGGCAGTCCTCGCATGTAATGGTCCATGATCAGGGTCTCCAAAATCTCCTCTGGGCTGGACGTCTTGGGCTGTAACCACTTCCATGCGAGGTGTATTAGGTCGAATAGCTGGGACTTCAGGGGTTTGTTCCCCTGGTATTTCCACTCATTGAACCTCTGGGCCCGTACTGCTGCCGTCACCCCTAATCGTGCTAGGATCTCTGCCTTAAGCCAGTATAGTCAGTGGCATCCATGGCAGGCAAGTCAAAGTAGGCCTTCGGGTCCTCTCCACACAAAAATGTGGCGAGAATGCTGGCCCACTGCTCCTGGGGCCACACCTCACACTGAGCAGTCCTCTCGAATGAAATGCCTCTATGTCATCTTCCGATGTCATCTTTGGCAGACAACTAGTGGCCTTCAGGGTTCGCATCTTGTCGGACCCCCAGGCCTGGGTGGTGAGGATCTTTAGCTGGTTCACAACCTCTCACAAGAGGGCACAATCTTGGGTCGCCTGGCCCATCAATAATTGATTGGTTTCCTGCTGTAGCCACATAGACTCCGGTTGTGCTATTGCCTGAACCCGGGTGACCTCCTGCTGGGCTGCCGTGGCTTGTACCAGGGCTCTTACCACCTCCTCCATTGTGGTACAAAGCAAACAAATGCCTTTTGAAAAATCAATTAAATTGATGAAGAGGGGAGCATGCCATTGTACATTTTTCTGTGATGGTCCTTAGTATGAATATCTGATCTACACTGGATCTCTTGGGCCTGAATCCAGCCTTTTTTCGGCAAGAAATTCTAACTTGAACTAAGGAACAGATTTGAGGCATCACCAATGGCAGAGGAAGATGAGACACTGACTGGACCTGAAGAAAAATAGGCAGTGTTCAGAGACAATGTGATTCAAGCTGCAGCAGATGGAAATCAACACAGACAGAGCAAGAACTGGATGTGGCATATGGAAAGTACTGAAAGTGAAAGTCCTGAAGGCTAAGATCAAACAAACAACTGGAAAAGACAGAGGAGTATAAGAAAGCAAAGCAGTGAAAAGCAATGCAAAGAAAGACGTGGAGATGTATTGAAGTTGACACTGAAGCTGCTGCTATGAAAGGAAACCACAGAGCTGTTTTCCAAGTGACTAAAACACTGTGTGGAAATTTCAAAACAGGACACGGGCCAGTAAAAAGCAAAGATAGAAAAACGCTTACAATTGAGGTAGAACAGAAAAACAGATGGGCAGAGCATTTAAAATATGTCCTCCATAGACCCAATCTCACCTAGTACCAGATTTTGATTAAGCACGTTAACCTGATCAACTTGACAATAACATCAGTTCAAGGAATGTCAGAAGTACAAACTGCAGTCAAAAAGCTGAAAAGTAACAAAGTGGTGGAAGATGATCAAATTACAGCAGAAATGCTGTAAGTACTTGATACCACCACCCTAATGAAACTGACAGAACTGACTTCCTAATGTTTAGGTTTTTTGAACGCTCTAAAGCATATAATTTTGGGAGGGCATTTGTGGAACTTCACTGATACAGTTTTTAACAGTAACTCATTTTAATTACTTTTATTGTGTAGGATTGTCTAATTATTTGTGTTGATATATATAGTAAATACCTTTATGGCTTTAAACAGAAGACAGGGATGGTTGCAGAGTTTTTTCAAAGCTCCTATACATATCAGATGAGGACTGTTTTCTAGTACTCCTTGTAGGCAGGATCTAATGACTCGAGAACTAAGCAGTTTTCTATAGAGTTCAAGCTGCAAGGCTGTTGGTCGGCAGAAAAGTATGCTCTCCTTTTTCGGTGGGAGAAATTCGTTTATGATCTCTTGTGTTCTTCTAAGAATAAACAGTCCAGTTAGGCGAGTGAGTTCTGCTGCTCTTTTCTCTCCTAACTCCTTTTCTTCCTAATATAACAAACAGAGGTTTAGATAAGACTTCACAAGCATGTTCAGTTATATCACAATTCTTTGCTATATGATTCTTAATCAGGTAGTAGTGAACACAGTTTATATGTATGATACCACTTTCTGACACAGGGTTTTAATGATTAGTTCCTTCTCAATTAATATCAATGTATTTGGTTTGTCATAGGAGTTTTTAAACTCTTAACCTAGGCAAGAGCTAATGCACTATGAGTCACTATAGACTCAAATTATGTGGCAAGGTTCCTGATTTATGCAGCAAAGCTGCACTGAATTCTACAGAACGTGCTGACGTGATATATGAATGGCATCATATCGCAATTTGTACAGCTCCTAAAACGTGGAATGGGCAGACAGTGGCAGGAGTTGAAACAGTGTCTCAGGGCTTGTCTACACTGGCATTTTACAACGCTGTAACTTTCTCGCTCAGGGGTGTAAAAAAACACACCCCTGAGCGCTGAAAGTTTCACCGCTGTAAAGTGCCACTGTAGACAGTGCACCAGCGCTGTGAGCCACACTCCCAGTGCTGGTAGCTATTCCCCTCGTGAAGATGGTTTTTTCATAGCGCTCGGAGAGCTCTCTCCCAGTGCTGGTGCCGTGACTACACAGCCACGCTAAAGCGCTGCTGCAGCAGCGCTTTAATGTTACTAGTGAAGACATGCACTTAGAGAGAGTAAAGGAAATGACTGCCATCTCAGAGCATATCTACACTTAAAATGCTGCATAGGCACATTTACACCAACTGGAACAAACTACCAAATAAACCACTGTAGAACTTTAATGAAAATGCTCCACACTGACAGGAGAGAATTAATACATCTCCATGAGAGGCGGTAGCTATGTTGGTGGGAGAAGTTCCCACCATAGCGCTGTCTACATGGGGGGTTATGTTGGTATAACTATGTTGCTCCAGGGTGTGGATTTTTCACACTGCTGAGCAACATAGTTACACTGATATAGGTCTGTAGTGTAGACCAGACTCCCAAACCGTGCCAGAAGCTCCACTCCTTCACAAAGTAGCAGAGGAAGACAACTGCCATGAGAAGCTCCTCAGAACTGCAGAAGTGAAGAATTATATCTCCATTCAATCCCTCCAAGTGCTTCATCCCCCTTCTTCCCCTCATGTCACTATATGCCCTCTCCCCTTCTCCAGCCAATCACACAGTCCCCTTCCTGCCAGACTGCTACAATGGCAGGTGAACAGGCTGAGGAGATGGAAGATGGCATGAAAGTGACCATTTTTGTGGGGTTTGCCACGACAAATTTATGCAGCACCTAGAAGGAAAGAAATGTTGTAGCCATTTGGACAGTGGTAGAACAAGATTATATGTGGAGCCCTTCAATTAATTGGAGTGAATGATAACCAATTGTTTAGATTCATTGTTCCTACCATCTAAGATCATTATCTAATCAATAATCCACAAACTAATTATTCAATAAAACAGGCGTTCTAAAAACTCAACATTATATAAACCTTACAAAGTTAAATAATTCCAATCCAGTTGATTAAATAACAGCATTTAACTCTAATTTCAAATAGGAGGCTGAGAAGTCTGTGTTACCACAGCTGCCCTAGACCAAATTAGTTGGGTGGGGAGGGCATTGTAGTTTGGTACCCCCTCGGTCCTATGATCCAGGCTGGAAAACACTGAATTGGGGTCATAGAGTCTGACACACACAAAAAAGTGGTGTTGTAGCCATGTCAGTCCCAGGATATTAAAGAGACAAGGTAGGTGAGGTAGTATCTTTTACTGGACCAGGTTCCATTGGTGAGAGAGACAAGCTTTTGAGCTACACAGGGTATGTCAACACAGCAATTTAAGCCCGGGTCTGAACCCGAGCTCGAGTCAAACCCCCCTTGCATCCACACTGCAATTTGATAACCTAGGGTTCAGACACAGGGTCCCTGGGCTGGAGGGTTTGAGCTTGTGTTAAGCTGGGACCTAGGGTCCGAGTCCTACTGCTTTCCTGTGTGCATGTGGCCCCGGCTTGATTCAGAGCCCAGAAGTCCTCTGATGTATCCCAGAGTTCCTGGAGGGAGAGGAGCAGCACTGCAGGCAGCCAATACAGCAGCCAGAAGTACCATTACTGCCTGGCTGAACATACTTCCCCTTCTTACTCTGGCTCCTCCGCTCTGCTACATGGAGCTCGCCCAGAGCAGGGAGCAAAGCTGACAGGTAGGAGATGGCTCCTGGCTGCAGGGATGTTGCAAGTCATCCTTCCCCTGACTGTGCTGAACTGGGACCTCAGGCACTCCCCCTCCCTGCAGGGTGGTGCTTGGTCCCCAATCTGCTATCTTGGCCCCTCCTACCCTCCCTGCATGTGCAGGGATACCTCGGCTGCATGCACTGAGGGCAGTGAATGGGAACCAGCCCCAAAACTTCCCTGCAGCCTTCTGAGGATCCCTTATCCCTGCTTCCTGGGGTGCTGTCGGGGCAGAGATAAGTGATCCCCGGGGGTTGTTGAAGCACACTGCACCCCAAGCCCTGGGGGTGCACTTCACTGCTCCGCAGCCGACAACAGCCAGGCTGAGGTATGAGTTTGTGTTTTTACTCTGATACCTTCATTTTATGTCAAACTTCAAAACAAACAGACAAAAATAAATAAAAAACCAACTAAACAAAACCCCTTCATTGTTCATCTCATTTTAATAATTAAGAATTGCAGTTTCATTTTAATAATTTGATTGCCCTAGAGATTGATATCCTAATTATCCTCAGAACAGATGCACATGGGCATTTTTCTGTAAATGTAACTTAGCCTAGAGCTGGAGAGCCCAAGCTTCAGATTAGATGGTAGTTCAGTATAAAGCCTTCTCAAAACTGCCATCATTCTATTGAGACGGTCACCAAAGGAGCTAATTATGTGGTTTATGGGCACCTGAATCCATCAATAGCACCACCACATTTAGGAAACAGAATGAGCAGTAGGGTTTTCCCATAGTGCACCACACTCCTAGGGCTAGGAGTGTTGACACTGGGGAGGATGGGGCTCTAGGCACTTTGGGATATGTTTACTTTGACTTGGGTCTGTGCACTGCAGTGTGGATGCCAGAACCCTAGGTTCTAGCACGGGTCAGAAAATTCTTAACCTATGGTAAAAAAAATGGAATGTAGACGCTCAAGCCCAGGGTTCCCTGACACAGGTCAGCTAACTCAAGTCCCACTAACCCTAGGCTTACATTGCTGTGTAGACACAACCACAGAGCTCTTCCTTAGGTCTGGGAAAGGTACTCAGTGTGTCACATGTAAATATAGATTCATAGAACCGTAGGACTAGAAGGGACCTCAAGAACTCAACTAGTCCGGTCACCTGCACTCATGGCAAAGTAAATAGTGTTGCAATAAGCCATAAATTCAGTGTTTTATTATAACAGGCAAACTGGCTTATTACAACAATCTGCAACCCACTAATTCCTCTTTTTGTCCTATGACTACAGGGGTGTTAACAGGCCATTTGACCTTGAAAGGTCCCTTAGAATATGTGCTAACTACTTGCGCTAAACTATCTGTTTGATCTCTTATTTAGCTGTGACACTGAGTACCTTTCCCAGACCTGAGGAAGACCTCTGAGTAGTTCAAAAGCTTGTCTCTCACACTAAGGGTATGTCTACACTGCAGAGTTTTTGTGCAACAAGTTATACCATTTTTATTAAGGCGCTGGAATTAAACCACTGTTGCATGTCCACACCATGCTCCTTGTGACAGTGGGGCACATCCACATTAGCAGCTCTTGCAACAGCAAAGAGAGCAGTGAATTGTGGTAGCTATCCCACTGTGCAACTGGCCGCAGGGTTCTTTGGGAAGGGTTCGCAATGCTTCATGGGGCAGGCACAGCATCACATGATGCAGGCTTCCCAATCCCATTGTTCCATGGGCATTCTATTACATTGCCAGCTGCTTTTCAACTGAAGTGGAGGGGGGAGTGTGAGAGACAGGGAGTGTGTGTGTCTATATGGGGTGGGGGGTGGGGAGAGACTGTGTTTTGGGAGACAGAGAGTGTGTTAGCATGCTGTCTTGTAAGTTCAGATAGCGGCAGGAAGCAACCAGTCCTGACGCAGAGAGAGGGGGGGAAACCCCGACATCAGCCCCCGCCTCCCTCACCAGCTCTCTGCACAGCAATCTGTCTGTCTCTCTCTTTCTCACAAACACACACGCCTCTGTGTTCAACAGCACGAGCATTCCACAATAATGGTTTGCTTTGTGTCCTGGAGCAGATCAGCACAGCATGCAGGGCTGTCAGAAACGGGAAAGAGGTGCATGCCTTCAGGGCAGCCAGCCAGAGTTCAAAACAATGAGCAGAGTGGCCACTTGCGGGATTATGGGACACTTCTGGAGGCCAATTACAGCACTGAAAGCAATTGATGTGTTTACACTCACAATGCAGCGCAGGAGCATCTGCGCTGTAAGCGTTACGACTCTCATCGAGGTGGGTTTTTTTGTAACACTGCAACTGAGGAGTTTCTGCGCACTAAGTGGCTTGGCAGTGTGTACTCCTCGGGAGTTACATCGCAGAAAGCTGCTTTACTGCACAGTAATTTGCCAGGGTAGACAAGGCCTAACAGAAGTTGGTCCAATAAAAGATATTACCTCACCCACCTTGTCTGACATAAAAGAAAGAAATGCCCAGAGAAATCACACTGTGAGTATTATATGAACTTACTTATGTTTTGATACTGGAATTTTCAGAGGAGCCCAAGGGAATCAGGCTTGTTTGAAATCCATAGTTTATGCATTAAAGAAGAAAAACAGTATAAATTACATTTGACTCTCCAGAAGATGAATTTTCTAACTCTCCTTATGAATTATATTCCATGACTAGATTCTTGTTTTTAAATGATGTACCTTTGTTGCTGAAGGCTCTCTGAACCGAATAATAGGCTCCTCATATATTTTTCTGTATGTGGACAAAGAACCAAGTATTCCTGGATTTACAAACTCTATTAATGCGTAAAATTCTTGCAGGTCATTTTGAATTGGAGTGCCTAGGTGAAGAAAAAATAATTCAATATGTACTTTTACACATTTAAGAGTTTTTTTCTTGACATTGATAGTAAGTATGATTGCTGAATACAACAGAGTTTAAAGTTGACAATAATAGTAGGAACGTTGAAGTTCTTAACTAACTATTAGGGGGTAGCCGTGTTAGTCTATATCTACAAAAACAACAAGGAGTCTGGTGGCACCTTAAGACTAACAGATTTATTTGGGCATAAGCTTTCGTGGGTAAAAACCTCACTTCTTCAGATGTATAACTAACTATTGTATCCTGACTGATTAGATTGTATATCTAGTTATTGTGACTCAACTAGTCATGAATTTGTAATCTTGTTTTGCCTTGTTTTCTTATTTAGCTCTTTTCTTTTTTCATTTTGAAGAAATATGACAGTTACTTACCTGTAACTGGAGGTTCTTTGAGATGTGTGGTCTCTATCTGTATTTCACACGTGGGTACACATGTGTTCAATGCTCCTGAGTCAAGAGATTTTTATCAGGTAGTGTCCGTTAGTTCATGCCAGCACAGCTGCTCCCCTCATGCACCACACTGAGAGTTTAAGGGGTGGTACAGACTGACACCTCTCCAGTTCCTTCTCTTACCCTGAATCAGATAGGATTTGAAACAGAGGGAAGACTGACATGTAGTGGAATACAGATTGGGACCACACATCTCAAAGAACCTCCAGTTACAGCTAAGTAACCTCAATTTCTTCAAGTGGTGGTCCCTATGTGTATTCCACACGTTGTTGATTGATCAGCAGTATTCAAACAGGAGGAGGTACAAGAATGCAGCTGGTATATAGTGTATAATACTGCTGTCCCAACAGTTGCATCTGCAGAAGAGGCCTGAATTAAAGGGTAATGTTCCATAAAGTATGGACAGAATTTCAGATTGCTGCCTTTTATATGTCCAGTATAAGTGCTTCTTGAAGAGATGTTATTGAGGTTGCCTGTGCTCTAGCGGAATAGGCCCTTACCCCCAGTGGGGGTGGAATACGCACCAGCTGATGATAAAAAATGCTATAGCCAGAGACCCACTGCGAAAGTCTCTGAGCAGATAATGCTTGTCCCTGCAATCAGTCTGCTATAGCGACAAATAGTCTAGGCATTTTCCTAACTGGTTTAGTTCTTTTTAGATAGAACACTAAAGCCTGCTTGACATTGAAAGAGAGAAGTCTCTTCTCCTGATTGGAAGCATGAGGTTTTGAAAAGAATACCAGTAGGTAAATAGGCCAATTTATGTGTAACTCAGAAATTATCTTAGGCATGATTTTCAGGAGGAGGCAAAGGGAAACCTTCTTCCTTTGAAATGTGGTATATGGCAGTCATCCACAAGTGCTCCCAGTTCTCTCACCCTTCTAGTTGATGTGATGGTGACTAGGAAGGAGACCTTCATGGACAGGTGGGACATGGAACACATGGCTAACAGTTCAAAGCGTGATCTGGTAAGTATTTGGAGTACAAGATGGAGATCTCATTGCGGTGCTGGTGTCTCGCCAGGGGAGAAAGTCCTAATAGATCTTTCAGGGATCTGACTCTTTTGAGTGAGTAAAAATATAATTTAGCCTTTCAATTCTGTGCACCACATTTCAGGAAAGAATGGATAAATTGGAGAAAGTCCAGAGGAGAGCAAAAAAAAATATTAAAGGCCTAGAAAACATGACCTATGAGGAAAAATTGAAAAAACTGGGTTTGTTTAGTCTGTACAAGAGAATATTGAGGGGGGGACATGATAACAGTTTTCAAGTACATACAAGATTGTTAGAAAGGGGACAGTGAAAAATTGTTCACCTTAACCTCCGAGGATAGGACAAGAAGCAATGGGCTTAAATTGCAGTAAGGGAGGGTTAGGTTGGACATTAGGAAAAACTTCCTAACTATCAGGATAGTTAAGCACTAGAACAAATTGCCTAGGGAGGATGTGGAATCTGTCATTGGAGGTTTTTAAGAGCAGGTTAGACAAACACCTGTCAGAAACAGTCTAGTTATTAGTTAGTCCTGCCTTGAATGCAGGGGACTGGACTAGATGACCTATAAACTAGGAGGCGTGGTAGATACACTAGAGGGTAGGGATCGGATACAGAGGGACCTAGACAAATTAGAAGATTGGGCCGAAAAAAACCTGATGAGGTTCAACAAGGACAAGTGCAGAGTCCTGCACTTAGGACGGAAGAATCCCATGCACTGCTACAGACTAGGGACCGAATGGCTAGGTAGCAGTTCTGCAGAAAAGGACCTAGGGGTCACAGTGGACGAGAAGCTGGATATGAGTCAACAGTGTGCTCTTGTTGCCAAGAAGGCTAATGGCATTTTGGGCTGTATAAGTAGGGGCATTGCCAGCAGATCGAGGGACGTGATCGTTCCCCTTTATTCGACATTGGTGAGGCCTCATCTGGAATACTGTGTCCAGTTTTGGACCCCACACTACAAGAAGGATGTGGAAAAATTGGAAAGAGTCCAGCGGAGGGCAACAAAAATGATTAGGGGTCTGGAGCACATGACTTATGAGGAGAGGCTGAGGGAACTGGGATTGTTTAGTCTCCAGAAGAGAAGAATGAGGGGGGATTTGATAGCAGCCTTCAACTACCTGAAGGGGGGTTCCAAAGAGGATGGAGCTCGGCTGTTCTCAGTGGTGGCAGACGACAGAACAAGGAGTAATGGTCTCAAGTTGCAGTGGGGGAGGTCTAGGTTGGATATCAGGAAAAACTATTTCACTAGGAGGGTGGTGAAACACTGGAATGCGTTACCTAGGGAGGTGGTGGAATCTCCTTCCTTGGAGGTTTTTAAGGCCCGGCTTGACAAAGCCCTGGCTGGGATGATTTAGCTGGGAATTGGTCCTGCTTTGAGCAGGGGGTTGGACTAGATGACCTCTTGAGGTCCCTTCCAACTCTGATATTCTATGATTCTATGATTGAAGTCCCTTCCAGTCCTACACTTCTATAATTCTATGGTTCTACCAAAGGATGAAAGGCACTGGTTGCTGCTAAATGGACCCAAAGGGAGCTAAAAGGAAGACCCGATGTCTTGAGAATGAGGAAATAGTCTGACATAGCACAAATACCTACTTTTTCTGGGGACAACTGGTCCTGTTGTATCCAAGTAGAGAAACGTCTCCATTTAGCTAGACAGAATTTTCTGATGGAGCATTTCTGCTTTGATTGGGAATACACCTCTACCACGATATAATCCGACCCAATATAACACGAATTCTGATATAACATGGTAAAGCAGTGCTCGGGGGGCGGGGCTGTGCATTCCAGCAGATCAAAGCAAGTTCGATATAACGCCGTTTCACCTATAACACGGTAAGATTTTTTGGCTCCCAAGGACAGCGTTATATTGAGGTAGAGGTGTAGTCTGAACAGCCTCTGAACATGGATGCTCTAGGTCTGACACCCATCCAAAAACCAGGCTGTGAGATGAAGAGGATCTGAGTTGGCATGTTTGATCTTACTGAGTTAACAATTCGAGAAGGTTCAGATACTGATGAGAAAAATGGGTAAAAGATCTGGGAAACTAGATTTGTCTAAAGCAACAGAGGGTCCTGTGGCACCTTTAAGACTAACAGAAGTATTGGGAGCATAAACTTTCGTGGGTAAGAACCTCACTTCTTCAGATGCATCTTACCCACGAAAGCTTATGCTCCCAATACTTCTGTTAGTCTTAAAGGTGCCACAGGACCCTCTGTTGCTTTTTACAGATTCAGACTAACATGGCTACCCCTCTGATACTAGATTTGTCTAGGCCAGTTAGGTGTGACGAGAATGACAAGCTTTGTTGTGAAGAATCTTTCACAAAAACTGTAGTAGTGGTGGGATGGAATGAAAGGTGTATCTCAAGTGGTCTGTCCAAGACAATAAAAGGGCACCACCCCTGAAGTCCCAGCTTACTGCTGCTCTGGAGCAGGTTAGGTTGAAGTTCTTGTTCATCTGGGAGGCAACAGGTCCCAAGATGGCATTCCTCACCAGGAGAAGATTTCATTCAGGATGGACTGGTGTCCTAATTTTGTCCCCCAGAGAGTTCTGCACACCTGTCAGGTATGTTGCTGAGACCATGATGTGGTTTCCTGCTGCACCAGTTCCATAAATTGACTGCCTTTACAGGAGACTCCACCGTGTTTGTTATACAGACGGTCATCATGTTGTCTGAAATTATCTACATATGATGGGACTGTATAAGTGGGAGGAGTCTGGGTGGAGGCCTAAGCAGCAGTGCTTAATTTGTAATGAAAGAGGTGCTGGGGTCAAGCATTTAGGTGCTGGGGCTCAAGCAATTTTTTTTCTTTCATAACTGATGTGGCAAGCCCAGAGGTGCTGGGGCTCGCACAAATTAAACACTGCATTACAGGCTAGGCAGACAGTCCTTAATTCTAGGAGATTGATATGCATCCTGGCCTCTCAGGGAGTCAACATGCCTTGTGTCCGATCTACATGGACTGTGCATCTATGAGGGATGTGTCCACTGTTATTGTTGCATTGGGTCTGGATGGAAGGAAAGGGACTCTGACACTTGTTCCAGGTTCATTCACCATACAAGAGAAGCTGTAACCTTGGCGGGGATTGTTACCTTGTATTCATGCTGTCTCTGTTTGGTGAGTAAATAGATGTGAGCCAGTCCTGTAGACAATGAAGGTAAAGCCTGGTGATCAGTGTATTACATGTATTACACAGGTACATGAAGCCATGTGGCCTGGCAAGGAAAGACTGGACCTTGACTGTGGTTTGAAGTTTGAGGGTGATTTGACTTATCAGGCGGTTCATGGCCTGGAATCTGTCCACAGGGAGGTAGACCTTTGCTGAGGCTGAGACTAGGGTCGCTCCTATAAAGCCCATGATTTTTGCAGGAGTCAATGTAGATTATTCTTTGTTTACACAGACTCCCATGCTAGAAGACGGAGTAAGGATAGGGTTGCCAACTGGACCTCCTGATTGGATCTGCCCATTAGGAGTCAAGTGTCCAGGTACAGGAAAATCGTACAGCTGTTCTGTCTCATCTGGGCTGCCACCACTGAGAGGATCTTCATGAGGACCCTGGACACTGTCACCAGCATGAATGGAAGTACTCTGAACAGGTAGTACTCTTGTTCTACCAGAAATCTGAGGAACCTTCTGTGGGTTGGATGAATGTCCCCATGAAAGTAAGCACCTTTCATATCGGGATCCTCAAACCACGTGCTTTTCTCCAGGGAGGGGATTATTGATGCCAGCATGACCATGCAGAATTTGGATTTGCAAATAAAGATATTCAGCTGATGTAGGTCAAGAATGGATCTCCATCCTCCTTTTTTCTTGAGATCTATGAAATATTGGGAGTAGAATCCTTTCCCTGGATATTGAGGTGGCACTTCCTCTGTAGCCCTTGCTGTAGGAGAGTATCCACATCTAGACAGAGGATCTCCTTGTGAGAATGGTCTCTGAAGACAGGCTGGGGAAGGGATTTATGCAGAGGAGGAGAGAGAAACTCAATGGTGTAGCCCGAGTGGATGATCTCAATACTCACTTGTTTGTTGTTACTGCCCTCCAGTTGTGAGCAAAAGGATGAGGCACCCATCAAAAGTTTGGGAGGCAGTAGGGAATGGCATCAATAGAGGTACATGGTTCTTAAGCGTCCCATCAAAAGTAACCCCTGGTTTGTGGGCGAGACTGAGCAGCTGTGGTTCAGGTGGAGGCAGCAGTATATCTAGGTCTTTGTACCCTTTGACATTTACATGGTGGCTCATAAGGGTGCTGGAGATAAAACAGCTGAGGAAAAAATCTTGGCTTATTTACGTGTTTCTGGTGTTTTTTCTTCAGGGCCAGGGTATAAAAGCCCAGGGAGTGGACAGTTCTCCTGGAGTGGCATTCTCAAAACTACGATACCCACACAAGGAAATAAAGAAACAAATCAACAGAGTCAGACGTGTATCCAGAAGCCTCCTGCTACAAGACAGGCCCAGAAGAGAAACCAACAGAACTCCACTGGCCATCACCTACAGTCCTCAGCTTAAACCTCTCCAACGCATCATCAGTGATCTACAACCCATCCTGGACAATGATCCCTCACTTTCACAGACCTTGGGAGGCAGGCCAGTCCTCGCCCACAGACAACCTGCCAACCTTAAGCATATTCTCACCAGCAACCATGCACCGCACCATAACAACTCTAACTCAGGAACCAACCTATGCAACAAACCTCGATGCAAACTCTGCCCACATATCTACACCAGCAACACCATCACTGGACCTAACCAGATCAGCTACAACATCACCGGCTCATTCACCTGCACGTCCACCAATGTTATATATGCCATCATATGCCAGCAATGCCCCTCTGCTATGTACATTGGCCAAACTGGACAGTCACTACGCAAGAGGATAAATGGACACAAGTCAGATATCAGGAATGGCAATATACAAAAACCTGTAGGAGAACTCTTCAACCTCCCTGGCCACACAATAGCAGATGTAAAGGTAGCCATCTTACAGCAAAAAAACTTCAGGACCAGACTCCAAAGAGAAACTGCTGAGCTCCAGTTCATTTGCAAATTTGACACCATCAGATCAGGATTAAACAAAGACTGTGAATGGCTATCCAACTACAGAAACAGTTTCTCCTCCCTTGGTGTTCACACCTCAACTGCTAGCAGAGCACCTCACCCTCCCTGATTGAACTAACCTCGTTATCTCCACACTGATATATACCTGCCTCTGGAGATTTCCATTACTTGCATCTGAAGAAGTGAGGTTCTTACCCACGAAAGCTTATGCTCCCAGTACTTCTGTTAGTCTCAAAGGTGCCACAGGACCCTCTGTTGCTTTTTACAGATTCAGACTAACACGGCTACCCCTCTGATACTCACCAAAGTTAGCTCTTTTCATCTAGCTATAAAATAGGCTATTTGTAATATACTGACCAGTCAGGATAATTCTTCTCTCACAGGACAGACTGACGAGGGCTGTAGTTGTCTTAATGGAGCTGTTTTTCAAACGATGCCCCTCATCGCAGATTAGGAGGTTAAATTCTATAGTCTGAATTTGGTCCAAGGTGCGCAGCAACATCTCATAACTGATTATCAGAACTGAATGAAGTGGGGAATTGATGAATTCTTCTACTTTGTTATCCTGTACAGCATAAATAAAAGTTGCATCACACAGCCAATTCTCTTTGGAGCTCCTCAACCCTGTTCCCTGATTCTCTGGTTTCAGGAGGAATTTCTGTTGCATGACTAGAGCCCTGCACGGATACAAAATTTGCAGATATCTGCCAATTTGCAGGGCTCTAAATATAAAATTTGGATATGCATTCATCCATGATCAGGAAACATGTTCCGCGGAGATCTGCAGGGCCCTGTGCATGACATGAGTCATTCCCCACCTCCCCAGGGGGCTAGGACTACTTCTTCCCTCTTAATTTGCAAAAGAAATATGGGAATCCGATATGGCAATACAGAATACTACTACCATGCTGGTTGGCAGCTCACTATTCTTTGAGTACACCAAGTCTACTAAAGCACATTACTACGAACATGAAAACTACAGACCCGGTGTAACAGCTACAGAACTCCTCACTTAACGTTGTAGTTATGTTCCTGAAAAATGCGACTTTAAGCGAAACGATGTTAAGCGAATCCAATTTCCCCATAAGAATTAAATGTAAATGAGGGGGTTAGGCCAGGGAAATTTTTTTCACCAGACAAAAGACTATATTATATATATACACATACATACATACACACACATGCAGTATAAGTTTTAAACAAACAATTTAATACTATACATGGTGATAATGATTGTGAAGCTTGGTTGAGGTGGAGGAGTCAGAAGTTGGGATATTTCCCAGGGAATGCCTTATCACTGAATGAACTAGCAATTGACTGAGCCGTCAAGGGTTAACTCTCAGAACACTCTACAAGGCAGCAGGAAAGGAGGGAGGGCAGACAGAGACACACACACCCTGTGTGTGAGAGAAAAAATGCGTATTTCCCCTTTAGGTTGCTGATCCCAGGCTTAAGTACACGGTCTTGTTAATTAAATCAGCTTGCTGAGACATGAGATGGAAGCTACTGCCTAGAAGCTCCCTCCCTCTGTCGTCTGTCCCCCCTGCTCTATGGAAGATGGGGTAAGCGTGGTGCAGGAGCAGAGGGGAGGGGGAGACACCCTGACATTAGCCCCCCTCTTTCTCCATACAGCAAGCAGGAGGCTCTAGGAGCAGATCCAAGGCAGAGGGCAGGAGCAGCACATGGCAGTGGGGGGAGGGACAGTGCTGCACAGAGAACTTAGGGGAGTGGGGAGCTGATGGGGGGGCTGCTGGGCCACCCAGGTTCCAAGCCCCAACCAGCTAGCTGCAACGGGCTGCTCTTCCTGCAAGCAGTGGACAAAACAGGTGGCTGCCAAACTACGAAGTTAGAAGGGAGCATTTCACAACTTTAAACGAGCATGTTCCCAAATTGATCAGTAACTTAACATCGAAACAACATTAACCGGGAGGACTTTAAGTGAGGAGTTACTGTACTTAACCCTGGTGTTGGGGGTAAGTTTCAAATTGATAATTGTAATGGAGATAATGAAAAAGCCTAAGCGACTCCCAGTACGTTTATGGTGGGAATCACAAGATGCAGTAAACACCAGTTTATGCTGTGATCTTGTAATAAATTTGCCACCGTCTGTTTACCTGTTTCAGTTCAATCAAATAGTTCTCACTCTGTTATGAGCCACATAAAATTGCTAACCCTAGGAGAGCATACCTAGCATGAATAAGTTAGGGCAGCATAGAAGCTGGGGAGACAGAGAATCAGGAACCCATAAGCAGCTCCTTGACAACACTCCTGCTCTGTTGTATCCAGCAGAGACTCTATCCTAAAATATTTTAGTGACAGTCAGGAAAAAGCTATGGGGCCTATTATTTTGAATCTTTGATGCCTTTTTCCTTCAGAAGGCATCGACATACATGTTTCACTCGTGTTTACTCTTTGCTTTGGTGTCTTTCCTTAGTTACTTATTTCAAGGTATAGAAATAAAGAAAAGTGACATGATACAAATTGCGTGTGTGATGATAATTGAGTCTGAGCAGCATGGGAAAAATCAGAGGTTTTAGATCTTGAAAACAGCACTAAATCAAACAAAAGTTCAATATAATACAAGAAAGAGTTTTTGCCAGATTAGATGGTTAAAAGTAGTCACATTTGCACACACGACTTATAAAATTACATCTTTTTATTTAAATCCTTGCACCATACCTATTTGATTGTCCATAGAAATCTTTTTGTCCCATTGGACCATTCAGACATGCCATAGACTAGCCAAAGGCTTATGATCTCTATCTGTCAAAAATTCAGAAATATATGGACAAAAATCATTACAAGAGACTCTTCAGCCCAAAGCCACTTAATAGAACAGTATACTTTATATCCCAAATAGATCATTTGGCAGTTAATATTAACTATACTACTACTAACTAATACTTGCCATACTAATATCCCACAGTCAACCACCTCAAATCTTTCAGTGCACCTCTCTACCTGAAAACCCAAGAGACTAGTCTTGCAGCATGACCTAAAAGGTCAACACTTTTTCCAACGAGCTCTCCAAAAAAAGGGATGTTTGATACAGAATGATAGTTAAGATGGTCCAAAGCAATGGATGGTTTCTTCAGTAGAGCCCTACCAATTGTTTTCTTAAAGGAAGCCAAATCCTTTCTTCCTAGAGGGAGGTGATGATAATCTCCACCATGAGTTAGGCTGTACTTCCCTGCTGGCCTTCTCCAACTACAAAGGACATGACTCAACCCATAATCTGCAGCCTGAAGCTCCCTCAACACCCCAGAATTTTTTAAATTATGTTTTTTGCTTCCAGCCAAAGCTCAGTTACCAGAGACAGACAACTCAGTCTGGATCCAAGTGATTTGGTCCACTGAGTTAGCAAACTATTTATTCATTACACCCTATCACATGATTCACTATGGTCAGATATAATGGGTATATGAAGATGAACTATGGAATTAACAGTACTCTTTGTAATCATTTCAAAACATTCATTCATCCTCTCAACATTTCTGTAAGGCAGGTAGGTATTATAACCCCCTGTAATGGAGCATTCTGGCCTTTTAAGCCTAGGTACTATACATGCCGCCTTCTCTCAGAAGAGGGGAGATGTTGATGGGAGAAGGAAGCCAGAACCAGAATGCTGAGCTCTCGCTATGAAGGCGTAGAAGTGGCAGCTTCATGAAGAGCAGGTTGGGATAGAAGAAGAGTTCTGTGTGCGGCAGAAAAGCCTGAGCTGAGTATGAACTTTTAGGTTGCAATGATGGACTTTATTTTGAGGACTATCTTGAGTGGTTTCTATTATTTAACCAATCCCAGATGTGGTGTGTGAGTGTGCGTTTTAGTGTGTTAGCCACAAGACTATATTAAAGCTTAAGGGGCTCTAAAGAGGGGAACCAGAGGGAGGCTGCAGAAGAGCCTTCACCAGCCATGAGGGGGCAACCAGGAAATGGCTAGGTGGCTGCCCAGGTACACCCTGATTTTACAGATGCAAACACTGAGATGAAAAGTTTAAGTGACTTGCCCAAAGCTACACATGGAGCAATTGCCAGTAAGTATGAGACCTCCACAGTTCCTGGATCCCACTCCTGTACTCTGAACACACCTCTCTTGGCACCGGTTCAATGGGCATTGAAGTCAACAGAAGCCTTTCCACTGATTTCAGTGAAGTGTAAATGATAAACATCTCAGTGACTCAAGTAGCACAAACTTTCATTATTATTATTATTATTTATTATTGTAGGTGTTTTGCTTTTTAAAGTAATACTAGTAGTAGTAGTAGTATTCTGGAAACTGATAATGACAACACTCCCTTAAATTTATATTGCATATAATCCAGCAGTATGATAATTGCCATTCTTCCTATAAGATAGACAGGAAATTACTAATTAAAATACTTCATTATATTGTAGGCAAGTGGTATTGTTATCTCACTTTTGCATGTCAATGTTCTCTTTGCTTTTTAGGTGCCCAATCTTACAAACTGCCGAGTGCCCTCAAATCCCATTGGCTTCAACCAGATGAATAAGAATGTTAGAAGGATTTAAATGAAAAGAAAAATATGTTGCTGTCACTTTGGGTCACATTAATTGCCAATAAATTCAATATAACATTAGTGTTATAAAAAAACCCTAACAATTGAGAGAAAATGTGCCACAACGTCTAAATAGCTCTTTAGGTAAACTTTTTTTTTGCATTAAACTGAATCTTTTTTGAACCAAAGCTGCTCTCTCAAGAACACACACAGCTGATCATTTACTTTGCTCAAACTCAGTTACTGCCACATAGACAATTTCTGTCAAATCAGTTCAGTTCAGTTCCACATCTTGAAATAAGTTACTGTAAGGAAAGTGATGGAAGCAAAGAGGATATACGAGTTAAATAGACATCTAGATTGGCTTCAGGGGAAGATGTGTATGTTCAGCACCATAGCAGGAATGGATGCTAAATCAGTAGAAAAAACAAAAAAGAGGTACACATGGAAAAAATTAGAAGTTTGTAAAACATATAAAAACACTTGTAAAAAAGAGCTTTCATTTCATCTGAAAGACTCATACAGACCATGAAGGAAGACTGCCGAAAAGGAAGTGTTTAAGGCCATATTACACTATGGATGCTACTGTGGCAAAGCTATGGCACTGCGGCTATGCTGCTGAGGTGAATTTTTCACACCCCTAAATGCCGCAGCTAACTTAATTTTTAAATGTAGACCTGGCCTAACTTTTAATCTATTCACAACAGATATTAGGTCAGATTTAGAAGGCAGCATTCTCTCTGTTACTTCATACAAATACACTTGCAGGGAATTATCAGGTTAAAAAAAATATTTTTGAAAATAAATTGCCTTATGTTTGTTACAAACAACATGGCAGAGTAATAATAATTATGCTTTGAAGTTTTCTTTTCACTATTTCACTTTTCACTTTATTTTTTGCATTATTCTAATTTTGGACAATTAAAGTACACTAGTCAGTTTCTAATCAATTTCCCTTTTAGTTTTCATGCATACATTTCCCTCCTGCAATGTATTGGTGCAAACACTGTAGACAAATATTTGCTTGTTAAAAAACAGCTTACTTGGAATGTTGGATTTTTTTTTATTTTGAGCCAGATTTGACCTTTTTGAATATAAATCTCACCTGATCAACTGTAAACACTTTGATCCTTTCACTTCCCAGCCATTTCTGAAATTCTTTTTTCCAGTTCTTCACCAGACTCCCAGGAGTGACAATCAGTGCCTGCTTTATTATAGGTTTGCATCCATACAGCCCCTGACGTAGGAGAGTCCAGACAAGCGAAATGCATTGCAGTGTTTTTCCTAAACCCATTTCATCAGCAAGAATAGCTCCAAATCTGCCACTTAGTCTGTAAGAAATAATGGCAATTTAGTAATGCAAAGGAAACCCTGCAACTATTTGTATTCTGATCTGGCAAATATGTTTTTTTTTTAATTATATAAAAACCTATTTATTTCTACTATGATCTGTTGCAGTTTTTTATTCAGTTAAACCAAAAAGTTCTATATGCCTGTGTGAAACTCGGATTCATTACTAGATTAACATACGATCATCCAGATTAGAGATCTCAGTTGAATTCTTTCATATTAACAATATTTACATAATTTATGTTAAAGCACATGAAAACATACCATAAGCAGCCTATAGTATATAAAGATGATGTAACAAGTGTAAAAGTAATATAGTAATTTTTCAACAGAGTGGTACATCAGTGAACCTTTAGACTAGACTGAAAATTTCTGAAGTACCAACCAGCACTGCACTTTGGCTTGGGTCAGATGGTTTATAGCAGTGGATCTCAACCTATTAATCATTGTGGGCTGCATATTCAGGCCACAATGTGTTACCTGGGCCACAGGTTGAGAACCACAGCACCCCACCACCACCACACCACTATGCCCAGCGCCCACAGCCCAAAGACCCCTCCACAGAGTGAAGAGAAGACCAGAGCCCCCAGTGGTGTGGCTGAGTCCCCATACTCTTGTGAGGGGCCGGGAAGCAGCCCCAACCCGAACCTGTCGCCAACCCCGATTCCCGCCAGGTGGGGACGGACAGCAGCTCCGACCCTGACCCCAGACCTTGCTGTGTTGGGCTGGACACAGCCGTGACTCCAACCCCGGACCTTGCTGGGTCGGGCCGGGCAGCAGCCCCGACCGCAGTCCCTATTGTGTGGGACCTGGTGGCAGCCCCGACCCTGGTCCCTATTTTGTGGTGCTGGGCGGCAGCCCTGATCCCAGACCCTGATGCAGGGTGCCAGGCGGCAGCCCCGACCCCAACCCTGGACTCTGCCATGTGGCAGCCCAGGCCCTGGACCCTGCTGCCCTTTAGCATACAGCTGGGCTGCAGCTGTGTGCTAATTGGGCCGCATGCAGCCCGCGGGTTGAGAACCACTGGTTTATAGGATAAGTCAACCATTCTCTTCTAACAGAGAAATACAGAATGCATCTCAGTTTTGGGGTGTGTTTTTTAAACAAGCTAAAAATTACCAGAGTTAAAATTAACAGGACAGTTATTCTCCTACCTCATTCCCATCACACACTCGTACAGGAATACAATTCCTTCTTTCTGATGTGGGCGAAGATGATTTACAAGGTAAGGATCCACAACTACATCTACCACAGGTAAACCAGCCTTATTGAACATCCGCTGGTGATCTGGAGTTGGACGTGGCATAACTAAAGAATCTTAAAGTTCAAAATATACACAGATGTGGTAAGAGAATTTGTGTTTACTTCGTAAGCAAAAAGTATTGTTTTTCCAAGGTAACTATATCAAGTAACTATTTGCTAAACTTCAATAACTGCGAAAATTGCTTTTTAACATATTGGTCATTTCTAGACAAAGAATATAAAGACCAACCTCTGCTATTGTTACTTATGAGTACCTAGATACAGTGTTGATGTAAATAATAATAATAAAAAAATCTATGAAAACACTGTCTTATATCCTAAAGGTTTCAGAAGTGCTTTAAAAATTTAATATATATAAGAACCACTTCATCCATCACTTACTACAATCTGCCACCTTTGGGATCAACTATAGCAGCTGTTCAATTGAGGATTACCAACAATAATCAGTTTAGGACAGGAAATGAGGAAAAATACCTCATCCAATTAAAACTGCAAGGAGTACAGAACATAATTACTCAAAATAGTGTTTATCAGAACACTGTGGCTAACCTTTATTTCTTTTTCATATATATATTTTCATCATCCCCGCTCCCCCTCAAAGACTACAGATGAATGGGCAGAATACTTTGGAGCCCATCAGCACTGGAAGGGGTTAATATTGAGCAACACAAGACACTGAACAGACACAGCACGCCCTACTCATGCTAATTTATAGATTAAAGGTCCCCATCCTGTAGGGTTCTGCGTTCTCTCAACTTCCATGGGAGTTGAGAGGCTCAGCTTGCAGGAGGCACTCAAATCCATCACAGGATTGGGCCCCCCAAAAAACAAAAATTGGAGAGAAACCCATGTCTTTCACACAGCCCTGCAGAAACAGACAAAATGCAGACAACTCTGTGGTTGAACATAGCAGCGCTACACAGCAATTTAGAGCAGTAATCTCATATCATCTTGAAACCACAGCAGAGAATTCAGGGAGACAGATCATCATACAGTTGGAATTAGACCAGAACACTGGTCTATTCTTACAAAAAGTGCCATAAGATAATAAGAAGATCTTATTATTATTTATTTGTATAAGGCTAGTATGGTAGGCAATTTACAGAGGTAGGAAGACATGGCCCAGCCCTGAAGACTTTATAATCTCAGATGACATACAAATGAAAGAAATGGGATGGGGTTTAACAAACTGCAGTGTGAATGCTAAGTTGTGGTTTAGGTGAATTTTTTAAAAATTAAAATTATGCATCATTTAGTTTGATAACACTAATATACTTGGTGTTTTTCTCTCATCTGAAACATGGCTCCTTCTCCAGAATATTGTCCCTAAACAACAGGCTGCACCACTGGCTTATTAAAGACAGATGGAAGATATCGATCTGCTAAATATTCAACACCACTTCCTGCAACTACCAGGTGTTCACTGGAGCTCTCCCATACAAGTACTCACACAATCTGATCCTCCTTAAACTTGTGGAATTTAATGGGATGACAGCACAAAGGAACTATAATATTGTGTTACAGAACTTTTTTTCTGCAGTAGGTGTCTCACTGAACTTGGTTACTTTTAGTTACTTTTGTGTTTGCACATTGGTGGCTATGAGGGATCGGACTCCCCTGGAAGCAATTCTTCTAACTTTGTTTAACCTCTTCACTGCTCGTTGTCCACAGCAACTACCATGCTGGTGTAGTCTGTCAACACTCCATTGAATTTGGTGGCAAACTAGAACTTTTCTAGCATGTTTGGCACTAGTCAGTTTCTCGTTTCAGTACATTTATTTTTCTTCGCTAGTCTATTTTCGGAACCATTCTCATTTAAACAATTTGTAACGCCATCAATAATATTTATAAAGAACTGCACTATAAGACACTCTAGGGTATATGGACTGTTTTAGGATACTAACACTTTCTCAAATGTCAGTGACACCGCCTTCAATCTCATGGTTTACAGCACACCTGCCACTTGTAGAACAGAATCATGTTGTGATGTTATTGGTTAAACTTCATTTTCACTGGGATACCCTAGATTCTCATTCAGTACTTGGGTAGGGAACATAAAAACCTTGATTACGCATTGAACTTTCTTACAAAAAGGACAGTGGATGGTTAAATAAATAACAGAATTTTAAATCTTACTTGATGCATTTGGATCATGGCGAGGTTTGTAGTTCTGGGACTCTTTAAGTAGATTTTCTTTATTGCTTGGCTTGCAGACATTTTTGAATGGGCTACAGAATGGTTTCAGGGTACTTTGTGAAGAAGCAGTTGGGACTGTGGTGGACGTCCCAACATCAGTCTGAAAACATTTGCCACTATTAAAGTCCTCTGCTGAAATTATACCCATCACTTCAATTTCTTTTCCTCCAATCATCAGCATTTGACCTTCATCAAGACTTTCAAGGTCTTTAGATTTATATCCAGTACCTAAAAATAATAATTCATTTACTTATGTTTAGCAATTAATTAGGACCACACAGTGGGTATCACTGCCTTAACATCAATATTCAACTGCAGGAAGTGAAAACAGAAATGTCATCAAATCCTTTAATAATTAAGCATATGAATTTGAATAACCTTTCACACTAAGAAAACAAAGTGGCAACAAGGTTTTTCATTTAAGTGAAAACAGATTCAAGTAGATCACAATACCAAGAAAAAAAATGGAACAAACGGAACATCATCTGGAAATTGTTGTACCAAATATTTTTAAAACTGCTGTGAATTATCCTCTTATAACTGAATTTAAGCATACATTTAGATATTGAAGTACCCAAACTATTTCCATGGAGTGGACCATATCTTAAGAAAGGGATTGTCTCATTGACCACTCCTCTTCCCCCAACCCATGATCAAAAGAACTACCTTCCTGTCCCATTTGCAATCTCATAATATGCCTGTGGCAATCATGGCAATGGCTTATATGGCAAAAGATAAAAACAATATGTTTTAGCTGCCTTTTAATGCAAGTTAGCAGATGGATATGGGAGGGAGCCTGCATCACCTGACCAGCCACCTCTCTGCAACAATAAGCAAGTGCTCTGTGTACCGCTAGTAACAAGCGGGGAAAATATCTGATCACTCCTCCATAGGCATTTAAGAACTCAGTTTGGTTATCTGACAAGAAAGCACGGTGTGATTAATGTAATAAGTATTGTATAAGCATTATCAATGTTAGGCCTAATGGTAGGCGCCTCTGCAAGCATAAGTCTTGTCAAGCAGTGTTAGGCCACGAACGTCTGGGAGTTGCAAGAGCGAGTACAATAAAATTCTGCAAGCATAAGCAAAATCTAGCTAGGAAACTTTATAGACTAAGATTAAGCAAAAAGGAAGCTCTGTGAAATTAGATGCGGACTTGTGGTTACTATGCACTGCAACCAGATACTTCTTTAGGCTGACTCAAATGTTTTTGAATCTAGCAAATTAACCACAATTAAGACAACTGGTCACATAAAGAAAAGATGAGCTGGGCACAGGTGCACAGTTCATAAAATCAAAACAACTGCAAAATACCACACTAAGACATTTGGCCACCTTAATTGGTTGACCTGCTTTGGAACACGGCCAACAAATAATGTATAAAGAGATGCAAAGGCGCAGGTGTGTGTGTATGTGTGTGTTGACCTAAAAGAGATCTCTCTTTGATTAGACTCACACATACACCCTGAACCAAAGGGACTTGCGCTTCATCAACTATCTGTGCCTGACCAATGCGGAAAGCAGTCGACTGAAGGGTAAAGTATTCTCAGACAAATGCAGGGTAAGGTTTTGGAGTAAAGAAGTCTGGTTGTGCTCAAGCTGGTTAATCTTAAGTCTGTATCGATACTATAGTTTAATTATACTAGTAAATTGTTTAAAAGTAAAAGTAAGTTGGTTAATAGTAGTAGTAAATAGTTAAATCAATATAAAATAACTGTATAGGTTCTTGTGCCTTGCTGGGAACAGGTACAACGCGGGTAAAGCTAGTAGTTGATTAGTGATAACAGCTTTGCATGTCGCTGTGCCTGTCTTCAATATAATTTGCCACTTAGTAGTTTATAAGTTGTTTAAAACTAACAGTAGATACTTATAGGTAGTTTAAAATTAAAGAAATTTAGTTAATCAATGTGTCATTATTGCATATAATTTGTGTTTGCTGGAGACTGGTACTGTGCATGTAGGGTTAACTGATTAATGAGTAATGATAGCTTTGCCTGCACTTGTGCCTGTCTTCAGTATAACCTGCCATTTATATTCATCCTAATTCAGTGCTGGTCTTTAATTTTTCTCTTCTTATTCTGTCTGTGTTGCCTTTATAGCTGTAAATCATTAAAAACCTTCTTTGAGGAATAATTAGTTGTTTTAGTTTCTCTTATGTGGACACTACTCAACCTCATTATATCTGTGTTGGATGGTGGGAAGTAGTGATCACCCAGGGTACAATTAGGGCCCTGATGCGTGTCTCCCCCTTCCATCATCTCCACACATGGCTATTCCAATTTTCAGACTGTAATATTCTCTCAAGTAAACTGAAGTGGTTGTGGGGGCCTGGTGAAACTGGTATCAGTGTCAATGGCTGCTTCAAGCACAGAGATTTGTTTTTTCTGCAGCTTTGCCTTTAAAGACCAGAAATGTTTAATCTTTCCAACATAAAAATATCCATATTTAGCTTTCTATTCATTCTGGAAAGCATCATGTGAAAGAAATGGGATGGGGACCATCAGTATCACCCTCTGCTAAATGAAGCTAATGTGATTTAAAAAAAAAACTCAACAGGGTGGTTGATGCATTCCAGACATTTCTTATTCTCTTGCTCACTTTTTTTTTTTAAAAGTCAAGCAAGTCAGTGTATATATAGTTTTGATACAAATTAATTAAATTTGTAAAGTCATGGAGTATTTTTCAATTAAGGTGCCTGGTAGCAGCAAAGTTTGCAATGCTAGGGTTGTAACAAATTATTAGAGGGCCATCTCTGTCTTAAATTCAAATACAAGTGTGTTTTGCAGCAATACCACAGTAAAATTGTAGTATCTTACTAAATAATCTACTTTGGCTTTCTTGGCAACTTAAATTGTTGCTTCTCTTTCAAGCAAAGTTTTTGAGTTAACTGCAACCTATAGCTTACAAGCCTTATTTTTTTCCTCTTAATCAAAATATATCTTACAGTAGCTGCTACTAAGATTACAAGACTAAAAATTGCAGCAGCATCAACTCTGGCTTGCATTTCAGGCAAAGGCAATATTTATAGTTACTTCACTATAGCAGAAAAACGCAGCTCCAATCTCTTCCAGTCACCAGACCTCTGATCAGAACATTAAAAAGTAACACATTCAAATGGAGGTTCAGACTCAGGACTGCCTGCTCAGCTGTGAATTTGTCCCTGGTGCAAACCTACTTCTCCAGGGCATTATTTGTGTGGCTGATGTCAACAAGGCCCAGCCCCTCCCTTTTGGCAGCTCTACTCGGCCCTTCTTTTCTAGCCTCTCTCCTCGGACTGGCAGTGCAATGCTTTTGCCCCTGATGTAACTCAGTCTGCCCCATTTTCCCCTGTACTTTTTGCCTGGTGGGCAGGAAATGTGATCCTTTTACTTGCCCCAAAACATTTCTACTTGTCCTGGGTTTCTGTGTAATAATTATTTTTCTCCCATTCTGACCAGTGGGCCACAGACCACAGTTTGGTCATAACTAATTTACATGATTTATTAACAGCTTCATCTCACTTCATTCACGTACCGTATGATCAGAAGGGACCATCGTGATCATCTAATCTGATCTCTTGCACACTGCAGGCCACAGAACCTCACCCACCAAACTGCTGTAATAGATCCCAACCTCTGGCTGAATTACGGACGTCCTCAAATCATTATTTAAAGACTTCAAGTTACAGAGAATCCTCCATTTACACTAGTTAAACCTGCAAGTGACCCATGCCACATTCTGCAGAGGAAGGCAAAAAAAACCCAAGGTCTCTATCAATCTGACCTAGGGGAAAATTATTTTCCAACCCCAACAATGGCAATGAGTAAGACCTTGAGCACGTGAGCAAGACCCACCAGCCAGATATTCTGTGATTCTTTCTCAGGTCATAGAATATCAGGGTTGGAAGGGACCTCAGGAGGTCATCTAGTCCAACCCCCTGCTCAAAGCAGGACTAATCCTCAACTAAATCATCCCAGCCAGGGCTTTGTCAAGCCTGACCTTAAAAACCTCTAAGGAAGGAGATTCCACCACCTCCCTAGGTAACCCATTCCAGTGCTTCACCACCCTCCTAGTGAAAAAGTTTTTCCTAATATCCAACCTAAACCTCCCCCACTGCAACTTGAGACCATAACTCCTTGTTCTGTTATCTGCTACCACTGAGAACAGTCTAGATCCATCCTCTTTGGAACCCCCTTTCAGGTAGTTGAAAACAGCTATTAAATCCCCCCTCATTTTTTTCTTACACAGACTAAATAAGCCCAGTTCCCTCAGCCTCTTCTCATAAGTCATGTGCTCCATCCCCTTAATCATTTTTGTTGCCCTCCGCTAGACTCTTTCCAATTTTTCCACATCCTTCTTGTAGTGTGGGGCCCAAAACTGAACACAGTTCTCCAGCTGAGGCCTCACTAATGCCGAATAGAGGGGAATGATCACGTCCCTCGATCTGCTGGTACTGCTCCTACTTATACAGCCCAAAATGCTGTTAGTCTTCTTGGCAACAAGGGCACACTGTTGACTCATATCCAGCTTCTCTTCCAGTGTAAACCCTAGGTCCTTTTCTGCAGAACTGCTGCCTAGCCACTCGGTCCCTAGTCTGTAGCACTGCATGGGATTCTTCCGTCCTAAGTGCAGGAATTCTCTGTAGTAACTCAGAGCCCTTCCCATCTAGTTCCCATCAATGGCCGTTGAAGTTATTTGTTGCTAGCAGTCACAAATCAGCTACATACTATTGTAGGCAGTCTCATCTTACCATTCCCTCCATAAACTTATCAAGCTCAATCTTGAAGCCAGTTAGGTTTTTTGCCCCCACTGCTCCCCTTGGAGTTTTTTTTGCTCCCGTTCAAAACACACATTATTTTTAGGCCAACATTTAAGCAACAACTATATGTAAATCTAGAATACCTCTTCCAATGTCTTTGCCTTCCATATCTTTCAGTATCACAGACTTTCCTTTTGCAATAAGAACAGCATCACCTTCCCACTTCTTGTGTTTTTTCTTTGAAGCCTTACACCACACAACACTGAAGTATTTTGCAAGGCAGTCAGGTTCGTCTTCCTCCTTCTTGTGTCTTGCTATTTCTGGTATTGGTACATGCACTGGGTCTAAAAAGAAGCAAGATGACTAAGAATATCAAAAGATCTCTGTTGATGTAGAAAATTATTTTTTAAAAACCCCAACACTATTATCAATCAAGTGCAGTCTGTACATTTCCTGCTATACAAACATAAGATGGCATGGTTCCTGTTCTGGGTAGCTTACAATCCAATTGAGAGACATCATAATTCAGGCTTAAAACAATGGATGGGGATGCAAGCTCAAAGGGGCACTAATTTTATGAAATACTGTGTGGAAAATATATGCTTTAAGGAAAGATTTTCAAGTAGGAGGGAAGTTATTTAGTCCATGAAAAAGAGGTAGTTCCTGGTGTGGAATGGAAGGAGGAGACAGTGGGTAAGGGATAAAAAGGAAGTTTTTGAAACAACAAAGCGGTGAGAAGAAGAGAAGGAAATGAGAGTACGGTCTCAGATGAGGAGGAGATAAGCAATGCCTTGAAAGTGAAGATGGGAACTTAAAATTCAATGCAGAAGGGGAGGCAAGTGAATAGATCCACAACTAAAGCCAAAAGATTGAATTCAGAATAACTATTACTGTAGCTTTAGAAAACCTGAAAACAGTTAGAAAATAAAACTGTTTTACATTTCCAGTTGAAAGAATATTTCACCCACTTTCTTTGTAATATATTAAAAACCATCCGCTATCCTAAAATCCTGAAAAACAGCAGCATGACTTGAGATGGCAGCAAACCAAATGTTTCTACCTATAAATAGTCATACATTTGGCAGCATTGCAGCTACTTATATCTATAATCAATGCAAGTATTAGCCAAATATAATTAGGTTAATAACTTTAAGGATTCTCAATATTGCAAGCAACAGTTGTCTATACTATTGAATAAAGACATACTATTGAATAAAGATCACATGCCTTCCATGAGTTACCAGTCTGGCATGAGTCAAGTAACAGTAGAGCAAGTCTGCAGAATTATTTGAAGGAAAATCTGAAATATTCCTTTTTAGCAAAGCACATGTGCCCAACATCAAAGTGAAAATCAGACTAATTTTCATTAAAATACCCTTGCATGCTGGCCAAGGCTTAATCAGCTTGTTCCTTTGACTCCATCTGGATTCAGCACTATACAGATTTGACACTAAAAGACTGCTCATACAAAAGACTAACTCTTTTTATGAGTTTATACTTAGACCAGAAGAAGCAAATAAAAAATTCCACTATAATAATGACCTGTGAAAAAGGGAAATCAAATAACCTGAACATCACTTCTAACGGTAATTGTTTAAAAAAAACTGCAAAACATGATTATATGAACTGCCTAAAAATTAAAGTAAATTATCAGATGAATGTTAACTTTATTGTTAATAAAACGATATAAATGCAAGATATTTTATTTATTGATAGAGATTTTCATGCCACAGCACTTTACAAATTTCAGCCCCAGTCCTGTAGAGGGATCCATTCCCATGGAGCTTTGTGTGTGTGCAGAGTCCCTGAAGTAAATGGGACTCCACGGGTGAATCCGCATGCTTAATACATACACGTGGATCCACCGTAGAAATGCTTCCACCTGGAAGATGCAACAAATCAGCTATTTAAGAGTACACAGCAATGCTACACAATGACTAGAAGCAAAAAAACAACAACCCCAAAACCAAAAAAAACCTCCTCCTTTTCCACCTGAAAATACAGAGAGAATTTAATGTAGGTGGAGTGTGGTAATTTGACTAAGACACATGACTAAATCCTTGCACTTTTGCAAAAAGTACCAGAGACCTAACAGTGGCCAGTAGTCGTCAGGGTGGTGGGTTTTTGTTTGGTCTGATCCTAACAATGGCAGCTACCGCAGTACAGTGCTCTTATGATGCTAGGGCACTGGTTCAGTACCATCAGAAGAAAGAATGCCCCCTACTAACTTACCAACACAACTTCCTGCAGCTGTTTTAGATAAAAAGCATTGCAGATCCATCCGGCACTTAAATACTATGGCAAAGGGGCAGAGAAAACCCTTAAGATAGTGAAAAATACAAAGGACTGAACTTGTTTGGCTTCAAATTCCTAAGTTTAAAGTGGATCACAAAGCAAATATAGAATTGCCATCTCTACGTTTTAATGCACAGCTTTCAATTGCCGTCTCCTTTTAAGATTTTAAATGTATATTCCTGCAAGAACTGGAGACTTGTTGGCAGCTGAATGTCCTTCCTCTTCACAAAAGGATGGACATCTTCAAGTGGGTTAACACTTCTTCCCTTTCTCTTACATAGCCCTCACAAACGAGTTCACAGAGCCTTAATGTCCACTACTTTTTACCCTAATGATTCTATTTTAAAATGTACCTGGGTATTCTTGATGTGAACAACCAATTAGTTAGTTGCCAGGCCAATATTAATCCCTCAAGGTATTTTATATACCTAATTTAAAGCAATAGGAAAAACAAAATAGGATAGAATGATAAGTTCGGGAACTATTAGTTTTTGGAAATGAGGTTTTTGCAACGAACAGTTTTTGAAGCAATTCGCCCCAGAGAGAAGAAAGCCAGATAACATATGCCATCCACATGCTCAGTGAGAAAACTAAAGATTAGGTAAAACATTATATTACTGAGGTTCATTCCCCAAATCAATCTTCTGAATCATCATTGCAATTTACATATACAAAATAGCTGGGTTGGGTATCTTTCTATCGTACACAAAATATTCTCATGATTACCATTGCAGCATAGTGCTATGTCAAAATGTCAAGATATTTGGCTATGTTTGCAGCAATATTTCATGCCTTTAAAATAAGATTATTATCAGATTAAAAAGCATTACACACCCCCAAAATATTCTTGTATGTTAATGCCAGAGACCATTAGATCTGTAAGAAGCTATTGGCTTGTGTATATAGGACATTAGTGCATGGTAAGACAGAGTGTGAACTCTGCAGTCTACTAGTTTGCCAGGCAGTAACATCACAGGGGCACAGCTACAGAGCACTCAAAGTTCCATAGTGCATTCTGACATACCCCTGTTTAAACATCAAAGCACACCAAAGAACTTTTAAAGTGTGCTATAGCAACATCCACATGGGATTTTACTGCACAGAAAGCTATTGCACTGTAGATTCACACCCTGGGTTGCCACACACTTACAAGCTGTTTAGACAAGGTCAATATTTACTTTACACCATCAATGACATTTGTTTGCTTATATTCAACCTTGCATTCAATTTGGAAAATATGAATAGACTACTGAGTTTTTCACTTTTGTTTGTACACAGTATCTAATCAATTTAACAAGAAGGTTTTAGTCCAATAGCACAACGTTTGCAAACAGTGGGTGAAATTTTTTAAGGCAAACAGTTTATTGGGGGGGAGGGGGAGACTGTTTGGGTCAATTCAAAACTATTCATGAATTTGACAAATAGTTTTGGCCATTTACAAAACAGCTAGAAGAAGAGAAGGTGACGGTGCCCTCCATTATAACCTTTTATCCAGTGATTAGGGCACTCACCTGAGATTTGGGAGACCCAGGTTCAAATTCCCACTCCGGAAAAGACCCAAAACAGACTTTTTCAATTCACTAAACATTCTGAAAAGTTTCAGATTCAGTTCGACCGAAAACTATTTTTTAAAACATTTTCGGAACGGTCACCAAACCAAAAAAATCATTTATTCACCTAGCTCAATGTTTAAATTATTTGGTGTAAGGCTGACACACTCCATACAGCTGCTAAGGGCAGTGTTTGGTAGCAGAATACAGAGCAGCAGTTTGGACAGTGAAATTACTGCTAGCTGAAGGCATCCAAATACAGTTGCTTTTGCTGACGTCCTAGAAATGAAGCTACACTTATACGTTGTAAGCTCTGTTGTTGCTTCTGGTTATTATCTTGCACACAGACTAACAGAAATATGTGCACACTATAAACAAAAAGAGATAGGGAATCATCTGTGTTCACTCATTTTTCTCTCAACAAACAAAAAGCCCACTTTATAAAACTAAACTCTTCATGACCACTAAGAAGCTGTTGCAGGTGATGTGTTCCTTCTTCCTGAAGTGAGAGAATACAGCTGAAGTGTTATCGTCCAAAGGCTAAAATGCAGAGACCATAAAAGTGGGTATTTACAATAGGTGAGACAGTAAGCCCTTAAGTTTCAAGATTTCAGCAAATGCTTGCTCCATGTGAGAATGAATTCCTGTAACATGATGGAGTTGATGATTTACAGAAAATGGGGATGTGGGAGGAAAAAGAAAATACATGCTGCAGTGGCAAATTAGTGTAACCAGTTTCTGCAGAACAGGTTTAGAGGTAGACACTGATTAAATCTGCACAGAGAAGTAAAAGGAAATCTGAAAGAATGCAAAATTTAAATAAAATACGCATTCCCAAATTAATCTGCAGCATTGTACAGCAGCTTAAATGTGAAATTCCCATAAGGAATGCAGCATGCTCCAGTGGACAGTACAGGACTAGGGGTCAGGATGCTGGCTTTGCCAACATACACAGTTTGATCTTACTCAAGTCATTTGACTCCTCTGTGCTTTAGTTTCCCTCATCTATAAAATGTACATAAAGATATCTACCCTCTGTAAAGTGCTTTGAAATATCCTGATAAAGCATTGTTTAAGTGCAAGTATTACTGTTCAAAAGAATAAGAAATCTGCTTCTAATTCTGCCACACGGTAATAAAAAAGGACAGATGAAGCCAAAATTTAGTTCAGAATATTTGAACATCCCAGCATACAACGGAATTTGGACCTAGGGCTTGGATTCTGACCCATCTCTACAATGAAATGCCACCTTTGTGTATTGGTATCTGAAATTAAATCCATTCCCATATACGTTCTTAGAACATATGCTCAGCAGAGACCGTGGCTCTTTATGTCTTCTGAGAATGAACAGAAGTTTTATTTTAGTTCAATTTCATACTAGCAATCAGAATAGTTAAGAGACCAAATGAAAAACAGTACATAAATTCAGAGAACAGCTCTTTGCACTGTAACTCGGTATTCTGGAAAGTGTATATATTATATTTAAAATCACACTGGACATTTTTAATCAAGATTGCTAGTTTTTCTAAAAAATATGCTTTAGTTCAAACAGGAATTAATTCAGGGCAGTCCTGTGGCCCGTGTTATACAGGCAATCAGACAAGATGATTGCAATGGTCCCTTTTTGCCTTATAATCTATGAATCTCACAATGGTATTGTGGAAATAAATGCATTAATATTTGTGAAGAACTCAGATAGTCTAGTGATGAGTGCCATAGAAAAAAACTATGAGGAAATTAATAGTTCTGTCTGCAGGCCAGGACTGAAAATGTGTAACAAATAAGACATAGGGCCACACATTGAACAATTGAACATTGAAAAATCTCCATCATCGGAGATTTTTAGGAAGAGGTTAGACAAAGACTTGTCTGGGACGATAATACTAAAATAATATTTAGTCCTGTCTTGAGTGCAGGGGACTGGACTAAAAGACTTCTCAAGGTTTCTTCCAGTTCTACAATTCTATGATTCTATGAACGGGGAAAAAATAAAATATTGTATAGCTGCTTGCTACATGATCACCATCTAGCCTGTGCACTGACTGAAGCAGGGGTTCTGTGGAAAAAATAGTATGTGATCATGTAATTAAATGCTTATACACCACAGGGCAAAATTAAGGTTACACAGGCATCCTTAATTTTGACATTTCCTAATGTTGGAGTGCTTGACTTTACCATCTTAATAATGTTCTTTTAATGCAGTTTTGTGTGTGCATGCGTGTATCATAAGAATACGAGAGTGATGATGGCCTTAACTATAGCAGTTGTGAAATGACTGCATTGTAACCTCACCTCTTAGCAAAATATTTAGCTCTTAAGGATACTACTTTAATGGAGGGATCATAGGTAGAGACAATTTCCAATACATAGCTTTTAAGTGGAAAAAATGTTCTTAAACCTCTCTACTGTCTGGAAAAACCAACTGACTCCACTATTCACAGTAAAAATTTAATGAACTAAGTTGAAAGCTTCTGATAAATCCACAGAAATAGTTATGCATGTTCTATCATCAAAGGCAACAGCAACATCATTGACAAATTAAATGCAGGTAAGACTTCAGAAAGTAAAATATACACTTGAATGCCATGTACGGTATTTTGTATGTTATTGTAAAATGTGTATTTAGAATTATTTGATTTCTGTTCATTTTTTTCCTGCTTATTAAAATAGCAAAACACCCAATAAACTTAATCACTACATACATTTTTAGTAAGACAAAATAGTTATGATATTTAATAATCACAAGTGAATTGTACCACAGTCAAAGAGGTCATTTTTCAAAGCATTTCATAGGGATTTAGTCATGTAATTCACATTAAATGTTAATGGGAGGCATGCAGCTAAATCCTCATATGCCACACTGAAAATATACCGCTTGGCATTCTCTGAATATGTGCTATTTATTGCAACTTTTTTGAGGGATTGGGGGGTGGGGGTTGGAGGGGGTTCCCCCCCAAAAAACTATTAAAAAGTAGGACTATTTGTGATTTACAAAAAGACAAATCTTCATAGTTTCCAGAAACCCAATAGAAGTGAAGCAAAGAGTAAGTAGGCAAATAGAGGTTTATTAAGATTATGCATACTTGGTATTAACATCTATTTTAACTCATATCTGAGGAAAACCTGATTTATTTACTTGTTTGGATTTATTTATTTTGGTGGTGTTGTTTTTTTGCCAGTGATAACCTTCGATTGGCTTCAATAAAATGGATTCAGAGAATCAACAATGGCCCATTAATGTTCTAGTCTGTATTTTAAAGAGCATTTATATAAAAAAAAAAAAACACATTATATCCTCTGCAATGGTAGGAAACAAACTATTCCTAGGCC
Organism: Chrysemys picta bellii; assembly: GCF_011386835.1. Lineage (NCBI taxonomy): Eukaryota > Metazoa > Chordata > Testudines > Emydidae > Chrysemys > Chrysemys picta. Next base: position 248,211,146 of record NC_088792.1, read on the forward strand.
ATCTAAATAATTTAAACATGCCTGTTTAAAATTCATGAGATTACCCTGGAAGAAGGCACTTCTTTAGCATTTTCATGTGTTATGAAGGAATGATTACTTACAGACTGGCTGATGACATTACTGGAGGGGAAGGAGTAATATTTCCAAACCAAGTTACATAAATATGATTTACATAAATGTAATCCATTCAGTAGTTCAAGCAGAAAAATAATGTTTAGGGCCAAAACTCAACAAAGCTGGTGCATAAGTTGTAACTTGCACCTGGAAAGCACACTGTGCCAGAGGGGGGAAATTCATTCCTGTGGAGGGTAAATAGTGGTTACTGTGCTTCCCTTGCTTGTCTAGACCGCAGGAAAATGGAAGCAGTTTTAAATTACAGGGGCTCCAATGCAAATTCACAAACATGAACTTCTGCAGGAAACCACAGACTCAGGCTCCATTGGGCAGGCTTTATTTTGTATCAGTCCTGCCCATTTTTGGAGCTGAACTGACCCCCAATATATGGAGGCATACACACATGAAGATGTAGCAACTTTCAACCAACACAGTCTGGTTTCCAGTATCATTTCCAAGGAATCAAATCCCTCTACTACCTTTTACACGAATGTAAATTCTTCCACTGACATTTGTTCCACAGGTGGCTTTAGTCCTACTTACCTAGTTGCCTTTTTATTTATTTTATTAATAGTATTAAGCACTATCTCATTTGTCTCTTTACAGCATATAGCCGTTTTAAATTTGCCATCCAAAGACCTATTATATACTCTTTACAGGGTTCATTTGCATTTTAAGGATTAAAATAACTAAACAAGTTAAAACAGATACTTAAAATAATTTCTGGACTTTTGCTAAAGCTATTTTTAGTACAGTACTCATTTTTGCATCTTAGAAATGGATTTACAAACAGCCTTATTTAAAAACTACATTGATCTAAGGTCTAGTAATTTATCATAAAAACATTGGTGTCAGGGACACATTTTATCATCTAAGACTGTGCTGAATTCTAGTACGTCTGCAAACGCAGACAAAGAGTTTACTAAAATGAATTCAAATAGTAAGCAATCCAATTCACTGACAGTTGTTCCCAACATAAGAGGACTGCCCCAACCATAACTTTTTTAATTCCCCTATCTTCCCCACTGAGTTTTCTGTTTTACTAGTTTTGTGGACTGAACCATAGTTTGAAGCAGGGAAGTACAATCCAGATGAAAATATTTGCAGTCTGCAGAGTACTGCAAGGCCCTGGAGGACTTTAATACTATCTTGCCAGGTGGCCAACTTATTTATTTTACACATGTGCACATGCACACCATCTGTTAAAAGAACTTTACTGTTAATGTTGCAAGGTCAAGCATTCAAACATTGGGAAATGCCAGAATTAAGGTTGCCTGTGCAACCTTAATTCAGTCCTCTTGTGCATATGCATTATGATATAATCTTTAATTACATGATCGCATATTATTTTTTCCCTTGCCTTAATCAATGCACAGGATGGATCATGTTCACTTAATGCGCAGCTACTGAATATCTTGTTTTCTCCTCATTATTCAACGTGGAGCCCCATGCCTTATTTATTTCATATTATTCAAATCCTTCTCTGACGACAGAATTATTAATTTCCTTCATGGGCTTTTCTATGGCGCTCATTATACAATATTTCAGTGCTTCACAAGTATCAGTTAATTTATTTTCACAACACCCCTTTGGGATGAAGGGCTATTATTATCTCCATTTTACAGATGCGAAACTGAGGCACAGATCTCTGCAACTTCAGCTAATGGAGTAACTGATGGCCATAGTTGGTTACCATCCTCTGTAGATCAGCATTAACGGGGGATAAGACACTTTGCCAGTGGGTTTCACAGATATTTTCTAACAGCAAAGGAATGGTGACACTCAGGAAAAAATGCTTACTAACCTATTCTCAAAGAACAGTTACAGATGCATTTCACATGTCCATTCCACTTCAAGCGTGTGCACGCCCTCTGCACTAGAGAGTCAGAGATTTTCCTTTAGCAGTACCTGTCATGGGGGCCATGTCTTTGCTGCTGCTGCTGCCTTGTGCTACTGCATGATGGAATAAAGGGCAATGCCAACCCGACCATCCCCCACTTCCTTCATACTGGATAGAGTCTGATATGGAGGAGAGAAGAGAGGGAGTCTTGGAATGGACATATGCTACACATCTCAAAGAACTACACAGTTACAGAACACATTAGTAATCATTCTTTTCTTCGAGTAATTGCAAATGTTCATTTCACTTCAGGTGACTCACAAGCAGCTCAATCTGGAGATAGGTTTCAGAACCTACCTGAACAATGACTGAAGGGCTACTTGTCCAAACTTGGCATCATCTCTGGAATACTGAGATAAAGCATAGTGAGTTGTAAAGCTCTCTACTGATAACCAAGTTTCAGCTTTACAAATGTTTGTTGTAGGTACTTGATCCAAAAAAACCTGTGGAAGCTGCTTGAGATCTTGTAGAGTGCTACCATTCTGCTTGCAGGGGATACATCAGCAATGTTAGCACAGATGTATGCAAGACGAAATCCATGAGGAAATCCTCTGCGTCAAGACTGGAAAGCCTTTCATCCAGTCTGCAACTGACAAGAAAAGCTGGGATGACAATCTAAAAGACCCAGATCTGTCCAAGTAAAAGGCCAACACCTTCTAACATCCAAGGTATAGTCTCTCCTCATCCTTACAATAATGGAGCTTAGGAAAGAAAGTTGATAAGTATATGGCTTGATTGAGGTGGAATGCTGATATTACTTTAGTCAGGAATTTCGAATGTAGGCATAAGTAAATTTTGTCCTTATAAAAAACTGCAAACTGGGGGTCAGCTACCAATGCTCATAACCCCACCACCCTTCTCAAGGAGATAATAGTTACCAAAAACAGTGCTTTCATAAGCAGATGAAGTAAAGAGTAGGTAGCCATTGGTTCAAAAGGCGGACCCATCAACCTTGTTAGCACCAGATTTAAGTCCCAGGGAGGAAGGGATCCAGACACGGAGATATAACCTGTCCAGACCCTTTAAGAATTGAAGTGACATAGGATTAGAAAATACTGAGTGGCCCGTAATTGGAAGGTGGAAAGTGAAGATACCTGCCAGGTGAACCCTGATGGAACTAATGGATAAGCCTTGTTGTTTCAAGTAGGACAAGTAGTCCAAAAATGTTGGATAGAGGCGCAAGGACAAACTCCCTTCTGCTTTGATCATAAGGAGAATAATTTCCACTTCAGCTGGTAAGTGTATCTAGTAGATGGCTTTCTACAATTTGGGAAGATGTTCTGCATATTCTCCAAACACTCCATCTCATGAGAAGCTAACCATGGAGCATCCAGGCTATCAGATGGAGAGCAGCAGGGTAGGGATGTAGGGATGACTGTGGTCCTTGGAGATCGGGTCAGGTTCTGAAGGCAGTCTCAAAGGAGCCCTGAGGGATAGGCTCAGCAAACTGAAGAACCAATGCTGGCAGAGCCATGACAGTGCTAGGAGGATCGTACAAGAATGATCATGCTTGAGTTTGAGCAACACCCTGGGAAGAAGTGGAATGGGAAAATAGGCAAGCAGCGGCTTGTCCTTCCAAGATTATAGGAAAGCATCTGTCAGAAATCCCTGAGACCTGCCCTGGAACTAAAGACCTGGCACTTTGTTAAGACAAGTTGCAGAGAGGTCTATGTGAAGGATACACTTGGTTTGAAAAATGAATCATGATATGCAGCCTGAGATACAGCAGGGATCGCAAGTGAAAGATCTGCTCAAGCGATCTGCCAAGCTGTTCTGAGCACCCGGAAGGTGGGAGGCTTTGAGATGCATTACACTGGTGATACAAAACTCCCAAAGATGTATCACCTCCTCAGAGAGATGATCTGATCTGGCACCTCCGTGCCTGTTCCCGTTGAACATCACCACAGTGTCGTTCGTGAAGACATGAAGATTTTGTCCCTTGATGAGAGTGAGAAAAGCTTGATAGGCCAGATGAATAGACAGCAATTCCCACATTTGGATGTGGAGATCCAAATCTTGTTGGACCCACAGACCTTGACTTCTTACGTCTCCTAGATGAAGTCCCCAACTAGAGAAGAAGTGTCTGTAACTAGAGTTAATATGTGAAAGGGAGGGGCAAAGGGAACACCCATAAACACATTAGCCAGATCTGTCCACCAAACCAAGGAGGTTGGCACTCCTGCAGTGTCAGGACAGCTGGGCAACCAGCAGAGGCTCAATCAGGAGTAGACTGAGGGTGAAGCAGGCAAGGGCTGGAGCAAAGGAATGACCAGGCACTGGCTGGAGTAGGAGCAATCTGTCAGAATTAAACAGGCAGCTAGGAATATCTCCAACAAGGAAGCAATGTTGAGCAGACTGGAGTAGCTGCTTTCATTAGGAGCCTATACACCTGCCATGGGGTGACCTGGTTAGACCCCTGCTTGTGGACTAGCTAGACCCTTAGGACTCTCCGGCTCAGCGATGACTCCTCAAACTCAGAACACCCATCATATGCAAGTACCTGAATCAACATGTCCAGTGGATGATGAACTAAGGAGTATGAGGACTTTAAACATCCCTGAAATTTCCTGAGATTAACTCTGGCATTCCAAACCACATACATACAAGAGACCATGTGTCCAAGCAGTCTGAGTCAATTTCTCATTATTGTAAGCAAATGGGCTTTGAGATCTATGGAAATGCTTAACACTGTCTAGAATCTGGCTTGCGATAGGGATGCTCTGGCAACTGTAAAATCCAGAACCACCCCCATAAATTCTGTTTTCTGAACTAAGGAGAATATTGATTTGTCCTTGTTTATCAACAGATCTGGAACACTGAAGAGAAAACGGTTACCTACCTTTCATAACTATTGTTCTTCGAGATGAGTTGCTCATGTCCAGTCCATGTCAGGTGTGTGCGCGCGCCATGTGCACCATTGCCAGAGATTTTCCCCCCACTGGTATCCGCAGGGCTGGCTCTAGTGCCCCCTGGAGCCCTGCACTCATGTGCTGGTATAAGGGGCGCCACCGGCCCCACATCCTCCCAGTTCCTTCTTACCATCACCTCTGACAGCAAGGTAGGAGAGAGGATCATGGAACAGTGACTCACAAGCAGTGCCTTTGGAGGTGGGCTAGGAGTTCACGGGTGTATTGACTGGAACACAGCTCTCCCAAAACTGGTATCATCTCTGGCCTGTTGGATGATGGCATAGTGGAATGCGAAGGTACAAATTTATGACCATGTTGCAGCCCTGCAGATACCCTGGACAGTATCTGCGCAAGGAATGCTGCTGAAGACGCTTGCACTCTTGTAGAATGGGCTTTCAAGAGGCTGGAGGTGGGACCTTCGCCTGTTTGCAGCAAGCCTGGATGCCGGCTATGATCCAGGACGAGAACCCCTGGAATGACACCAGGAGGCCTTTCATTCTATCTTCAACAGCAACAAAAAGTTGCATGGATTTGCAGAAGGGTTTTGTCTTGTCAATATGAATGGCTAGGGCCCTTCTAATGTTCAGAAAATCCAGACATCTTTCCTCCTCTGGCCTGTGTGGTTTCAGAAAGAAGATTGGCAGAAAAAAGTCTTGGTTACTATGAAACTGTGACACCACCTTTGATAGAAATGCTGGATGAGGACGTAGCTGAACCCTATCTTTGAAGAAAACAGTATAAGGGGGTCCCCGAGGTCAAGGCCTGAAGTTCCAATCCCCTTCTGGCCAAAGTAATTGCCACCAGGAAAGCAACCTTCCACAAGAACAGCAGCAGGGAGCAAGATGCCAGGGGCTCGAAGGGAGGCCTCATGAGCCTGGATCAGACCCCAAGGAGGAATTGGGTCACAAACTTGCAGGTAGAGACGTTCCAGCCCCCTGATGAACCTGCTTCTCATCTCATGGGCGAAGACCGATCTGCCTTGGATTGGAGAATGGAACACCGAGATGGCTGTTAAGTGGACCTTGATTGATGACCATGATAGACCTTGGTGCTTCAGGTGAAGGAGATGCTAGTCTAGGATGGACTGCAAGGATGCCTGAGCCGGGCAAAGGCTCCTCTCTGCTGCCCAGCATATGAAACGATTCCACTTGGCCAGGTAGGCGGCTCTAGTAGAGGGCTTTCTGCTGTCTAGCAAAACCTCTTGGACTTGCTCCAACCATGCTCTCTCCTCTGGATTCAGGCAGGCGAGGTTCGGATGGAGGAGTCGCCCATGATCCAGCGAGATCAAGTCAGGTCTGGGCAGGAGCGTCAATGGGGCTGTGACTGCGAGAACTAGAAGCATGCCGAACCAAGCCTGATGAGGCCAGGCTGATACAATAACGATAACCTTCGCCTTGTCCCCCTGGATCTTCAGAAGGACTCTGTGAACTAGGGATATTGGAGGGATGGCGTGCAGCAGGCCGTCTGACCATGACTGTAGAAAGACATTGGACAGGGAACCTTTATCTTGACCGTGCCTCATGCAAAAGCGAGGACATTTTGTGTTCTGTGTGGGGGCGAATAGGTCCACCTGGGTAGTTCCCCACCTCAGGTGGAGAGACCACTCATGGTGAGAGGAAAAAGACTTCCTGAGGTGATCTGCCAACATGTTCCACTGCTCAGGGAGATGAGATGCCTCCAGGTGAATGGAATACTTCACGCAGAAATCCCATAACCCGAGAGCTTCCTGGTAGAGGACCTTGGCCTGGAGCCTCCCTCTTTGATGACAGGTGGGTTGGGCAAGGAACACTTTGCAGGCCAAGCGAATTGTCCTGAGCTCCTTTACATTTATGTGTAGGGATAGCTTGTTCTGCTACCAGAGACCTTGGTTCCTGACATCGTCAAGGTGAGTCCATTACCCTAGATTCGATGTGTCGGACGCCAATGTTGTGCACCACGGGGATGCAAAGGGTACTCCAGACATAACTGAGGCCAGACCCAACCACCACATCAGGGATGCCAGGACTGGCAGTGGGATGGTAAGAACCGAGTCCAAACAGTTTCTGTTCATGGAGTAAACTGAGGCAAGCCACACCTGAAGCAGTCTGAGATGTAGCCACACGTACTGTACCACGTAGGTACATGCTGCCATGTGTCCCAGCAGCCGTAGACAGACACGGGTGGTCATCAATGGGTTGCCCAACGCCTGGGGTGATCAGGTCCGCCATAGCTTGGGAGAAATGCCCAGGTTTGAGAGGCATCGAGCACCCCTCCTATGAATTCTATTTTCTGCACCAGGACCAACATCGACTTTTGCTCATTTATTAAGAGGCCCAGCACCCGGCAGGTGACTCACACATGATGCTGTGCTGAACTTGAGCTCATGAGCGGCCTCATATCAGCCAGTCATTGAAGTATGGGTAAATCTGTATGCCTCAAGGCCTGAGGTAGACTGTGACTACCACCATTCACGTTGTGAAAACTTACAGAGCCACCAACATGCCAAAGGGAAGCACCGTAAATTGGTAGTGGCTGTGGCCCACCACGGAAGATCGAGATGTGGAAGTACACATCCTTTAAATCGAGGGCGGAGTACCAGTCTACTGGATCCAGGGAGAGAATAATGATGATTTGGATTTGGATGATTTAGTTGGGGATTGGTCCTGCTTTGAGCAGGGGGTTGGACTAGATGACCTCCTGAGGTCTCTTCCAACCCTGATAGTCTAGGATTCTATTCTATGAGTCTATGAATAATGGAGGCCAGGGAGACCATGCAGAACCTCAGTTAGGATAGGCCAGAGGTCCCCTTTCACCTTAGGAATCAAGAAGTAATGGGAATAAAATCCCTTCCCTCTCAGTTCTGGAGGAACTACCTTCACAGCCCTGCCTGCAGGAGGGCTTGTACCTCCTGGACAAGAACTTGCTCATGAGAAGGGTCCCTGAAGACGGACAGGGAAGGGGGGTACAGTAGAGTGTTAGAGATACACTGAAGGGTGTACCCCTATGCTATGGTATAAGTACCCAGTGGTTCAACGTAACTGATGACCAAGCTGAGAGGTATGGTGAAAGGTGGTTTAAAAATAAAATGGGGAATGGATCCAGGAAGGAGACCGGTAAGTCTTCCCCGAGCATGCCTTCAAAATGCTTGTCTATATCTGCTCAGGAACTGACTAGTGCCCTGCTGAGTGGTGGTAGAGGATGGCTGGCCCTGGTGGCGCCTATAACCTTTTCCTCTTCATTTATATGGCTCATGTCTGGGTGGCCCCGAGAACCTGGGTGGTGGTTGTGGTCTGAAGTGCTTCCTGGAGGTTGACAGTTTATAAAGGTCTTAAGACCACGGCATGGCCCTGGAATCCTTGAGGCTGTGCAGTTTGGTGTCCATCTGGTCTGAGAATAACAAGGTTTCCTCAAATAGGAGATCCTGCACTAACTGCTGAACCTCTTGGGACAGTCCTGATGACTGCAGCCACAAACTACGCCTCATAGTGACTGCCAAATCTGTTGCATCTAAGACGGCCTGGAGGGATGGTCTGGCCACCATCTTTCCTTCCTCCACGATGGACGTGAATTGCTGCCATGACTCTTGATGCAGGGAGTCCTTAAATTTTCCCAATGAATCATGGACATTGAAATCTTATCTCCCCAACAGCGCTTGCTGATTCAAGATACAAAGTTGGAGGCTAGCAGTGGAATAAACCTTCCTACCAAATAGATCTAGGCATTTAGCATCCTTGTTCTTCGGGATAGTGCTTGTTTGGCCCTGTCTATCCCACTCGTTAGCGGTGGAAACCACCAAAAGAACTCAGGGGTGGGGTGCAAATACATATATTTGCATCCGTTGGTGGGAACATAGTATTTTTTCTCCACCCTTTTAGAGGTCGGGGCAGAGATGATGGGGTCTGCCACAGTGCCTTTACCAACTTAACTACCCCATTATGCACTGGTAAGGCCACTTTAGAGGGAACACTGGCAGCCAGAATATCAAATAATCTGTCTGTGGGCTCTTTCAACTCCTATGCCTCCAGGCCCAGGTTGGTGGCAAAACTTTTAAGGCGCTCTTGATAGGCCCTAAAATTGTCTGGAGGCAGCAGGTTAGCGAGACTTGTGATTGGCTCATCTGGGGATGAGGAGGAGGATGTCACTGGTACCAAAGGAGCTGAATCCTCTACCGCCTCCAAAGCAATCTCTATCGTAGGTACCACCGGGGTCTCGGTACCACAGTCAGAGTCTGAGCCCACCCCTGGAACGGCTATGGTGGGGCTGCAGCCTCTCTCTCGGAGATCACGAAAGACTGAGGATGAGAGAACTGCCTGAGCACCACAGGGAACCCCACGGGTTCCAGCGTTGCCAACACATGGGCCACTGCCCCGGAGATCATACACCCATAGATGGTCCAGTGCATAGGCAAGGAAATACGTGTATCCCTGCTATTCCCGCTTTCCACCATGCATTCTGTAAATAATTGCAGAGCAACAGACAGGCTGAAGGGTAGGACTGTAAATGGTAAATGCATGGAGCAGCACAAAGCAACAAAGGGCAAATGCATGTTGTTGACTAGAAACACTAAGAATCTCCTGTGACTTTGATGCACAGCCACATGGAAATACGCATCCTTCAAGCTGAGGGCAGAGTACCAGTTGCCAGGATCCAGGAAGGGGACGATGGAGGTCAGGGTGACCATATGAAATCTTGCTTTCTTTATATATTTGTTCAGATTTTGCAGACCTAAGATGGGTCTGAACCCTTCTTTTGCCTTTGGAATCAAGAAGTAATGTAAATAGAAACCCTTCCTTCAGAGAAGAGGGGGAACCTTCTCTATAGCTCCCAAATGGAAGACTGGGTCTCCTGGAGGAGAATAGCCTCGTGAGAGTGGTCTCTTAAGAGGAATGGGTTAGGGAGTAGAAGGGAAGGATGGAAATAAAGTGCAAGATGTATCCCTGCTCCACAATACTTAGAACACATCAATCTGTGGTAACATGGGACCAAGAAGATAGGAAGTGGGATAGCCAGTCAGAAAAAAAATGAAGGAGAAACTTGCAAGAGTGGATCTGGTACTCTAGCCTCGATAAAGTAGTCAAACATACTGCTTGGAATTTCTAGACTGCCTCCAGAAACCTGCAACAGATGAAAACTGAAGAGGTAGAGGTGTCCTCCTATGTTTTTTTCCCCTTTGGCAGAGCTGCTGCTCTTCTGCTCTCCCCTTATGCAGCCCAGGTGGGGAAAGTGACATGGATGCAGGGAGCCCTGATGTCACTCCTCGCTCCCTCCCTCACAACCCCCCCAGGAGAGAGCGAAGCAGCAGTGTTCAAGGGGGGGAGCGAGCAGCAATGCCAGCTGTTCTGCGCATCCAGGTCGGTTTCCCCACGGGGCACAATACAGGGGTGCAGGGGTTGGGACGCAGGACGGGGGCACAGGGGATGAAACAAAGGGAACACAGTTTAGGGGTTGGGGAGCCTGGGGAGCCCATGGGGACCTGGGGCACCAAAATACAAGTTTGCCCAAGATGCTATTTTCCCCAAGGCTGGCCCTGGAAGCAAGCCAACACGCTCCAACTACCAACCACAGGTGGTAAAAAGGAACTGAGGATGGTCTAAGATGGCTCCACCCTTTATACCATCATGGAGCAGCATAAAACAGCAAAGGGCACATGCACCACACCGACAGGTAACACTGAGGGAAAAAAAATCTCTGATTAGTGCACTGCGCACGTGCACACACACCCCTGAAGTGCAATGGACATGTGCAATTACTTGAAGAACCATCTTCAGTTCCATCCCGGGCTCTGGAGGGGAGTGTTCTCTAGTGGGCACAGACTCTTGTGCATCTTCCCCCTAAGTGTGACCCCTTCTGCTCCATCCCCTCCAACCTGTCCCGGTCCTGTCTCTACCCTAACCCTCGCTCCTCATCTTAGTCCCATTTGCTTAACCTAGGCAGTCCCAGTTTCCACTATTCTTATCACTGTCCCAGTCTCCTTACCCAGCCATTGCCAGCTCCCTGTGTATGCCCTCTAGCTCCTTGTCCTGACAGTCCTATCTCCCTTCCTGCCAGCTCCTCATCAGATCTCTCTCTCCCACCGCAGCATTGCCTCCAATCATCCTCCACCCATATTCCCAATCCCCACTGACTCTCAGTCTCAATTGCTCTGCCCAGGCTCCTCATCCAGTCTCAGTGCTCCTCCCCATCCCACCTTCCATCTCCTTTTTCCAGTAACTTTGCCCCGTCAGTCCCAGTTTCTCTTTCATACTCTGGTTTCTCGTCAGGTCTGTATTCCCCCTGCACCTCCTCCATCTCACCCCACAGGTTCTAATCCCAGTCTCCTTGCCCAGCCAGAACCAATCTTCCCCATACATTGTCATCCCATATATCCTCTGTATTTATGGCTCCCAAACCCTCCTCCATTTCCCTCCCAGGATCCTTGCTCAGCCAGTTTCAGTTTCCCCCCAGGTCCCAATCTCCTTGCCCAGCCATTACCAGTTCCCCACCCCTCAACTCCCAATATTCCTCTCCACACCACCAGCCTCCTCCGCCTCCCCCAAGGCTTTTTTGTACTAATCTACTTTCATCCCATCTCCCTGATCTGGGTCTCATCCCCTTTGCATTCAAATTGGACAGCTTCCTCCTCCCATGCTGCCTGGGCCCAGCAGGGCACTGAGAGTGTAGGAGACATTCTCCCTGCTCTTAGTTCAGATGCCCAGACCTAGCACTGCCTGAAGCAGCCCAAACCTGCAATTGCAAATCTTTCCCCACACTGGCACTTTCATTGCATTGCAGCAGTGTCCACGCATCATTTTATGGCAGGGTAAGCTGTTGCAATGTAGATTCACACCTTGGCTTATCACACAGTTACTTGCCATATAGACAAGCCCGTAGCAGTTAATTATAGGCAGTGCAGGTAGTACCAGCTATAGTTATGTTTCTATTATAAAACCCTGTGTTCAGTTACTTTTAACTTTGCCAAATTTTAACCATTCAGGCTGAAATTTCCCATGTGGGGTATCTGCTTCAGGCTGAATTAAAAAAAAAAGATGTTTTAGCTAAAATGGTTCTGCCATTTCTGAGGAGATTCGTAACTTATAAGTGTTTAACTTTACAACCTTAACTTTAAACATATTTTCTTTTGTTTTTTATAAAATATATGTGTGTTGATTAAACTTAAACAATATGGAGAATCAAAGCTATAACAAACTCCCTTCAGTTTGAAGAAGCTCTTGTGCCAAAAGCATTGTAACCATAAGTAACAGAAATAGTTTGGACCATAATGTGTATTTTATACAGAAATGAATGTACACAAAAACCTATTTAACAAATTAACAGGCACAAATGTAACAAAGGTATTTGTTTTCTATTTTAAAACATTATATATTCTAACTGGTATGTTTAAAGGTCAACAAGTAATCAGGTGAACCAAGATGTTGTAAGGACTGAGTGACCACAATACTAATTAAATGCTGGTTAGCAGTCACAAGGAGACAGAAGAGAGATTCTAGCTTACCAACTGAAAGGAACAGAACGGAATTATTGATATACAGCTGTTTTGTCCTACTGTTTCATTAACTGCTACATTCATCCAAGCAAATCATTAAAATTGGTCTATACCACTGTGTAATGGATTGATTAAACTAATTTATAAATTATCAAAGAATGTAGAGAAATTTTACCTGAATGAACACATTTTCAAAGGAAGAAAACTGAAAGAAGTTGCAACTTAAAAGGTAAACAGAGATATGCAAAAATTGGCCAAGCGCTCCACCTTGAACTTTATAAATACTATTACCTAGTTGTCTTTATTCCTTCCTCTCTCTATTATTTTTAAATTCTATTTCAGCTAATGAAAAGTATAAATTTATAATAATTCAAGTGTGTAATTTAGCTAAGCAACATATATATAAGAACCATGAGAAATGTGGTGCAGTAACTGGTTAATTAAAATTACTCAACTAGTTTGTATTGTATACCGTATGGTTCTCATATATCCAGTCAGCCAAGGAAACACCATTGTCAGTGTTACACCCACCAGGAGATCTTTGGAACACATCAGGCTTCAGGGATTATTCCACATAGCCATAACGTTGGGTAGTATCAGATCCTACACTGCAGAAGGAGGACAGGTACACTGGAGAATGTCTATGGCATTCCATGATTGCAGAAGGTAAGGCATTCCCTCCATTTCGCTCTCTCCTCTCCTCTCCCAATGTAAGAATCACAATTATCTCCAAACCTGGTAGAGTACAGGATGACTGTGGAGGATCCATAAGCCAGATCAACACAGAAGTTTAGCTAGCTAAAACCCAGTAAAATCTAAAGAAGTCACATCCTTGCTACTAATGGAACTTTGTTCAGGCCACATGGACTCCACTTTAATAAAGAACACCACTTAATCATTATAGTCAGTCTGACTGGGATAAAACTGAGTGTTTTCATTTTTAGTATTAATCAGCAAGAAGCATAATTCACAGGACATCTTAATTTCAGTAATCTGTTACACAAAGAAGCCCAGTTAAAATTCTAAAATGTAACAATAGTAAATAGCAAACACTATGTGTCAAAATGTTATGCAATGAGCTTTTCAGATGATTTAAAAACAAATTCAAAAGAAATAAAAAAAGAAACAGATCAAAAATGTGTATTATGAAGTACATGCACTATATTGCTATATTTTAAATTGTATTTTCAACCTTTAAAATACAAATTATTTCTAAAAGACACTCACTATCCTAAGGTTTCTATTTATTTCCATCCAAAGTATTTAAAAGAAGTCGATATGCTAAAACAGTAATTATTTACATTCTCTTCTGTGGCAAGGAATTTTTGATTATTATATCACAACTAGAATTGATCAATCCTATAACACTGTGGAATAAGATAAGAAATTAAACCAAAAGTCCAGTGTGCTGTTAAAGTTTATTAAACACGGAAATTTAAAAATTGGAATATATTCAGCTTAATGCCTGTAGAGCTATGTAAAGTTTAATGTTTCCATAACGTGTTTTTAATTGAATGCTGTAGAACAGAGCAATTTTCAAAAATATGGAACAAATTCCAAAGTTTGTAATCTCTCTTTACTTCCTGGCTTTTGCACTCCACCCCAACAACCAACATGGCATCCGACTACCTTGTTAAAAGGAGTTAGAGCTGAAATAAGGGAAGATTGCTCACCAACAAACCTATTTGTCATATCCTCTCTTCTCTTCTCCCACTCAGCAATAGCTCTTACAGACAGTATTATGGCTTCACCTATTGGGAAGCAGGAGGCAAAAGGTCTGTCAATCAAAGACACTATATAAACTCTATTCTGTCCAGTGAAAAAAAATATCTAAAACAGGATGTAAGATACTAAGGTGTAGGCAGTACTTCTGGGCTGGTGTCGTGGAGTCCAGAGGCGGCTACAAGGCAGTGGTCAGAGTAGTTGTGAGAGTTGAAATCAGAAGGCAAGAGTCAGGGTAGAAGTCAGGCTGGGGTTGGAGACCAAAGATCGGAGAGTGAAATGAGGTGACACAAGGCAAAGTCTGAAGCTGCAGCGAGCCAGAAGTCTGTGTGGTTGCCCAGACAACTTTCTGGGACACCCTTCAGGGTTAAAAAGTAAGAGTGGCCCAATCAGAGCACCACATGGTGTTGCTGCTCTGGCCCTTTTGGGCAGTACTTCCTGCAGCACCTAATTGCCACTGTGGTCCTTGGATGTGGCTATGCATGACCTCCTGGGGGCGATGTGGGAACATCAGTTGCCCCAGGCTTCGCTGACCTAGATTCTAGTCCTGTGGATCCTTAAACAGGAAAATAGCAAAAGATGAAAGAAAATAATTGTCAACACCCCAAGTGAGAAGGCGGGAGAGATGGAGGACAAGAGAAGAGAGAACTATGACAAACAGGATTATCTGTAAGCAATCCTGCCTTGTCATATAGTACATCCCAATTCTCCCATTTTACCTGGCAAAAGCCCTTACAGACAGCAACTGTATCCCAGAACTTATCTGTATAGTAGCCAAATGCAAGAGTCTGCAGCAAAAGACTGAACCATTTGGTAGTGGTGGGTGAAACTAAGTGGCTGCCTTGTTAGTAGTAGAAGCAGGTATTTAAACCCTCCAAGCTCAAATTATTATCATTACCCAAGAGCGGTGACACTTCTGACATGACAATGAGATTTCATAGCTTGGTCATACAAGAACAACATTCTTGCTCCTTCTGGGCAATAGCAGGTGGCCTTGTCTTTATTACAGTTCTGAAAACAAATTTTTAAGAGTTTGTGTAATATTTAACATGACCATCCACTCAGGGAGAAAAAACAGTTGGACACAAAGGGAAATTAGGGAGATAATCAAGTAATTCAAATCACTCATTGTTGCAAGAGAGAGATTCAATAGCAACTAGAAGTGCCTCCTTGAGAGAAAGCCATTTCAGAAATGCTTTTCACAATTTCAAAAGGAGCACCTACAGACATTTGAAAAATGAATGACAAATGTCTGAGGGCTAACAGGCCAGTACTTTGGCAGTTGCAGGAAGAAGCAGTCTCTTCACATTGAGATGGGAACCAATGTCCTCTACCTGAATGGTCTGCATATTGCAGCAATTGCAGGAAATTAACCTTGAAGCCTCCACATAGAAAGTAGAGGACTTAAGGGAGCATAATTGTACATTCATCCCTCTCTCTAATACCTAGCAGGTGAAGGAATTGTCAGCTACTACGGTGATAAGGCACTATGGAAAACCCTAAAATAGAAGGAAAGATAGATGTTCCAATCTGAGTGTACAAATTTAAGTCCAATTCCTCAAGGACAATAAGGCCATTGTGGAGAAACTAAATGAATTCTTTGCATCAGTCTTCACGGCTGAGGATGTGAGGGAGATTCCCAAATCTGTGCCATTCTTTTTAGGTGACAAATCTGAGAAACTGTCGCAGATCGGGGTGTCATTAGAGGAGGTTTTGGAACAAATTGATAAACTAAACAGTAATAAGTCACCAGGACCAGATGGTATTCACCCAAGAGTTATTAAGGAACTCAAATGTGAAATGGCAGAACTGTAGTTCTGTAGTTTATAACCTATCATTTAAATCAGCTTCTGTACCAAATGACTGGAGGATAGCTAATGTGACGCCAATTTTTTAAAAAGGCTCCAGAGGTGATCCTCGCAATTACAGGACAGTAAGCTTCATTCCCGTACCGGGCAAACTTGTTGAAACTATAGTAAAGAACAAAATTGTCAGACACATAGATGAACATAATTTGTTGGGGAAGAATTGACATGTTTTTTGCAAAAGGAAATCATGCCTCACAATCTACTATAATTCTTTAAGGGGGGTCAACAAGCATGTGGTCAAAGGGGATCCAATGGATATAGTGTTCTTAGATTTTCACAAAGCCTTTGACAAGGTCCCTCACCAAAGGCTCTTAAGCAAAGTAAGCTGTCATGGGATAAGAGGGAAGGTCCTCTCATGGATCTGTAACTGGTTAAAAGATAGAAAACAAAGGGTAGGTTTTCAGAATGGAAAGAGGTAAATAGTGGAGTCCCCCAGGGGTCTGTACTGGGACCAGTCCTATTCAACATATTCATAAATGATCTGGGAAAGGGGGTAAACAGTGAGGTGGCAAAATTTTCAGATGATACAAAACTACTCAAGATAGTTAAGTCCCAAGCAGACTTCAAAGAGCTACAAAAGGATCTCACAAAACTGGGTGACTGGGCAACAAAATGGCACATGAAATTCAATGTTGATAAATGCAAAGTAACGCACATTGGAAAACATAATCCCCACTATACATATAAAATGATGGGGTCTAAATTGGCTGTTACCACTCAAGAAAGAGAATTTGGAGTTATTGGGGATAGTTCTCTGAAAACATCCAGTCAATGTGCAGCAGCAGTCAAAAAAGTGAACAGAATGTTGGGCATCATTAAGAAAGGGATAGATAAGAAGACATAAAATATCATATTGCCTCTATATAAATCCATGGTACGCCCACATCTTGAATACTGCATGCAGATGTGGTCGCCCCATCTCAAAAAAGATATATTGGAATTGGAAAAGGTTCAGAAAAGGGCAACAAAATGATTAGGGGTATGGAACAGCTGTCATATGAGGAGAGATTAATAAGACTGGGACTTTTCAGCTTTGAAAAGAGACAACTGGGGGGGAGGGGAATATGACGGAGGTCTATAAAATTATATCTGTTGTGGAGAAAGTAAATAAGGAAGTGTTATTTACTCCTTCGCATAACACAAGAACTAGAGGTCACCAAATGAAATTAATAGGCAGCAGGTTTAAAACAAACAAAATGAAGTATTTTTTCACACAATGCAGTCAGCCTGTGGAACTCCTTGCCAGAGGATGTTGTGATGGCCAAGACTATAACAGGATTCAAAAAATAGATAAATTCATATGGAGGGCATTGCCATCAAAGGCTATTAGCCAGGATTGGCAGGGATGTTGTCCCTAGCCTCTGTTTGCCAGAAGCTGGGAATGGGTGACAGGGGATGGATCACTTGATGATTATCTGTTCTGTTCATTCCCTCTGAAGCATCTTGCATTGGCCACTCTCGGAAGACAGAATACTGGGCTAGATAGATCTTTGATCTGACCCAATATGGCTATTCTTATGTTCTTATTCCTTCTCTAGGAGGAAACACCCCAAGCTACACCCTCTGAAAATCCTACAGTGAAATACCATCTTCATTCAACTTCTAGGATGTCAAGTCTAGGTGACATGAGCTGGGGAAACTGACTTGTCTCAGGAACAGATACTCCAGTTGAAGGGCATTTATCAAGGATAAGAACTTGGTGATGCTCCTGTGCTCAAAGATGAAGAGCAACAAAGGAGGCAGTAGTATCATTTCTGACATGTCTTATTTTTCTCAAAAGTACTGAGTCAAGAGGAGAGGAGGGGAACACTATCACAGTTCCTTGCCTCAATCTCAAGCAAATGAATATATCCACCAAAATTGTGATTGCAGCTCTTGCCAGGACTCGTTTAGCATGGTTATCTTGCTGGAAGCACACTAATAAACTGTTGGAGACGCCAGGAAAGTGAAGGCTCCATTCACTCATCCTTGCAAGAGGTACAGGCGAGTCTCATCTTACACAGGGGTTCCGTTCCGCGGTTAGCGCGTAAAGCGAAAACCGCATATAGTCAAAATTACAGTGAGGTCAATGGCAGGCGGAATCGCCTGCACTACAGGTATAATATTAAAATTGTTATTTTTCTCTCTTTTTTTGTTTTTTGTTTGTTTTTGTCAACCATGTAAAGCTGAAATTGCGCGTAAGATGCGACAGACCTGTACACTTTTCTGAGGCAGACAGGGATAGAGGCACTGCTAAGGTACAGAGACTGGGGAAGGAGAAGGACAGAACATGGTGCTGTGTTTTCCATGCTGCCCTGTTCATATATGTTAGTTCAGTATGGCTGTGTACTAGAATAGAGAAGTTCCTAAGCTTGCAGGTCCAAAAGAACTGCCTAAGGGTATGTCTACACAGCACAATCCTGATGGCAGTGTGTAGAGTACATACACTGCATCCTCCTCTAGAATGGGTATAAACAACATTCTAGATAGTGAGGCACTGTTTAGGCACATAAAGACATGCCAAAACACTCTCTCTACATGCTCAAGCAGTTCCTCCCACATCTATACTGCTATTTTTTAGCAGTGTAATGTCCTGGTGCCTCCCCACTGCCAGAGTCTTTTCATGCAGTGAAGAAGCTGTCACAAAAGACTCCAGCAGCAGGGAAAGACTCTGGCAGCAGGGAGACAGTGGGGAAAGGCTCCGGCAGCTTCCCGTGGTAGGGAAAGTGGGAAGTTGCCAGAGCCTCTCCCTGCGACAGTGAAAAACTCATCAGTGCGGAAAGGCTCCCTCAGCTCTCCGCTGCATCCCCCTGGCCAGAGCCTTTCAGTGCCATATTTAGCTACCCACTGTAGTGTGAACACAGCTTGTTTTTTGCTGCAGCACACACTATATGTCACTGCCAGAGGTGTGCAATGTAGATATACCTTAATGCTGCAACATAACAATACTGAAGGTACACCTTCCAAGAAATGAAAGATGCCCAAGTCTAAGAGGCAGATAAAGTGATGATGCAAACCAGATATGGGTGCTGGAGAAGAAGTAAAGACCCACAATAACTGGAGGGAGAGAAGCACCAAATATGGTTGACTTTTTGATAGACTAAGAGAAGGAAAGGACATCTTCCATGGAAAAAAAATTAAAAAGTACATTTGAAGGAGGATGGCTAAAGGTAGACGTGAACCCACAGGACAGGGTGCAAGCCAACTGCAAAATGACCCAAGAATTGAAAGATCCACCATGATGAAATCAGAACAAAGGAAACTGGAAATATGAGATGTCTCTGGATAGAAGATGCCGCTAGCACAAAGAAGGAGAGAAAACTCCTTTCTCTGAGAAACAAAACAATCATAATATGGAGTGAGGATGGTGGAGAAAGGGTCTTCATGGGACCTCCATATTCTATTATGTCTTCATCCATCCAACTCTTTCCCTCCCAGAATCTAAAACTCTGGGGAGGTTCTGCCAATTTCGTCTTTGCATCTACCTCTACATTCCTGGTGAGAAGCCACCTGATGCTGGCAAAGAGTGGAAAGTTCCATGGTTCTGGCCCTCACAGAGATAACATCTGTAGAGAGAGATGTCAAAAGAAATGGATATGTAGGTAGAAACATTTCCCAAATCTATGTGGAGGGCTCTGGTAACCAGTATAGAGTGGGTTGTAGTCAAGACAACCACTGCAACATCATAAGCCCTATGAGACCTCATTCTGGCCTCTGTTGAACATGGGACCACATCTATGAAAACTTGGAACAAGAACACAGAAACAACTTGGCATCTACCCCATAACACTGGACAACGAGAATCTAGATTATCAGACAAAGCCAGGTATTTCCATGTTATGAGGAAGGCACTGAAAATTTACTTTATGCTGGTTCCCATTCCTCAGAAGCCACATCCTAAATGGTAAAGTACAGCAGGAAGAATGCTTTTTATTTTTTAAAAACAAGTTTTGAGTCTTGTAGGCCCAGAAAAATGAATGTCCTGTGGAAGTGATTCCAGCTCTACAAGACATATCAGTATCCTGGAATTGAAGAATGCTGGGGTTGGCCAGGATGTGCACTGAAATCAAGGCTAGTTATTGAGAGGTTAACACCTTCAAGGCATACAAAAGGCACAATGGAGAGAATGGGGCTCTCATCTTAGGCCATGTCTACACTAGCAAACTTACAGTGGCACAGCTGTACCAATGCAGCTGTGCTGCTGTAAGATCGCTCATGTAGCTGCTCTACACAAGCTCTCTCCGTTCAATATAATAAAACCACCTAAATGAACAGGGACACAGCGCTATATACATGAGCACTTACGCTCACAAAATTTATGTCACTCGGGGGGTGTTTTTTCCTGAGCGACGTAAGTTTTGCCGACATAAGTGAGAGTTTAGATGTGGCCTTAAAATGCTGCTCTATCCTAAAGTGACTGGGGGGGGGGGGGGGGGGAGGAAGAAGGGTTGTGGAAGTCCATATTCATTGAATCTCAGTGATTTCAATTTCCAATTTCCTCAGGTTACAAGTAAAAAATTTGTTTCCTCTCACTTTCCCACCCACTCCACCCCCCCTGCTCCCCCGCATAACTCCACAAGCTCATCCTGGGTTCTGACAGTCAAGCTGGTTTCTCTCCATCTCTCACAACAGCACCACAAATAAAGGTTCTTTAGGCTCAGTTAAGCCCTTAATTAAACCTATGCGATCCTGCAACCTTCAGATGCTGTTAGGAAGGATAGGGGAATGGATTTTTTTTTTATATTTGGGATTTTTATTTGTAAATAAAATCAAAAAAGTCATACCACTCACAAAAATTATCCTAGATAATAAAGGATCTTAAATAATTTGTGACCCAAAATCCAAGTATGTAGAGAAACTATTGCATTTTGGTAGCTATAGCATAACAGTGATGTTGATCCAAATGCACCAGCATCTATCTTGGTTGCACATGTATCATAGTAATTATGCATGGAAATGAACAAATTATATATCTTCCTAGTCACTTGCCAGTGTAATTACCACAATTGAATACACAATCACAGTAACTGTGCACACAAATTATGCATACATGTAGTTCTGAAATTTTAAATGTTGCCTTCAGCATCTCTATTTTGAAATTCTTACATAAACTTTCATCCACCGAATATAAAAAGTGTTAAATTTTAAAAAGATATGTGCATTTACTCAACCTTTCCTCAGTTGAGAATAAAAAATAAAACAATCCAGTCAGTTTCCTATGTTCTCCAAGCTAATATAACACATTAGCAAAATCTCACCATTGCCATAGGCTTTACTAATTTAAAATGAGTGAAAAAGATATATAAAGAAACATGGCCTTTATTTCTCTCTGTATATACACATTTATTAACCTTCAAATAACTTCATAAAGAATACTAAAAAGGCTAGGAATTGCTTTGAAAAAAGAATAAAGCATAAAATCAACATCTTTAAGAACACCTGTCTAAATTTTCATTAGCTTGTTCCAGGTCTAATAAAGTTCAGTGGAAGATTTCCAAAGGCAGTTTTTTATCTTACACACTTAGAACTACAGTATCTGCTTATACTTCAGACTAGAAATATTGAGAAGACTCAAACCTGTGAAAGACATTTGACATTTTTGCTAATGTACATAAACAACAAAATGGAAAACATGCATTCGTTTTTCAAGGCTAGATTCTGATCCATCCAAATTAACATAAAAAAATCATTTTGCTAGGCCAAAAGAATTTATTATAAAGTATCTCAGAGAATAAAACATCTCAGATTACATGACAGAGATGATAAATATTTAAAGACTATTGTATTCTGGCAGATCACGTCGTAGTCTTATTGCCTTCAGCTTCTCTACTTTGATTTTTGCTTTCAGTAGCTCTTCTTCCAGCTGCTGCTTTCTTTTCAAGCCATCCCTCTTTTCTTGGACGTAAAGCCCAATTTTTCTTTGATTTTCCAAGATTATCTGATGCTCCTCTTTCAGCATTTGCAACATCTGTGGCTCATACCCACACGCTGGCCTAAAGCGTTCTCCAACCTCAAGCCTAAAAAAATCATCTCTTCTTGGAATGGGAGATGAAGATAACATCATTCTCATATCAACAGAAGACAGTGAAGTTGAAGGAGATCTCTCCATAACATGCACCAATTGGTGTTCTTCTCCTTGTTCTAAGTCCTCACTCTGCTGTGAATCTACAGCCAAGGAAGGAGGAGGTTTGACATCCTCTTCTGGTTCCAACTCCATTGTGACAGTGGCAGGATGGTGATCCAACACTGCTTGTGGGGAACTGGTACCAGCAACTGTTTCTTTATCTATGTTAGCACTAAAACATATATATAATAATTAAGTCATTATCTGTAAACAAAAGCCATTATATACAAAAATAGGAGCAGATTTAACTTGTGATAAATATTGTAATTTCCTGCAATATATCTTGGAAGAACTTACTTTATTAAGTTTAGGTATTAAGATGAGCTAGGACCTAGGACTGTATACAACTTCCCCAGTGGGGAGAGGTGACAGATGTAAGCCCTGGGAAGTATATAGGATTTCAAGAGACTATACTGAATTGTGACAAACAAATGTGTTCTTTTTGGGACACCTCAATCTGGGACAGTTCCTCAGATTTGTCACCTAAAAAGAATGTGTCATGTGTGAGAATCTCCCTCATATCCTCTGCAGTGAAGACCAATGAAAAGAGTTCATTCCGTTTCTCCGCAATGGCCTTGTCTTCTTTGAGTGCTCCTTTAGCAGCTCAATTGTCCAGTGGCCCCACTGATTGTTTGGCAGGGTTCCTGCTTGTGATGTACTTAACAGCAAAAATGGTTTTAGTTTGTGTGTCTTTTGTCAGTTGCTCTTCAAATTCTTTTTTGGCCTGCCTAAGCACACTTTTACACTTGACTTGCCAGAGTTTATGTTCCTTTCTATTTTAGTCACTAGGATTTGACTTCCAATTTTTAAAAGATGTCTTTTTGTCTGTAACCGCCTCTTTTACTCTATTGTTTAGCCATGATGGCTTTTTTGGGAGGGTCATCTTGTAGTTGTTGGGTTTTTTTATTTGGGGTACACTTTTAATTTGAGCCTCTATTAGGGTGTTTTTTAAAAGTTTCCATGCAGCTTGCAGCCATTTAACTCGTGACTGTTTGTTATAACTAGCCTCCCCATTTTTGTGTAGCTTCAAAGTTAAATGCTACTGTGGTTGGTTTCTCTGGTATTTTTCCCCTTACAAGGATGTTAAACTTAATTACATTATCGTCACTATTACCAAGTGGTTCAGCTACAGTAAAAGCTGTTTTATCCAGCATGTTGGGGAAACGGGGGGTGCCGGTAAGTGAAAAATGGTGGCTAACTAAGAGGGAGGGAGTTTGGGTGTGGGAGGGGATGTGGAGCGCAGGCTCTGGGAATGAGTTTGGGTGTGGGAGGGGGCTTGGGGCACAGGAGGGGGTGCAGGATGCCGGATCCAGGGGTCGCTCACCTCAGGTGGCTCCCCGCAAGCAGCGACCTGTCCTGGCTGCTCCTAAGTGGAGGCACGGCAGGCAGCTCTGTGTGCCGCTTCCGCCCGCAGGAGCTACCCCTGCATTTCCCATTGGCCGTGGTTCCCAGCCAATGGGAGCTGTGTTGCTAGCGCTCGGGGTGGGGCAGCATGGAAAGTCGTCTGTCGGGCCTCCGGCTGGGAGCAGCCAGGACAGTTCGCCGCTTATGGGGACCTGCCCGAGGTGAGTGGCTGCAGGATCCGGCACCCTGCATCCCATCCCAGGTCCCAAGTCCCCTCCCGCACCCAGACTCCCTCCCAGAGCCCACGCTCCACACCCTCTCCCGCGCCCCAACCCTTTGTCGGCCCTGCACCAACCGGACTATAAAACAAAATTTTAATGAAGATCAGAAATGCCGGTTTATAGAGCTTTCTGGTTGGTGAAGTGCCGGATAAAAAACAGCTTTTATTGTATTATCACTTCTTGGTGATCCTGTGCTCCACTTAGGACTAAATCAAGAATTGCCTCTCCCCTTATGGATTCCAGGACCAGCTCTTCAAAAATGCAGTCATTAATGGTGTTTAGAAATTTTCTCTCTGCATCCCATCCTGAGGTGACATGTTTCCAGTCAATATGAGGATAGTTGAAATCTCCCATTATTTTGAGGTTTTAACTGTTTTGTTTTTGAAGCCTCTCGAATCTCCGTGAGCACTTCACAATCACAATCACCATTCCTTGTCAGGCGGTGGTATAATCTTCCTGCTATACTCATTATTCAAGCATGGAATTTCTATCCATAGAGATTCTATAGTATTGTTTGATTCATTCAAGATTTTCAGTATATTTGATTCCATGCTTTCTTTCACATGTAGTGCCATTCCCCCACCAGCACAACCTACTCTCTCATTCCGATATATTTTGTACCCTATTACTGCGTCCCATTGATTATCATAATTCCACCAAGTTTCTGTGATGACTATGATATCAATAGCCTTATTTAATACCAGGCACTCAGGTTCACCCATCTTAGCTTTTTAATTTCTTGCATTTGTATACAAACAATTTTAAATTTTGTCAATATTTAGTTGTTTGCCTTCATGTGATGTAACTGAAAGGCACTCCTTTTCATTTGCCTGTTTCTCTTCAGAGCCTACCTGTACTTTATCAACTTCTATCCTCTTCTCTTTACTAGGTTATAAAGTATTCCCTTTAATAAATCCTCCCCTAAGGAATGTCTCTGTTCTTCCACATCTGTCATCTTTCCCCCAGCCCTTAGTTTTAAAATTCCTCTTTGACATTTTTAATTTTACATTCCAGCAATCTGGTTCCATTTTGGTTTAAGTGCAGCTCATCCTACCTGTACAGATCCTCCTTTTCCCGAAAGGTTCTCCAGATCCTAATAAACCTAACTCCCTCCTCCAAACTCCATCATCTCATCCATACATTGAGACCCTGCAATTCTATCTGTTTAACTAGCCCTGCATGTGGAACTGCAAGCATTTCAGAGAATGCTACTAATGAGGTCCTGACTTTAACCTCTTACCTACCAGCCTGAATTTGGCCTTCAGGACCTCTCTCCTACCTTTCCCTATGTTCCTGGCACCTACGTGCTCCCCAGCACCACACAGAAGTCTGTCTAGATGTCTTGAGAGGTCTTCACACCTGGCAGGTTCTCCCAGTCATCACAAATCCAACTATCTATATTTTTAATAACTAAATCTCCCATTACTATTACCTGTCTCTTCCTAATAACAGGGGTCCCCTCTCCCAGAGAGGTAGCCTCAGTGTGAGAAGATACCATGACATCATCTGGAAGAAGGGTTCCAGCTATGGGATTATTTCCCTCTGCTCCAGTTTGATATTCACCTTCCCTGAGATTTCATCCTCCTCAACAGCACAGAGGTTGACAGATGAGGGGGTGGGACCACTCTATGGCATCCCAGAAAATCTCACGTATGTACCTCCCTGTCTCCCTTAGCTCCTCCAATTAAGCCATTCTGGTCTGAAGAGCCCAGACGTGGGCTTTATGGGCCATGAGTCACTTGCACCAAATGCACACATTTGCTATCTGCCCACACGGAAGCAATCACGCATGCTGCATTAAATGAAATAAACTGGATAGCCCCCCACTCTGCTGCTGGACTTCTGCGTGCGTGCGTGAGTGAGTAGCTATGAGGTAGCAAGAGAGTCATAGCATGGAGTAGAGGTGGGAAACCACAGACAGGGAGGAAGGCTGGCCAGCCAAGAAAGCTAAGTACCACCAGAATTAAGACCCATGCACTCTTAATTGCCCCCCAGTGCATACGCATTATGATATAGTTTTTAATTACATGATTACATACTATTTTCTTCCACAGGAGCCCTCTCTTCTTCAGTGCATAGGATGGATGATGCTTACTTAATGATCAATTATTCAATATTTTGGTTATCCTCCTTGTTGAATTTGTGGACCTAGGCCATATTTACTGCACACTTTTTAAACCCTGCTCTGAAGACCGAATTATTAATTTCCTTATGAACTTTTCTATGGTGCTCACCACTACAGAAGCTGAATGCTTCACAGATATTAATGAATTTATTTTCACAACACTCCGACGAGAGTGCTATTACAGTATTATTATTCCCATTTTACAGATGAGGATCTGCCTAGAGTCCTGTGTGGATACACAAATATGTATCCACATCCGATCCGCAAAAATTATCTGTGGATATCCGTGGATTTGTAGGGCTCTCCACTGGGGGGTGGGCTGAGGCTCGGAGGCATCCCCCCCCCCCCCCCCACCAGAGCCCAGTCGGGGAGAGCCTCTAGGGCTGCTGTGGGGAGCCTGTACGGAATCGCGGACCCTCCACCTGACCTCGGCTGGGCGGGGAGACGGCCAGGAGCTGCTCTCAGCCCCTTTCCCTGCACCACAGGCAGGTGGAGAGTTTGCCGCGGCTCCCCAAGGCTCCCTGGCTGGGCTCCACACTGGCCTGGCCAGGGGAAGGGGCAGGGAGGGAAGAGACCTGTGGACATGCCCGGTGGCTGCTCGGACCTCTCACCCAGGGCAGTTGGAGGATCCGCCACAGCTCCCCACAGCTGCCTGCATGGCTCTTACTGTGGCCCGGCTACGGCTTCAAGCCACCCCCTCCCCCAGCCGGTTCCGGGTCAGGGAGAGACGCACTGGCAGCTGTGGGGAGCTGCAGCCCCCGACTCCCGCCCAGTGACCTTGCCCCCCAGCCTCTCCGCTCAGTGTCCCTGTCCCGCAGGATACCCACCCAGGGCAGGTGGAGGATCCATGCCACAGTTCCTCAAAGCTGCCCGCCCAGCTCTTACCGTCAGAGCCCTGCATGGATACAAAATTTTTATCCGCATCCGTGCCGCTATACACAGAAATGGTCCACAGATATAAAGCGGATACCTGCGGATTTGCAGGGCTCTAGATCTGAGACACAGAGAGATTAAGGTCAAAAGTGGCCACTAATTTTGGATGCCCAATTTAAGGGCCTATGGCCTCATTTTTTACTTAGCATTCATTTTATAGCACTTTATTTCTTTAAAGCACAGCTCTTGCCTTCAGTTTCACCTGTAAGTGTTCTGCACTTCTGCAAATCTAGCCCCACATTTCTCAACTTGGGCACCCAGAAAATGAGCAACACATAGGCTATGTCTACACTAGAGACCTTACTGTACCAGTGCAGCTGCGCCACTGAAAGATCTCTCATGTAGTTGCTCTATGCTGATGGGAGAGCTCTCCCGTCAACATAATTAAACCATCCGCAATGAGCGGGATGGTAGCTATGTCGGCAGGAGCACTGTGCACACTACCACTTATGCCGGCGAAACTTATGTCGCTCAGAGATATGGTTTTTTCACACCCCTGAGCAACAAATTTTGCCGACATAAGTGGTAGTGTAGACATGACCATAGTTACTGGCAACCTGTGAAAAGTTTAGTTTAAGTGAGTTGCCTAGCATCACAAATGATCCACAAGGGGACTTAGGTGTTAAGTCCCAGGCCTTGGCTACACTTGGGGATTGTAGTCGTGTCGCCAGCGCAGCGCGAGCTCTCTCGCAGCGCTGTAAGTACTCCAACTCTCCGAGGGGAGTAGCTTGCAGCGCTGCAAGGGAGCGTGTAGCGCTGCAGGCACTGATTACACTGGCGCTTTACAGTGCTGCACTCGCTGCGCTCGGGGGGGGAGGAGAGGGCGTTTTCACACCCCTGAGCTCAGCAAGTTGCAGCGCTGTACAGCATCAGTGTAGCCAAGGCCCTAGTTTTAGGCATCACTGCAATCCACAATTCCCTGTCTCAGCTGCTGCCTAATCCCACAGGCACCTAAACTCACTCAGTAACTTTTTTACTGTAGATGCCTATGTTTTCTCACTTTGAGCATGTACACTGCAGCCTCACTCTAGAAGTCCAGACATCTAGCTCATGCCTAAGCCCCAGCACAATCCACAAAGTAAGGGAAATGAGGTAGTCCCCTACCTATCTTCCCTATGCAACCCAAACAGGGGAACTAGACACCCTGGGTCACCCATCTGTCAGGTGGGTGCCCTAACCACCAAGCTATAGAGTCAGCCTCGCTCTCTCACTCTGCCCTAATTACTCTAATTATTTACCCAAAGTGGAGGAACAGATTCAATAGACGAGACTGAGGAAGCCCCACATCAGAATATTCCCTATGTCTGTGGTTATGGCACTCTCCTAAGAGGTAGGAGACCCCTGTTCAAATCTTTTCTTGCCATCATACAGAAGGGGGAATTGAATCTTGGTTTCCCACATCCTGGGTGAGTGTTCTAACCACTGAGATAAAAGTTATAAAGGAGATACCTCCACCTCCCTCCTTCTCCATTTCTTGCTTAGGCACCTAAACTGCGTGGCTCCAAGAAAGGAACTCCTGGCTGTAGAATGCAGAGATAGGCATGTAAATCTCAACTACAGGTAGGTGCCTAACTCCATGAGAGAGGCAGGCTTAGGACACACCCTTCTTGTCAGCATCTCCGATTAGCTAGCTTAGGCAACTCCCCGTCTAGTGTACTGGCTTTTGTGGATCCCACTTTTAGGCACCTATTTCTCCCTATGTATTGTATAGGGAGCCTAGACACCTAATTCAGGCTTTGTGGATCCCAGTGATTATAGTGGTTTTCTAGGAACCTGAAAGCCAAGCATTGCAATTCTGAGTGTCACACCACCTAAATCCCTGTGTGGATCCAAGAGCCTCTGTGGCAGAGGCAGGAATAGAACCCATTTTTCCAGGGTAAGATTCAATTGCCTTAACCATGAGACCATCTTTTCTCTTCAGACAATACCCTGCCTCATTCACCACACACCTTTCAACTTGTACAACAAATGAGGCAGGGGGCCTATTGACAACTGCTTCATTCAATACACAGCCCCGATTAATTCCTTAAGCAGTGTCCATCTTGTGCACTGAATGAGGCAGAGGTCCTGTGGGAAAAATATGTGATCATGTAATTAAAGACTGTATTATAATGCATACACAAAAGGGGCCAATTAAGGTTGCATGGGCCTTAATTCTTTTACTTCATAACTTTTGAGTGCTTGACTTTACAACCTTAACATTCCCACTGCCAAGTACGACTGCCAGTCTCTTCTCCACTGCTAGCTACATGCTGTTTTTCTTCCTGCCATAACCTCAGCTCCTAATGTGGCCTTCCTCATCCTTACTTGCTGTTCCTAGCCTGAGGCAAGGGGTGGAAACAAGTATCAGGAGAAGCAGGTCAAGCTAAAGAGAAAGAGAGGCTCCCAGAAAGGGGAGGGGAGGTAAACTGGGAGTTGATACGGTCTAGAACAGCCCAATGGTGAGAAATCCACAATGATCCACTACAGTGGACCCCACCAAGAAACTAGCAAAATGATAAGCTTCCACGTAACTCAGACCTGTGAATTAGTTTTAGTTAGTTTCTTAAGAGCTAAACAACAGTAAGATAGAAGGTGAAAACAGAAAGAAGGAACTGTAATAAGAGAAGCTCCTCTTTGGCAGTTACAGTGGGACTCCTGCCAACTCCACTGAAAGAAAGGGAAACAACAGTTACCATAATGGGGGTGGTATTTATAATGGGAGGCACCCATGATTCATAGGTTTTGTTTAATTTAAAGTAAGGTAAGAATTTCTTACCAGATACCAGGTGACATTAGGACTTTGTCAACTACTTATATATACCTCCAAAAACAAGGTCATGTTATAATGGGTTAAAACTGGTTATGCTTGGGGGGGGGGGGGGAGAATGTATTTTAGGGTTAAAATGGAAGAATACAAAATAATAGTGCATTTTGCATAAACTATTTAAAAGTATTTCTCCAATACTTAGTGCACCAACTGGTATATTAGGGGGAAATCATTTTGGGCACCAATTCAGTGTTCTTGGAGTCCTAACAGATTCCAAATATGTTTGAGTTGCAGTAGTCAAATTATGGAGATCACTGGCTCTTGAACATGCTGTGCATGAAAAGCACCATTACTGTATGTAAGTCCATGAAACATCTATACCTCTCAGACTAATTTTTCTCATTACAGTAGGTGGTGATCAAAACATCACTTTTATACCTAATTAAAAAGGCTGTTTTGTTTTTTATAAGATCTTTTGAATTTTACCTATACGGGCATTCACCAGTAGCAACTAGGCTGCACTGGTGCTACAGATTTCTTTACATCAAAGCCCCACAAGAGCATGTTATTTTTTTTAAGAGAATCTAGCACGATAGGATTTAGACAATGGTTACCATTCAGTTCAGTCATTGGCACCATGAATCAAACTTCCCATGTGTGCACATGCCAGCTTCCCCTAGAACACTTAGCTGTTGCACCAACCAACTATAAGTAGTATCTGATTAATGGGAAGCCAGCTTCACATACTATTTTGATCTGCCAGTGAAAAGAATGTAAAAATGTAGCTTTATCATGATTTCTGGGTAGTGGACGGAGTTTACTTTTATCCTTGTTAGTTTAAAATATCTGCATCCAGAGGAAGCAAAATCTGACCCTAGCAGTTTCTGATCCTGAAAAGACCAATACTGTACCAGTAGAGTGTGTTGCAAGTCTGATTTGAGGGGCATTATAGCAGCTGTGGGGGGAAGCTTGCCCACTGCCTGCTTGTATTATGTCTGGCTCAAATCTAGACAGTCTCACTTCATGGAGCACTAAAAAGAACTACAAAAGAGAAAACTACTGATTCTGTAGCTCCCTAATCTCTGTTTATATGCTTACAAACTGCCTAACATACAATACATGGATTGTTATTTACAGTTTATATTGCAATTAGCTTTGCTCTGGTTTCAGAAAATGTCAGCAAGTGAAGGAAAAGTAATCTGTAAAAATCTATTTGTAGTGTTAAAGGCACTTTACTGTATGGAGACAAAGTGCTTAAGGTCTGGATTCAGTTAAAACATATTCAATATTTGCCTAATAGAATAATTTATGATACAGAAAGGTATATGAAATAGATTTCTTGGTTCCCTGAACTTTATATAGATCTTATGTAAACTGGTAATAGTTTTATATGCAGCAAGATGACTGCAGTATTACCTTAAATGGAGGAGAATAGCCATCACTATGTCAGTGTTTGAATAATCTGCCTATTAAAAGGTGAGGGAGGGGTAGAGGTTGGAGCTACTATTTCTCTGTGATTCCCTCTTAACCCTCACCTTCCAGAATATGACACAAAACACTGAAACAAGCTTTGAAACACAGCTGAAAATAGAATGCAATGTTAAGTTACCATAAAACAAAGGAAATAGTATCTTGCTATTGTTTCCAATCCTTTTCAACTCTGTTGGGGATATTTGCTTTAGGACACTGAACTCAAGTTAAGAATAAGTCTTATAGAGTAGGTAGGAGGCGCCATAATTTTAATTTAATAACAAAGTAAAATGTATCTCACCTTTGAAAACTGCTCCTGTCTCTTAAACACACACTGGAAATCTGTGGAATCATCTCCACAACTTTCTTGGTTGGCTCAGAAATGCTGCTTTTATAATCTGAATGGGTTTCCTTTTGCTGCAATAGCTCCTGTTTGGCATATTCTTTGAGCCTCTTGTACAGCGTGCGCAGGCCCTGTGCAGTACGAGGAGGACGATCTACTCCGATGGCATTGTAGTTATCGGCTATGATATCCCAGCATTTGTTTTTTTCCACTATTACTGAATGCTTATTGGTATGTTCTTCAAGAATTTTAACATACGGCTTCACAAGTTTTAGCAAATCAAGCTTTTCAGATAAGGTAAAATTAGAAGATCTGGCCTTCCCAACCATTGTTATCTCTGAATTAAGGAGGCAGTTTTTGAAACCACCATGCAGTCCCTAGCTCTGCTCAGCTCTTTTTCGCAAACAGAAAAAGATCAGGCTTAACTAGGCTAGTCTCATTTAGGCCCACGCCTACAAGGGAGGGTTTATTAAAATTCCTTCAGCTTAAGCTGACGCAGGTTCAGGAAATCTGCTTAAGCCAAGCCTGACCTACATAAGGCTTCAGACTGAAGACGACGGGAAGAAACAAGCAAAATACACTTTAGTATGAAGGGACCAGACACACAGGATTTAAAAACAGAAAGGTTTAAAGATAAGCATGTTACCCAGCTGAAATTTAACCAATTTAGCTTGAGTAAAAAGCTCTCACAGATCTCTAGCTGAAAAACTGAAACTGCTCTGAGATTTTAAATTTAATAATGTCAAAAAAGCAACAATTGTTTTGTGTAATGTATTGATTGTTGAAATTAAACACAACAGCAGACGAGATAAAAACTAGAGAGATAAGTGTGGCGTGTGTAGAGAGATCCCTAACAGAGCCCCTGATCACTGTTCCCCAGCTGCTGTTAGCTCTTACAACATTTGCATAATGCTAGTCCTGCTGTCAATCAGGAATTGCATATCCTCTAGCTAGTTAGGTTACACTCAGACTCAGACTTCACAGTAAAGCTAAGCTTCTCCTGCATTTTGCAGGCTGCTTTAGCTACCTACACACAGGCGTTTTAAAGAAGCAGTCTCTGTTAATGATAAAACATTTATCTAGAGCAAAAACAAAAAAGAGATATACATGAACAATTAATTGTCCTTTAGCTTCTGCCTGCAGCTGTGCCCTGCTAAAACATGCCTGTCCTGTAATGTGTATGTCATCAACATTCAGTCTGCAGTGCCTAAGAAATGGCATGATCTAACTCCCAGTCTGCATGTAATAAAGGTTACATTCAATCATGACAGATTTACCGAGTGTATTACAGTGTGTAGATACTGGGATTTTCATACTATCCACCAGGAAAAAAAATCTACTTTTATGATAATACTTCCAGGCATTCTTTCAGTGTCAAATATTTTTATTAACAAGATGTGCATGCTGTACCAGTGCTAATCATTCTGCATAGCTAATATTTTTCAAAAGTCTCACTTTAAACACAGTCTTATTTAAAAATACATATACCAGGTTTTAAACGTCTATGGTCTAAATTAAACCAACAAAATCTGAGAAACACAAGAACTTATAAAGCTAAGGACAAGAATGGTTCCACTTAAAAAGGGGGAGCTTGTAGGGGGTTACTGTGTACAGTTCTGAGCACCAAGTTTGAAAAAGGACGTCCATGACTGCAAAGTCAAGAGTTTGAAAATGAGCTTGATTTGAAGGGATACTGGCAACAACTTCTCAAGCTTACCATGTTTATCCTTGAAAAACAGGCTAGGATGGGGGTGAAGGGGAAGAAATCTAATTCTAGTTAAAAGTATCTAAAGGCAATAAAGACAGATCTAGGTAGGAGTGTGCTCATTCGTTTGGACTGCATTCAAAGCAAGATTAAATAGAGTTTCTTAAAGTTCTGAAGCCTATTGTAGATGCAACTTGAGAAACAAAACTCTTATTTGGAGTGTGAGCAGTTGGTAAAAACACTGCTTTTTATGCTTAGCTTGCCCGCTTTTTCCCATGCTTTGCTCTTTGCCTATAGTAATGTCTAGTGTGAAAGATTGAGGTGTCTGACCCTGAATGAGAGGACCATCAATTATGAATGACTCTATGGGAACAATGGTATTTTCCAAAGAGAGTAATCAAGCAAAAAAACTGATTCTCCCAGTTTGTCTCTAAGAGGGGCTAGGGCTTTAACCACCTGACTAGGACACTGAAGCCAGTGAATGAGTCACATTATAGAGGGGACAGAAACTTTACTTAAGGTGAAGATTTACTCTACTCCCTCTCGCACCAACCAACCATTGCCCACAACAAGAGGACTGCAGGAGGGGCCTACACTTTGATATACGGACTACGCCCTGAGGACTCACAAGAAGGCGTAAGGGCATATAAGTTCTTGTTGTTTCGCCTAAAGATCTGTAACTCTTGTATGCTTTGAGAGTAAAAAGTTACTTTGGTTTTAGAAACCCCTGTGCAAAGCCTCTATTCCTGACTTTACCTGCCACGTGGTCACCCAAGAGTTCAGCTATAAACTAGAGTATCCAAAATGGAATGGAACTCTGGGGGAATAAGCATCAGTAACTGGAGCGTTTTAGGAAGTCCGGGACTGGTCTTAAAGCCTATTGCAGTTGGACTGTGAAGTCTCAAGTCCCAAGGAAGGATTTCCGGCAAGGATCTGCACCTAGGAGTGAGCCTTACAGGCCCAAATCTAAAGATCATGGTGGGACTCTGCCCAAAGCCAGTTGGCTTGGAAGAACATGGAATCCAAAGGCTGAGTCCTATTACTACATACTGGTGACCCAAAACTAAGAGGACTCAGGCAGGTCTGTACAATGATCATTAAAGTGCCTGGAGCCTTCCCATTTCCCCTGAATGAAACATATCCTAAGCCTTCATTTGACGACCCTAATTGCTTCCCCCAAATTTCTATCTACAACTCCAATGTTTCCACAGCTCTTGACCAACTTGTAACCTACCAGTTTCAATTCTCATTCCACTCACTCACATGCTTCAGTATGTGTATTAACTCAGTTAATTCAAGTGCACAAATCAGAGCTCACTTAACTAGGACACTTGAAAATCTCAATACACTGTCTATTGCCTACTCCTGTGGGAATTCTGTGCCACTGTGCATGCACAGAATTTATGTCCCCCGCAGATTTCTTTCCTTCCCCACAGAAAAATGCAGTATGTTTCGGTGCCCAGGGCAGCCAGCAGAGAGGTAAATCACTGTGGGGCAGGAAGCGGGACTGGGAAGACCTGGCTGGTGGCTCCTACCCTGTGCCAGGCTCAGCTGCTAGTCCAGGCTGGGAAGGATGAGACTTCCTCTTCCCCCACACAGCATCCGGGGCTGGGTCAAACCCACCCCCAGATTTCTCCCCCTGCTACAGGAAACTCTGCAAAATCCCTTCTCCTCACCCCCCCCCCACCGCTTCTTGCACCCATCGCTCCTCAGCTGCAGGGGGAGGGATTCCTGTACAGGGAACTGCTCCCCCATCCACACAACCCCTGTGCATCCAGACCCCCTCATACCCAGACCCTGCCATTGAGCCTCACCCCCCTGCACTCAGAATTCCACTGATAAGCCCCACTCGCCCTGCACCTGGACCACCCTGACGAGCTACCCGCACCCCCACCCAACCAAGCCCCAACCAGTTGCACATGGATCCCCACCCCACAGAGTCCCACTCCCCCAGCATCTGGACCCCCTACTGAGCCCCACACATACCCAGAACCCCCACACCCAGACCCCCCGCACTGAGCCCCAACCACCTTCACCTGGACCCCCCTGCAGAGTTCCATTACCACTGCACCCAAAAAATCCCAACAAGCCCCTGTGCATCCAGACCCCCTCCTGACCCAGATTGCCCCATACAGAACCCTCTCAACCCACACCTGGATCCCCCCACACTAAGCCCCTCCACACTTGGATCCTGCCTTGCTGAGCCTGCCTCCCCACACCTGGTATGGAGGAGCAGGGCTCTGGGGTGTTTCTGGGGCAGGCCTGGTCCTTGCACTGTGTCAGGGTTGGGTGCAGCCTCACTACTGAGTCCATGTCCCGGGGGTGGGGAGAAGCTGCACAGTGATTTCCCAATTCTGTGCAGCCAGTGGCCTTCCATTGCTCCCCAATGCCCCATGCTGGAGCCTCCATATTTCTTTGACAAATAAAATATGCAGAATTTTAAAATATTGTGCGCAGAATTTTAATTTTTTCGGTGCAGAATTTTTATTTTTTTGGCACAGAATGCCCTCAGGAGTAATTGCCTCATTA
This sequence comes from Chrysemys picta bellii, assembly GCF_011386835.1. Lineage (NCBI taxonomy): Eukaryota > Metazoa > Chordata > Testudines > Emydidae > Chrysemys > Chrysemys picta. Next base: position 248,246,703 of record NC_088792.1, read on the forward strand.
CACAAAGCCTTGTTATTCATGTGACAAAGTGAAATCAGACTATCAAATTATGAACTCTGTGTTACACAATATGTGAAAATATTAGCACTGTGACTGTTCAAGTCTGGACTTGGCCCAGGACAGCCTCTTGTACTGCATTCCAGACAGCTGCCCTGCCTGGGAAAGGTGTTAGACACCCTGAAGGACTAACACTGATCCCATCAAGGCAGAACAGATAAAACTAATTTCTTATTAACAATATTCACAAAGGCTCTAGAGGCCAACCCCCTAGCAACAAACCAAGAAATAAACAAATGGTGCAACTCTGTGGACCTACGTACATTGCAAATAAAACCATGCCAGAGGTTTTGTTATAAAATTATTCAAATTTCTAAAGTAAATATGACCTTAACTGTTTAAGCATGATAACATGTCCAAGAGGCATTAATGTCAAGGGAAATATGGCCAATGCTTTAGCCCGGTTACAAAACATGGTCACAATCCTGGCTACACTATAAACTGGAAAAATAGTATAGCTCATTCACAGAACAATTGTGGTGTAATCAGGTCTCCCAAGCAGTTGTATATGAAGCTGTGGTGAGTTAGGACGCTCTGTACAACTTATGAATTCTATTTGATACTGGGGGATCTTTGCAATCTGCACCGATGCATACAAACTCCATCTGAATATGCAGCCTTTTATCTTTATTACCTGTTTGCATGGGCAGCGGGTGAACGGTGGGCTCTGGGAGTCTAACTCCCGCCCTGGCTGGCCCCTTCTGCCTGACGCCCCCTTTCCCCCGCTGGAGCTCAGAGCCCCCACCCCTACTGCAGCCGCCACCGCTACCCCCCTTTTCACCCCAGCCGTCCAAGCGCTGGGTGAGTGGCACCCCCCCCCCGCCCCCCGGCTGCTGCGGTCCCACTGCTGAGTGGCCCAAGCACCGAGCGAGTGGCTCCAGTGCCCCCAGCACGAGGTGGGCAGCCCCCCCCCCCCCCCCCCACCTTCCCTCAAGAGCTGCAGGCCCAACATTCCCAGCCTTGGAGAACCAGGCAGCACGGCCCTGGGCGGCGCCAGCCCCCCAAGTCCTGGCCACAGGGCAGCTGCCCTAGCCCCAGCACACTTCCCTGAAGAGGAGCAGCCTACCTGGGTTGGGGCCAAGGGGGAAGCAGCAAGCAGGAGGGGGCCTTGGGACTGAGTGTGGACAGGGTCACGCGGGGCTGTTTAGAGAGGCATAGCTTCCCCCAGCCTACAATACGCACTGCCCATGCCTGTTTGCCTCCACATTGGGCTGAAATTCCAAAAGCTGGTGGCAAAAAAACAATAGGGAGTCATTAAACTTTGACAACTGGTTATCCAAAGAGATAGCTCCTACCCAGGAGAATTGCTTTGTCTGGGGAGAGATTGCCTTGGCAATGAAGTCATCTGGCAGGGTTCTCTGGTCACCTGGCAATGGCTCCAGTGGAAAGAGGAAGGTTATAAAGAGGGAGGAGCTGATCTTTCCTGGGCCATTTTTTCTCTAGCTCACCAGGAGGGGGAGAGAGAAGCAGCCCAGCATGTCAGGGCCTCCAAAAGGTATTGTCTCCCTTCCTGAGACTACATGGTCCCCCTCCAAGGACTCCCAGGAGTAGGGTGAGCTAGTAAGGGGCACTGCAGTTAGGATGTTTATTGTTTTCTAAATGATATCCACACTTTCTTGTATTTTATATTATTAAGGAAGAGAGCCCAGAGTGTAACACAATTACTGAGTGTCTGAGTGTGTTTTATGCTTCACAATTACTACAAGGCTTCCAAGATAGTTGAACTGTAAATCAGAAGCTTCATACTTTTGGGGAAGAGTTCTAAGAGAAGGTATGTTTATGTACAGGGAGTCTGGAGAGTCAGCATTGTGCCCACAGGGGCTATGTAGCTGCACAGTGGATTCCTGCTCTCAGGATAAGGAGCTAGATAGCAGGTCTGTACCCCAAGAATGGGCCTAGGGACCCCAATATTGGGACATTGGCTGGACTGTGTTCAGGTTCAGGAAAAAACAGTTACTCACCTTCTCGTAACTGTTGTTCTTTGAGATGTGTTGCTCAGATCCATTCCAGTTAGGTGTGTGCGCGCTGCGTGCACAGTCAGAAATTTTACCCCTAGCAGCACCCGTCGGGTTGGCTGTGGAGCCCCCTTGACTGGCGCTTCTATGGCGCTCAATATATGACCCTTCCAACACGGCGCCCCCTCAGTTCCTGCTTGCTGGCTACTCTGGACAGAGGGGAAGGTGGGTGGGTCTGGAATGGATATGAGCAACACATCTTGAAGAACAACAGTTTCAAGAAGATGAGTAACCATTTTTTCTTCTTCGAGTGCTTGCTCATATCGATTCCAGTTAGGTGACTCCCAAGCCCTACCTTGGAGGTGGGGTCGGAGTTACAGAATGACAGACTGGAGCACTGCTCTGCCAAAGGCTGCTTTGTCTCTCGCATGCTGGGTTATAGCGTAGCGAGTGGCAAATGCATGCACCGAGGGCCACGTCACCACCCTGCAGATTTCTTGAATTGGCACCTGGGCCAGGAACGCTGCTGCTGAGGCCTGTGCCCTCGTGGAATGGGCCGTGAGAGCCGGGGCTGGATCGTTGGCTAATTCGTAGCAGGTGCGGATGCAGGAGGTAATCCACAATGAGATCCTCTGCGACGAGACCAGGAGACCTTTCATACGGTCTGCTACCGCCATGAATAGTTGGTTTGACTTTTGGAACGGCTTCGTCCGTTCCATGTAAAAAGCAAGTGTCCATCGACCATCCGGAGAGTAGAGCTGTTACTCTTGGCAGGTCGCATGAGGTTTAGGGTAAAACACAGGCAGGAAAATGTCCTGGTTGGAGTGTAATTGAGACACAACCTTTGGAAGGAAAACTGGGTGAGGCCGGAGCTGCACCTTGTCCTTGAAGAAGACCGTGTATGGAGGGTCAGAGGGCCTTCAGCTCTGAGACCCTCCTTGCCGAAGTAATGGCAACCAGAAAAGCAACCTTCCATGATAGATACAGGAGTGAGCAAGTTGCCAACAGTTCAAACAGGGCAGGGCAGTTGGCCGAGGCCACTAGCACCCTGAGCTCGGATACCACCAACCGGGAGCTCTTAGTCAAGGTACCCTGGGCCTTGTGATATGCCCAGGGGGTCCAAAAGGGACACTGTGCCAGCACCTGCCATTGCGCTGGCCATGGCATTGTGCCAACATTGGGGCGTCTATGTGCCGACCAGTGCCAGCTCCAGTGCGAATATCTGGACCCCACCTCCAAGTCTGAAGACGAGGACCGGGATGTTGATGGCCATGGCGGTGCCAAGTGAAGCTGGGTTGATGAGTGGTGCTAGGATCCGGAGCGGCACCATGAAGACAACCAGAGCTGAGACCTCGACCGGTGCCGAGAATGGGACCTGTGCCAAAGCGGGGACCTGTGCTGAGGCGGGGATTGGGGCCAGGATGGTAAGCGGTGCCACGAGTCAGAGCAATGGCGTGAGATGGATCAGTGCCGGGACTCAGAGCGGTGCCTCCTTGTCGGTGCCCATGAGCAGTGCCTTGGAGATGCAGATGGATGCAACATCACCGTCTTTCCCCGTGACGGTGCTGCCTTCAGTGGTGCCGGAGGCTTGTCGCAGAGGGCCAAGGACCACGGTGCTGTCATGGCAATGAGGTCCCTCACAGCCTCAAAGATGTCTGGGTGGATGGTAGCCCCACCATATGGCTTAAGGAGTCCAACGGCACCAGACTCAACGGTCTCCTTTGCGGGGCCAAATTCAAAGGTGCCAGCTCCAAAGCTCTCAAGGATGCGCCCTATTGGCCAACTCCAAAGGAGTGGGTCTTGAAGGCAGTGATCCACTCCTACCCTGCTTTCGGTGCCGCTCGTGTGGCGCCGGGGAATGGGACTGGTGCCAGACAGTTCCCACCGGCTTCAGCGCCAGGGAGTGGCGGTGCCGCGTGTCTCTGTGCCCAGAATCCTTCTGTGGTGCCATTTCTGCCACGGATATAGGAGTGCTCCGCACCGATGAACTCTGTGTCAGGTCTTGCCGTGCCAAGGCGGATTGCGGCCTCAGAGCTGCCTCCATAAGGAGCTACTTTAAACAGAAGTCCCACTCCTTTCTTGTTTTAGAGCGAAACCCTTTACAAATTCTGCACCTATTGGCTTGGTGTGCCTCCCGCGGACACTTTAGACAAGTGTTGTGGGGGTCACCCATTGGTATGGGCTTATTGCAGGACTTGCAGGGTTTGAACCATTGCGACCGAGGCATGGCCCAAGTCCCTAAGGGAAGATGGGAATGGGGGTTTCCCTACCTAACAACTAAACACTACTAACACTAATAACTACAGCAAACTGAAAGACTAGGAGAACGAGAGGAGAACTTGCTAAGCAAGCCACCACATTTCCAATGACCGTCACTGGCAGTAAGAAGGAACTGAGGTGGCACCGAGTCGGCAGGGTCATATATTGAGCGCCATAGAGGCACCACTCCAGGGGGCTCCACAGCCGACCCAACGGGTGCTGCTAGGGGAAAACTTTCCAACGACTGTGCACGCGGCACGCACACACACATAACTGGAATCTATATAAGCAAGCACTCGAAGAAGCAGCTTAAAACATCTGGGGATCCAGGAACACAGGGGCTTAGGCCTTGGCTACACTTGGGGATTCACAGCGCTGCCGCGGCAGCACTGTGAAGCACGAGTGTAGTCACGCCGCCAGCGCTGCGAGAGAGCTCTCTCGAGGGGGAGTAGCTTGCAGCACTGCGAGGGAGTGTGCAGCGCTGCAGGCGCTGATTACACTCGTGCTTTACAGCGCTGCACTCGGGGGGGAGGAGGGGGCGTTTTCACACCCCCGAGCGCAGCAAGTTGCAGCGCTGTACAGCGCCAGTGTAGCCAAGGACTTCGATTCCCCTCATAGCAGTCCTGTGGGAGGGTAGGGGGCACCCCACTTGATCTGTAACAAAAGTGTAGACAGGACCCAAAGAAATCTAATTATCCTCAATGAGTCCATGCAGTAGAAATACTTGATGATTAATGGTACTGAATACAGGTGATAGAGCTAACATTAATAGTATGAAAAGCCATCTCAGATCTAACAATTAACACTCCATCACACAACTAACACTGTCTTAACACCTGCAGCTAAACCAAATGATGAAAAATTCCACTGTGAGTAGGTATTCATGGAGTTACAAAGGAAATCTTGAGACTAGGCAATGTCAGACCATTAATAAATACCAAGAGTAGGTTTTTGAGCATGGACTCATTTCAGCCAGGGTTGCTTCCTTCCCGCTAAAAAAGAAAAACATAAATGATAACTTTCATCTAATAGCAAAGTGCCTTGTTGATGTATTCCACAAACATCAAGAAGCTGTCAGCCTAAGCAACCACAGAATTTTTTATGACATGAAAAGTGACCCTAAATTAAAGGAAGCAATGGTTGATCAACGACAAGCCTCATACACCCAATCTTTATCCTATCACAAACATTAGATCCAGACTGTGGCCAGCTCTAGCAAATTAATCAGAATCCACATGACACAGTCCCGCAGTTATCATAGTATCACGAAACCCTCAGCCAACTCAGAAAAACCATCATCATCTGCGTAGACACTGATGCCACTAAGCACTATCAGTCTTGGCAACTCCATTACTGTTACAATTAGTAATGGCAATAAATTAACAAAGGGGCTCTGATGTGACTCTTCTGCAATGTGTATACCAACTCTTGGCCCACCTTAATCTCATCTTGGGACTTACATTCAAGATGGAGACTCACAATCACATCTAGTTTAGGGGCAAGCAGTCTCCTGTAACTGAGGTCAGAAACAAACAACACAGTTACACCACATTCCCTGATACTCCCTCTATGCAGAGCCAAATACCCAGCTAAAGATTATTGCGCCAATAATGTCCTGTAGTGGCATCCAGCTAGGTGATCTCAGTTACACATGCAAAGTCAGAGATCACAACCTTAAGTCATGGGGCATGATTATTAAAACACTCTCCTTCCAGTGAACAGCATGATTTGAGGAGCCAGCTCAGCAATCAACTAACACCCTGGCTCCTGAAAGTAAACAGTCAAAACCAATTAGATTAAAATCAAACATGACACAGGTTTATGCGCACACTTTTCTCCTGCGTCATCTTACCTCACCAACCCCGCACAAACAATTACCCCCCTGCACTCAGACTACTGTATTCCTAGCACAGCAGCAAAATTCAACATGGTCATTCTCAATGAAGAGACAGTCACCACAGCTGAAAATGCGCTACTGCTAGCCAGAACCAAGCTAGTACATAGGTCGGGGGGGGAGGGGGGAGGGAATAAAACTTAAACTTACTTGTGTTCCTTTATTTAAAGGTAAACAGCTTTTTAAATAGGCCTTCTACTCCTGCACACAATATTTCACATCCAAACAAATGCCAAACAATAGGAGTCTCTTACCTCCCCCGCAAGAATGGCTGTTACTGTCAACATAACCCCACTTGCCCCTGTACAAGTTTATCTGACAGACCAAATTCAGAAAGGAGGCAAAGGAAAATTTAACAACCTTTCTGGATGGACCATTCATATCCACCTAAAGCCACAAGTCAATATCCCCCAAAACAAATATGGACTCTGCAGTCAATCCTCACAAGTCTTACTGTCCAGGGAACAGCACTATAAATTAATCTACTAAGTGGGGATTTGTTTCGACATTACAAAATTTCCTGTACTGTGCAGACAGTGCAATAAACAATTTGACGCATGTGGATATAAAATATCCAAGTTTATTTATTTCTTCTTACATGTATTATAATCTTTCTATTACAATTTTTCCTATGTCTTTTTGTTTGTTTAGCTAGTTACTGAATATTTACATTATTTGTACGGGACATTTCCTTGAATTGTGCCCCAAATTTAATTACTTTATAGCACAGCTTGCCTGTACATTGCAGCCAAATGTATTCTGAAATAGTGAGATAGAGCACAATTTTGCATGTTAACATAGGACTATTCAAGAAAAGGAGCTATCACAGCTCTCCTTCGCTGAGCAGCAGTTGACTCAATTGCAGATTTCTAGGCCAAGACCTGCTCAACCTAGTTCAGAAGGACATTAGGTCCCTCAGAAGCCTAAAGAAACTGAAAAGCGAATGATACCCAGATCAAAAAAAAGAACATGTGTTCAACTGTGGACAGGAAGGACATTTCATAGGAGACTGTGAGAATACTCTTAACCCCATTTACTGCACCAACACCTGATCAGCAAATATTCAGGGTGGCATAAACTCAAAGTTAAAAGAGAAGAACAGGAGATTTTCCTGCTTGGGGAAAATCTTGGGGAGATTTTCCCCAAGCAAAGCTCCCTGTTGGAGGATTTGTACGAAGAGTACAGACAGCAATCTTGCAGATGCCTGGAGTACAAGTTAGATCTCAGGAGGATCATCCTGAAGAAGAATCAGCAGCTCATGCTACAGGATTTGGAGACAAGTATCAGAGGGGTAGCCGTGTTAGTCTGAATCTGAACAGGACCCTCTGTTGCTTTTTACAGGATTTGGAGACACTGTCTTATGATGAGGACAGCATACCACATGAGTTTCAAACTCCAAGTCCATGGCCTGGAAGACCAAGTGCCCAAAATTCTATTCCCATTGACTGGAAAGCATACAGCACATGTGATTCACTTTCTGAAGTCTCGCCATAGACCAAGTCAGAATGAGGAGAAGGAGCAGAACTATGAGACCCAACTATACTTGCAAGAATGGCCAAAACTCTTCCTGTCAGATGAGATTTTATACAGGAAGGTTCAGAGGAGAGGAGAAGGTCAGGGACAGCTAGTGAGTCCCTGCACTCATAGAAACTGTGCTTTAGAATCCACAATGAAATGGGCCACACAGGAGTAGAGAAAATGTTAGAATTGGCTAGCAGTTAATTTTATTGGCCTCGAATGACCTGAGTGGTGGAGAGGAAATATCAGATCTGTAAGCGTCGTCTCAGACGGAATGCTACTGTAGAAAAGCCTGTCAAGCTTTTGAACATTAAAGCATCTGTTCCAAAGATAAGAGAGGTAGAGTTGCTGGAAGAGACTCAAGTAAACAGGAGTTATCAACAGAAGGGATCTAATGCAGGTGTGCAGACTTCACACAATCTTCATTTGATTTGACTCTGCAATCTGAACTTAAGACACTGGCGGAGGAATTTGACCCAAATCAGAGTACTTCACTTGATGAAAATCAAGGGAAATTTCATGATATGAGCACTCCACTGCAGCTAAGGTGAAACTGCCTTTTCCCATCACAACATCTGTGGAGGGTAGCACAGATGTGGTGAGACTGCCTGACCAGGTAGAGCTAGAAGTCAACCCAGTCAAACTTGGGGACTAGTCCTTGATTCTGTACTTTTCTGGAGACCCAAGATCTCCAAGTGATACTTTATCACTACCTTTCTTTACTACCTGACTTTGCAGACAGATGTAGATAGGATATTATTGTGGGCCACAGATGTCATCAGATTGCAGGGATGTCATTTGTTTAAATAGGAGCACAACCGACATGCCATATGTTGGCAGTATTTGACTTTCTTTGGCCCAAAGAAAGGGAGAAAAGCAACGGGGGGAGGGGGGGGAACAGGGATTTTAGTTGGAATATTTTTAGAGTTACCTATAAAATTTTGTTTGCGGTCACCCCCTTTTACCCTCTGAAAGCTGAGCCAACCAGAGCTCAGAGGGGAAGATGAGAAATATAGGAATTGAAGACAGCCTTGTGGACTTAGCAGCTGATTGACACAGGACCAAGAGATGTCTCTGCTATGAGTGCTGGGTCTCAAGACCTTTGCTGCTTTGGATACAGGTTACAGATTTTTATATTACCAGCAACTGAGACCCAGTCAACCCCAGAGCTGGAATGCTGCTGTGGAGATCCCCAGACTGTTTGTTTGCTTTACAGGATTCTGAATTTTTTGGATAAGGACTGAGATGCTACCATTTTTCTCAAGCTCTGAAGAGTCCAGGTGACACATGCTACACCTTATGGTTGCACTATAAAGACTGAGAAACCCTCTCTAAAAAGATTAGCAAGGAATGCGTGAGAGTGTGTGCGCGCGCTGAAGTATAAATTCATAGATTCCAAGGCCAGAAGGGACCATTGTGATCATCTAGTCTAACCTCCTGCATAATACAGGACATGGGGGGAGGGATAGCTCAGTGGTTTGAACGTTGGCCTGCTAAACCCAGGGTTGTGAGTTCAATCCTTGAGGGGGCCACTTAAGGATCTGGGGGGAAAAAATCAGTACTTGGTCCTGCTAGTGAAGGCAGGGGGCTGGACTCAATGACCTTTCAGGGTCCCTTCCAGTTCTATGAGATGGGTACATCTCCATATATTATATATTATAAAACTTCCCCCAAATAATTGCTGTTTGAACTAGAGCATATCTTCTACAAAAACATCCAATCTTGATTTTAAAACTTCCAGGAAACGAGAATCCACTGCAACCTTTGGTAAGGTGCTCCAATGGTTAATTACCCTCACTGTTAGAGAAGTTATGTTGGAACTAAATATTTAAATATATGTAAAAGCAACAAAGTGGGGACATCTGTATAAAGAATATCACATAGATTTATAGACCTCAATCATATGTCCCCTTAGCCGTCTCTTTTCCAAACTGAAAAGTCCCAGTCTTATTAATCTCTCCTCATACGGAAGCCATTCCATACCCCTAATCATTTTTATTGCCATTTTCTGAACCTTTTCCAATTCCAATATATCTTTCTTGAGATGGGGCGACGGGCATACCATGGATTTATATAGAGGCAACATGATATTTTCTAAAAAAAGAAGAACAGGAGTACTTGTGGCACCTTAGAGACTAACAAATTTATTAGAGCATAAGCTTTCGTGGACTACAGCCCACTTCCCACGAAAGCTTATGCTCTAATAAATTTGTTAGTCTCTAAGATGCCACAAGTACTCCTGTTCTTCTTTTTGCGGATACAGACTAACACGGCTGTTACTCTGAAACATGATATTTTCTGTCCTATTATCTATCCCTTTCTTAATTATTCCCAGCATTCTGTTCTCTTTTTTGACTGCCGCAGCACATTGAGTGGATGTTTTCAGAGAACTATCCACAATGACTCCAAAATCTCTTTCTTGAGCGGTAATAGCTAATTTAGACCCCATCATTTCATATATTGTTGGGATTATGCTTTCCAATGTGCATTACTTTGCATTTATCAACATTGGGCAACAAAATGGCAGATGAAATTTAGTCACCCAGTTTTGAGAGATCCTTTTGTAGGTCTTCGCAGTCTGCCTGGGTCTTAGCTATGTTTAGTAATTTTGTATCTGCAAATTTTGCCACCTCACTATTTACCTTTTTTTCCAGCTCATTTATGAATATGTTGAATAGGACTGGTCCCAGAACAGACCCCTGGGGGACACCACTATTTATCTCTCTCCATTCTGAGAACTGACCATTTATACCAACCCTTTGTTTCCTATCTTTTAACCAGTTACCAATCCGTGAGAGCACCTTCCCTCTTATCCCGTGGCAGCTTACTTTGCGCAAGAACCTTTGGTGAGGGACCGTGTCAAGGCTTTTTGAAAATCTAAATATACTATATCCACTGGATCCCCTTGGTCCACATGCTTGTTGACCCCCTCAAAGAATTCAAGTTGATTGGTGAGGCATGATTTCCCTTTACTAAAACCATGTTGACTCTTCCTCAACAAATTATGTTAATCTATATGTCTGACAATACTGTTCTTTATTATAGTTTCAACCAGTTTGCCCGGTACTGAAGTCAGGCCTGTAATTGCCTGGATCACCTCTAGAGCCCTTTTTAAAAATTGGCGTCACATTAGCTATCCTCCAGTCATCTGGTACAGAAGCTGATTTAAATGATAGGTTACAGATGACAGTTAGTTCTGCAATTTCACATTTGGGTTCCTTCAGAACTCTTGGGTGAATACCATCTGGTCCTGGTGACTTATTGCTTTTTAATTTTTCAATTTGTTCCAAAACCACCTCTAATTATACCTCAATTTGGGACAGTACCTCAGATCTGTCACCTAAAAAGAATGGCTCAGGTTTGGGAATCTCCCTCACATCCTGAGCTGTGAAGACCAATGCAAAGAATTCATTTAGTTTCTCTGCAATGGCCTTATCGTCCTTAAGTGCTACTTTAGCACCTCGATCATCCAGTGGCCCCACTGTTTTTTAGCAGGCTTCCTGCTTCTGATGTATTTTAAAAATATTTGCTATTACTTTTTGAGTCTTTGGCTAACTGTTCCTCGAATTCTTTTTTGGCCTTCCTAATTGTATTTTTACACTTCTTTTCCCAGAGTTTATGCTCCTTTCTATTTTCCTCACTAGGATTTAACTTCCACTTTTTAAAAGGATGCCTTTTTGCCTCTCACTGCTTCTTTTACTTTGTTGTTTAGCCACAGTGGCTCTTTTTTAGTTCTCTATGTTTTTTAATTTGGGGTATACATTTAAGTTGAGCCTCTATTATGGGGTCTTTAAAAAGTTTCCACGCAGCTTGCAGAGATTTCACTTTTGGCACTGTACCCTTTAATTTCTGTTTAACTAACCTCCTCATTTTTGTGTAGTTCCCCTTTCTGAAATTAAATGCTACAGTATTGGGCTGCTCTGGTGTTTTTCCTGCCACAGGGATATTAAATTTTATTATATTACAGTCAGTATTACCAGCGGTCCAGCTATATTTACCTCTTGGACCTGATCCTGTGACTTAGGACTAAATCAAGAATTGCATCTCCTCTGGTGGGTTCCAGGACTAGCTGCTCCAAGAAGCAGTCATTTAAGGTGTCAAGAAACTTTATCTCTGCATCCCGTCCTGAGGTGACATGTACCCAGTCAATATGCTGATTATTGAAATCTCCCAAATATTATTAATAATTATTGAGAATGATTATTATGATTACTAATGATTAGAGATTATCATCTCTAATCTCCCTGAGCATTTCACAGTCACTCTCACCATCCTGGTCAGGTGGTCGTAATATACCCCTATGCTATATTCTTATTATTAGAGTATGGAATTTCTATCCATAGAGATTCTATGGTACAGTTTGATTCATTTACAATTCTTCATTTGATTCTACGCTTTCTTTCACATATAAAGTCACTCCTCCACCAGCACGACCTTTTCTGTCCTTCCGATATATTTTGTACCCTGGTATTACTGTATCCCGTTGATTATCCTCATTCCACCAAGTTTCTGTGATGCCTATTATATCAATATCCTCATTTAATACAAGGCACTCTCGTTCACCCATTTTATTATTTATACTTCTAGCATTGGTATATAAGCACTTTAAAAACTTGTCTCCTTTTGGCCATCTGCCATTACACGATGTAACTGAATGGGACTCTTTTTTATTTGACTGTTTCTGATCAGACCCTGCCTGTATTTTATCATTTTCCATCCTCTCGTCCTCACTAGGACAGAGATTCTCTATTAATAAATCCTCCCCAATGGATGTCCGAACCACGTGCTTCTCCGCACCTGTCGGCTTTCCCCCAGCCCTTAGTTTAAAAACTGCTCTATGACCTTTTTAATGTTAGGTGCCAGCAATCTGGTTCCATTTTGGTTTAGGTGGAGCCCAGCCTTCCTGTATAGGCTCCCCCTTTCCCAAAAGTTTCCCCAGTTTCTAATAAATCTAAACCCCTCCTCCCTACACCATCATCTCAGCCACGCATTGAGACTCTGCAGTTCTGCCTGTCTAACTGGCCCTCTGCGTGGAACTGGGAGCACTCCGGAGAGAACATGCTTGTTAACAGCAAAAATTATTTTAAATAAATAAATAAATAAATAATTTATAGAGGTGAGAAATAACAGACCTCAACCCTACTGTCCCTCTGCAAATTTGTGTACACAGATCCCTTACCTCTCTCTAAAAGTGCAACGTTTCAAAAAGTTCAATGAATAGAAGATAGTTGGGGGCAGAATAGATCTGGACAAGGAGAAGTCTGGAGATAAATGTGAGAAGGGAGAGACAGGCAGTAGAAAAAAAAAGTGGAACTGTTTGAGCAGCATATTCCAGAAGTCTTGAGGTCTTTCTGAGTGTAGCCTTCATTGATTTGAGATTTACCATTCCATTCTCTCACTAGAAGAGAAAACCTATAATGGCAGCAGGCCATAAAAGAGACCCAGTTTGGAAATAAGAACCATTCAAGAAATATATGTTTACTGATGATGTTTTAAAGAAAGTCACACCAGTGAACTGGTGGAAATCACTTAAGCCAGGGGTTTCAAACTCAATTTACCTTAGGGCCAGTGCCAGTCCTCAAATCCTCCCTGCAGGCCAATAATGTCACTGAAGATGGTGTTCACACCACCTCCCAGCCTGTTTCCCACCCTTTTCCCTCTCTCCCTTGGCCTCATGCCACCCCGGCTGACTGCCCAGCGACTAGTGATGCTGCCTCCATGTCTGACTCTGCCTGGCAACTAGTGATAGTACCTCTGTCCCTCTCCCCCAGCCAATGGGAGTTGCGGGGGCGGCACCTGCAGCAGACAGCCGGCAGCATCGGTCGCTCCTGCCCCCCCCTTCTCCCTCCCAAGCCAGCAGCCATGAGGGTTGGATGAAAACTTTTTAAAAAGTTTCTGCAGGCCGCAGTGGGGAGGTTCTCGGGCTGCAGATGGCCCGTGGGCCAGGACTTTGAGACCCCTGACTTAAGTACTTGGATTCAGAGACTGTTGAAGTGATAATCTCACTTTTAACAGCAGTAGCTTCTTCTGATGGTGTAGAAAGAATATTTTCTTCCTTTGGACTAATTCATTCCAAATTGAGAAATCGTTTGGGACCTGAAAAAGCAGGAAAGCTTGTTTTTCTTTTCCAGATTATGAACAAACAGGAAAATGAAGGTGAAGAAGACTGAGTTAGCTGCAAAAGCCAATATTTTAAGTTTCTCATGTTGACCTGGCTGCCATAGTCGATTTAATTTTTTTTTAAATATTTAATTTAAACAATTTTAACAAAAACAAACCTGATTTAAAAAAACTTGAATGTTTAACTAAATTCAGAAATTCATATGATTGTTTTGTTAAAATATTATAGGTTTGCTGTTGAAGAAAAAAATCCAGAATACATAACGTTATTGTTTTAGTTAAATAAAACAATTTAAATGTTTGTCTGGTGATGTTCTCCTCCTAATACAGCATGGCAAGAAAATCCTCCAAATATTAATGATTAACCTGTTGAATTGGAGATAGTTCACCTCCCAATGACTTCATAAATATCTGCTTCAATTACCTTTGGTAAATGAAATAACTAAACAATCATTCATTTTCTGATATAGCTGTAAAACTAATCTGAAAAGTTTTCAAAATAAATCACTATTAAAAAATGTATACCTTCTAAAAATGAAACCTACATCTATCTCTGAGTTGTGAAAAATATGTATTAAGGTTATAACAACCAACAAGAATGCACTTTTATGTAGAAATCTGTGATTAAATCGAGTCTTCCTGACTAGTGATTTAAATCATGATTTAAATCAAATCGACCCTGGATATTTGGGCTACCACATCCATATTTCCTGACTTTTCTCTACATGCACAGGTATGTCAGAGAAAGTTAGATATGCTTAAACCTGAATTTACAAGTGCTAGAGTGCAAGATGCAGCCTTTTGTGCTGCTAACTTTCACAAGGTTTGGGGGGTATTCGGAGTATGGCAAGGAGTATATTTTTCCTGATCACTAGTGACATAAGAATAAATTTGACATACTCCATTGTGAGAAAAGAACAACTTATTTACCAATTTTTTTTCTTAATTTTGAATAACTATTTGGGTTTCACTTTTCCCTGCTCTTTCCATGTTATTTTTATTGTATTGAATATATTTGTCAAGATTTACCCTGGAGATTGTATGTTGTAATCATTCTAGTCTCACACTGAATTTACAGTACGGTAATACTTAGTTTATAAATGTATGTTTTTCAAATTACTTTATAAAATTAAAAAGCAGTAAATCATTATAAAAAGAAAAAATGAAATATCTTCCTTCATCTGAGGTTCAGATATTGAATCTTCTGAATGTCCAGCTATGTTTTGTCCTATTGTTATATTTCAAGTTTCCTTTTAAAGCTTCCATTAAAAATAGCAGTAAACAAGTTTAAGATATGCTTCTGTTTTTGATTCATGTGATTTGTATTTATTAAACTGAAAGTCTGATTTAAATTTAAATTTCTCACAGCACAGTGATTTGAATAAGTCCCCCAGCACACTCTTGAGAATAATAAAAAAAAAAAAATTGTTTGACTCACTTCAGTTTTTCAGCTGAATACAACTGAAGAAATTCCATGAAAAAAATGATCAAAAATATTCAGTTAAATGTACTGTTCAATTCAGACTGATAGAAACAATTAGTTTTATGATTCTTACTTCAAGATTAAGAATGTTGCTTTTCACAATTGCCTAAAGACACTGATGTATATCCACTGACACTCCAAATGCAAGCTACTGTCACACTGTTTACAAGTGAAACTTGACAGGCAATTAGGAGAAGGCAGAAAGATTTATCAAGCACAACTAGATTCTCCCTGATAGCTTCTGAACTCAGCATTCTTAAGAATTTTCATACTGGGAGATATATCACACTTTTTTCAAATATATTAAAGATTTTTTTTTTTAATTATCCAAACTTCTTGCATAAGAACACTATTGCCCAATGTGAGGACACTAGACTAGTCTGGAGGCAAGGAAGAAGAGTAATAAGGGCAAGGTTAAATAAACTACTGGATTCCCCACACCCCACCTCGCTGTCTCCCCTCCACTTCTCCAATGTAAATGTGATCTGGCTGGAGGCCTTCTTCTGAAAAGCCACCTTCTATTTGCACAGCTGCCCCAAAACAGCTGGCTGCTGGAGCAGTTCATATGAAGAGAGCTGTAGTGTCAGATACCAGTTCTACAAATCAATTTTCTCTTCTCTCTGCTGCCATGGTAGTCAGGTTAGCAATGAAAGTATATTTGGCATGGCCCCCAGGAATTCTCAATGTATACTACTTCCAAAGAGCATGCAAACTTTGAAATGCGGGAAAAAGGAAAAGCCAAAAAAATAAATAAAAAAAGAGAAGACAGAAACCTCACCCACTCTTCACCAAAAAAAAAAAAAAAAAAAAAAAATAACAGTAATAAAAAGACAGAGAGCACATCACTCTCTCAGGACATCAAACAAAGGAATAAAGGGTAAGGTTTCCCATATACAAATGGGTGGGAAGAGTTCTAACAAATAAGATTTATTTAGGCTAGGTCGGCATAAACTTTGTCACTCGGGGGTGTGAATAAACCACCCCCTTGAGTGACATAAGTTACACCAACATAAGCGCTCATGTGCACAGAGCTTCTCCATTTGACTTAGCTTCTGCCATTTGCGGATGTGGTTTTATTATTATGTATCAGTAGAGCTGTGCTGCTACAGCACTGTACGTGTAGACATGCTCTTAGCCTCTTCATGGCACTTACCACCCTACAAAGCCCCTCTAAAATACAGAAGTATCATCACCTCATTTTGCTGATGAGAACTGAGGCACAGATAACTGATTTGCCCATAGTCATATATGAAGCCTGTGGCAAAATCAGGAACTGAACAGAGTTCCCAAGTTCCAGTCCAAGGCTTGGACTGCAAAACCATCCTTTCCCTTCTTCATTAAGAACTGCCCACTCCTGCTACCTCCTTTGGATTGATTTAGAAGTAGCACTTATTTATACTAAGATAGTGCTCAGAGGTCCTGTTATGTAGGAAATCACAGGACCAAATGTATTCACTCACTAGTAACATTGTTCTAAGTTTTCAAAATGTGCTGGTAGCACATTTTAACAACTAGTCCCCATGCTTTGTTATTATGCAAGCTAACTTAGCTGCCAACAAATCACGTCCTATGTTCTGAATACAAAAAAGCCCACCAAGTTACACTACCACACTTTGCCACTTCAAAAGAGACTGATTTTCCAACAAAAGTAATGATTTAAAAAAGTATCCTCCAAAACAAAGTATTTTTGAAGGAGCATCATATTTTTCACTAGCCATAATTATACTTAAATGGCTTGTTGTGTAATAGGACCTTTTTGTCAATCTGCATCTAAAATACTAAAATTCAATGCAAAAATTCTTCAGGGTTGTGTGTCTGAGAACATGCATGGTTTTAATGAGTAAAATTTTCCAGAAAACAAATACATAATATTTTCAGTCTAAACTAAAGCTAGCAAAGCAAGAGTTCTTTTATGTTAGATAGGAGTACAGTTTTTACATAGATGCTATCTAATACAATTGTATATGTTCCAGAAAAGGGACACAATGAAAAAGTGCAGCTGGAATGTCAATTTTCAGGTTTTAGAAGATTGAATGCAGAGCATTCTCTGGGAGAGGTATCAGAATGACCATCCAAATGAACTCAATTGTTTCAACGTCTACAGGTGCTTCATAAGAATTTCAATGGAAATTGAGGCATTTATTTGCACATTCTCCTGCTGTGTTTGAAACCTAAAAAACACAGCAGCATTGTGCCAGTACAGAAGAAACAAAAAGTGAAAACTTACTAATCCAGCTTCATTGTCCACACTGAATGATATGTAGGTAACAAATATGGTAGAAGAAATTAAGATTTGTTAAATTGTTTTAATCATCTAAAAAACCCAGCTTTTACTAATAAAAATTAAATTACATCATCATGATAATATCCCTTTAACCAAACCAAACTGATTTTACCACTTGGTTAGAAAATTCATATATAATTCATTACAGTTAAAAAAAAATTATGGAATCTGATTTTCATGACTGGTTTCTATTATTTTTGAGTTTCATAATAGCAGTAGCTTTAACAAAATAAAATTGATTATTAAGTTTCATGCTCTGACTGAAGTTTATGGCTTATATCATTTACATAATTGTTGCACTAGTTGTGCTGAGTAGCAGATGAAATGGTACAACTGGTAGGACTTATATGGGTACCTTGGAAAATACAGGATACTGAAAACAAATTAAGTCTTGGTAAAGTCTGGATCCAGGGATATGCTAGCAGAAGCTGGTGCTTGTATCCCAGTAACAGTGATTACTTTAAGCAGTATTTATAACAACAACAAAATAAAGCTCTTCTTATATAGTGCTTTTCATCAGTGCTTTACAAAGGAGGTCAGTATCTATTTTACAAAAGGAGAAACTGAGACACAAGAGATGAAGTGACTTGTCCAATGTCACCCAGCAGGCAAGCTGGGAAGAAGAACCCAGTGTCCTGAGTTTTAGTCCAGTGCTCTTCCATTAGGAAACACTATGTCCCTCTATTCAAAACTCTATTTCAGAAGTACTAACATGGATCTTCACAGAAAATCTATGCCAGCAGTATTCTCCCTTTAGCACTATGACTTCCAGTGTGAATCTTTCACTTCTATAGCAATTTTTGTGGGGGGAGTCTGCTGACAGAGGTTCTCCACAAGAATATCATTTTGAAGCATCTGCCAATGTGCAATTTAATGGACCCAGAGAACACAAACACTGAACATGCCCTTACATCATAGAATACCATAAATTACTCAAAACCAAAAAAAAGTTGTCCTCTGGCCACCCTTCCTACCACACACAAACACTTTAAAATTTGTATTTAAATTATAAGCATGAGAAGGAACAGGCGTTAACGTGTAAGACAGGTAAATGTGAGGGTCTTAAAAAGTTGAGAAGTCCCTTTCAAACAAACAGAGGTTTGTGATTTTATTGTGAAAGCCTAGGTCACCATAATCCATGAGGACAAAACAATAATTTCTAACCACCATTTCACAGTTCCTTGCTATCACTACAAGACACTTCAGATAAAGACTCAAAAAACAAAGTACTGAAAGAAGCCCCTAACAACTGCTCCAAAGAAGTCAAGTGATCATATGCACCAACATATATTATGAAGTTTTGTAAAAATGTAAGCAAAAATGTTAAACCATCACAGTCACATTTTATAATAGGGTTGAACATCACTTTGTTAAACAAAGACTTGATTACAATTCCAATGGTTATAAAGAATCACAAATTGTAGTTTAAATTATAAACAGTCGTGGAATTTTTTTAACGTCAGGCCCAATTAAACACACTACACTTAAAATAATAATGTAATGATTAATAATAACTTAAGTCAGAAAAAATAAAAATAGTAACTTAACAGAAAACAAAAAGTGTTAGGGCTTGTTTATACTTGAAACGCTACACCAGCACAGTGGCAGCATTGTAGGGCTTCAGTGTAGACACTACCTACACCAACAGGAGGGGTTCTCCCATCAGCATAGGTAATCCACCTCCCCAAGAGGCGGTAGCTAAGTCAACAGAAGAATTCTTTGGTCAACCTAGTGTTGTCTACACCAGGGGTTACATTGGCTTAACCATGTTTCTCAGGGGTGTGGACTTTGAACATCCCTGAGCGATGCAGCTAGGTTGACCTAACTTTTTAGTTTAGATTAGGATTTAGAAAGGTGGTACCAACAGCTGGTCTCCAAGAATCTCACCACTTTCTTTTAGATCCCCCACCCAATAAAAGGAGGGGTTGAGGAAAGCAGTGGATTTGAGCAACTTTAATTTTCTTTTTTGTAGTAATACAGGAGATAATACTACCACTACAAGACTTTAAGCATTTATGCAACATTCATGTCATGTCAATGAGTAACAAATCAGCCTTATGTTTTTCTAATACTTCCAAATTATATCACAGCAACTTTAAAAAAGTGGACTCTCTTACCTGCTTTAGTTCTATTTACTTTTTTCATTCCAGCAGCCTCACACTCTTTTTCTCCATTACACTTTTCCATGGAGCTTATTTCTCCAAGAGATTCCACAGCCCGTGTAGAATTTATATTTATACCACATATTCTAGAATGAGCTCTTATATGCCCAGAGCCGCTCTGCTGTTTCTCGTCTACCTACAAAAACAGAAATTCAGGATAGCATTTTCCCAACCCTTAGTGCAAAAGTGAAAAATCTGCTTTTCCTTGAAAGATGTATAGTTCTTTTCCATATTTAAATGTATTACAGAAAATATCAGCTCACACTTTACAAAAATATTAAAATCTAAATTTCTCCTGTTGCCATTTTAAGACAATAATTAGGTACTACCCACATCCAAACTTTAGTAGCTCTCTGCAATTTTGAAGTTTGGTTATACAGGTCAGGATTAATCATTCCTTCTCTATGGTAAGTTTGCAAGTCACTCTAGTCCAAATTCCGCCACCCTTTACTTACATTGAATAGTCCCATAGATTTTCAGTGGTACCAACTGAGAAGTAAGGTACTACTCATGCATAAGGATGGAAAAATCAACCCTCTACTGTGTATATTTGTGTGTATACACACTGACACATGCAAATAAATAAATGTGCTTTTAATATAAATGGCCATCCGCAAAAGCAGCAACTCCTATTTATGAATTTTATTCAACAGAAGCCTTAAAATTAAAGATATACTAAAATGATGACATACTGAACTTCTTTCTATATCAGAGGCTTTGCTGTCTTGTCGCCACACTGTGACTCAGTATATTGACATTTTTGAATTACCATCTTAAGAAAGGACCTTATTTTCTGAAATGCTTTTGCCAGGACATTCAAAACATTTTACAGTTCAATCTCTCAGTAACCCAGTGAAGTACAGGCCAACTCTGCAACCCATGCGTTGGCTACAGTAAGACATATATATATGCTGAATTCTGATACTTTTTACTCAGATTGAGTAGCACTTTTACTTCAATGGTGAAGTTGGAGTAGTAATGGGACTACTTGAGGAATAAGGTGCAATTCAGCATGACAACTACTTGCATGAGTAAGAACTAATTATTGTTGGCATATTTTAGTTGTGGTGCTGCATAGCTAAATGTTTCCCCATCCCATTTTTCTTTTTACCTCAGTCAACTTAATTTCTGGGACCAGCTGTTCATTTTCTTTCTTTAGACAGATTGTGTTATTTTTTCCTGGGGGTATAAACCTTGGCTTTTTAGCTGAATTCCCTAGACGTTGACTTGGAGCTGCTGATCGCCTCATATTTACTTCTGCCAGTCTGAAAAACAGCAGGTACAGAAGTTTTTTGTGGCGAGAACCATTAACGGCAGAAATATTTCAGAATATTACTCTACGTGCACATCTTAAAAATTAAAGTATCTATCAGAGTCTGTATCTCAGATTATTTCCAAGAGCAATTTTAGTTCTCAGGTTTAACATACTATATGTACAAAACTGATGTAAGATGTTCAAACAAGACATGCAACTACCATAATTAAAAACAGAGAAATGGAAATAGTAAACTGTATCTTTGCTAATCCACACTGTAGGATTCAGTCATTAACATTTCCACTTTCACCTAAGAAATTAATGATTCACTTCTCAAGAGCAAGAGGTACTTTAGGGATGAACACTATACAAATTACTTTTCTAAAAACTGTACATGGACTAATAAAGACAGACATTTGGAAATGGAAACTTCTCTTGTGCCCTTCACAGCTAATCTTGAAAATCCATTACTGTATTCATAAACAGAGTACTGAATGTTCAAGATGCGCATCTGAGATTAGAATTCTGCCTTTAATAATAAATTAAGATGGTTGTGTAAACTCCCCATATCAAGCTGGGAATAGAGTTGGGTATAGTCTCAGCTCTATATGCACTGTTACAATCCGGACAATTACTCTGTATCCTTTATTTCTAGTAGCACCCACAGCATGCTAGTTGCTTTCCAAACATCAAAGGTCATTGTCCACGCAGATGAACTCAAGACTATAATATACTCCAAGAAGTCATTCTGATACAGTATACTTGCATCTATGGCAACTGAACTTGAAGATGACAATGTGTTTTTACTATAAAAATGTTATGTGGCAGTACAGGGACACAATGTATAGGTTAAAGTTTTGTTTAATTTTCTGAAATTATTTTATAATTAGGTTTCCAGTATTATTTGTTTTAATTACATGACAGATATTGACCAAGAATACAGTCAAAGCTTAGTAGGCCTCCATGTGACACAAACATCTCTGTCCTTCTGGGAACAGGACATAGACAGTATTGGTAACTACTGTATACTCCAGTGGCACAAATCTTTTTCTGCACTATTTTGCACTCTAGTGGTCTACTAGCTGCGCAGCAACCCTTCTAAGAATATTCACACAAAAGCAATTAAGAGGCTACTGTTAAGAAAAAACACTTCTTAAAAGATTTAGATACAAAAATGCTTAGCATCAATGACTGTTTTATAATTGTGTTTTACCTAACTAGTCAAACAGAGTGCATGTATGAAGCTACTGGCAGAGCTACACCTGAATGGAAGAATGATCACCATTTGATTTCACCTTGTATGTTAGTCACTTTCAGTGTGGTTGTACTAGGAACCACTCATATTTTAAGAGATATCTTTGCTTTTCCCTGATCGTATTCAAGATTTGCAAGCCTCTCCTTATGGCTCTGTTGATGCAATCAGTGGCTACCTTTCTTGTATTTATAATAATTCAATATCAGTTCCTTTGCTGCTGTTAAACTTAAGAATCTTTAACAGGCTCTCATGCAGGTATCTTTATGCATCTATGGAAAAATTTAGGTTGACTGCATTTTTTTAAAATGTACTATTTTTACAGCAATGAAAATGATACCAGTCAACATTATTACAAGTTACAAGGGTTATACTTCACATATTATATATGTTTTCTTAGGACCAGTCTTCTTTTAAATTGTAAACTCTGGGCAAGGATGTCCTTTATTATTACTTCTGGGGGAATTCTGTGCCACTATGCATGTGCAGAATTCATGTCCCCAGCAGAATCTTTTTTTTTCCCTTCAGAAAATACATCCTGCCAGAGAGGCACTGCAATTATGCCTTTCACCCACGAGGGGATGCTGTTGTGCCAGAACAGAGGGCAACTGCTCCCATGCTAGAGCAGATCTCTATGGATAGGGAGAAGAGGCTGCCTTCCTCACAGCACCCTGCCTGTAAGGCCAGGTGAGGAGGCATGAAATATGGGGGGCACAGACAAAGGGCTAGTGGGAGGACAGACTGGGGCAGGGGCTGAGTGGGGGTGCTGGGCCACATGAGGATGAGGGAAGGGGGTGGCTAAGTGAGTGTGCAGGGGCACATGGGGACAGAGTGGAGGGGGTGCAAGGACATATGGGGATGGAGAGAGGAGGGGCAGCTGAGTGTGGGGGTAGAGATATATATGGAGACAGGAGGTGCATGGACACATGGGGACAGGGGCAGATATGCCTGACTGAATGAGAGAGGCAAGGGGTCAGCCAGGGTCTGCATGGGGGAGGCTCCCCAACTCCCTAACAATGCCCGCCTCCTCCCCCCCCAAAAAAGCCTGTTTCATACTTCTCTCACCTACATCCAACAACCTACATGTTCACTCCCAGGCTTCTTTTCAGCAATTACTTCCCTCTCCCTCAGTTCCTCCATTACCCCTTTCTCCCACAAACCTTTCCACTACTTCTGAGGGGTGCGGGAAAATACATTTCTATATTATAGTTTAAATGAATTATTACTCAAAGTTCTTTATTACTACGCCTAGTAAGGAATTTATTTGTCAAAAAACATTTCCTGAATCTTTTTTGTTGTCTGTATTGTTACAGATATACTTGCTGATGGGTATTTTGAAATAAATTGCCAAAATAATTGAAACTGGTGTGAGTATATTGTGTTATTTTGACAAATAAAACATGTAAAATTTTAAAATATTGTGTGCAGAATTTTTAATTTTTTGGCACAGAATTCCCCAGGAGTATATTATATATCTGCACAGCCCATAGGACATTTTGGGTGCTATTGTAATATTACATTATATATATAGTATACAGTGTATTATTGTATATTGCAAAGCATAATGTAAAGAACAGAGAAAAATATAAAAAGAGAATAATTTTACACTAGCTCACTTTTTCTCAATGTACATACTCCTACTTTTACTAAAGCAATCAGTGAAAGAATACCCTATATGTACAAATACATATGAATGTTTAGAATACAACTGAGCAGATCTGTACAGATACATAAGGTTCCAGGCCTGTTAGAAAAATTCCCATGTTAGAACAGGTCCTTCTCCTGCAACTGACTGTACGAAACAGCTAACAAGAGCAGCATTAACATCTGGATCTCTCTTTTGGAGAATTCTCAAAATACAAATTATCATAGGACTTTGGAGTACTAGTCAAAAGGAAGCCACTAAGATGTATAACAAGCAAACAACACTGGATATTTTGGGGCAGAACCAGAGTACAGGTAGCTAGGTGCATTTTCTCCAGTGTTTGTCTGAAAGATGGCTTGCAATGTTACCCGCCTTTACAGGCATTCGTTACTATTGTATTGCAAATTTATAAATCAGGAAAGAATGTGAATGGTCTTGTTGTAGTTGGTTATACTCTTCACGTGTATAAAGTTAAGCATTTACCTAAATGTTCATGGGAGCGGAGCCTTAAATTTCATGCAAGAATGGCCCTTATACTATTGCACTGCCCAGTTTGTTTGTATTTTTTAATATCATGAAGGGAGCAGAAACCATGTTCGAGATATCGGGGGGTAGCCGTGTTTGTTGTTTTTGTAGATACAGACTATGAGTCTTTAAGGTGCCACCAGACTAACAGATTTATTTGGGCATAAGCTTTTGTGGGTACAAACCTCACTTCTTCAGATGCATAGAGTGAAAGTTACAGATGCAGGCATTATAATGATCATTATACATTATAATGCCTGCATCTGTAACTTTCACTCTATGCATCTGAAGAAGTGAGGTTTGTACCCACAAAAGCTTATGCCCAAATAAATCTGTTAGTCTTTAAGGTGCCACCAGACTCCTTGTTGTTCATGTTCAAGATGTTTATATAGCAATCTGAGACAGCAGATGGCTCACCTTCCCTACCCTAATAACATCAGGTTAAATCTTTGTATAGGAATAATAATCAGGAACATCCAAAATAGGAACAAAATACAATGCAATTTGGAGTGCACTGACCTAACTTGATCTACCCACCTAACTGGCAGTAACTTCCAGCTATCACCTTGTGAAATAGTGCAAATTAATCTGGAAAGTTTGCGTTATACATGGTATGCACATTAGATGTCTAAAAGATATCCAGATACTTAATTTTAAATGAAATCCATTGAAAAAAAAGTTTTCAGGGTCAATGCAGTTTTAAAAGATTCTACCGCAACAAATCAGGAGAATCTGAGATTTTGACAGATTTCATTTTATAACCCAAAACTTTACCAAAGGTTTTAATCAAAAGTAATAGGTATGGACTGTTCAGGAACAGAAACAAGTAGATAAATATACAAATCATCTTCTTGTCAATGCCTGAGACTGATGTCTTTGATAGCAGCACTATTTCTTATTGCTTGTATTAGGAGTTCAAGACTGGTGCATTACTTTAATTTCAATGTATATACATATATACCTCTACCCCGATATAACGCTGTCCTCGGGAGCCAAAAAATACTACTGCGTTATAAGTGAAACCGCGTTATATCGAACTTGCTTTGACCCGCCGGAGTGTGCAGTCCCGCCCCCCCGGAGCACTGCTTTACCACGTTATATCTAAATTCGTGTTATATCGGGTCATGTTATATCGGGGTAGAGGTGTATCTGGAAACACACATTTACTTGGTTATGTATCATATACCTCAAAACAAAGAAAGGTAGAGCTTATTTCTGATAAGAAGGCAGAGCATGTCTAATTTTACAGGACAAGTGGTTGGAAGAAAACTGGGAGAGCACGTTAGAAAGGAGGGGCGACTGCCAATATTCTCATACTAGGGGCATAGCCACTTAGCATCCTGGGCCACCCAAATCTGAGGGAGGGCGTAGTGCTGCCACAGCAGCCCGGGGCATCACTCAGGCACCTGAAATCCAGGACGGAGCTATGCGCCCGCCCTTCAGAAAACTACGCTCCGGCAACTCTGCCTTGCCATTTTCTGTGCTGCCCCATGCACGTGCCCAGCTCAGCAGGTGAAGCTCAGTGTCTGGGGGGTACCAGGGCTAGGAAGAGGGCGTGGCATCTGGGGAGAAGCTGAGCTAGCACAGTCTGTCATTGCCCCTCCACCCAAAAGTCAGGGCCCACCAAAATTTCCATTCCTAGGTATGCCGCTGTCTCAAACATACACAGGCATGCCGAGAACACGCCAGTTTCCCTTTCCCCCTCTTATGCCTCACACTCCAGTCACTGCATTAAGTGTGTTCCAGAGACGTGCAAGATTAAATGTTAGCTAAAGGAAACGGGGCTTTACACGCTGATGCCCAAAGCAGGCATCGCCCGGCAGGCATGAGCTGCTGGGCCGGGCAGGGCTCAGCACCCTCCGCCAAACCAGTAGCTTGTTACAAGGACCCTCTGCTCCCCCCGCCCCGGCACTCACTGCCAGACTCCGCCTCCTCAGTCACTGCGCCCCTGCCCCACTCACGGAGCGGTACGCTCAACTCAACCGTCCCGCCGCAGCCACCGGCTCCCGTCAGCCACTTGCCACAAAGCGCATGCGCACTGCTTTCCTCCCACCGGCCATCGTTCAACTGCGCATGTTCCTGTCTCCCATCCTCACTCCACCAGCTGTCCTGCACCCGCGCGTGCCCACTTGCCTCTCCCCTCTCTTGAACAGGTTTGCCGGGTGCTGCAGTACGCATGCGCATGCTGCCACCCACAGTATGGCCGTCCTGCTGGGTTCATCCCCGTGTGACACGCAGCCGTCAAGCAATGGCAGTCGCAAAATGCATTGCTGCTTGCCGTTGCGGCCGTGCTTGGAAACCAACCTAGAGAGTGGGTGTAGGGTGAGGTGCTGCCGGGCTGGGGCGAGGAGGGAGGGACCCCCGCTGGGCGGGTAAGTGGGTCACTGGGAGGGGGAGCGGTTAGCGGTTAACCGTGCGTGGTGGGGCCCATCTCCAAGGGTTGGGGGGCGGGGAGCTGCGGGATCCCATCCCCAGCGGGGGATGCCACGGGTGCACTGGCCCCTGAAGCCAGCGTGTCATGGCCAAGAGCCGGGGATGGTGCGGGAGGAGCGGGGTATTGGGCCAGGCGGCGCCTGAGGGGGCTGACCCGGTGAATAACGGCTCGTCGCCGGTAATTCTCTGTCAGCGGCCTGTGCGGGACTCAGTCCGCGAGAAGTCGGAGGTGGAGCTGTGACTCCGAGCTATAGATCTGCCAGCAGGAAAACGGGCAGCATCTGTCCATCCAAGTCCGACTTTCCTCCCCTTGGTGGTCAGTTAGCTCTGCTCCAGATCCATCAGTGGCTCACCCCCTTACCCAGATACAGTCTATTAGAGCATTAACTTCTATTGAATAATTTAATTTAAATTACAAGAATCTGCATTTAAGTAATGTTTTTTTCCTATGTAATAGCATATTTGTATTGCCATTCAGTTGTGTAAATTGATCGAATGTTATCTGCATGTAACTAAACTTAAATGAAATGTTGCTAATTACACCTTGCTCCCAAACTGGCCTTAAAAGGAATAACTGCTAAAAACAAATTCTGAAGTATGGCAATAACATTGCTAGTCTTCACCTTTCACAATTGTAAGAGAAGTTTTAGATAGAAGTATGGGGGTGAAGTTCAGTCGGTGATGTCTCTTTAAGCAAGTGTTGGCAGAGAGAGGAGCGCTTCTCAGTTTGGGATTATTAGTGAAATTAGTGAAACCTCATACCAAAAAGTTTTCATTTTAAAGCATAGTTTCTCTCCCTTTGGGAGAGAAGTGTCTGTAAATTGTTGCAGAAGGATTACTGAATTCACATCTTAAATCCAAATTTGTGCTGTAACTTATAATGTATAAAAGTAGTATGTGTCAAATATGTGCATGCCAGGTTCAATCTTGCTTTTGACTCTAGTTGGAAAATAGCAAACAATGAATCTAACTTTTAAAAAGTTGCTAGCACTTTTGAGGAAGGATTATTATTATTCAAAATGATCATGACAAATTGAGAATTGGTCTGAAAGCAACAAAGTGAAATTCAGTAAAGACAAGTGCAAAATACTACACTTAGGAAGAAAAATCAATGAACAGCTACAGAATGGGGAATAACTGGCTAGGCAGTAGTACTGTTGGAAAGAATCTGGGGATTATAGTGGTTCATAAATTGATTGAGTCAACAATGTGATGCAATTGCAAAAAAGGTTAATGTCATTCTGGGTTGTATTAATAGGAGTGTCATATGTAAGATACAGAAGGTTATTGTTCCACTCTACTTGGCACTGGTGAGGTCCCATCTGGAGTACTGTCTCCAGTTCTGGACTACCACTCTTTAAATAAGATGTGGACAAATTGGACAGAGTCCAAAGGAGACCAACAAAAATAAGTTTAGAATTCCTGACCGATGAGGAAAGTTTAAAGAAACTGAATCTTGAGGAAAGACCTTTAGTCTTCAGGGGGGGGAAAACCAGCAAATTCACTTTTACTGGCCCTCATTTTAGACCAAAATGTGACACTAGTTCCCCACAGTTTCTTATCCTTCTTATAAATTATGTAAGTCAAAAATAAAGAATTATGAAATATTATGCTAAATAAATAATTTGTCATCTTAAAGTTCCTGTATTAGCTATTCTCTTGTGTCTCTTATTTTTGGGTTATTATCCCACATTTAGATATCAGCACATTGAGAGCAATGACTATAAAGATCAACATTCTAACTAGTTGGCACGCATTCTTTCAATATAATATTACAATTATCCTTACATTGGGTTTACCTAGAAGATTTAAAAATGGTCACTTTTTCTTTTTAATAAATTCTGGTTTCATGAGTATTGTTTAGGCTAGGTATCAGAACTCGATTGTTTTTTAGCACTATACACTTGCTTGCAATCATGCTTTTTTAAAAATCTAAACTGCATCTTATGGTCTGGATATAACTTCAGTTAGTTAGATAAGAACGTTTCATCAGTTCAAGCAATTTGACCTTGCCAGACTTCAGTTGTAATTATTTTTACATAGTATTGTATTGTTTTTTATTTTTGATTGAATTGATCTGAACATAAGATTTAGAGTCCATTTACAGGAAGAATAAAGCTGTGACCTTGTAAACTCATGTTAACTTACTGGCTTTGTCTTTTAGCTCCGCATAGAGTCTATTTGTTGTACAGTAACTCCTCACTTAAAGTCATCCCGGTTAACTTTGTTTCGTTGCTGATCAATTAGAGAACATGCTCGTTTAAAGTTGCGCAATGCTCCCTTCTAATGTCGTTTGGCAGCCGCCTGCTTTGTCCACTGCTTGCAGGAAGAGCAGCCTGTTGGAGCTAGCTGGTGGGGTCTTGGAACCAGGGTGGACCGGCAGCCCCCCTATCAGCTCCCCACTCCCCTAAATTCCCTGTGTGGCAGCTGCCCACCAGGCTATCAATTGCCGGGCAGTGGGGGGAGGGACAGCTGAACTGCCATGTGCTGCTCCTGCCCTCTCCCTTGGAGCTGCTCCCGGGAGCCTCCTGCCACAGTTCCCAACCAATGGGAGTTGCGGAGTCGGTGTTTGGGGCGGAGACAGTGCATGGAGACCCCTGGCCCCCCCTGCCACAAGGGCCACGGAGATGTGCCTGCCGCTTCTGGGAGCGGCAGTGAGCCAGGACAGGTAAGCCTGTTCCCCAGCATGCTGGAGGTGCGCCTGGGAGGGAGGGGGAGGAGTTTCTCAGCAGGGCCCACGGAACCCCTGGAGTCCCCTCAGGCACCCCTAGGGGTATGCAGACCCAAGTTTGAGAAACGCTGATCTAGACCATCCTTGACAGGTTTTTGTCTAACCAGCTCTTAAAAATTTCCAGTGATGGAGATTCCACAACCTCCCTATGCAATTTATTCCAGTGCTTAACTACCCTGACAGTTAGAAAGTTTTTCCTAATGTCCAACCTAAACCTCCTTTTTAAGCTCATTGCTTCTTGTCCTAATAACCTTATCAATACTCCCTCATGAGCTAACCAATTGCACTACTGGAGGACTGAAGGATGTCTTCCATATCCAGACAGTTCAAGTGGCTTTTCCTAACATAGGAGGATGGGATATCTGAGTTATCAATTTCTACATTACTTATTTGGCAAAAACAAGTCTGTGAATCTAGAAGTTATAACATTGTTTCACGCTGTGAAAGTATCAGGGTGGATATGATTTAAATTAAATTGATGATTTAAATCACTAGTCAGGAAGACTCGGTTTAATCATGGTTTTCTACATAAAAGTGCATTCTTGTTGGTTGTTATAACCTTAATACACATTCTTCACAGCTCAGAGATAGATGTAGGTTTCATTTTTAGACGGTACACATTATACATTTTTAAACAGTGATTTATTTTGAAAACTTTTCAGATTAGTGTTACAGCTATATCAAAAATGAATGAATGAATGATTGGTTATTTCATTTACCAAAGGTAATTGAAGCAGATATTTATGAAGTCATTAGGAGGTGAACTATCTCCAGTTCAACAGGTTAATCATTAATATTTGGAGGATTTTCTTGCCATGCTGTATTAGGAGGAGAACATCACCAGACAGACATTTAAATTGTTTTATTTAACTAAAACAACAACATTAAGTATTCTGGATTTTTTTCTTCAACAGCAAACATATAGTATTTTAACAAAACAAGCATATGTCCATCACTTCTCACATTTATCTCCAGACTTCTTCTCCTTGTCCAAAACTATTCCGTTCAATACTATATCATGCCATCCCTACTTCTGCACTGCTGCTGCCGGCAGCTCTGCCTTCAGAGCTGGGCTGCCAGCCAGCAGCTGTCGCTCTCCAGCTGCCCAGCTCTGAAGGCAGTGCCGCCACCGCCAGCAGCAGCACGGAAGTAAGGGTAGCAGCCCCACAACTCCCACCCCCAACATAATCTTGTGACCCCCCTCCTCAAACTCCTTTTTGGGTCAGGACCCCCTACATTTATAACACTGTGAAATTTCAGATTTAAATAGCTGAAATCATGAAATTTACTGTTTTTAAAATCCCATGACCATGAAATTGACCCAAATAGACCGTGAATTTGGTAGGGCCCTAGTCATTAAATAATTACTGTTTGAATATATAAATTTATTTTTTTAAATGCTTAAGCTACATAATTTTGGGCAACGGAAAATATAAATTGATAAAAATAAAAATGCTTTCTGTCAAAATTATAACAAAAATAAAATATTGTAGTCTGGACAGGGCCCAGGAAAATAGGGGGTGTTTTTAAAAGCATGGTAAAATATTTTTAGTAATGCTTTTTAAACAATACTTAGCACCTAGTGTAGATATGCCCTCAGTGCTATGTATTGTTTAAAATTGTGTTAATTTAACGCCTATTAGCTAATTTTTCCAGTCTATATGAGCCCTGGGTGACAGCAAGCTAAAGTGTTAAACATACTATAAAGTAACCTTTCAAATGCATGCCACTGTAAAGTTTAGTTTTAATGGCTATGAGAACAATGGTCTATTCACCAACTAGCTGGTTAAGCATGGGGATCTGTAACTTAGGAAACACAACAATTGATTCTGGGGTTTTTTTTAGTGTTCTTGTAGAAAGTAACATAAAGCAATGAAGAGATGATAGAATAAGGTGATTTAGTACTGCTGTCTCCTCTGGAAATCATAATTCCAAAGCATTTATGTGGAAAACTGCATGGTATTAATGTGAATTAAATCTAAAAGGTAAAACATTTAATATTTTTATATGTATAATGAATAAACATTGTTATTTAGAAATTCTAACAACTTAGGAAATACTGTTTCATGATGCTTGACTGTGTTGCAAAAGTAATTTTTTATGATTAAGAAAAAATGTGCAACCTAAAACATATTTTATGTTATTAACCATCATGATAAGAATTGTTAGACTTTAGCCACATCTTCCTTGATAGAATTGTACTAAAGTGCAGAAGCATGTTTCTTCTCTTTCATATAACTTTCAACTTAGTTTTAGGGCTATTGATTTTATAAAACTCTCATGTGTTATGGGCAGAGCTGGTAGCACATGTCATGGTTACAAGGTTAGCGACACTTCTTTCTCCTTTCTGGTCTCTCTCAGTTCAACCCTCTCAGGTGTCAGGCTGAAGCCTTTACCTGTCCTAGGGTGGAATTCTGCAATTCTCTCACTGTTAGACCAGGCCCTGAATTACAGTACAGACGGTATCAACCATGCTTACCCAGTAGGTCCAACTGACTTCTGATGCCTGTCATCCTTCCTATCACGGGTCTGTGACCAGGGTATCCAGTGACAAAACAGACTTCTTCAGGCCAAAGTATAGTTTATTAACAGTACAAACCGTTTAAAGAAAAGAGATTTTTAAAACAATCTACACACCTCTATGTTACATAAAAGCTAACCATGCCCTGATAGTAACTTACACAGGACTAACTTCTTCAGATTCCTCCCCACTTCCCCTCCCCAGTGCTTGTGCTCTAGTTTGTTCCCCGAGCCCCGCTTGAGAGAGAGCTACAGTCCTTTTGATCTCTGCTGTCCATGGCCTTTTCCTCTAATGGCTTTCATCTTAACAACCCTCAAATGTTTGTGGAGAAGTGGCTTATCTTAAGCCATTCTATTTCCTTCCTGCGTGTTGCTCAATACAGTCCCTTATTAAACTGAACTAAAATATTTATAAAGTAATCATCCCAATAACCCTGTCAACATACAATATTAATAAATTACAGAATAGCTCCACATCTGTCAGTGTTGGTTATAATTAACATTGCCCCCTAGACTTTCCATTGTAAGACCCTGTTTTCAGTTGGTTATAACTTTTCCAAACTTAAATCATTTGGGCTGAAATTTTCCATGCTGTGTGTGTGCCTCTGGCTGTTTTTTAAGCAAAGTTCAGCTAAAACAGTTCAGCCATTTTTTAGAATGAAGTTAGGCAAAAATAAATTGCAACTATTTTTAATATGGGCAAAACATCTGTTTTATTGAGGAGCTCTACAGCCTCCATGCTTTAGAGCAGGGACTTGAAACTTTTTGGGGAGGGAGGTCTCCTGGTGTCAGGGATGTGTCTTTCACCGTCACCATGAAAATTTGGTCTAGTTATATGATTCGAAAAACTGCAGCTTGCACAAACTCAGAGGTTTGTTAGAGTTTGGCTGTGAAACCAAAGACTCAAAACTGCCCCAGAACAAGCCTAAATAGCAGGAAAAACCCATGAAAACCAGAAAACATAAGCAGGGGGTGGGGTTTAAATTTCTGCACCATGATGCTGGGGGGTAGGGTGGGGAGGATTCATAAAAGAAACCCCATGGGGCCCAGTTTAAAAACAAAAGGGGGTGGGGGGCAGCTCGTGAGACAAGTGGAAACACCGACAGCCTGTGGCTGCCTAAAAATGCCACCACAACTGCTCAAAAAGCAAGAATACTTAGCAACCTGCACAGAGCATGCTTCAGTCCAGGGCTGCAGGGTCCAAGCAGAACTTTCTTTGTAGTTATTCTTCTTGGCTGTTTCCAGCTGCGGTGGTGCCATGTACAGAAGCTGAGGGCTCCACTGCCTGGGCAATCTTAATTTGGCTCCCTTGTACATATGCATTATGGTACAGTCTGTAAATACATGATCATATACTATTTTTTCTAGACTCACACCTCATTCAGAGAATGGGTTGTTGTTAATGGTTCTTATGAGTATAAAAGGAAACATACATAAAATTAAGTTACCTGTGGTTGACAGATATACATAAAATCATATCGATAAGAAGTACTCAAGGGTGTTTAATACTGTCAGTAAAAGCATTGTTTTACAAATTTGCAGAGTTTTATACAAATAAAGGTAAAGAAACGGAAATCAGGTTCTGACATTTGAACAGCATTTTTTCTGTAATTCATCTTTAAATTTTCAGTTACAGAATAAATCTTCAGTTATTCTCTAAATAATCTCAAAAACATTGTGCAAATGCAGAATTAAACTGCAATCTTTCACAGTGTCCACAAGAATCACATTTTGTAATAGAGTTCAAAACGAGAGAGAACCTACTAAATTAATCCTCTCTATTTTTACCAATGTTTCTGCTTTCAAGATAGAAAGCTCTTTGGGCAAGACCTTTCTTTACCTTGACTGATTTACTTTTGTGTATTCTGCAGCACCAAGCATTCTGTCAGTGCTAAATAATTAGTTATCAATCAGTTACTAATTGCTGTTTTAACATTATAATAGGTTGGAAGTCTGTGGAAAAGAATGGGTTATGATATTGAGCGTTTTGTTGGCTATGTTAATGAAGGACTTTTATGCTGTATATGCCGAGATGTATTAGAAGATCCCTTACAGGCTCCTTGTGAACATGCTTTCTGTACTGCCTGTATACATGGATGGCTTGTTCATCACAATAATTGCCCTGAAGACAGACAAGCACTTGATATGTCTGTGCTACGACCTCTCTACAGGTACGTAACAAATCTGATTGTTGAAGGGATTTTTCTAAAGCCTGGTTTAGGAAATTAGTTCAGTATAACTATGTCACTCAGGGCTGTGAAAAATCCCACCCCTGAGCCACATGTAGACATCATTAGATGGACGGACGAATTCTTCCGCCTGTAGGGGAGGAAGTCCCATCAGCATAGGTAGTGTCCACAACTGAAGCTCTACAGCGGTACAGCTGTGCCACTGTAACATTTTAAGTGTACACATGCCCCTAGTTAGTGCTAAAGGCTTACCGGTAGTTTTGGGACCTCTCAATAGCCATTCTTCATGAACTAATTTGCATATTTAATTTTGAACCTTAATATTCCATTATCATAGCTTTCATCACTCCCAAACCCCTGTCATCAAATATAGTTACTTGAATGCTGAAATATTGTGAACAGAGCATTTGACTTTTTTCCTTGTGGAAGGTAGAATCCCTGAAATGTGGCAAAAGTCAACTACTTTTACAGTGTTGCAGGAGTTTAAAAAAGAAGAAGAAACAAAGTAACTCTTTTCTGTATATAGATACATGAAAAATGATCTAAATCGACTTCAGCTTCATTGCAAAAACGGAGAGCATGGTTGTGAAATGGTTTGTTCTCTAGAATCTATAGACAGACATGAGAGAGAATGTGAATACAGCCAGATACCCTGCTCAAATGCTGGTGAGTAAAGCTCAAAGTTGAGCCTTTTGTTCAGAAAATTGGTATCTGGTATACTTAATCACAGTAGGGTAGCAGCGATGGACATTCATTCACTTCTATGTTGAGTTCCACATTGTGAATTTCTGAGTTCTAGCATGAATATGGTCTAGACCAAAAAAGATTGAAGTAAGCTTTCTTTAGGCAAGGGGGTAGGTACTTCTGCTAGCACATTGCTACACAGACATGGCCTCTGCAATATGGTTACTTCAGTTTAACTGGCAAAACAGAACAAAAAAAGAGCCAAATAAAAATTCAAAAGATAATAGTATGATAAGCGCTTGAGAGTTTGCAGAAATTTTTTTAGACAATGGATTTGCTCTCTGTTGTAATGATGATTGTCTTCCATCATCAGTTTTTCCTTTTCATGTGAAAATTAACCAGAATGAATTTGAATACTGGACCCCTAATTTATCAGAATACACAGCAGTGCATGGTTTTTGCTTTCTGCCAAGGTATGATTTGTCTAATATTCAGCTTTTATTACTCATCTGATTGTGGTTTTTTGCATGTGATAATTGAATCAGCTTTTTGGCCAATTTAGCATTTATTATATTAAACAGGATTACACTATAACTTGCTGCTTTGCTCCTTTTCCAGAAGGTATCTCAAACTTTAGCCAGTGTAGGTAAGGCTGAGTATGTATCTGAGAAACCACTGTTTGGTGCTTAATATGGGACAGGAAATAAGGATTTCTGCGTTCTGTTCCCAGTTCTTGCCCAGCCTTGGGCAAGTTATTTACATTTGTGTGTTTCTTAATCTGTAAAATGGGAGTAATAGCTCTTTCAGAGAGGTGATGTGAGGCTTTTGAAATCTTCCAGTGAAAGGTGATATGAAAATGCAAAATATTTTTATTAAATTATATAGGTGTTTGTCTTAATCAGAAAAAAGAACAGGAGTACTTGTGGCACCTGTTCTTTTTGCGGATACAGACTAACACGGCTGCTACTCTGAAACCTGTCTTAATCAGAAGTGCACACACTCTGAAACCTACCACTTGCAAGGTTTTTATGGCACATTTTTGTTTGTGCTTGTAGTTAGGCCACCTCTACTAGGTGATATTTTCTGCTTGTCTTTACCAGCCTGTCTGCAATACACTGCACTTGATCATGCTGCCTTTTATCTCAGACTTGTCAGGTGGGCAACCCATTACTTGAAGTCAGAAATGTGCACAACCTACTTACTTTTATAATAAATGTAAGAGTAAAAATTTATACTATTATTACATTTGACCTCACAAACTTTGAAGGCTTTTGCTACTCTGAAACCTGACATCCCTAAGTTATTTTCAATTTCCCCCCACCCCCGCTTTAGAACTGTAAATAAAATGTAATTGCCTCACAACCCTCCTGATTCCTTTTGGCCCCCACCCTGCAGGAGTCGCGACCCATTGGTTGAGAAATACTAGTCTAGTAGTAGGTAAGGCACAAGTGTAGCAGTGAAGAGAACCAGGTTCTAGTCCCAGCTCTGTCGTTGATTTGCTGTGTGATCTTGGACAAGTTGCTAAGGTCCAAAATTTTCTCTAACCTTGGGTGCCAAATTTTTGATACTCAAGCTTTGTCTAAACTGGCATTTTTCGTAATATCTCCATCCATTTCTGTTGGTGGTGGAGTAGGGCTGGTGGGAACATAGTGTAGGCCAGCTGCCAGTATTTTTTCAATTATCCATGACTTACACTAGTGTTACCACCAGTGTTAGAGCAATGATGGGAGACTTGAGCAAAAAGTTTTAATGTAGACAAGGCTTTGGGACCTATAGGTGTATCTCTTCATGCTGTAAGGGAATCACTTTGTTTTGACAGATTTGCATATGATCAGTCTATGCTCTATGGTTTGTTTGCTTGCTTGGGTGTTTTTGCCTGGAATGGACTATGCTTCTGTTAATTGCAAGTGATTTAATATTGCCTTAATTTACTGTTTCCTGATCAGGTTGTCCAGTTCAGATTGAACGACGTAACTTAGATAGCCATTTGGCAGTGTGTGAATACCGGAGCCGTGAATGCCCTAATGGTTGTGGTTATACCATTTTCAGGGCAGAAGACACGCAGCATAATTGTGTAGCAGAGCTAAGAACAGAACTAGAACTGCTCCGGTAAAATACTACTTCTGTTTCCTGAGTATTTGTGTTTAACCTTGGCCTAAAATCACTGCACATAAGACACGGTTCCAAGTACTAGCTCTGTTTAATTCTGATATCTAACCCATAATGTGTAAATCACTTGGTATTAACTGGTGAGGGTATTTTCAAAAAGCCATTACACACTTTAAACTCTTACTGCACTTTTAGTCTGAGTTAGTTAAATTAATTTGATTAGCCCAGAACCCTAATGAATAGGGATTGCAATTATCCAAAATTATGTCATGGTTACATGAAAAAGTGAAATACATACAAAGAACTAGACTGAGGCCATTAAACCTTTTCACTTTTTACGTTAGTCTGATATGAACCCAGAGCCAAATTATGAAGTAAGATTTATTATTTAAGATTTTTAAAACACTTTGGAGATGAAAAACTCCAATTATATTTGGCAGTTATAAAGTTATCAGAGATGAGAGGCAGGTGACCTACGAGTTCAAGCTTGTACTTAGGCCTAAAATGCTGGAAGACTACTAATACTTATCAGCGTTGGTCTTTACCTTCTGTCTGTCCCTCTCTTTCTTCTTGCCTCTGTTCCTCTTCCAGTTTATCATTTCCATGATCTTCCAGCAGTTTTGTACCTCTTCCCACCCCTTCCTGCTGATACCTTCTCTCTTGCTCCTTTGGTCAGTGGAGGCCCCAGCTCTCCTGCACTTTGCTGGTGACCCAGGTTCAGTTACTGGTAAGTGCAGCAGGAAACAAGTGAACTTTCCTGATACCAATAAAATGCCAAACTGCTGTTCAAAACTCAAAAGGTTAACCTGTTAATGTTTCAGTTTTGGCTATGACTGTGTTTAATAACTAAATGATACTAGTTTCCTTCTCCCACAACTACTGTCATTTCACATCCACAATAAACCAAAAAGTGCTGATCCAAATGCTGCTAGATGGTATGCTATCCTGAACTTAACCTGTAGCTTTCTGTATTATGTCCTTGTTTCAGAATTCCATTCTCCTTGGGTTAAGTGGAATGACACAGACTGAGGCATATTCATGCTTTTTATTTTGAGACATGTATTACGTTTCTCTTAAACTTCTGCACAAAGTTACCATATACTCTTAAAATCAAATTAATCAAAATGACAGTTATATATTTGGATGAAAGGAAATAAACCATCCAAAGCCAAAAAAAAGTTAGTCTATAGCTTCTGGAATTATTTCAGAAACATCTATCTTGGAGTTCTGTATCGCTGCCCATCACCATAAGATTTGAGTACAAAGAATCTCTGATGTTGATGCCAGGACTAGAACTTGCACATTCTATCGAGAGATTAAAACCCCTAAATAGGTACATACTGAGCAAGAATACTGTTTGTTGGTAAAACAAACTCATCTTACCTCTAGAGAGCTGTGTAACACAAGACTATAGCAGAGCTTTAATTTAGGACTAGATCCGGGCAAATCACGAATTTAAAAAAAAAAATCATTTTGTGTTTGTTTTAATTTTGAACATTTTTAATGTTTAATTATTTTAAATAAAATTAAAGGAAATTTCTAAAGAAAAGGTAGTTTAAATTTTTCAATTTTTCTGTTTAAATCTAGAAAGTGTCTAAATGAAACATTTTGATTTGGGGGGAGAATTTGCTTCAGTTTTTTTTTCCCCCTTTACTGAAGCAACTTAGTGAAATCAGCATGAATTTGCAAAATCTTTTGGTGTTGTTGAATCTACATTTTTTTTCTCCTGAGGAAAAAAGTTTTGGTCGAAAAATTTCACCCAGTTGTATTCGGGAACAATGTGGCTATTTGGCAGCAGTAGTTACTCTGGTACTTGAAAGTCACAGGTATAATGGTTAGGTTTAAAAAGGAAAAATACACTTTTTTAGGTCAGAAATGATCTGCAGAGTGGAGGAGGCAAAGCATGAAATGGAGTCCAGATTAGATTCACAGAGAAGGCATATGGTGCAAAAAGAGAGTCTTCTGCAAAATGAAATTGAAGAACTAAAGGTAAATAAGTTCCAGTGTCATTTGTAGAAATGTGTTTTTGTTTTCTACCCCTCTCCCAACAGTCTACTTTTTTTGCCTTTTCAAGTAGTGGGGAGTTTGTTATCCTAATTCACTGGAGAAGATACAATTCTACATTCCAATGGTCTGAACCTTTCCTTTTCAAATAATTACTGTGTTGTGGCCCTGGTAAAGCTCCCCTGCTGGACACTCACCAGGCTGCTGTTTTGGGCCCACATGTTGGGGCCATGTGCTTTTAAGCTTCCCTGGGTCTCAGAAGGCTCCAACACAGTCTCTCTATTGGCCTTTCTGGCACAGGTTTTCTGTCAGTTACTCCTTCGGAGAATTGGCATCTAGGAGTTCAGCTTCACTAGGCCCCTACAAGTAGTGCTGACCCCAAGATATCCCAGTATGTTAAGCACATCCTTGGCCACAGTTCCACTGTATAGGCACTCTAGCAGACACTTCAACTCTTTAGGGATATGTGATAATTGAAACACTCCAAATTAGTAAATTTCTTACCTGATGGTAATTCCCTTTCTGCTAGCAGTATCTCCCACAATGAGGGATAGCTCAGTGGTTTGAGCATTGGCGCGCTAAACCCAGGGTTGTGAGCTCAATCCTTGAGGGGGCCATTTAGGGATCTGGGGCAAAAATTGGTCCTGCTAGTGAAGGCAGGGGACTGAACTTGATGACCTTTCAAGGTCCCTTCCAGCTCTATGAGATAGGTATATCTCCATATATTATAAGATGTATGGGCTAGTCCCCTCCTGACTGCAGTTTCTGGAGGCAGTTCAAAGCGGTAGCACAGCCTGTGCGAGCCATGCCCTCTTATCCAGCCTGCTGACAGATGATTCATTCCAAAGCTGTGTAAAAACTCATAGAATATGATTAGTAACAGTAACTTCAGTGCTAGACAATAAGTGGGCTACAGCCTATAAATATAACTATCAAAATTAAATACTGTCTCCTGGGTAGGATCCCAACCAGGGAGAATAGAATTGTGGGAGATGCTGCTAGCAGAAAGGAAAGTAACAGGTAAGAAATTTACCATTCTGCAGCTCAGTCTCCCACAATTCTGATACATATGGAAATTAATGAACAATGAACAGAAATGGCGGGGGGAGATAGGGAAGATCCCCCCTGAGTTAATTGCCCAAAATAGCAATGCTATTCCTAGCCCAATGCCTGCAGCATCTTCCTGCCAAAGAAGACCTCCACAGAGAACAGAAAGTCAATTTAGGGTGTACTAAATGTGTTAACCTATGACCATATTGCTGCCCTGCAGCTCTCGACAGTGGAAGCACCAGCTCTTTCCACCAACGTCTTCATAGATATTGTGGAGTGTGCCTTTGTGTTTTATAATGCATAGCTTGATCCATCTAGCTAGCAATAGCTTGAATACCCTGAGCCCTTGGCACTTTGGATGAAAAGAGACAAATAAGGAGCCTGATCTTCTTGTCAATTTGGTATGCTTGACGTAGATCTTTACTGCTCTTCTAATGTCCAACATGTGACACGGTTTTTCTGTCGGGAGCTCTGGCTTTTACAGAATGAAGGGAGGACAATCTCCTGTGTGGCATGGAAAGATGAATTCACCTTAGGCAAAAAATGATTCTGGTATTCTTAGTACCACCTTGTCATCATGAAACCCCCAGTGGCATTCCTGTATGGCTAGAGCTGCCGGTTCAGAAACTCATCTAGTAGACATGATGATGACCTAAAAAAGAGTTTTGATAGGTGGAATGGAGATATTGATGTCAGCAGCCCAAAAGGATGTGTAGTTAGGTCTTTTGGAAAGATTGGTTTAACCACAAGTTTAGTCAGTCTGACTACTCTGAGAAATCTGGATATCTGAGGGTTCTCTGTCAAGGAGTCAGAGGATGTGGTGAATAGGATACTCCTACAGCTGACATCAGGCACTATGGAGCTAGGCCCTTGTCTGTGCCTTTCTGAAGAAAGTCCAGAATAAGTGGGATATCAGGATCCTTTGGATTTTTGTTGTTATTGACACCACACACTAAATCTAGTTTGGATAGAGGAGTAGGTCTTTAGGGTTGAAACTCACCTGGAACCTGGAGGAGAATATTGTTCCATCTCTTTGAAGGATAGTTCTACTGTGGCTAATGCTTCCCTCTTGATTGCAAGCTATCAGTTGTAGATGCTCAAGATAGAGTAATGGGCTTTGTTAAAGGATGGTCTGGTCTCACTGGTAGCTACAGTGGCAGTTCCAATTTCAGTTCTCTCAGATCAGAGAGCCATGCATCTGCTTGGCCAGCATGGAGCTAGCACTGTCACCTTTGCTTCTTCTTGCCTTACCTTACTTTCTGGATCACCTTTCTTAGACGTGGGAAGGCGTATAGAAGGCCTTGCGGCCATATGTGCAAAGAAACAACCATCCCCAGGGATTTGGGGCCTGCTTCCCTGATGAAGTACTTTGGCTGCCTTGTCGTCTTGTTATTGGCAAATAGGTTGACTGCCAGAATGATGAACTTCTGCAAAATCCTAATAAAGATTTCATGATCCAGACACCACTCTGAGTTGTTGACGGTGCATCTGGTGAGTCAGTCTGCCTTTTAGTTCAGCTATCCTTTTATGTGGTTTGCTCTTATAGAGTTCTCTGCCATCATTTCTGTGTGTAGAGTTACACTCATTGTTTCCACTTGGTTGTTGACGTATGGCACAATGGTCATGTTGGCCAACTGGATCAGAATATTTTCATCCTCTAGATAGTTCTGGAACCTCTGTTGGGCTAGCTTGAGAGCTCTGAGCATCAATAGGTTGATGCTCTGGTTCCTTTCCCCTGGTGTTCCAGGTGCCTTGCACTGTTCTGTTCCCCTGCTGTGCTCTCCATCCTGTCAGGCTGGCATTGGCTGTGAGTACTTATGGGTCTGGAAGGCATATGGAAAGTCCCTTGCAGACATTCTCTGAGATTGTCCACCATCTTAGAGAGTTCACCATCTGGTTGGGAACTGGGAACTGATCTTGCATGTTTTCTGGTGAATGGTTCCATGCTTTTAGGAAAAAGACCTGAAGGCATCTGATATGGGACCTTGCCCACAGAGTGATTCCTATATTTGAAACCAGGAGGCCCAGTAGTTGTAAATATTGAGCTATGGGTGGAGTTGTACACTTTACCAACATGCAGGTTCTGGATTTTGTTGAATATGTCTAGTGATGGGTAGAATCATAGAACCATAGGGTTAGAATGGACCCCAAGGGTCATCTAGTCTAACCCCCTGCAGGATTTGTTGTGTCTAAACCATACAAAACAGATGGCTATCCACCTCTTTTTGAAAAGCTCCAGCGAAGGAGTATCCATGACTTCCCTAGGCAGTTACACCTCTACCCCGATATAACGCGGTCCTCGGGAGCGAAAAAATCTCATCGTGTTATAGGTGAGACTGCGTTATATCGGGGTAGGGAGAGGAACCACTCCCCGCCCCAGCTAACCTCCGCTCTGCCTCCGCCTCCTCCCTGAGCACGCCGCCGCTGCTCTGCTTCTCCCTCCCTTCCAGGCTTGCTGCGCCAATCAGCTGTTTGGCCCGGCAAGCCTGGAAATGGGGGGCGGGGGAGAAGCGGAGCGGTTGTGGTTCGCTCAGGGGAGGAGGTGGAGATGAACTGGAGCGGGAAGCAGTTCCTCTGAGGCCCTCTCCAGGGCCCCCCCATCCCAGTTCACCTCTGTTCCACCTCCTCCCCTGAGCGCGCCAAAGCTCCGCTTCTCCCCCCTCCCTCCCAGGCTTGCCGTGCCAATCAGCTTTTTGGTGCAGCAAGCCTGGGAGGGAAGAGAAGCGGAGC
Source organism: Chrysemys picta bellii (assembly GCF_011386835.1). Taxonomy (NCBI): domain Eukaryota; kingdom Metazoa; phylum Chordata; order Testudines; family Emydidae; genus Chrysemys; species Chrysemys picta. The sequence continues at coordinate 248,289,562 of NC_088792.1, forward strand.
TGAGTGGCGTGCTCGTGGGGGGAGGAGGTGGAGCGGTGAGCTGAGGCGGGGAACGGTTCCTCTGTGCCCCTCCCCTTACTTGCTGCGGCCTCCCTGCCCCAGCTCACCTCCGCTCCGCCTCCTCCCATGAGCACGCCGCAGCTCCGCTTCTCCTTCCTCCCAGGCTTGCCGTGCCAAACAGCTGATTGGCGCAGCAAGCCTGGGAGGGAGGAGAAGTGGAGCTGCAGCGCACTCGTAGGAGGAGGCGGAGGCAAGCTGGAGCTGGGGGGCTCCGGGGAGGGCCGCAGCAAGTAACAGGCAGGCGCAGAGAAACCGCTTGTGGTAACACGAATTCGGATATAATGAGGTAAAGCAGCCCCATCCCCCGGAGCGCTGCTTTATTGCATTATATCCGAATTCGCGTTATATAGGACTGCATTATATCGGGGCAGAGGTGTAGTTCCACTGTCCTTCTGTTCTTACAGTTAGGAAATTTTTCCTAGGATTTAATCTAAAATGAATATGCTGTAGTTTTGAAAGGGTTATCTAGGAAGGGATACAGTTAAGTGCCTTGAGACCTGAGTCTGGCATCTTCGTGAAGATCCTAGGAGCTGAATGGGAGCATTTGGTACTGGTAGCAGGCTGTGCTGTACATAAATCTTAGCAGTCTGTGGTGGTATAGTCATATGGGAATGTAGAGATATGCATCTGCTAGATCCACAGAAGCAAGAAAGTCCCCTTGAGACAGGGATGCCACCGTTGAAGCTAGGGTTTCCATCCAGAATCTCACTTTCTTCATCCATTTATTGAGTTGCTTGAGATCTAGGACAACTCTGAGTCCCCATATGCTTCTGAATAATGAAGAAAATGGAGTATAGTCCTAAGAATCTTCTGAGGGAAACCTTTTTATTGCTCCTACATCCAGGAATAAAATAATAAGATATCAAGAAAAGTTGGGAGCAAAGTGAACCATCGTTTGACTGCAGCTGTAGAGGCAGAAAATCTGTCAGCAGGCTGGAGAAGGGGATGTGGCTAACATGGGCTGTGTGACAACTTTGAAACAGTTCCAGAAAATGCAGATGGAAGGGGAATAACCCATACATTGCAGAATTTGCAAAGGTTCCAAAGCCAATCACTGTTTACTTTAGATAGTATCGGAAATATACAGATCTAGACAAAATAATAAAATACCTATCCACATTTCCCTTCCTCAGATTTTTGAGCATTCTTTGGGCTTAGGTCAGAGGCCTCTCTGGTGTCCAGGATCCTTCCTCTACTCCACATGGCTTCTTGGCTGGATGATGGAGTTTGTCTGTGTGTCTGACTCTCAGATCCCTGCAGCAGTACCCTTCCTTTCTCTCCAGTGGCTGGTGACAGACCTTCTCTCTAATAACCTCCACTCCCCTGTGTCAGGTGACCCACCCATCGCCTTGTCAAGTGATCAGCCCCCCACATCTGTTGCTAAGTTACCACACCCCTGGAGTTCAGAGTTGCTTGCCTGGGGAAGCAGCCATCTCTTTGTCAAAGCTGAACAACCCTCCATTGTTAGCTCTGTGCAAGTTGCAAGAATTTCTCGTCACCTTCTGTGGGTTTTAGCTCAGTATGGAGGCAAAAGACAGCAGAGAAGGCAAACAAGTCACACATTCCAAATGGAGTTTGCAGTTTGACACAGATGTGCAGAGAGAGTCCCCAGTATCAAACAGGAGTCATAAGCTGTACGTAGTCGTATTCCCCAATTTGTAACATGCAGCATCTGTTTAAATCTGGGCGCTTTAACTACAAGACACATCACTGCAAGGCAGATATACAGTACTTTAAAAAAACAGCTCCTCTGCTCATACTATTTTAAAGTAGCTCAGTGTGGATGGAAATATAAGGAACCTATGTTCTGATCCTACACTCGCACACTGCAGTCAGTGATGCTTCATGTGAAAGTAAGGGTCTGCTGCCCACATGGATCCAGTTGCTGGATCAGGGCCCCGTATTCTAACATAGTGTTTGAAACCAGTTTAGCTAGAGCTGTGTTCAGACTATGTACTAACTTGCTTCAAAACCCAATGGGGTTAAGGCCAAAATAAAAAGCAGTGGGGAGAGAATGTATTATCTAACCCATTCATCCAGCTTTTATCCTGTAACAGGAAAAAAATAACCATTAAAACCCAAGACCGTTGAGCCTTTGTATGTTTTAAGGTTTCTTTGTATTGGATTTGAATTAAAATATTGGAAGATCATTTCTGCAAGTAAGTCACACAGCTCTGTCCTGAACACTTTTGGTTTTTGGAATAATGTTCATTTGGGTTTTAAGATAGAGAACATAACCAGGAGCCAGTGAAATCCACTGGTACATCTGTGATCAGTCAGATTTGCACTGTCTCTCATGGCTCTCGCAGACTGGAATATTTGAAATGTGTGCCACAGCAAGCAGAAACTGCTGCAAATCAGCAAAATTAAATCTGTTTAGTGGTTTATCAAAAATTGCAGATATTTCAGCTGTGCCTGGTCTTCATTATTTCTTCTCCTATATGCAGTAGTCATTTCAGCTTCAGTACCACCATTATTGGAAATGTATTTATATGATCTCTTATTCTAGTCTGTTTTCACACATGCTTTTTAGAGTCAGATGTCACGAATGATGTCTGAAGTGCGCTCCCTTATGGCTGCAGAGAGACAGCATCGTCAAGAGCTGGAGCAAGCAGAGCTCGAAAAGCGTGAATTAATGGAGCTGCTGAAAGGCCTACAGAAAGACTGCCGATTAAATAATACAGAAGGAAACAAGAAATCAACAAACTTTCGCCCTCTAACACGACTGGAGAGTGTGAAACGAAAACCCAGGGAAGTTACAGTCATCTAAACAGAAGTAAGCTCACAGACATATAGGATTCTGCTTCCTGTGAATAGTTAGCAAACTTCATATTAGTTCTAAATGACCTCTTTTCTATCTAAAGTCTGAATGGATCAGAAAGAGTGGGGGAAAACACAAGTTTTTATATCTAGCATACTTTGCATACTATGCAAATAGTAAAACTAGTTTTTAGGCATTTGGGGGAAGTTGTAGGCCCAATATTAGTTTTTAAATGTCCATTAATAGTATATTGGGCATTACAACATGCATTTAAAAGGACATTTTCAACTAATATTTTCATATACCAGGAGCTCTTAATCTTGGTCCTCTCTGGATTATTTACAATAGCTTCCTTACAGACCTGAAAACTGGAACTGCAACTAGATGACATGGAATTTTTTTTTCACTACTACTGCAATTTCAGCGCAGTTAAAGCTGGTATATGACACCTCTTTTTTCTTACGTGTGTATAAGCATAATGAATGATAGCAGCTGGAGTGTATTCTAAGAATAGGACTAGTTCTAGGAATAGTATTTAAGTACTTCAGTCAAACCATCAGGGGAAACTAACAAATTTGGAGATAGTTGTGTCCTATAAAAACACTGTACATCACAAAGAAATAGTGGCTTCAATATTCGTAATTCCATACAGTTGCCACCAGCATACAACAGCTTTAAACTAGGTCAGTTTGGGCTTTAGCGTATTTGGTAGTTTTCCTTTAATCTCCAACCCCTTCTTAGTTTTTCATCAAGCTAGCTGTTACTAAAACCCATGATAGTGCAGAATTTTAGCAATGCAGTCCAACTCGCTGCCAAGCTGTCTAGAATTCTCCTTCATCTGTTTCCATCATGAAGGAGCTTGCAGAAGATTACATGTTCATGTTGAAAACTTGTAGGCATTTGTATTGATCAGGATCGCTTAAATACTGTTATTGCCCTTTCTTGCACAGCCAATGCTTTTATAATATTTGCATTACACAGTGAAGATTAGTGCATATTCAGAGTTCTGCTTGTTATCACAGTCTGGGTGAATTGTGTATACATTTCCTTGGTGTGAGCAATCTATTAGCTGTTTTTACAAGGACTCTAAGGTTTAATAATGCTGACTATAGAAAGATATACATGTCTTTGTAAAGCATGTTAAAAGCACCTGTTGAACGTCTTTAATTTTCTTTTAACAGGTATGATAAAAGCTACTTGAATGTTGTTTTACCCACAACAGACCTAAATTTTATACAAAGGACATATGATCAGGTGGACTTCTATATTGATACTAAAATCTGGAACTATACAATGGCAATAATAGACCCACGGATCTTGAATCATGGGGTTTCTTACATTTGAGGACTGCAGGACACTTTGCCATATTTGAGCTCTCTAAATTTCTAGACAGTTAGACCCTGAGCATGTGGGTGAAACCCACCAGCCAGACATCTGAAATATATGCATGATGAAAGAGAGCCCTATGATGTTACAAGGGTTTATGTAAGTCTCCATGCCTGGTTTGATTATTTTTTTTCCCTACTGAACTTAATACTAACAACATACTGAAAGAAACAAGTAGATTGTTAGTGAGTGCAGTAAGTCTGTCTTGGAAGCAGAATTAGCACTTAGTGATTAAGACCTGAGGATATCACTAATCTCTCTCAAATATTTTATTAATTTAGTACATTGTAGTTTCACTTAATCCAGCTAACCCAATAACTTAAATTGAGTCAGCACATCTTTCAAGACACAGCCCTCTCTGACTCTTGCACCATCAATTCCCATTCACCCTTGCAGCTCAGTTTTTTTCATAGAAGCATACAGTTTCTATGGAGCAAGTAGTGAGCCAGACTAGATTGCTGTTGCTGCATATAATTGCTTTCTTTATTGAAATGTAGCAGTAGAATAGTGTTCAATGAGTGCCTGTTGGGTTTCAATTACCCTTCTGAATGCAAGACTTTCAGGAGAACCCTACATCTGCTTTTTAACTGAGTTGCAATGTACCAGTTTGCTTGTAAGCATCCATGTAATTTTAGTTAGGCTGATTCTAATATTAAAGTTAAATTTTCATCTCAATCATTATTGTTCATGTGTGTTAGCAGATGGTTAGCTTAACATCCCAATTGCATGGCAAATTTATTTTCTTTATTAGTAGCGGACAAGTGAATTATGTAGCCAGGTAACGTATGCAATTATTGTAAAAATTTTAGTTGCAAAATTATTGTATTTTTTACATCTTAAACATTCTTAGGTGCTTTAAGAAGTTTTTTTTAAAAGTGACCCTCAGTGAACAGGTCCTGGAATACACTAAAATAAGAATCCTTGTGAAATTTGCTACACTCTTCCCCTGGGATGTGGTTTTGATAGTGCTTCTCTACAGATTATTTGTTAAGAGTCCTGGATAACTTATGTAGAATGGCGCCAGCATTTTCTTTTCTCATGAACATCTTTTGGTTAGACCCATACAGTTTATCCTTGGTATGTAGGGGGATCTTATGCAGTTTTCTCATATTGACAGATGCCTTTCTAAATACCTTTAAGTCTATGCAACTTTTATATTAACAAACGAACTTTAAAATGTCTTCCAGCCACATCGTTCATTGCCAAGCTGAAATTAGATTTTTTTTTTTTTACATTTAATAAAAAATGGAAAATGGGCTCAAAAGTGGCATTTGGGGGCTAAATGTCATATTGTGTCTAGAAGAAAGCTAACAGGTAGCTTGTAACCATTTGATTTGCACTTTGTATAAAAGTTGAGCTACTCAAGTGTTCATAAAAGTAGTTATTCATTTTGCTTCTCTTCTTTTCATTATGAAAGATCAAATATCCTCCCCTTGCCTAATAAAATAGTGAGACATACATGCAAATAAACTTGCTCTCATTATTTCCAGTGTACTTCACTCAACATGCAGGAAAATGAGGGACTAAAGTACTATAATAGGGGACAGGTACTTTATTAAAAGGGACATAAGGAATAGGGGTCATAGTTAAAGGTCTTTGTCTGACCCATGACTGGGATACATTAAATAATAGACAGGGCTAGCATTTGATCAAAACAGCGCTGTCCTCAAAGACTTTGCATCTCCTCTTCACAGATGGGAGTTCTTGCTGCCATTGTCTCTGGGGTGTAGGCAAAGGCAAGCAGCCTTGCTGAAGGGGAGATGGCACAAGCCTCAGAAGTTACAGGTGCCTAGGGTGCAGTAGGGAGGGGGTCTAGGTCCTGCTTAGCAGGTATTGATTCAGGATAAACAGAACTTGCTATCCACTGCTTAAAGGGTTCTCATCACAAAATGTATTGCAGTAAGGCCTAAAGACCCCTTCTGTTGTGGGTAGGCCTTTGTGTTGGACACTATACAAAAACAGGATGCCTCAGTCTCTGCCACCCACGAGAGTGCACTCTATAGCTGAAACTTTCTAGAGACTCCTTTGCTTTGGCATCAACACCATCTACGATTTGGCTTTTCTGAGAGGCATTATGGAGCTGGTAGCAATCTTAATCTATCATTTACCCCCTCTGAGGGTAGAGTGCATCATTGTGCTAGAAACCGCCCACTGGAAAAAATTCAATTTAACAATTATCTTAATGAAAATGGACATTAACTAGATCATAAAAAACTGGCAGATTTTGCTAAAGAACATTCTACCTTAGATAGTGGCTGTTTACAGTTTAACTAGGGCCACAGTGGTAGAAAGGAAAATCTGTTGCACACTGCTCCTTTACAATATACATAGAGGTTTGTAAAGTATGCAATACGTGAAGATTACATACACACTCATCCTTAGCTAGAATACCTGGAGTTTTATAAAGGGACACGCTAACCATGCTAAATTAGTCAGGAAAGACCAAACTATCTTTAGGGAAAGTGTCTCATTATGACACTGTCAGATTCAAAAGTCCCACCCTTTGAAGGCTCCAATTTGATCATGGAGAGTGCTTTGGTACAGAGCAAAATGGTTGATATGTCTTAACTTGTACAAATATGGATGCTGGTGCTCTACATTTTTACTCTCTTCTCTTGCTTTCTGGAGCCTTGTTGTTTCTGTGTATTTTTCCCCACAAGGGAGCCAAGCTTGAGGCCTAGGAACTTTACATTGTTTTACAGCCCTGAACAATTACCTAGCTAGGGTCCAAAATGCAACACTAATACTCCTGAACTAATATTCGTCCCCAACTCTGCAGTTACTCCCTCACACATGAGCTCAATGGAACTTCTTCTGTGCAAATATTTTCAGGACTAAGGCCACAGTCAACTGCCTAACAGCATTGTTGCTGAACTGAGTGGACATGAAGAGCAAACCTGACCTACCTGTCCTGTCGATCCCTGCACGGCTTCCTACACAGGACTGATGAGGAGAGGAGTAAAGGAACCAGACTGTTAGCCAAAGATGTTCTAATTATTAAAATAAGATGTAAAAGCCACTATTAGCTAATAGCTGCATGGCAGAAATGTACCTAGACTGATTTAAATAGTTTTCAGTTCAGTTCTTAACATAAATAACACTTTGAACGTTCAAAGATGACTTTTGGTGGTCTATATAATAGATTTCCATTAGGAAAAAACCAGGTACTCTAGCTGCTGTAACATTACCTCATTTCTCCTTAGAAGAAGTCAATGGGACTGCTTGCAAAGAAAGCTGCTATTCAACACTAATCTGGTCCTTTGGCATTAGCCACTTCCAGTGCTCTAGTCAATTAGAAAACAAAGTTCCAAGTTAAATTAAAAAGTGGAATTTAATATTTTAAACCTGAGTTGCTCATGGTAAGAATTCAATTTAAATGTATCAAATCAAGTAAATTAATTTTAAACATAGCATTTACAGCATTATTTCAAGTTAATTTAACCTTGAACGAATTCCCACAAATATTAAATAAGTCCTAAGCAACTACAAGGCCTAGAACTATGTTTAAAGAAACTGTAGACATACTGCTCAATTTTCAAGTTTGACTAATGATTTACTGAGATTTTGTTCACCTTGATCAATTTTACCAGCCTTTTATTTTTTAGTTTGAAAATGACAAGCATGACATGCTGTATTTCAAACTTTCAAGAACCAATTGAATATTTACAGTTTGTTCCATACTTCAAGCTTTTCCTTAACTTTTCATTTCAAATCCCGACTAAAAACAAATCACTCACATCCCTGCTGCAGTTTCGTAAGTTGTAAAGTTTCTAAAAAAAATAAAAAACCTCAGACCCATGGTTTAAAGGAGCCTCAGTCTGCGTTACAAAATATTTATGCAATGCTCCTCAGTTTAAAAAAATAGCATGAATACCTATGTTTGCTAGATCACCCGTTTTAGTCTTACAATTGCATTAGTAAAATTCCATCTTCCTTGATCGACTTGAGTATCTAATGCTTTTTTCACAATTCAGATTCTACAATTCAATCATTTTTCTGAAGTCTGTTACTTTATACAATATTAAAATATACAACTGTAAGAAACAAAATTATTCCCTTTAGCCATGCCCAGTTAATTAGAACAAGTTTAGTTTAACTATCCTATAGGTCCTGTCAATTAACTTTCTTTGTGCAAAGTAATTGTCTAGAAACTTGTGGGGCTATGATGCCCCGTGTCTCCACATACAAGGCCCCTTCCTACACTTGCTTTCTCTGTGGTTTCAGAGAAAACTGTTGAATTCAACTTAGCCAATAGGGCTAAACAGTGTTTTAAAACATGTTCTTACTTAGTCTACAGTACACATTAAAATATGCTTTTCTATTTTATATAGGTTCTCATCACTGTAGTATCTGAGTGCCTCCCACTAGTGAATTAAGCAAGGTGACTAGCAGTTCTCATGTGTTTATTCCTTTCTTCATCTCCCCAGGAGGAGAAGCGTGGGCAGTGGAGTGTCTTGTTTTGGTAGTTACAGATAAAATAAATAAATACACCCCCTCCCCCCCACCCCACCCACACACACTCAGTGCTGTGTATTTGTTAAGAGAAAGTAAGGTCAAAGAAATGTGCCTTGCACTTGGAGTGGAAGGTGGTGAGTTTTTAATGCTTAATGGCAGCATGCTTGCTGGTTGACCAAAGTACATTAAGATCAGTTTTAGCTGGAAATGTATAAACTAACTGGGCTTGCTCCTCATTAAGATTAAGGCTCATTTACACCACTCTGGTAGTGTTAAGGGACCTATGTGTAAATGAGAATCAGAGTCTAAATTCAGTTGTCTACCATGGGTTAATGTATACAGGGCCTGTATAATGAGGGCTGCAGCTATTAACCTCTTATCTTCTTAGTAATTATGTTGGACAAATTCCACAGAGATGAAAAGAAAAAGTAAACATTTGAGTTCCAAATATATTTGATTCTGAGTTTTTTAGCATGAAAAGAAACGTGAAGGTGACTATTTATACAGATTCTTTTTATGCTCTTAATTTTCAAAGCTTTTCCTCTTGCATTGTATATCTTAACCTCAGACATCTCAAACAATTACGGAAGCAAAAAGCCAAAGTGTCCATTAAAGGGAAAAGTTTTGTATCTCTTGCTTCCTTAGGGAATTGTTTAGTTTTATGAAAGTCTGCTTTTAAACTCTCACCCCCCAACTACACAAGTCAGCAGGCTACAAATAATAATTTAACACCATTAAGCTTCTGTTTATACTGAAGGTACCTCACCCTATGATCTCCTTATAGCACACATTAGAAAGACATGGTAGGTGAGATCTTTTATTGGACCAACTTTCGAGCTACACAGAACTTTTCCTCATCTTCAGAAGCAAGCTCCCCACAGACCAGGACACAGCAACTCAAAGCGGCATCACACCCTGCCAGAACAACAGATGCAAAACTTGTAGACATATCTACACTGCTACAATGATCAACACCCTCTCTTCCCCAAACACACCTTTCAAGATCCATGGTTACACACATGCCTATCACAACATGTGGTCTACCACATCCAGTGCACTAAATGCCCCAGTAACAACTATGTGGGTGAAACCAGACAACCATTACACACTCAAGTGAAAATGATAAAAGACAAAACACAACATCACCTGTGGGTGAACACTTTTCACAAAGCAGTCACTCTTTCTGACCCCTGTCCTCATCCTCAAAGGAAACCTGCACAGCACTTTCAAAAGATTACCCAGGGAGATTAAATTCATAACTTTGCTAAACACTAAAAATCATGATCTTAATAAACATACTGGATTTATGGCTTATTACAACAATCTGTAGCGCACTACCTCTGGTTTTTGTCTTAATGATTACAGGGGGTTAATGGGCCACTCCACTTTAAATGGTCTCTTCAAATATGTGTTATCTACTTATGCTAAAACTATCTGTTCTACCTTATTTTTAGCAGTGACACTGAGTATCTCTCCCAGACCTGAGGAAGAGCTCTCTGTGAGCTCGAAAGCTTCTCTCTCTCACCAACAGAAGTTGGTCCAATTAAAAAAATATTACCTCACCCATCTTGTGTCTCTAATATCCTGGGACCAACACAGCTACAACACCACTGCATACACGCAGGCTCTTAACATACAGGCTTAGAGTGATAACATCTCTAAAAGTTACGCTCTGGGACTTAAACTTACTCTTACTAAAGTCAGTGGAAGTTTGCCTGCCAATTTCAATGGGTGCAGGTTTGAGTTTAATGTATGTAATGGTGGTATCAGTACTTATCCATAACTTCTAAATTAACTGTGTAAGTTTTGTGTTCTTTCACACGCTAAGTCTCAGTCAGTCTTTTTCTCATTTACTAGGACCATTGGTAAGATGTACCTCATTCATTTAATAAGTAACAGACCAATAGGAAACTGAGCTAATGGTTCTAAACCTGAGAGGAAAACCTCAAGCTTCCTTATGTACTACTGCAAAATTAGCACACCTGTACCTTGCTTTTGGCACAATTAATATTTTAGAAGAGGAATTCTTGAAGTCTTAATTCACATGGGTTCCTTATTCAGTATTGTCTACAGAAGTCCACAAAAAAGTTAATGTTCTTTCAAGAGGAACAAAAGATATACAATTGTACACAAAAAGTCTTGAATTTTATTGAAATTTCAAGTCTTGTTTCAAACAAAAACTGCTTTCTTCAGACAAAAATATTCTCTCGTTGTCTTCAGATACCAGTAAGTCTAAATTGGTCCTTTAGTGCCTCTTTTTGTTGTCATCATCATGAGAAGTTCACCCTGCTGGTTTGTTCTGTAAGGTCTCATTTTTATCGTGTGAAGGAACGTACATGACGACCTCTTCCACTGCCTCCACTAACAAACTTTCCTCTTGAGCCACCGCTACCACCGCTACCAGCACTCGCCCAAGATGGTCCAATTCCACCCCGGCCTCTGGAAGCACGATCACGAGGACTGGGTCGATAGCCTTAAAGCAAAAAAATATATATTAACGGTAGTAGTGCCCACGGATTAGCCCCGCTGAGCTAGGGGCTGAACAAACATAAGGATACACAGTTCCTACCTTTAATTTATTTTCTAGTCTTTTTTCAATTTTTCATTAGGCAAACGTTGTTTTGTTTTAACTAAAGATGCAATTACCAGGGTTGTTAAAACAATTACATTGCAAAAGTTAGTATTAATGCAAGATTAAGATTGTAAATTCAAGCACTCAAATCAGCGAGTTTTGTAAATTTATAATGGATTACATTTTAATAACAGTTTATATTAAAGTATATTTTGGATTTACCATTAATGAACCATAGTTAATATATATTTAAAACTTTTACTGTATTTCAAGATGCCTGCAATAAGCTTCATTTGTAAAAAGAAAATGCAACTAGAAGCTTTGTACAATTTGATGCCCACTTCTGTGTACTGTAAAAAGAATACCACATACCTGCAGAACTTAATGGCCTCAATGGTGGCAGGGGGCCCCTATTAAAATTGCTTTGACCCCCTCTGCTTTCATTGTAGGTGCCTCGTGGTGTATTTTGTGCACTCCAGCTTGAACCCCGGGCTCCTTCACGACGATTGTAATTTCCTAAACACAAAACACAGGTGCTGAGTAACGCTCAGAGTTCTCTGCACTGTTTAACTAGTAGTATGCTGCAATACATGACCAGTCTACTAGGAATAATTCTACTGTAATAGGACAAGAATGCATCTACACACAACCCCAATGTTTTAGATGACACAAGGGGCTCAGAGTCCCTATATGCCTATCCAGCACTATCTTTAGGGAGACTGATATATTAACCTAGAGATGGCTTGAGCCTACATCATAGGCACCAGTGTCAATACAGTGCTGAGACTGGCACGCCTAAAGGAACAGGATGCACACCATTACGCTTTGGAGATGCAGGGAACTTCCTCAATATACCGAGCTCTGTACGGATGAGAAACCTTACTGATTTGATGCAGTCACATCATGAAACTCATTCCAAAGGCCACGTATTATACAATCTGCCTGAATTCTAATACCTGGAACAGAGTCTCACCAATACACAGCCAAACAAGGCTTAAGGCACCGAAGGCCTCAGACTCCAGGAAAAATGTTAAGGGAAAGACTTGAGTGGCTGAGATTAATTTAGACTACTGTCAGATACCTCACAGTTAGCAGCAGGGGTGAAACCTATCCCTGCCACTGCATACTCTTGTGGCAAAGCCCCTTACTTCTGCAGCACACTGAAACTTACCTGTTTTTTAATGTACTGATTCAAATATAATGAATATGACCAGTACTGTGTTTTGACAGTAAATTCACACAAATCTCAATTATGGAATGCTTTATCAATTTAACACTGCCCAGACCATTTTCACTTTTCCACATGCTACAGTATTTTTATATCAACTGCATTTCAGAAGCTGTAATGGCAAAGCTGGAGGGTCTGGCAGCTGGTAAGGGAGTAGGTTGAGATTTTGGCACCCAGAAAGTTTTTGAGGGTTTTGCATCTGGGAAGTGGTTGAATCTCCTCCTCCTTGTGGATAGGGCAGAGGCTACTTGACCTTTCTTTGTATGGAGGGATAGCGGAGGAGAAGTTGGGGTACATACTGATTTTGGATTAGAGCTGAACAAATAACTGATTTTTCAGTTCAGTAGCTTAACCAAAAAAAGTTTGTTTGAACTGAAAACTTAAGAATTTTTCTCACCAAATGTAAAACTTGAAAAACAATTATTCAAAAACGTCAATTCAAAACGGTTTTGACATTTCGGGGGGGAAAAAAATCAGTGGAAACTATTCACCAAATTCAACTCAAATTTGCACAGTTTCAGTGCCCCCCAAAATGCATTTTTTGGCAAATTTGCTATTCACCACACACACAAGTTTTGCCCAGTTCTAGTTTGGGCATCTGTTGGAGGTAGAAGAGAATGTCTCATGAAGCATGAGAGTGTTTTATTAACAGTGCTGTAGGCAATACAAAGGTGGAAAGGAATGCACATCTATCCCCTCACAAAATATAGGGTTTTTTGGTCTGCTAATTTAAAGAAAACCTAAATTCTGCAGCAAAATCTCTAGCCAGAGAATCACTGCAAACATGGGGCCCTGCACATTCTTCTTCTCAAGAAGACGGGGAGCCTTTCTAATCAAAATGCATTTAAAGTTGATAGTACCGTTATGCTTAATTTGACAAATGCCCATATCATTTCACAACAAGGCAGTTAATTGTTTTTCTGTTACAGCTACAAGCACTCCTGTGGCCATTGCACACAACAGCATGAGACCAAAGAGTGAAGATCTAGCTAAATTCTTTTGCAAAAATGTCACTCAGACCAGAACAGAGAATAGTTAAACATAGCTTTGGTTTAACTCCAGCATAGCCTAGAGAAACATTTATCATCCTAGACAGTAATCAGTTTACTCCAAATCCTCAGAGAAGAGGCAACATACCTTTTGAAGCAGGTGGTGTAAAGAATCTGTTCTGACTGTGAAAAGCTCCCCGTCCTCCACGATTCCCTGAGAACCCGCCACGTGAAGATATCTTCTGGGATACTTTTGGTGGCCTTTTAGGTTGTGGTATCCCATCTGGAGGGACCACTTCTTTGCTCTCTGCAGCAACAAAATCGTCCACATGCATAGAAGGTGGTCTGCTTGTATTCTGTTTCCTTTGACGAAAGATATCATGTGGTCGAATACCTTGTCCAAATCCTCCCCGGCCTCTTCCTCTAGGAGGTGGCACAACATGTGCTCTCTTTGCAGGTTCTATGTACTCAGATTTTCCACTATATAGCAAAACAAAATTAACAGGATTATTTACTGACCTAAGAATTTATTCCAGCTGAATGTTCGGCATTCTCTGAATTAGTATTTAGTAGAAGTTTAAATTCATAATGTAAAAACTGTGTAACGTAACTGGCAAGATACGATGAAGCTTAAAGTTGTAGGCATGCTCTTTGCTTCTGCATATTTCAGAAATATGCATCATCCATAATATCTCACTACTTAACTACATAGCTTTGAATTCACTGCTCAAAAACCAGCTTTTTGTTAGTACAATCTCAATCTCAATTTTAAGTACCTTCCTGTGGATAGGTAGATATCTCCCACTCAGCTAGACTACATTAATTGTATACTGATTCGAAGTCAGCAATACGTCTTACCTTGAAGTTATAAAGGTCTCATGCTTGTGTTTGCCAAGTTTGAACCCTTTTGTGGTTTTTGTCCTACCAGGAGATGAAGGTTCTGACAAAAATGATCTCTCCAGTTCTGCTTGCAAGTCAAAGTCACTGCAGCCTTTCTCTGACAGTTCAATTAAGTCTACCTTTACCTGCAATAACAGAATACAGTTACACCACAATAACCACAACCAACAACGCTGGGTAACACTTCAGTATTTTTGAAACAGGAGAAGTGCAGCAGATGCAGAAGGAGCTCCAGCAACAGGATGGGAGTAGTTCAGCTGGGGTTCCATCCTGCTCTGGAATCCCCCATAGGAGCACAAAGCCCCAATCAGCCCCATTAACCCAAGTCATATGGGCTGAGAGAAAAGACGCAGCACCTGAGAGCAGGAGCTGCAGCAGCAGCACCTGTACAGTCCTGGACATCATCAATGGCAGGGCCTAAGGTTCAGATTTTGATTTTGACAGTCTGCTGTCTGATTCAATTAGAACTCCAGCAGGGCCCATATCCTGCCTGGAGAACAGCCTCACAAATTCAGTTGTGTGACTTCTTTCTGTACAGGAGGGAGGCATAGGAAGAGACAGTCTGCTGAGGAACAAGTTTATTTACATAATATCTGTCTTTGTGTATTAGTAAGAAGAAAGGAAGGTATAACTATGAAAAGATGAATGAGAATTAAGTTTGAGACGAGATATATTTGATAGTTTTCTCTAAGTATGGAAATCTAAGAATCTGTCATTGTTTCCATTAGGATTGCCTAACTTCAAAAGCAGAAACTCCCAGGAATAAACTCTTACCTATGGTACCCTCACAGCGCGGATTTTTTTAAATCCAAAATTTGGAGGTCATGTGTAGAAAGACAAATGAAGTTTTTACAAATAATTTAGCCTGCAACTATGAACTTTTCTTTAATTTCTTTAGATCGCAAGGTCTTTGGGGAAAAGGACTGTCTTTTATTATGTGTATACAACTCCTAGCACAATCCTAATAAGGATTTCTGAATACTATTGCAGTATGAATAGATGAAAAAGAGGAAGAAATTTGGTTTCTCATATACCTGAGTCCCAAAAAGCTCCAAGAAGTGTTATAGAAAGAGAACTTAAGAACATAAGAATGGCCATACTGGGTCAGACCAAAGATCCATCTAGCCCAGTATCCTGTCTTCTGACAGTGGCCAATGCAAGATTCTCCAGACGGAATGAACAGAACTGGTAATCATCAAGTGATCCATCCCCTGTCACCCATTGGGAACACCATCCCTGCCCATCCTGGCTAATAGCCATTGATGGATCTATGAATTTATCAAGTTCTTTTTTGAACCCTGCTATAGTCCTGGCCTTCACAACATTCTCTAACAAGGAGTTCCACAGGTTGGGAAAAAAAAATTCCACAGTGTGAAAAAATACTTCCTTTTGTTTGTTTTAAACCTTCTGCCTATTAATTTCATTTGGTGACCTCTAGTTCTTGTGTTATGAGAAGGAGTAAATAACACTTCCTTATTTACTTTCTCCACACCAGTCATGATTTTATAGACCTCTCTCATATCCCCCCCTTAGTCATCTCTTCTCCAAGCTGAAAAGTCCCAGTCTTATTAATCTCTCCTCATATGGAAGCTGTTCCATGCCCCTAATCATTTTTGTTGCCCTTTTCTGAACCTTTTCCAATTCCAATATATCTTTTTTGAGATGAGGTGACCACATCTGCACACAGTATTCAAGATGTGGGCGTACCATGGATTTATATAGAGGCAATATGATATTTTTCTGTTTTATTATCTATCATTTTCTTAATGATTCCTAACATTCTCTTAGCTTTTTTGACTGTCGCTGCACATTGAGTGGATGTTTGCAGAGAACTATCCACGACTTCAAGATCTCTTTCTTGAGTGGTAACAGCTAATTTAGACCCTCATCATTTCATACACAGAGAGAGACAGAGAGACAGAGTTAGGATTATGTTTTCCAATGTGCATTACTTTGTATTTATCAACATTGAATTTATCTGCCATTTTGTTGCCCAGTCATCCAGTTTTGAAATCACTTTGTAACTCTTTGCAGTATGCTTTGGACTTAACTATCTTGAGTAATTTTGTATCATCTGCAAATTTTGCCACTTCACTGTTTACACCTTTTATAGATCATTTATGAGTATGTTGAATAGGACTGGTCCCAGTACAGACCCCTGGGGAACATCACTATTTACCTCTCTCCATTCTGAAAACTGACCATTTATTCCTACCCTTTGTTTCCTATCTTTTAATCAGTTACCAATCCATGAGGACCTTCCCTCTTATCCCATGACAGCTTACTTTGCTTAAGAGCCTTTGGTGAGGGACCTTGTCAAAGGCTTTCTGAAAATCTAAGGTTATTGTGTATGCACTTTAACTATTCAGGAAGTTATTCCAAGCACCTCAGCGATTTTCTATCTGCTTCTGCATACATTTAAATGTGTGCAATATTAATTTTTAAGGCGCGCCTGCACTGTCAGATTGTAGGGCAAGGGCAGAAAGAATGAGCCACTCACCTAGATGGCATCATTGATGCCCATTGGCAGCCCTCCTTTTTTAATTATTTCTGTTCTTAACAAGCACTGAGGCTGGTCAGGTGGAAGCCGGCCTCTTCCTGCTCTATCCTCAGCTGCTTCAAAAATCCCACCCTCTTTCCCCCTTCTTTGTGGAGACTGTTTAGACACATATTGACGAAGCAATAAGGAACACTGAGATGAAGAAATTCTACTCTCAGCTTAACAAGGAATACATTTATGATTTTTTTTTCTCGACTTTAATCAAGCCTTTTACCATATCCAGATCAGTGTCAATTTCTTCAGCCTGGAATGGTGAGAACCACATAGATTTCAGCTGGTCATCCATCACATCTGCCAACACATATGTTGTCCTGTAACAATGAATATCAAATGTATTTTTGCTTAAAGGCCAATATCTGCTGTAAGTGTATTTGGTTATTGTACTGGGGTATTATGCGACTCCTGGAGTCACTGCTCTTGCAGAAGTGCTCTCTCAAGGGTTTTCTTTACATTCAAAGAAATTTAAGTTTGGTATTTTGTGGCCAATCAAGAAAATGCAGATTATAAAACATAAGCTTCAGCAAGAGCAGCAAATGTACTATAACCAAGATTAAGCTAATACAGTAATTAGAAAACTGAACTGAAAAAACACTTCAGTAGTAATTGCATCTCATGAAATCATTTTATAGTGTTATTTAAATTTCACCTCATCTAAGCGCAAGGCTGCCTGAAAAAAGAACAGGATTCCTTCATTGAATTAGCATGAAAAACCTTTGTAAGAGCTACTGTGGGAGAAATCCTTATCTTTAGCATCATATGAAATTCCATTTGGAAGGAGTTATCAGATACTGTTTGTTCCCCTACAATGAAGATATACTAATAATAACAGTAATATGTATAAAGCACAAAACCTGGAAATTAAATCCTACCCAGAACATACTAATCCATAAATTGTTGCATTTTTACAAGTTAAGCACACTCAACCTCCAACATATTTACTATTTTACCTATTATTAAACAGATTCTGGAGAGAGTCTGGTGCAGAAAGAACTGGTTCTACATCTTGGTCACTCAGAGGACAAGGATCGCCTGCTGATTCCAGCATCTGCCTAAGTCCAGCTACATTGTCCAATAAGGATTCAAGGCTGTCATCTTCTTTAGAACGTTCCTGCATAAGAGACATCACAATCAGAAATTTTTCCCAAAGATGAGAATTTAGAACAGTCAACATTAAGTATTTGCCAGATTGAAAAGAAACTGTTGCACAGACTATTTTCTGCACACTATATTCTGTTCATCCATATATACTCTAAAATAAACAGATCCAGAAAAGCAGATAGGACAGCAGAGGGCACCCTAGTACCTTAAAAAAAGAACAAATAGCAGTCACCACTCCTCAGGGAGTCTAGCCTTTGTTTACATACCAGCTGACTTGCAGTGGCTATTAAAGAGACAAGGTGGGTGAGATAATACCTTTTATTGGACCAAGTGCTGTTGGTGAGAGAGAGAGAGAAGCTTTCAAGCTTATACAGAACTCTTCTTCTGCAGTGGTTAGACAGCTAGTTTAATAAACCGGTCCCAGCACACCAATCATCTTACTACCACCTTATGCTCCCTGTCTGTTGTATTCACCTGTTATCTCTTGTCATATATAAAGCTCTCAAGGGAAAGGATTATTGTCTCATATGTGAAAACAGTGTCTTAGCACAAGGGTTTCCCAAACCTTGATTGGGACCTGTTGGCATTAACACAGTACAAATAACAAATAATAATAAAGCCAGCATACAAACAATTCTGAGCACCACTCATAAAACCATTCTTACTCATTTCATTAGCTAGTGCACATCAACATGAGCCCTCTTTACTAATAAGTAGACAAGCATCTATACATACTTGTAAAGCGAGGTCAGCTAAGGACAAAAAATTAACTTGATTATTCAAAATTGTTTTACCAAAACATGTTTCTCCAGTTCAAGGAGCAAATTTTCTGGAGTTTCTTCTTTGTTCTGTAATAAATGTTTTAACTCTGCAGTAGTAAGACCCAGTGTTCTGGCTGGATGGGAACCATCTACTTCCATAAGACTTCCATCATCTCCACAACATCCCTGGGGGGTGGGGAAAAAAAAAAATCACACGCTAAAGCTAATTTAAAAAAAAACAAAACAAAAAACAAAACAAAAAACCCAACATCAAAAACTAGATCTTGTGACAGCATTACAAAACCTACAGCTACCCAGACAGACTTTAGAACAAAATACAACAATATGGAAATTCATTGGATACCTCCACCCCAGACACGTGCAAACAAAAACAAAAGATAATACTGCAGCTCAACTAATGGAGAGAGAATACACCAAAATCTCAGAGGAAGATTGTTTAGAAATATATATATTATTTTTAGTGATTTAAAATAAAAACACAAAAAATATATCATTAAATAAAGTATACCCAAAAGGACAAGGTTAGCTCATCCCATCAAGAGGTTCCTTTTTTCCATGTACTGTACATTGAAAATAGATTTGTATCAGAGCATTAATAATGTTTCAGGTTGTTTCTATCCACATGTTAATTTTAGGGTTGTTTTTTTTAATTAACAACACAAAATTCAGAAACACAGCAAATCTCTATCTTGACAAGACTCCAATCCAAAGTCTGGACACAATATCACACTGATCACCTCAGAAACCACACTTAAGGAACTCCACAGAATCAATTTGCAAAACGGTCTTATATACTTACATGCCCCTAATATTACAAATTCTGTTTAAGAAACAAAAAAACTTCTACTGATAACTTCTCTCCCCCAGGTGTATTTCACTATCACCACACTCATTACAGCTACTGTCTCCTATTATTTAAATAACCGAATCTGTAACATCCCACCCAAAGTATTTTGAAGTTGCTCTGACAGGTCATAAGCATGCATGCATCTGAACTGTGCTTTTTAATTGGGAAATTAATGTAAAAATAAAAGGGAATCTATTTCTAAACTTCAGTAAATTTGAAAGATGAAGAAAACTGCTTATAGAAATACCACAATAGGAACAGAAATATGGGAAAGCATTCCAAAGAAGCATTGCAAAAATTGAAAATATGTAAAATTCATGAAAAAAATATATGAAGGCCAGATGACTGCATTTTCTCCCTG
This sequence comes from Chrysemys picta bellii, assembly GCF_011386835.1. Lineage (NCBI taxonomy): Eukaryota > Metazoa > Chordata > Testudines > Emydidae > Chrysemys > Chrysemys picta. The sequence goes on from NC_088792.1 coordinate 248,309,561, forward strand.
AGGAATGCAACTGGACTTTCTTCACATGCTGAGAAAAGTGCTACTCTTCATTAACAGACATTCTTTGCAACATGTAGCGGTAAAGGATGCACTAAATTATTGATGAAAAAACATTATATCCAAAACTACATTATATCCAAAACTGAGCAAGCAGTTTTTACTTTTACATCACCTCTGTTATCTGTAACAAAAGCAGTGCTTCTACAACATTTGAAAAGCATTTAACATATAATCACTTACCAGTGTGTCGGAGTTTAGAATTTGTCTCATAAAATCCAAAAATGAAGAGGCCAGTTCACCTGTATCCTTACTAAAGCTACTTATTACTCGCTTTGATACGGTATACAGAGCATGGTTGCGTTTTCTTAGAGAGCTGTTTTCATAATAAAAAGAGGGAGGAAATTACCTAGTGTTTATACCACATCTCGCAATTGCTGCATTTTATTTCATTGTAAAAAATAACAACAACAACAAAGTTGCATATAAGGAAAATAATCAACAGTAAAGTAACAGAATATTGTTTAGAATAGATTTAACTAAAATTCTCCTATGATGCAGTGTGACAGCCACTGTGTATCCATCCTCACTAAGGAGTTCCTATTCAAAAAAAACACACCACCACTTGATGACAGAGAACAAAAAAATGCTACAACAGCTCAATACCCATCTAGTCAAAGCTCATTATCTCTTAACTGTCCCACTTGAATTTTTTCATAATATCTTATGGAAAAATTAAGTTTTTCTGAGCATGAAGTCTTTCTGCACAGAAAATAATTAGCATCTTAATATTTTTGGCAACCAAGAAACAAAAAGTGCACCACCACCACCCCCGCCCCAAAATGATAACTACAACTCTTATCAGACAGTTGGGAAACCATGTAGTCCAGTGACTAGAACGCTCTATTGGGACTCACAATAGCTGGGCTCTATTCCTGGTTCAGTCACTGACCTACTGTGGCCTTCAGTAAGTCTCTTCACATCTCTGTGCCTCTGATTTTCCTCCCACCTGTTCTGTTTTATCTATTTAGATTGTAAACTCTACAGAGCAGGAACTACCTTATGTGTTTGCACAGTGCCTAGCACAATGGGGCTCCAATCATGTTTGGGACTGCTAGACACTATTGTAATACAAATAATAAGTCAGAATTAAAATATTCTCTTTCTACATATTTGTTTCAGAAACTTGATCTGATTTTAAAAATCTAGATGATAAAAGGTTGTTCAAAATCACTTATAAAACAGTACCTCTTTAAGTGGTAGAATCCATAATCATGCTCTGTAAGGAACATCATTGTCCTGATACATGTCAGGAGACAATTGTAACTGGTCTCTGCATTAGCAAGTGTTTCCATCAGACAGTCACAGATTAAGGACATCAATTCCTTGCTTGGTAATGAATTGGAGAGCTGTTCTAATTCAGAAACAGATCCCTCTGAGGAACTTGGCAAAATTAGTGCTATGTCCTGTAAAGAGAAACCATGACTACTTTATAAGCATTAAAATATCCATTATGTGTAGAGCTGGTAAACACTGACCATGTATTTAGACTATTTACTTTAATTTTCATGAAGAAAACAATGGATTTGCTCAGTACCTACTTAGAAACTTAAAAGTGTATTGGATTTTTAAAAGAATGTATTCAAAATTAAAATACAAATTGTCAGGTTTATTGTTTTACTGGTTGGTAACCAACACAAGAAACCCAAAATAAAAAAGAATAGTTTAAATGACACAAACAATTACTGTTTTTTTTCTTTTAAATATATGTAGGATGAAAATGCTGGCTAAGATACTACTGTACAGTACTGCTAGAAACAGTAATTGTTTTTAAATGATTCATTAAACATCTGCTGTATTGACTGAGATAGAGCTGCATAACACGAAAGGGCTGTCTAGACAAACATGCACACGTACACTATACATTTTTATTATATATTTATGTATATTCGAGTTGTCCCTTTCTATCACAAAAAATGGTTAAATCAACCATGATGAATAATTTGAGATAAGTCTTAGAATTGCTAATACCTTCTGGAAAGTTTAAAAACATGTTGATTCCCGCATATTGTAGAATTCATGCTACACAAAATAAGGTAAGACACATGATGTATAAACGCAAACTGATAATTAACCTTTTTACTGACTAAGCATGAACAAAGGTTGTTTTGTACACACAAATCAAGGTGTCTGCACATAAATCACACATGTGCAAATGGATGCATGTACCTAACAATGTTTGTCCCTAAATGGTCTATTTCTTAAATATGTAGTTTTCAGATTCAATTTCCTATTTTACTGACTATTTTTACCTGACTGATTTTCTTAATGCTGAAATTTTAGGCTAACAGCATGTGACTAGTATTTATGTTTGTTAGAGGCTTCAGGCGGACAGCATGGAGGAAGAGATCTATTTATTCATTGATCAGGTAAAGCAAGCGGAGTGTGAGCATCCCACTATTCCATCCATGTGCCAAAATCTTCACATGAAGGGGATAATTCAGTCTCCATGTCCATTCAATTCTTGGTCTCTACTGATACCAAACAAGGGTTCTGGTTGCAAGAGTGATTTTTGTATATGTGGACACCTGTTCACTGAGATCAGCACTGAGAACAAACCCATTTCAAAGAAGCCAGTGAACAGCCATCAGTGGTTATTTGCATCATATGATACAAATCTAACTCTCCCCACAAAATTTTAACAGTAAATTTTCCCTAACATTTTTTGGGAAAACAGACACGTAAGTGCAAACGTCACTGAGTTTGTACCCTAAGGAAAACAAAACATGACGTTAGAATGTACTAAAAACTAAGGGGCTGTACAAGAACTGATAACATTATCAAAACAGTTCCCATTTGAGAACAGATAAATTAAGAATGCCCAAATTATCAAGGCATCAAGATTATAGATAACATTCAAGACCCTATTGCAAATGTAAAGAAGATCTTTTTCAGTGGCATATAACCACAGCAATCTAGAAGTTTGTGTACTACCGTTTTCTTTCTCTCTCTCTCACTCACACACCCACCAGATTATTTATAACAACATATAGTAATTTATATTTTAACTGTATAAAATACCTGATCACAGAGAGACTGCAAAATGGATGTTACATATTCAGCACATTGCTGATGAATAACATTGTCCCCAGTAGATCTCATTAAAGCCAACAGCTCCTGGAAAACTTCTGCATACTTCTCATCGCCTTTAATAGTTCCATTAACTAGATGCAAAATAGCTAATTTACAAGCTTTGTGTGAAGCCAGGGCATCAAGTAAAGCAAGTAATCGGGTAGTCTGGCCAGTATACTGTTTCTCTTTATCTTCTGTACTGCTGAAACAATATCAATGCACTTTAAAAACAGTGTTCCTACATATTAGAAAGTTATTAAATAGACTATATTGTACAACCATTTTCATTTTAGTTAGATTTAAAAGTTTGTATTTTAAACAAAAACTATAATTTAAATTTTTAAAATTTATGTAATGTATTTAGAAATTTCTATCTTAATTTATATTTCTGGAAAACTACCACAACTACTACATTATTTGTATACTTATATTGCATATGAACTCATTATCATCAATTTAAGAAATTATAGTTCACCTAAGCATATACAGATAGATGTTTTTAAATACTACTCATAATTTTGTTTCAATTTCTCCCAAACATTTCCTATAAACATACAATAATGTGAAATTCTTTACATTAAAATAATATATTGTTTGCTTGGTTGGCAACACAGGATACTGTAGCAGACCTGGATTGAGGACTCAATCTAAGTCTGTAATGGACTAAAAATGTATCCAAAATTCAGTGTTCTTCACCTAAGAAAATTACTGCAGAGAACAGGGATGAATTCAACAGCTATTAAAAAAAAAAAAAATCTTTGTGCAATGGAGAACAAAGATACCTTTGTAGATCTTCTACAACCAGATCCAATACAGTCCTCATGATAAGAAGAGCAGTTGGTGATGCCAAGTCACACAACTGAACACAAATACGCCTCAGCATATGCTGAATAGGCTGGCAAGTTGAACCAGAGAATGATCGAACTATTTCTTGTAGCAATTTGGCCTGAACGTGGAGATGCATGCTCCACAGTTTTCTGGTGTTGAGTGCTACCGATATATCATGTGGTTCAATAACCTGTGGAAAAAGGATAAACATGCTCTTTAAAAGATTTTTGCTTTACAGGAGAAAATCATTCAGGACCAAATTCTGCCCTCCTCAGATACTTGCCCACAAATCTAGGGATATCAATGAGATTTTCAAGCATGTATCTCAGGACAGAATTTAGCCCTAAACTGAAAATTAAATTAATAGTCATCTCAACAGATTAGGTACTCCTTTGGGGCCTAGTCTAATCTGACACCTTTGTAAACACAATCACAATGAGGCTGTTTATTTTTATTCTTTTGTTAAACATCAAAAATTGAACATTAGAACTCCCACCTCTTCCGGTACTAATGTACACTGAAAAGTCCAAACATCTCTATGCAGCCATTTCAGCTCCTAGTTTTGGATACAAAAGCTGTAAGGTTAATAATTTAAGTAATATAATGGGATACCAGAAAACTAGCTAGTTAAGTAAGAGACAAAATCAATGTAAGACTGACTTAAACCTCCAGTTATTTGGGAAGCTTAAAATTAACACAGAACATGCACACGTTGATTTCTGATGAACAATTAAATATACCTCAAAACAACCTATTTGATTACAAATCCCTTTTTATAAGTCTCAATCAACCCTTTTATTCACCTCGGTCTTTTCCTCAACAAGAACATGATCTTTAAAGGAAATATAGAAGTTATTTATTAAATTGCTAATTTAATTAAAATCATACCTGAGTTGTTTGCATGGGCAATGGAAGAGGCAGCAATTCTGAAAGCAGTATAAGTCCAGAGAAAAATCCTTCAGGAATTCGCAAAATTGAAGAGAGGACCTCCTTTAACATTAAAGACCAAGTATTATTGGCCAAAGTTTCTTCTGAGATTGTAAGTTTTTCATTAACTCCCTGGGTAAAGGTCAATAAAATATCAATAATGTCATTCTGAATTTTTTGTTCATCACTATCTAAACGGCCTGAGAGAGGTATAGAACACAGAAGCATATGTAAAGAAACAAGTGCTGAAGGAACACGCATGTCTTTAAATTCAAAAGATCCACCCCTCAGGAGCTCAGTTAACATGGTTTTAAGGAGATTAAGTGTACATCGCGCCATGGAAATGGTAGTAACTCTATGAAGTGTGGTTCCCATGTTGACATGGAGCCTCCAAGGCTGAATAAGAATACTGTTCAACTTTTGCAGAACACGAATGAAGGTGTCCATTCCTTCAGCAGAAAAGAGCTGAATAACTGCAAGGTTCCATTTAAGATCCTTCTGTTGACCTGTGAAGGGGCGGGGGAGGAACAAGGAATTAACTTTCACACATCTCATATCAATTATATTTAAATCAGACTATCAGGTGTGATTAAATAACAGATACTTAGAAGACTGGGGTTTTTTTTGGTATCAGGAAGTGATCTGTAATATACCTTCAACAGGAGGTGGTGGGCATGCAACATGACAAAGAACACGGAGTGCAGTAAGAAGACCAACTCCTTCCTGGGTCATCAAACTATCAATATTCTATTAAAAAAGAATAAAGAACATATGTTACAAGGGACTAATTTTCAACAAAGATATGCTTGATACATTACACTAACCTATTTTCCTAGCCTACATCATGTCAGAAGACTATTTAGCCATCACAATATATACAAAAAAATTAAAGAGATTTTTTGTTATAAAGACAGAATAGTCTGAACTAACTGATATGGATCATTAAAAAAAGCTGGATCTTATTGACATTCATTTTTCCAACTCTTCAAAAACCTGGTTCTCTCTGTCTATGTTCTACTCATGGACATGACTGAAACTGCCAAGTACTGACGCTCTTCAGTTGCGGAATAAGCCCTGTCAAAATTTACAAACATACAATACTTTAGGAAAACACTTCAAACTGTCACACTAAATTCCGTATGTCATCTTCCATCACAGATAACTGCCAGGTTGTTAGCAACTTTTAAGACTGCTTCCTCTTACAAAATGAGCCTACTCCTTCCTTCTATTTCAATGGCATCACAATCTGCTATGCAAGTCACAGACTTTTCAAATGTTGGACTGAGACATCAAGAATGGAAGGACAGATTGATTGCTTCGGCAAAAGCTTCTAACGTCACATTCCCAAACAAAGTAACATCTGTATCAAAAATGTTACTAACCTGTTTAATATATTCAATGAGATTTGGGATACAATTAATTTCAAATCTAAGATTTTTCAAAGGTTCAAGCCACTTGCAGAGCTCTAAAAAACAAGATATTTTGGTGAACAGAAAGGTCATAAACTAGAATTGCATTTGTTTTATAAACCTGTGCTTTAAGAATAATTTAACTGATACAGACTAGTCTATGCACTTAGATGAAAATTTGCTAGGTATGAGCCATAGTATGAATTATAAACAGAAGGGATTTTAATGATCTGCATTAACATAATGAGGAAGGGGGGGAAAAAATCACATTAAGGCAGGGCATACATCTGATTTGAATGCTGTAGTATTCAGCTCATGCAAGTTTGATGCGGAAATGATTTTTTGGCATATGACCATCTTATGGCTAATCACCTTCTAATGGAATAAAAGTGAAAACCTGGAACATTGCTAGATTGGCAAGGCATTTTCCCTTTCTAGTAATTTTTTGGGGGGAAGTCCCCAATGAAGAGATTTGTTCTAGAAACAATATCAACATGTTATCTATTAGAAACACTCCTGTCCCTGTTTTCATTACTCCTACATGTAAACAATTTGTGAACATCACTTTGTATGTAAAACTAAATTATAAATGTTTTTTTCTTATTTATTTTAAATTAAATACGCACACCTAAAGAAAATCTCTCATGGACTCTAAGGGCCCTAATTCCCTTTAAAAATACAATGCCAAAGCCATTCAGAACCAAAACAGCAGCACATTCCTCTCACGCATAGTGGCACGTAAAATAGGTAATTACAAACCAAATCAAAATCTTCTGCTCCTTAAATGCCCAACTAAACCCCATCCCCAGCCACAGGGCATTCTCCATCAAAGTTTCTCAACTCTGGTGTTCACTCCCCTCCTTGGTCCACAACAACCTGGATTTGTTAACCTGCCAGTTTGGGGGTTCACAGGTGGAACAGCTGGAAGCTGAAGAATGGCTTATGTAGGATTTCATGATATGACTGGGTAAAGTGGCATCCCTCTTTGGGCAAAAGACTAGTAATTGGAAAAACTGATGAACTGAAAGTTTCGTATTGAACATTTTTGGTTTCTAGTAGTGCATTTTACTGTTTGGAGGGGGCCCAGAGTTCTGGGCTGATGGGAGAAAAATTTAAAAAACAGCCAAAGTAAGAATCAGCCACTGACTCCCTATTTTTGCTAAATCTTCCCTTCCTAATTATTTCCAACAAAGAGTGCAAATTTCCTGCAATTATCTGATATTCTTGGTAACGAATATTACATAAAATATAAACTTGGAAAGTATTCAAGTTGAAGAACTCATATTAGTATAACAGAAAAAATTATACCCCTTTTCAATGACTCAACCTAATCATACACAGCTAAAAAGGGAATTTCATTATACCCATTATCAAAACCAGATGATCATGAAGTACTAATTACCGACATACAAAAAAATTTTCTATACATTCTAAACAATTCACTTGATAATGACACATACTGTACCTTGCAATTTGGTGTTATTTTCATCTGCCTTACAAAGCTTCAATAAAGGCGCTGAGTACTGTTCCAGCATTTGGACATCACTGGAAGACTGAACCACCAGCAAAACAAGTATGCATGCATAATTATAGGCAACCGACTTCTTGGACTTGGAATCACTGAAAGAAGGATATAGGATTTTCCCCTTAAATTCTAGGCTAGCACACTGGATACTTGATAGATTTTTTCATTCCTGAGCCTTTATGAATCTGCCTGCAGAACTCTATCTTCATTACAAGTTCACCTAGAGAATTTTCATACTGTGGAATAAAAATCACTCTCTCTTTATAGTAGTTTTTGAAAGCTAAAACAATTGACAAGAGTTCAAAATATAATTAATATCTGGTCAGTTTGGTTTTTTTACAGTAATTGTTACTTATATAGTTTATACATTTCTTATGTTTCTCCTTTTGAAACTTCAGTACTCAAAAAAAGGGAAACGGATAGCATTGGCTATATTCAAGCAAGCAGAGAGTATATTTTCTTACGCTGCTTCACCACTGCTGTTCAAGAAAGGAATAAATAAATCTGCTCCTCAAGTCATTAGTCTCTCCAGAAAAACATAGTGGCAACATTTTCAAGATTTGGGGAAACTTGTGATGGGGGGGGGGGGGGGGAATCATCTCTTGTACTGTATAGTCCCCAATCAGGAAAGCCAAGTCAAAGAATGAGTTTCAGCTGGCAAGGAATGTTAGACACAACAAGAAAGAGTTCTTCAAATACGTCATACAAAAAAGAAAGATCAATGATGGTGTGGGTCCACTGCTCAATGGAGAAGGAGAACTGGTAACAGAGCTGCTCAATGTCTACTTTGTTTCAGTCTTCTCACAAAAAATAACGTGACCGGACAACTAATGAAATTACCACAGACAATAAAGAGGGAAAGGATGCATATTGGGAAAAGTAAAGAACATTTCAGAGATCTTCTGACCAATCTGAATTAATTCAAATCAGTGGGGTCAGATGCTATTCACCCAAGGGTACTGAAGGAATTAGCTGAAGAAATCTCGGAGCCACTGGCAATAATATTTAAACTCATGGATGTCAGGAGAGGTCCCAGAAGGCTGGAAAAGGGCTAACGTAGTGCCCATCTTTAAAAAGCGGGGGGGAAGGAAGAGTCGGGGAACTATAGACCAGTCAGCCTGACTTTGATTCCTGGGAAAATAATAGAGCAATGTTTAAAACATTCAATCTGTGAATACCTGGAGAATGAAGGGGTGACCACTAGCAGCCAGCATGGATTTACTAAGAACAAATCATGCCAAACCAGCTTGATTTCCTTCTTTGACAAAGTAACTGGTTTGGTGGATAGGGGGAATGTGATGGACATAATATACCTGGACTTCAGCAAGGCTTTTGACACAGTTCTACATGACATTCTGATAAGTAAAACTGAAGAAATGTGCACTAGGTGGAACTACCATTAAGTGGATACATATAATTGGATAAACAATCGCAAACAAAAAGTAACTATTAATGGAATGATGTGGGATTGGAAGGAGGTCTCAAGTGGGGTTCCACAGGGATCTGTTCTGGGTCCAGTCTCATTTAACATATTTATTAATTACCTGAATGTAGGAATAGAGAGCATACTGATCAAATCTGCAGATGACAGAAAGCAATGGGGATTGCCAACACTTTGGAGGATAGAGATAAAATTCAGAGGGATCTTGATAAATTGGAGAACTGGGCTATAGACAACACAATGAAATTTAACAAAGACAAATGTAATGTGCAACACTAAGGGAAGAACAACCAAATGCACAAATGCAAAACAGGAGATAACTGGCTTGGTGGCAGCACCGCTGAGAAGGATCTGGGAGTTGTGGTGGATCACAACCTTAACAGGAGTCAGCAATGCAATGATGTTTGGGGGGAAACAAAAAACAATTTTAGGTTGCATTAACAGAGGCATAACATGCAAGTCACAGGAGCGGATAGTACCACTCTACTCGGTGCTGGATAAGCCTCAGCTGGAGTACTACGTCCAATTTTGGTCACCAATGTATAGAGAGGTTGTAGAGAAACGGGAAAGGATCCAGAGATGAGCGACAAAGATGATCAAAGGGATGGAATGCAAGCCATGTGAGTAGGGTCCTACTAAATTCATGGTCCATTTTGGTCAATTTCATGGTCATAGGATTTTAAAAATCGTAAATTTAATGATTTCAGAAATCGGGGGGGGGGGGAGGAGGAGGGAAGACCGAAGCCTGAGCCCCACTGTCCTGGGTGGGAGGGCCAAAGCCCAAGCCCCACCGCCCTGGAGGTGGCCAAAGCTGAAGCCCAAGGACTTCAGCCCCAGGCCAGGGGCCTGTAACCTGAGCCCTGTTGCCCAGGACTGAATCCCGCAGGCTATGACTTCAGCCATGGGCTGTGGGGCTCAAGCTTCAGCTTTGGCCCCAGGCAGTTTAAGCCAGCCCTAGCAACCCCATTAAAACGGGGTCATGACCCACTTTGGGGTCCCAACCCACAGTTTGAGAACCGCTGACAAATAGTATAGGCTAAAAGCACATAGAAGACCAGATTTCACAGAGGGAGACCAGACTTCATGGTCTGTGACGCGTTTTTCATGGACGTGAATTTGGTAGGGCCCTCCATATGAGTAAAGGCTGAATAAACTAGGTATGTTTAGTTTGGAAAAGATTAAGGGGGAACATAAAAACAGTCTTCAAATACTTGAAAGGCTTCCATTAAAAAAAAAAAAAAAAAGGATGGAGAAAAGTTCTTCTCTCTTGCCACAGAAGGCAGGACAAGAGGCAATGGGTTCAAACTACAGCATAACAGATTTAGATTAAATCTCAGAAAAAAACTTCCTGACAGTAGGACAAGGAAACAGACTGCTTAGGGAGGTTGTGGAAGCTCCTTTACTGGAGGTTTTCTAAAGGAATTGGATAGCCACCTGTCTTGGATGGTTTAGACACAACAAATCCTGCATCTTGGCAGAGGGTTAGACTAGACGACCCTTGCTGTCCCTTCTAACCCTACGATTCTATACTTGGTTTCACAGGCAAACAGTAAGCTTGGATAAAACACTGCCTAATATTTCGTAATTTTTTTTTAAAACTGACCTATAGTGAAACAACTAAACATTTTTCTTGATGACCTATATAGTTTCTATGCTAACAGATATTTGATTACAAAAGATGTCTGCAATTTCTTTGCTGTAATTCTATTTTGAATCAATGGTAATTCTGCAAAACCATCAAAGCGTAAGGTTTTCTTTTGTTGTCTTCTACGCCATCTATTTCTTTACAAAGGGGACAGCTAGTATATGCAAATAAGGAATAAACACAAATATACAATTACCCTAAAGCTTCTTTGGAATAGTATTCCATTAAAGTAATAAGACTTTGGAGGTTCTTCTCAAGGCTGAACACATGAGCTACAGCAGATCTTCCAACAGGGTTAAAAGTAATCAGGTAAAGGTTATGAAATGTTCCCAAGAGGTCTGAATGGTCAGTTTCCTCACTGGCTGTGCATCGCTGAAAGTGGCAGAATAATTCTGAAATACACTGCAATGTCTGTGTTGAATGCAGGAGCCACAAGGCAAATGCATCATCACTGGCACCATCTGATTGGAGACCTTCTTCTTGATCTGGATCAGAAAACTGACACAGCGCCCTAATCAACAGGTTTGTTGCTTCATACTCAGACAGGAAGAAGAGGAGACCTTTTTGTGACTGTCCCAGGAACTTCAACACGTCTCTGACAGCCTGAAGCACACCCGGATGAGCACTTGTTATTGGAATGGATAGTAGCAAGGTAATAGATTCCAAGAAATGGTGACTATGAAGGTATCTGCAGAAAGGTAAAACAGAAGTATCTATAACATATGATGATCTGGATACATAGAACATTGACAGAAAATAGATCCTCTGTATCTTAGCCTATATTTTGGACCTCCAAAATGTATTCTTTTGTATATTATGAGAAACCATATATTAACCATACTTCATGATTAAGTAGCAGAATTCAGAGTCTTTTTTGCGCAAGGTAATTATTGTAACTATGTAATGAGGAGTAAATCCCCATTGAAATAAATAATGTACACAATAAAATCACACATTGAACACCACCACCAATGAGCAAAAACTTTAATTTTTGTAATAGTCTAAATTTTGAGTACTTGAACACTCAACCTTAACTTTTTAATACTGCTAGTTTTTTAACTTAATTTCTCTTAAAAAAAAAAAAAGAACACAACTTCTTTAGGACTCCATCTTTTGCAACATACAGACCCCCTGCCCATTCAGTCCTTGGTCACTCTGCTGCAGCTGCCAAAGATGACAGTGAAGGATTGATATGTGATATGGATCCAGTGATATGGATGCTTGTCCACAGCAGGAACTAGTCTCAGACCATCAAGTGCAAGCTCTTCTGGGGAAGGGATTGTCTTTTTGTTAAGTGTTTGTACAGTACCTTGCACAGTGGACCCTGATCCACGAACGGGACACGTAGGTGCTACCATAATATGACTAATAAATAGTAAGACGGTAACAACTTTTGGTTAGTATTAACATAGGCTGAACTGGAAACAACAACATAACTGCAATCCCATAAACCATCCAGTACTCCCTAAAGCTTATTAAAGCAATATGTAAGCCTCCACTAAAGGTATATTAGCAAAGTGAAAAATCTAGCATAATGTTAGTCATTACTTTACTCTATTGCATATGTAGTCCACAAAACATGCACCAAACTGAAAAAAGAACCCAGTTCTGGTACCCCAAGCTGGTATCGAAAGTGAACCACAGCTGTCTTACCTGAAAAGGACTGGATAAGGATCATCCCTTTCTGGGGGTCCTGTAATGCGTGCCATTGTTGGAAAAGATTTTACTGGTGGCTGAATCATTGTATGTGGTGCAGTCTCCATCAAATGAAAGATTTCATCTAAGAGGCTAATAAGTTTTTCTACTTCTCCTTCACTGATATTAGAAGATTCCAAAAGATGATCCATATCCATAGGCGCCTCCACATCATTTTCATATTCTGGGTTGGTTCTCTCAAGTCCAAGGTCTGGTTCCTGCTCAGACTCCGTATGATTAGGAAGGGAAGGAGTGTTCTCTGCTAACTGGTCACCAAGCTTTTTAATGTCTGACAGAATCTCATAGAAATGGCATTTCTGCAGAATTGCAGAACCTGCAGTGACTACTCTCACAGTCTGATCTAATAGTATGAGCTCCAAGAGTTTCTGATAACCACTTTTTTCATGTACCTCTAACCCACCTCTTAAAAACATTTCCATTCCCTCAGTCATGCTGATAACACTATCCAAAGCTTTAAAAGCATTAAGTTTAAGGGAAGATGAAACATGATCTGCAAATAACAGTTCAAATAATGCATTAATAACTCCTGCATGCAAGAGTCCCATGATTCCTTGAGTCCCACATTCTGCTAGCGATGACACCAATTTTGTTCCAGCTTTAAGCTGTCGGACATTCAAAGCAATAGGCTGCCTGAGAGCTACCTGCAAGTTTAAAGCCTGCATTGTCCAGTCTACTAATTGGGTAATATCGTCCTGTTTTGTGTTCTTCACTTGCAGGTAGCTTAGTCCTTTTGTTATTAAATTTGGAATTTCTTCTAAAGCTGTAACCCACTTTGCACCCCTTTCTTCCTGATATAATTCCAGGAGTTCAGTTAGCTTAACTGAGGCTTCTACTGCCCCTGAATTTTCCTTGTCTGGATCTTGATCCTTTATCTTACCAACTTCAACCTCAAATATGGTCTTGTAAGGGCAGTTAAAGTACAAAAGAGGTCCAAGCTCTCTTTCATAAGGCTCGTATGTCACAGGTGGCACTGAGGCTAGATCCTCAGGAGTATATTCAATATCAAAGCTTGGATACTTAAATGTTTCACGTTCCAGATCAGCAATTCCATCTTCATCACTTGAAATCTGCTCATAGCCATCATCACCTGCAAAAGAGTTTTAAGTTTAATTTAATAAATAAATCAGTTACATCAAGCCCAGTTTATGAACTTCAGAGAACTACTCAAAGTACAAAAGTAACATACAAATTTCTATTTTGAAAATATAAAATATCCAAAACACTGAAAGATTTATTTCTACCACTATACTTGGAAGTCAAAATTAGTAGACTACTCTTTCTCACAGCACGGCTGCAGCACATCCATGAATAAGGAAGCAAAGAGCCTGTTTACTAGAGTGAGAAATCCAATCATAAAATGATAGTTCTAGACAACATTATGTAACAGCAGCAGCATATATCATGATTACTCTTTTAAACATCTCTGATTCTGAAAGGCTGACACAATAAGCTGAACAGCTGCTAAAAATCTCTCCCTGATAATTTTATTCATTATTATTTATTAAAATCTTTCCATAAATCTAGTTGTCTCTTGTCCTTCTTAACGTTCACTGCTTGGCTGCTCTTCTCTGCTGGAGTCCCTATGTGCCAACAGAACTCCTTTGTATTCTTTAAAAAGAAGAACAGGAGTACTTGTGGCACCTTAGAGACTAACAAATTTATTAGAGCATAAGCTTTCGTGGACTACAGCCCACTTCTTCGGATGCATATAGAATGGAACATATATTGAGGAGATATATATACACACATACAGAGAGCATAAACAGGTGGGAGTTGTCTTACCAACTCTGAGAGGCCAATTAATTAAGAGAAAAAATTTCCTCTTAATTAATTGGCCTCTCAGAGTTGGTAAGACAACTCCCACCTGTTTATGCTCTCTGTATATGTGTATATATATCTCCTCAATATATGTTCCATTCTATATGCATCCGAAGAAGTGGGCTGTAGTCCACGAAAGCTTATGCTCTAATAAATTTGTTAGTCTCTAAGGTGCCACAAGTACTCCTGTTCTTCTTTTTGCGGATACAGACTAACACGGCTGCTACTCTGAAACCTTTGTATTCTTTGAAATGCTGACATTCTGTTGGAATGTTGGCACATTGGTACAAACCATAGCAGGTGCATGGAACAGCAATGGAAGGGTGTCTTGCTCCACACAAGTTAGGCATCAGTGAAGTAGTTAAACAATTTTCAAGGCTGAGAAGCATGGATTATTTTGGGTCGGATTGACCAATTAATATATGCCTCTTTCCTGAGAACACAAGGGGGTTCTTGGGCATTGGTGAATATCAACCTTCCCTTTTCCTTTCCATATATTTTCACATATCCTTGAAAATTCAGTCTAATTCCTTTCCAAAATATTCAATCCTCCATCATGTAATTATAAAAGTTTGTTACTGTGGTATCAGTCGTGAGCAGTGGAGTTTGGCAGGTTTTATTTGTTTTTCAGGGAATATTGGGCAGGTTATATTTTAAGAAAATAAAGATTATTGAGTTGTCATAGCACAGGGTTTAATACCAGCTATTTTGAAACTTACTTGTTCATTGAATTAATTTGGATATTTATAAAGTCAAAGGTGCAAGATAGTGTAGGTAAAGCACACACCTTCACAGTTACTGAGATGAAGAATCAGATTTTTTATTAATAAATAATTAAATTTAAATTTATAGTGCCTTTCTTCCACGTTCTTTACAAATTGAGAAAAAGACAAGCTAAGTGACTTGCCCAAATGTCACACAATCAAAGCAGTGATAGAGCTAGGATAAGAATCACATCTACTCACTCCGAGTCATCTGCTTTAACCTTTTGACTACACTCCCTCAAAAAATTCTATAATCTCAATCATTTCCATTTGTGTATGTTACTCACCTTCACCCTCCTCCTCCTCCTCACCTTCCTCTTCTTCATCTTCCTCCTCCTCCTCCTCCTCTTCCTCCTCCTCAGGAATACTCTCTACTGTATGGCCATCCTCCTCATCCTCTTCCTCATCTTCCTCAACATCCACATCTTCCTCCTCATCCTCCCCTTCTTCTGGCTGCTCCTCCTCTACCTCCCCTTCATCAGAGTACTGGCCTTCTTGGTGAACGGATGTTCGATCAGGAGAAATTGGCTCAAAGTAGTCCTCCCTGTGATCAACATCATCTTCCTTTTCCCCAGCCACTGAAAAAGTAAGGTATAAATCTCATTACTAAACCCAGTAGTTAACAATGTTTATAGGTTTTGTGGTGTGAACAGTGAAATTAAAAAAAAAAAATTTTCAAAAAGCATTCAAATGCTTTTACTTCATATTCACTACTATTATTTACCTTATTAGAACTGTATTTACATAAACAGTTCTATGCACTTTTAATCCATAGTAAAAATCATAGACTACTACTGTACTTTGATTCTGTAGTCCTTATGCGGGAAAAAAATTCAGTGAAGTCCATGGAAATTTTGCATGGGATATAGAGTGCAGGATCAGGCACTACACTGGTCTATATTTAACATTTCAAATGTTTACACTGAATATAGTTATTGAAAATGACACAACAGAACAAGGGATTCTCCTACCAATCCTACACCTGCATTGCTTTTCCTAAAGATCATAGAATCATAGAATATCAGGGTTGGAAGGGACCTCAGGAGATCATCTAGTCCAAACCCCTGCTCAAAGCAGGACAAATCCCCAGACCAATTTTTGCCCCAGATCCCTAAATGGCCTCCTCAAGGATTGAACTCACAACCCTGGGTTTAGCAGGCCAATGCTCAAACCACTAAGCTATCCCTCCTCCCCGCACAATGAATCTGTCAACATCAATGAGAGCAGAAAGCTCACCTACCACTAGGCAACATTGCAGGCCTTTTCCCCCTCATTATCCACTGCTGTGCAGTAGACAGAGAATAAGAATCTACATTAGCTATACCTGTCACAGGCATGGGCTCGTCTTCATCATCGTCAGGAGGTGGAGGACCTGGAGGAGTCCTTGGTCCCCTGGGCTGTGGTCTTGGAGGGCTCCCATTGAACTGATCTTCTTTCTCCCCATCAACTATATTTTTGTTTTTCAAAAAACAAAAAAATTTATTTTGGGGGAGGAGGATGGAAAATGTAGCACATTTTACAATGTAGGTGCCAACCTCGATTAGGAAGCACCCCTCATGTAGCATATGCACCTTCATCATGCAACATCTAGGGGGAAAGTTAATTAAATGGAAGGTGCCCTCATGCTGAAACCACCCTTGCTGAAGCACCCATAAAGATTTAAAGCCACCGGGTGAATTAAAAGCTAACAGAAGCCACCGCTTATGAACAAAGACATTTCTTATATAAACACTGTGTTCAAGATTCATTTTAAAAGTTTTTTTTAATCATAAGTTACAGTGCAGATTTGTATTTACTTAGCCACTTGATTATTTGCTTTGAATGTGTCTAATCTACCATGACTAGTTAAAATTATTTAAAATCAAATTTTAATCTGAAGCTGAATGTTTATAGTACAATAGTTATATTTCTACAGTAAAATGATTAAAGATCTGAACAGTGCAGTTCTCTCCCTAATTCTGAAACCATTACTGAGGCAGAAATGGAAACCTGTTCGTGACTGCTGCACAGGGCCACTCTACGTCTGGTATGATCTCAATCGCTTTTTAGCAACCCGGGAGTCACAAACAGAAGGCTAAGTAAAAGGCTTTCCTTCATGTCCTTTAACTACTGCTTTGTTCATTAACTCTCAGTTTGGGAAGCAGTGATTTTAATCACCAACACTTTTACTTAAAGGTTTAGCTCATGGGAAACACAAATTAATTTACGTCTTCAGCTGCACCCTTTCATCAAGTATCTTGTGATAAATCAAAGTCACTTGCTCTCACTAAAAGCATTAGAAAAAGAAGAGGAACTTATTAAGAAATATTCTATCTAAAACCTACAAAGAGATAACATGGAAAAAGACAAAAATTTACAGCTGGATAATTAAGTCCAATGAAATCTCAGAATATGAAGATTACCCTTTAGCCGCTGGGATAATTAATTTTAATGAAAGAAAACTTTTGCTGTCCTACTTCAGATAATTCTGACATACTTACCATGTTTTGGGTTTCTTTTCAAACCTGGTTGTTGCTGGGGAGGAGGAGGTGGTGGTGGAGGGGGTGGAGGAGAATCTCTGTCATGACTTATTACCCTATCAACTGATCCATATATTGCTAATGTCAGACAGTTGTACCAGCCTCTTAGGACCAATCCATCCGTGTTGACCTAGTTTGTAAAAGAAAAAGCATCTTTAAAAAACTCAAAGTGAATTTGAGGATTTTTACTTAATTTTAAATTATTCGTTCTGTATGGGTATATGCTTAAAATACACACAAGAAAAACTGCAGATTAATATATTTTATATCTCTTCAAGGTTTTGAAAAATTAAACATATTGATTATACCACATGAATAATTTTACAACAAAAAGAATTCATTATAACACATTGTCAAAGCCACTACATCCAGTTTATTCAAATATTCAATGGGGTGGATCACACTGGAATGCATCAGACAAACCTAACGGATATGCTCGGATGTGGGCTACAATCATCAATAACAATTCTGTTTTGTAACTGTCAAATTATTAAATGACTTAAATAAAGAGCTTTATGTAGCTCAAAAGCTTCTCTCTTGCACCAACAAAAGTTGGTCCAATAAAAGATGTTACCTCACCCACCTTGTTTCTCTAACAAATTAGTACTGATATGCCTCTGTATTAGTAATAACTAATCTGAAAGGAAAAAGGCTAAACCCTCTTTATTCTTCACATATTAATATACTCGTGATGTTTGATTTTAGTGTCTTCCAAATATGCAGACTGAGACCAGTGACTAGACCCAGACATGAAGTGGTTTGGCTCTCTCAAAATGAAGCAACCCTGATCTCAAACCCCTTCCATTTCATCAATCAAGCCAAATTCTGAGGTGAACAACCATCAAGATGGCTGTGATCACCCAGCTCATTCTTATTAGTAAACTTAATAGGAGCTGTTGAGTGATCAACACTTTTGAAAATCAAGCCACTTACTTGGAACATAACTTTAGGCTAATTTTTAAAATCATGGCCCTAGTGTATTATACAATTGAACTGTATGGACTAGCTTAGAATATGAGCTCTCCAGAATAGGATCTTCCCCTACAACTGCTTGCACAGTGCTAAGCACGCTAAATAGCAGCACCATGGTATTTAAATAATAGCCACACCAGAATAAGAAAAACATTGAAATTATAGCATAAATAGGTAAAATTATTACCTTTGCATTGGGTCTAAAGATAATTGAAGAGTTCTCATCATATTCAAGGCTGTTAAACAGAACACAAACTTATTTTTCAATGTTTAACAAAAGTCCTTTACACACAAAGTATGGACATTTCTCTACGTGACCCTTTAATAATACCTTATTTTCACCTTAAGTGAAAGAAAGAATGAGACATCAAGCCAAACATCAAACACTATACAATATCTATGCTTATCAACTTAGGAATGTAAAAAGCCCAAAGTACTTTCAATATACATTGACATTAAAGGGACACTGTCAGTTTAAAAATGACAGTTGGGATCTTCTACCCAGACCCTTTAAGCATTGATCTCTCTCCCCTTACACAATGAATGAAGAGGGGGGCAACTAGGGTTCATGCTAGGGAAAGAGTAGAAAGAGGCAAATATGGAAGCACAGATGGGCAGGCCTGGATGTACATGCATCCTCTAGTCTCAAAGATTTTCAAGAATAGATACATTCTAAAGCTGTACTATCTTTTCTGCTGGGCCATCTCCCCTCACAGAAATCTTAAACAGATCCACAAACAGGGTGGAGTCACGGTGGAAGAAACAGAAGCATGCTTGCAAACAAAAAATTGTGAATTTTTGTTATTAACAGTGTTTACAAGTAAGGGCCCAATCCTAGAAACACTTTTTACTAACTATAATACTTATTAGCTTCAGTAATCCCATTACAGAGAACAGGGCTACTCAATGAAGTAAGTATTATGTCCACTAATCACTATCAGACCCTAAACCTTTATTTTAAAAAATAAGAAACTCTTTTGGAGATTTAACAATACTGTATTGAATTTCTCATTTCTACACATCAGGAAATGCAGCACATTCTTCTACAGAAAAACATTCAGTGCTATGCAAAAAATTCATGAATGTATGAAGTACATGAATTCACAAATTCTTACCTTCCCAGCCTGTCAAAAACAGGGGCACTTGGCTTGCTGACATTGTTGAAAAACAGGTCTAACTGAAATGTATGTGGGGATGTCTCTCTGGTGATAGAACAAAGGTAAAAATTAATCCTCTCAGGCTTCACTTAACCAAAACAAATAAGACCTGAAATCTCTAAGATGTTATTGTTTAAAACCTGAAAGAAAATACTAAATATATATATATATATATTGCATATTCAGTGAATGCATAAGCACAGGCTACCTTCCTATATTGCAGTTTTTAACTGTGATTCACAAGTCCCAAACAAAATGCAAGGAATGTGCATCTGAATATTTTAAGACTTACCCATAAGCTCTATTGTCAGGCAAACTTGTGTGAGCTCTTACTCCTGGAGGAATGACACGTACTTCATTTATGTAAACCACACATGGAAAACGCACTACATCTATATTGGTACTTTGCTAAAAACAAAGAGGAAACAAAAGTTATTAAGCTTGAAAAATACTATATTGTTTTTACTTTACATTCCAACTTATTTATGTACCCTCTATTTAAAAAAGCACAAACTTAAAAATGACAATCCTGATAATTTCTTTAACTTCTTATTGTGACAACACCTAAGGTTAATGTAATTGAAAGGGTTGAGAAAATCTTCTCCCCCTTCCTCCCCCCCAGTTTGTACATTTGAAAGCTTCTTGTGTATAGAAAGTTTCATTGTTTCCCCTACAGAATTATTTCCCTTTTTATTTGTGAGGCCCTTTCAAACAGCAACAAGGGGGAGAAACATTTCGAAAATTATAGTAAAGACAAAAATTGGCAGAGGAACTGAATCTACTTTCAAAATTCACTAATTTTCAAGTGGACAGTGCCACTTTAAACACTGCCAAGTTTATTACTATAGAAGAAATAAAACGTGTTCTAATTTTAAATATCAGAAAGTTATTTTATTTTTTTAAGAGCAGCTAACACTGTTGACGATATTAAAGACTACAGCCAGAATTTTGTGAGAGCTATGCAAAGATACTATTGGGTGCTGACTTTTCTACCTCTGCAGCAGCATTTGAAAACTTTCAGACGCTTCAGACATTTCTGCTGACATCATATAAGTCAGAGATGGCAGAGACCTTTCAGGCCATTCAAACACCAGGACATAGATATGTTTACACAAAGAAAAATATAAACAAACACAGAGCTGTGATGGCTTCCAATGTATTAGAAATTAGACACTGCCTCAGCAAACCACAGACACTGATCATTGAAAGTCTCTTTTCACTAAACTGTATATATCCTCATGAGACACATTTATAAAACAGGAAAAATATATTTATCCGTAAATACCAGACAATGTGCAAGGAATTAAATTGTATTTCTTACACATGAGCAGTTACTTTCCCTGAGGCTCATGATCACATTTCTCAGTAGAACAGCTTAATACTATATATCCACTAGCCGGCCTATAAATTAACTACCTATCAACACATTCTAAAAAGTGGAACTGCAGTTAAAAGATTTTTAAGACAACAGGAACAAAGGGAAACTAGATAGCTCATGAGACTGCTTATGGGATACAAAATCTTTCACTATTACATCATCTGTTCAAATCAAACTCTGGTCATTAGTATCTGCTGACTTTCCAGCAATCGATGTGAAATGAATTCATAGCCTCATTCAAGTTTCTAGAGAACAACCACACTGCACAAAGCCACCACTATAATTGAATTCCTTGTAGGAAGACTTATCAGAAAAACCAAGGATTAAATGATTATGAACATTTAACTAAACACAACTGTGTCATTAATGGGGAAGAGGGGGCTCATACTGTTAAAATGTTTTTTAAGAACTATTTTAAATACAAGAATGATTTTTATGAACTGTTTTAACAAAGTCAACACTAACATACAAACATACTAACTTTGCACTAAGATGACAGTGCAAAGTGCAAGGTCACACACTTAGGGACAAACAATAAGAATTTTTGCTATAAGCTGAAGACGCAACAGAGGAGGAGAAGGATCTGGGTGTACTGGTCAATCTCAGGATGATTATGAGATGCCAACGTGATGCAGCAGCAAAAAAGGCTAAGGCAGTCCTAGGATGAATCAGGAAAGGTATTTCCAGTAAAGATAGGGAAGTGTTGTTACCATAATACAAGGCACTGGTGAGACCTCATCTGGAACAGTGTGTGCAATTCTGGTTTCCCACATTTAAGAAAATGAATTCAAACTGGAACAGATGCAGAGAAGGGATACTAAGATGATCAGAGGAATGCAGAATCTACTTTACAAGAGACTTAAGGAGTTTGGCTTGTTTAGCATGACAAAATGAAGGCTGAAGGGTGATATGACTGCACTCTATAAATACATCAGAGGGATAAACTCCAGGGAAGGAAAGGTATTATTTAACTTAATGGCCAATGTTGGCAAAAGAACAAATGGACATAAACTGGAAATCAATAAGCTTTAGGCCTGAAATTAGGTGAAGGTTTCTAACCATCAGAGGAGTGATGTTCTGGAACAGCCTTCCAAAGGGAGTAGTGGAGGCAAAAAACCTAACTTGTTTTAAGACTGAGCTTGATGAGTTTATGGAGGAGATGGTATGATGAGATTGCCTACAACAGCATATGGGCCAATCAGGACTGCTATTAGCAAATATCTCCAACAGCCAGAGATGGGACACTAGATGAGATGGGTTCTGAATTACAACAGCAACAGAGGGTCCTGTGGCACCTTTGAGACTAACAGAAGTACTGGGAGCATAAGCTTTCGTGGGTAAGAACCTCACTTCTTCAGATGCAAGTAATGGAAATCTCCAGAGGCAGATATATATCAGTGTGGAGATAACGAGGTTAGTTCAATCAGGGAGGGTGAGGTGCTCTGCTAGCAGTTGAGGTGTGAACACCAAGGGAGGAGAAACTGTTTCTGTAGTTGGATAGCCATTCACAGTCTTTGTTTAATCCTGATCTGATGGTGTCAAATTTGCAAATGAACTGGAGCTCAGCAGTTTCTCTTTGGAGTCTGGTCCTGAACTTCCCAGGTGTCCGGCTGGTGTGTCTTGTCCACATATTCAGGGTCTAACTGATCACCATATTTGGGGCAAGGAAGGAATTTTCTCCCAGATCAGACTGGCAGGGGCTCTGGGTTTTTTTTTTGCCTTCCTCTGCAGCCTGGGGCATGGGTTACTTGCTGGTTTGAACTAAAGTAAATGGTGAATTCTCTGTCACTTGAAATCTTAAATCAAGATTTGAGGACTGCCATAACTCAGCCAGAGGTTAGGGGCCTACTACAGGAGAGAGTGGCTGAGGTTCCATGGCTTGCAAGGTGCAGGAATTCAGACTAGATGATCATGATGGTCCCTTCTAGCTTAAAGTCTATGAGCATCATTAAAACAACGGAGTGGGATGTTGCTCTTAGTGCTCACAATTTATGAAGAAGAGAGTAGATCACAAAAGTTGTTTGCTTTACAGATTTTTGCTTTGTTTTACAAATATATTTGACACAGACATCTTTCATCTGGTCCTTTCATTTCTGCTAATACTGTGGAAACATCTCTCATTCAGATTCCAAGCCAACAAAGCACTTAAGCACATGCATACCATTAATCATATACGCACTCCTACTGAAGTCAACAAAAGTGCTCACATGGTTAATGTTACACATATGAGCAACTAAAAACATAGGATGAGACTCTGTGCCGCACTTCTAAGAGGCGCGGTACAGAATTTGTTGCCGTGCAAGGGGAAAGGGTGGATGGTTTTAAGCCTCCTTTGGGCCTTCCCCATCCTAGACTATAGACTAGACTTCCCCATCCTAGGGGGAGGGATAGCTCAGTGGTTTGAGCATTGGCCTGCTAAACCCAGGGTTGTGAGTTCAATCCTTGAGAGGGCCACTTAGGGATCTGGGGCAAAATCAGTACTTGGTCCTGCTAGTGAAGGCAGGGGGCTGGACTTGATGACCTTTCAAGGTCCCTTCCAGTTCTAGGAGATGGGATATCTCCATTATTATTTATTATTATTATTATAAAAAGCTCCAGCATAACTCAGACAGGCCCCTGGGGCCTGTCTAAGGATATGTCAACACCACAAATGAAAGTATAATTGTACTGCAGGAAGGCATACCCACATTAGTTTTAATCTGGCTAGGGCGGGTAACAAGAGTTGTAGTGAAGTCAGGATGGCACTGGCTTCAGCACAAGCTAGCTGCCCCAATGCAAGCCTGCTGAGGACTCTAGTGCATACTCCAGTTTCTAGGCTGCACTACAGTCCATGTTACTAGACAAAATGTGGTGGGTGGCATATCCATGCTACCCTAAGTTACATCAGACCCAGGTTGCCTTATGGACAACAGCGCTTCAGAATACAGCCCTGCTCCCCACACATAACCCATACCGCCTATGGGGCTTATGATTGAGTCCTCAAAAGGTAGCCTTAGGGCTGTCTTCTATAATGCTTGTGCCAGGGAAATCCTTCCCCAGCTGCAACTAGAGCTTTTCGGGCTCCTTTACACAGCTCTATACTTTTTTTTTTTACCTGCCATAAAGGGGACAGAGTAGGGTGAGGTCTCACCCTTGGTCTTAAAATGGAACTGCTTAGACAATCTTAAATATAATCATCACAAGTGTTCCATCTATAATTCAATATATGGAGTAAAATAAATATCAAAACAGTGTGTGCATGTGAGAGAAAAACTCCCACGTGCAGATGTACTCTAGTCTCCTCACTTATTTAGGAAGAAGGATCTGTGGAACTCTTTGCCAGTGGATGTTGTGAAGGGCAAGACTATAACAGGGTTCTAAAAGGAACTAGATAAATTCATGGAGGAGAGATCCATCAATGGCTATTAGCCAGGATGGGCAGGGATGGTGTCCCTAGCCTCTGTTTGCCAGAAGCTGGGAATGGGCCACAGATGATGATTTGATGATTAGCTGTTCTGTTCATTCCCTCTGGGGCACTTGGCATTGGCCACTGTCAGAAGACAGGATACTGGGTTAGATGGACCTTTGGTTTGACCCAGTATGACCATTCTTATGTTCTTAAGGGAGACTCCCTCTGTGGCATTAGTTTTAAAGCAAAAATTAAAATCTCCACTGGCAGAGATTAAGTATTTTGCTATGTTTTTAATCACGATTTACACATGCCACAAATGTATTCAGTGTTCTAGAAAATTTGTGTTTCCATGTTCCTTTGCTTCTAAACTCTTTAAAACAAGAATGGTCTTTTTGTTATGTTTCTACAGTGCAACAGGGCCCTGATTCATTGCCCCTAAGCACTACCATAACAACAACAGTCATGATAAATAACAATGAGCAACTAAGGACACATTATCAAAAGGATGTGTACCAGACAGACCATCATTTGTATGGAACAAATTTGACAATATTTTTGCAAGCACAACTATATGGCCTGTATAGACAAATGGAAAGGGTTTGTGAGCACAGGAATTGCTACACCAGATCAGACTTGATCTCTACCTAGTTCAGGATTTTGTCTGACAGTGGTCAGTCCCAGATGCTTTAGAGGAAGGTGTAAGAACCCACAGCAGGCAGACATGGGATAATCTGCTCCATATTAGATATCATCCTGATCTCTTATAATTAGAGACTGGCTTAATCCCTAAAACAAGTTTTAATATCACTTCCAAAAACTATTAATTAAGAATGTAAAAATGGCCATACCGGATCAGACTAATGGTTCATTTAGTGCAGTATCCTGTCTTTCGACAGCAGACTGTGC
Source organism: Chrysemys picta bellii (assembly GCF_011386835.1). Lineage (NCBI taxonomy): Eukaryota > Metazoa > Chordata > Testudines > Emydidae > Chrysemys > Chrysemys picta. The sequence goes on from NC_088792.1 coordinate 248,335,086, forward strand.
CAGATGCCTCAGGGAGAAAAGAACAAAACAGGGCAATTTATTCAGCAATCCATCCCATGTCATCCAGTCCCAGCTTCTGGCAATCAGAGGTTTAGAGACACACAGAGCATGACGCTGTTTCCCTGGCTAATAGCCATTGATGGGCTTATCTTCCATGAACTTATCTCATTTGTTTTTCAAGCCATTTATACTTTTGGCCTTCAAAGCGTCCCCTGGCAATGAGTTCCACAGGTTGATTGGGCACTGTGTGAAGAAGTATATCCTTATGTTTGTTTTAAGCCTGCTGCCTGTTGATTTTGTTGGGTAACACATGAACCAGGGGTCACATGAAGGGTAAATAGCACTTCCTTATTCACTTTCTCCACGCCATTCATGATTTTATAAACCTCTATCATATCCCCCCTTAGTCGTCCCTTTTCTAAGATAAACAGTCCCACTCTTTTTAATCTCTCTTCATATGGAAGCTGTTCCATACCCTTAATCATTTTTGTTGCCCTTCTCTGTACTTTTTCCAATTCTAATATATTTTTAAATGGGCCAACAAGAACGGCAAGCAGTATTCAACATGTCAGCATACCACGGATTTATATAATGGCATTATATTTTCTGTCTTATTATCTATCCCTTTCCCAATGTTCCTAACATTCTGTTAGCTTTTTTGACTGCCACCACACATTGAGCAGATGTTTTTGAGAGAACTATCCACTGTGACTCCAAGATATCTTTGAGTAGTAACAGCTAATTTAGACCCCATCATTTTGAACATACATTTAGAACTATGTTTTCCAATGTACATTACTTTGCATTTATCAACACTGAATTTCGTCTAGACATAAGACCGGCCATACTGGGTCAGACCAAAGGTCCATCTAGCCCAGTCTTCCAGCAGCGGTCAATGCCAGATGCTTCAAAGGGAACGAACAGAACAGGTTATCATCAAGTGATTCATCCCATCACCCATTCCCAGCTTCTGACAAATACAGCCTTGGGACACCATCCCTGCCACTTTGTTGCCCAGTCACCTAATTTTGTGAGATCCACTCATAACTCTTCACAGTCTGCATTGGACTTATCCATCCTAAGTAATTTTGTATCATCTGCAAACTCACCACCTCACTGTTTACTCCTTTTCCCAGATCATTCATGAATATATTGAACAGCACTGATCCCAGTACAGATCCTTGGGGAACTCTGCTATTTACCTCTTTCCACCGTGAAAACACTAAACACTTTTATTTTAAGACCAAGGTGACAGCCATACAAATGTCCAATCTCTTTTGAATCTAGTTAAATTCTTGGCCTCGATGACTTCCTGCAGATCCACTTTTGACAATTTCATTTTTAACATCATGCTTGCTTAAAGATATATCTCTCCCACACAAAGTGTCACATCAGGTGACACAATCACTGACAAAATTCTCCGCTGCAACAAAAGTATCTTTGCAACACTGGGCTTCTGTGGCAACAAGGAGGATCTGTCTGCAGGGTTATCCTCTGAGACTGGGAGCTTGGTACATCCACACTACGCCTACTGTGCATTGGGACACAAAGGATATATGAGCCTAAATAAATATTCCCCACCTCCTCATTAACTGCTGCAAGGGAGAAATGCACCATAGGCTCCAGAAAAGCACTCTTGTTCCTGACTTCTCCCCTCATCCTCACTCACATAACCTTATCAAACTGTCCCTTTTATAATTCCTCTCCCATTTCCCCCTTTCTCCATCACCCACCCCTTTAACTTCCTCCCCATCAAGTCCTATTTTCTTACTCAGCTACCTCCTCATTAACACCCATCCCATTTCTACGCTGCCAGTCACCTGCACAACAAGCCTTGATAAAGTTTATGGGGCAGGGAATATCAACCTGTTGTAGCTTCAATGCATCAAGCATCTGACCAGGCCGGGGCTTCACCGTGTGATACGAGGGCACTGGGGGTGTCTCCCCTGCATGCTTATGCCATGACGGCCCCCCTACCCGGATCTGGAACAGGCAGCGTCACCCTCCCAGTCCTTGTCCCTGCCCCTCTACAGCCCACCCCGAGACTCGCCCCCGCCTGCGCTCCCCCACGAATCCTACCCCCAGCCCAGCCCCAGCCAGAGTCCCCGCGCTCTTGAGCGGGCCAGCCCAGGGGGAGAGGGGAGGATCTCTCTGCCTCCCTCCCTCTTTCTCTGAGGGCAGCTGTACCTCCGCGCTCTGGTGCTTGAAAGTGTCTAAAAACAGCAGCTCCGTTGCGGTGTCCGCCGCCATCTTTGCTCAGCAGCAGCGGAAGCACTTCCGGGTGAACGCAAGCGCTTCCAGGGTCGCTCGCGGTGCCTGCGCCCTCCGGCCGCTCCCCAGGGGCTCCCTGGAGCGCGCATGCGCACGCTACTGCGGCTGGGGATGCGTGAGCGTGAGGAGCAGTGGGCGTCGCGGAAGGTGTAGTGGCGGGACAAATGTGCTGGTTGCCTTTGTGCCACTACCTCGGCTGTATGCACTGAGCCCCTTTGTGTGGGCAGGGGTCCATCACCTGTATTTATATTGTGTTCATCACCATAGAATTTCATGGGAGGGTTCATTTAAGGCGAGGGAGAACATTGAACCGGGGCAGAGGGGAATGATCCCTTACTTAGGATTCTCCTTCCAGATGCTGTCATGGTATCTTCTCCCACTAGGAAACCTCTTTGCGGGAGGGGACTCCTGTTATTAAGAGATAGGTAATAGTAGTGGCGGACTTGATTATTAGAAACACAGATAGTTGAGTTTGTGGTGACTAGGAGAACCACATTGTGATTTGCCTGCTGGGTGCAAAGGTTGTGGCTACCTCAAGACATCTAGACAGTCTTATGTGCAGTGCTGGGGAAGAGCTAGAGGTCATGGTACATGTAGGTACCAATAACATAGGGAAAGGCAGGAGGGAGGTCCTGAAGGTCAAATTAGGCTGCTAGATAAGAGATTTAAGTTCAGGACCTCAGTAGTCGCATTCTCTGAAACTGTTTCCAGTTCCACACACAGGGCCAGGGTAGACCGGCAGAACTGCAGGGTTTTCATGCATGGATGAGACTATGGTATTTGGAGGAGGGATTTAGGTTTATTAGGAACTGGGGAACCTTTTGGGAAAGGAGGAGCCCACAAAAAGAGGATAGGCTCTACCTAAACCGAAATGGAACTAGATTGTTGGCATGTACAATTAAAAAGGTAGAAGAGTTTTTAAACTAAGCACTGGGGGAAAGATAACAGGTGTAGAGAAACACACACATGGGTGGCAGGTATAATAGCCCAGGGGAGGCTGAGCTTCCCTTGGCGCTGCTGCCGGACCCCTGGTTTGGGGTGAAGTTTTTCATTTATTAATGCCCCATGCAGGTTCCGGAGCAGCTGAGGAGGCCATATGTGCTATTCAGCTTCCTGTGGGATTACTGATGAACCCAGAAAGAAGGTGAGTAGCACATACTGCCTCCTGAGCCACCCCGGAACCTGCATGGGGCATAGCAAAGCTTCTTCCAGAGGAGCGTTGAGGGACGCACACTTTTCTCCGGATGGCTTGGGGTCTGGGGAGGGGAAGCGCGGCAGCAACTGGGCCAGGACTCCGGGCAGGGGGGCTCAGGGCTTTGACCAGTTGGGGGCTCCTCTGGGCAAGTGTGTGTGAGGCGACTGAGGGCTCTGGCCATGGAGGGGGAGGAGGGCTTTGGCTGGCTCGGGGCTCCTCCAGCCGTGGGGGGAGGGGCTCCAACTGTGGGGAAAAGAGGGGGTCTTAGGGCTCTGGCCGGCTCAGGTCTCCTACGGCCGAGGGGGGAGGGCGGAGCCGAGGCTAGCCTCCCCGAAGGGGGGCTCCACCCATGAGCACACGGTTCAGACAAAGACACCCCTTAGAGGAGGATTTATTAACAGGAATTTTCTATATTCCTGTAAAGAAGTGAGGACAAGTTGTTAAAGTACAACTGAAGAGAAACAGTCAAATGAAAAAGAGTACCATTCAATTACGTCACAAAAAGGCAGACAGCTAAAAAGTGACAAATTTTATAACTGCTTGCATACAAATGCTAGAAGTCTAAATATTGACATTGATGAACTTGAGTGCCTGACATTAAATGAGGATATTGATATAATAAGCATCACAGAAATTTGGTGGAGCAATGATAATCAATGGGACATGAAGAAGAACAGGAGGACTTGTGGCACCTTAGAGACTAACAAATTTATTAGAGCATAAGCTTTCGTGGACTACAGCCCACACGAAAGCTTATGCTCTAATAAATTTGTTAGTCTCTAAGGTGCCACAAGTCCTCCTGTTCTTCTTTTTGCGGATACAGACTAACACGGCTGCTACTCTGAAACCTTTCAATGGGACATGGTAATAGCAGGGTACAAAATACATAGGAATGACAGACTAGGTCATGCTGGTGGCGGGAATGGAATATGAAAGAAAGTAGTGTCAAATATATATCTAAAATCTGAAATTAATCGAAATATGCCATACAATCTCTATGAACAGAAATTGCATGCTTGAATAATAAGAGTGTAGCAGTAGGGATATACTACCGACCATCTGAACGGGATGATGGTGGTGATTATGAAAATAGAAAACTAAGTAAGAATGAGGGATTTCAACTATTCCCATATTGACTGGGTACATGTCACCTCAGTACAGGATGCAGAGATAAAGTTTCTAGACACCTTTACAGCATTACCTCCTGTAAATGTAAACAAACTTGTTTGTCTGAGCGATTGGCTGAACAAGAAGTAGGACTGAGTGGACTTGTAAGCGCTGAAGTTTTACATTAATGACTGCTTCTTGAAGCAGCTAATTTCCCACAAGGGGAGAGGCAATTCTTGATTTAGTCCCCAAGTGTTGCACAGGATCTGGTCCAAGAGATGAATATTGCTGAACCACTCCGTGACAGCAATTGTAATGTATATAATTTAACATCCTTGTGGGGATAAGAAGGGGAATACCAAATAAGCCCACCACAGTAGCATTTAACTTCAAAAAGGGGAACTATACAAAAATGAGGAAACTAATTAAACAGAAATTAAATGGAACAGTCACAACAGTGAAATGCCTGCAAGCTGCATGGAAACTTTTTAAAAACACCATAATAGAGTCTCAAATTAAATATATACCCCAAATAAAAAAAGTAAGAGGACCAAAAAAATGCCACCATGGCTAAACAACAGAGTACAAGAGATGGTTAGAGGCAAAAAGGAATCCTTTTAAAATTGGAAGTCAAATCCTACTGAGGAAAATAGAAAGGAGCATAAGCTCTGGCAAGTCAAGTGTAAACGTACAATTAAGCAGGTCAAAGAAGAATGTGAAGAACAACTAGCAAAAGAGACAAAAACAAAAGCACATTTCTATAAAGTAGATCAGAAGCAGGAAAACAAAGTGCTGAAGGAACATTCAAGGAAGACCAGGCAATTGTGGACAAGCTGAATGAATTTTTTACTCTTCACTGCATAGTATGAGAGGGAGATTCCCACATCTGAGTCATTTCTTAGGTGACAAATTGAGCATTGTCCTAGACTGAGGTGTCAATAAAAGAGGTTTTAGAACAAATTGATAAATGAAACAGTCACCAGGACAAGGTGGTATTCACCCAAGAGTTCTGAAGGAACTGAAATATAAAATTGCAGAATTACTAACTGTGGTATGTAACATGTTGCTTAAATCAGCCTCTGTACCAGATGACTGGAGGATAGCTAATGTAATGGTGATTTTTAAAAAAAGGGTTCCAGAGGCGATCCTGGGAATTAGAAGCCGGTAAACCTAACTTCAGTAGTAAGCAAATTGGTTGAAACTATAGTAAACAACAGAATTACCAGACACCTAGATGAACATTATTTGGTGGGGAAGAGTCAGAACAGTTTTTGTAAAGGAAAACCATGCCTCACTAATCTATTAGAATTCTTTGAGGGTGTTAAACATGTGGACAAGGGTGATCCAGTTAATATAGTGTATTTGGATTTTCAGAAAGCCTTTGACAAGGTCCCTTGCAAAAGACTCAAGCAAAGTAAGCAGTCATAGGATAAGAGGGCAGGTCCTCTCGTGGATCAATAACTGAATAAAAGATAGGAAATAAAGGATAGGAATAAATAGTCAGTTTTCAGAATGGAGAGAGGTAAATAGCAGGGTCTTCCAAACAGCTATACTGGGACCAGTGCTGTTTAACATACTCATAAAAGTGATTAGGAAAAGGGGCAAACTGTAAAGTGGAAAAGTTTGCAAATGATACAAAATTACTCAAGGTTTCAGAGTAGCAGCCGTGTTAGTCTGTATCCGCAAAAAGAAGAACAGGAGGACTTGTGGCACCTTAGAGACTAACAAATTTATTAGAGCATAAGCTTTCGTGGACTACAGCCCACTTCTTCGGATGCATATAGAATGGAACATATATTGAGGAGATATATATACACACATACAGAGAGCATAAACAGGTGGGAGTTGTCTTACCACCTCTGAGAGGCCAATTAATTAAGAGAAAAAAAACTTTTGAAGTGATAATCAAGCCCAGTACTGGGCTAGCTTGATTATCACTTCAAAAGTTTTTTTTCTCTTAATTAATTGGCCTCTCAGAGGTGGTAAGACAACTCCCACCTGTTTATGCTCTCTGTATGTGTGTATATATATCTCCTCAATATATGTTCCATTCTATATGCATCCGAAGAAGTGGGCTGTAGTCCACGAAAGCTTATGCTCTAATAAATTTGTTAGTCTCTAAGGTGCCACAAGTCCTCCTGTTCTTCTTTTTGCAAAATTACTCAAGATAGTTAAGTCAAAAGCTGACTGCAAAGAGTTACAAAGGGATTTCAAAACTGGATGACTGGGCAACAAAATAGCAGATACATTCAATGTTGATAAATGCAAAGTAATGCACAATGGAAAATATAATCCCAATTATATATGTGAAATGATGGAGTGTAAATTAGCAGTTACCACTCAAGAAAGAGATCTTGGAGTCAATGTGGATAGTTCTCTGAAAACATCCACTCAAAAAACTAACAATGTTAAAAACTATTAGGAAAGCGATAGATAAGAAGACCGAAAATATCATAATACTACTATATAAATCCATGTTACACCCCCATCTTGAATATTGAGAGTATTCTAGTCACCCCATCTCAAAAAAGTAGGGCTGTCAAGCGATTAAAAAATTAATTATGATTAATCATGCGATTAATCGCACTGTTAAACAATAGAATATCATTTATTTAAATATTTTGGATGTTTTCTACATTTTCAAATATATTGATTTTAATTACAACACAATACAAAATGTACACTTTATATTTATTCTTTATTACAAGTGTTCACACTGTAAAAAGACAAAAGAAATACTATTTTTCAGTTCACCTAATACAAGTACTGTAGTGCAATATCTTCATCATGAAAGTTGGACTTACAAATATAGAATTATGTACAAAAAACTGCAAAAATAGAATGTAAAATTTTAGAGCTTGCAAGTCCACTCAGTCCTACTTCTTGTTTAGCCAATTGCTCAGACAAAGAAGTTTGTTTACATTTGCAGGAGATAATGCTGCCCGCTTCTTGTTTACAATGTCACCTGAAAGTGAGAACAGGAATTCGCATGGCACTGTTGTAGCTGGCGTTGCAATATATTTACGTGCCAGATGTGCTAAAGATTCATATGTCCCTTCATGCTTCAACCACCATTCCAGGGACATGCCTCCATGGTTCTGCTCGAAAACCATCCAAAGCAGTGCGGACCGATGCATGCTCATTTTCATCTGAGTCAGATGCCACCAGCAGAAGGTTAATTTTCTTTTTTGGTGGTTTGGGTTCTGTAGTTTCCGCATCGGAGTGTTGCTCTTTTAAGACTTCTGAAAGCATGTTCCTTACCTTGTCCCTCTCAGATTTTGGAAGGCACTTCAGATTCTTAAATCTTGGGTCGAGTGCTGTAGTTATCTTTAGAAATCTCACATTGGTACCTTCTTTGCGTTATGTCAAATCTGCAGTGAAAGTGTTCTTAAAATGAATAACAACATGTTCTTGGTCATCATCATAGACTGCCATAACATGAAATATATGGCAGAATGTGGGTAAAACAGAGCAGGGGTTGCACAATTCTCCCCCAAGGAGTTCAGTCACAAATTTAATTAACGCATTATTTTTTTTAACGAGCATCATCAGCATGGAAGCATGTCCTCTGGAATGGCGGCTGAAGCATGAAGGGGTATACGAATATTTGGCATATCTGGCACGTAAATACCTTGGAGTGCTGGCTACAAAGGTCATGCAAATGCCTGTTCTCACTTTCTGGTGACATTGTAAATAAGAAGAGGACAGCATTACCTCCTGTAAATGTAAACAAACTTGTTTGTCTGAGCAATTGGCTGAACAAGAAGTAGGACTGAGTGGACTTGTAAGCTCTGAAGTTTTACATTGTTTTGTTTTTGAGTGCACTTATGTAACAAAAAAAATCTACTTTTGTAAGTACTTGTATGAGGTGAATTGAAAAATGCTATTTCTTCTGTTTATCATTTTTACAGTGCAAATATTTGTAATCAAAATATATACTTTGATTTCAGTTACAACACAGAATACAAGCTATATATGAAAATGTAGAAAAACATCCAAAATATTTCAAAAATTTCAATTGGTATTTTCTTGTTTAACTGTGCGGTTAAAACTGCAATTAATTGCAATTAAGTTTTTTGAGTTAATCGCATGAGTTAACTGCGATTAATCGACAGCCCTACAAAAAAGATATTAGAATTGGAAAAGGTACAGAGAATGGTGACAGAAATGATTAGGTGTATGGAACAGCTTCCATATGAGGAGAGATTAAAAAGACTGGGCTGTTCAGTTTGGAAAAGAGACTAGGAGGGATATGATAGAGGTCTATAAAATCATGAATGTTGTAGAGAAAGTGAATAAGGAAATGTTTTTAGCCCCTTCATGTAACATAGGAACCAGAGGTCGCTCCATGAAATTAATAGGCATCAGGTTTAAAACAAACATAAGGAAGTACTTCTTCACACAATGCAGTCAGCCTGTGGAACTCATAACAAGGGGATGTTCTGAGCACCAGAAGTATAACTAGCTTCATAAAAGAATTAGGTAAGTTCATGGAGAATAGGTCTATCAATGGCTGTTAGCCAAAATGGCTAAGCCTGACTGCCAGATGCTGGGACTGTACTACAGCAAATGGATGAATCACTCAATTTTCCTGTTTTGTTCATTCCCTCTGAAGCCTGTGGTATTGGCTACTGTCAAAAGACAGGAAATGGGCAGATGGACCACTGGTCTGACCCAATATTGCTGTTTTTAATCATGAGGTGAGAATGACTATATAGCCCAGTGGTTAGGGCACTATCTCGAGAGGTGGGAACCTGCTGTTTAAAACATTTTTCCCCCTTCAGGCAGAGAGCACGGAACAGGATCAGGTTTCCCACATCTGGGATGAGTGTTCTAATCAGTGGGCTAAAAGTATTAAGAGAGGGAGACACCACCACCATCTCCTCCTCATCCAGCATTTCTTGCAAAAAATAACTTGGGCACCTAAGCCTCCTGACTCCAGGAGAGAGGCTTCTGTCTCTCCCCATGTATTGTATAGGTGTGTCTAACACTGGGTTTGTAGATCCCATTGTTGTTTCAATTCTTTTCTAGGCACTGAAAAGTTAGGCATTGCAATGCCTATGTCCCTTTGTGGATGTCTATACTACAAGCGCTGCAGTGGCACAGCTGTGTAGACAATTGTTACAGTGATGAAAGGGGGTTATCCATCACTCGAGTAAATCCACCCTCTCTAGAGGCTTTTTAGCTAGGTTGAATTCTTCCATCTACCTAGCTTTGTTTTAATGGGGCCTCGGTCAGCTTACCCATATCTCTCTTGGGTTTGAATTTTTCACACCACTGAACAACGTAGTTAGGTCAACCTACGTTTTAGGTGTAGACCAGGCCTAAGAGTCTGCTCCAAAGCTCTTGAAGTCAGTGGAAAGGCCCCCCCATTGACTTCAGAAGGTTTTGGATCAGGCTACCCAGGAAGGGGAACTTGAAGTCTAGTGCTTTGTTAGTACAATGAGAATCAAACTTGAGGACATGGCTCCTCAGACAAACCATTCTCTGCCCATACCCTGTCCCTTTTTGATACTTGAGCACCTGAAAATAAAGGAGCAAATATGCAGAGAGCTTGAGACTTAGCCCCATTGGAACTGCTGTGTGAAAATTTCCAACCTTATCTCTTGGTATCTCGGGTTACATATTTTTAAAATGGGTATAATACCACCTAAGTGATGATAGAGATACTTGTATGAAAGGTACTAGCTGCCTAGAGCCATTAGTTCCATTTGGAAATTTTTCACTTCCTGTCCCAAACTGTTGTGTAACAACTGCAATTTGAAAAAAAAAAAAAAAAAACATGGCTGCATTTCAGTGCTGATTAAAATGTTCTGCAGCTCTCTTTAAAAAATGTGTGTATGTATGGGGAAGGAAGATTTAATTAATGAATAATTGTAAAGACCTTTCAGATCCTTGAATGAACGTTGCCCTAGAAGTACAAATAAGTATCTGCTATGTCTAATTATGAAAAATTTGGAAGTGAGTTTTCACATAAATGGCCTTTCACAGTAGTCGCGTCTCTTCAGTATGCCCAGCACATGTGTCTGTCTGTGGTCGGGGGTCAACTACACTGTACTGCACTCACTCTTCCCATTCTCCTTAGCAGCAGCCCTGTACTCCCTTGGGGAGGGGGGGAATGGGGGAAAGGCAGCTGGGTCTCCCGTAGGGATTTGATTGATGGTCTGAAACCACTTTATGAAATGTAGGTGGTGTTTGTGGGGGCAGCAGTTAGAGTTGCCAGGTGTCCGACCAATGGGAGCTGCAGGGGCACCACCTGTGGGTGCAAGGGTAGTGCATGGACCCTCCCTGGCCACCCATGTGTCTAGGGCTCCAGGGACCTGGCGTCTATGGAAAGCACCACCGGAATCCCACATCCAAACCCCCTGTCCCAACCCGGAGTCCCCTCCTGCACCCAAACTCCCTCCCAGAGCCTACACACCCCCAACACCCCTGTCTCAACCTCCACCTGCACCCTAAAGCCCTCATCCCTGGCCCTACCCCAGAGCCCACACCCCCTCCCACACGCCGCACCCCCTGCCCAGCACAGAGCCCCTTCCTTCACCCCAAACCCCTCATCCCCAGTCCATCCCAGAGTCCACACCCGCAGCTCCTCCCACACTCTGAACCCCTCAACCCCAGCCCCACCCCAGAGCCTGCACCCCCAGCCGGAGTCCTCACCCCTCCACACACACACACCCCAACCCCCTGTCCCAGCCTGGAGCCCTCTCCCTCACCCGGAGGGGTGCTCGGTTTTATGCAATTAGAAAGTTGGCAACCCTGGCACAGACGCCAGACGTGCCTGCTGAAGTCACAGCGCAGCGATGCGGGTCTCTGCCTGAACCACACGCAGCAATGCTGCCAGGGTGGCCGCAGTGCTGATTTGATGGATGCCTCTCAGCAGTATTGTTGCCATCTTCTTACCCTTGAATAAAACGCGGTTAAAGGGACAGGGATGTGGCTGAAGTGAGTGAATGAAGGGGTCCTGGGCTCAATGCCTTGAATTGTTGCTAGGCTCCCTCCTCTGATCCTGAAAAGGTAGTCAGCGGAAAACTGCCCATCACCCCCTTCGTAACGTGGGAGGCACGCCGCGCTGCTGCGGCTGCACAGAACAAGTTCCAGCAACGCCCGATGAGTGATCCCCACCCATTCGCCTCCCTTCCGCTCCCAGCCCCACACTCTTATCGCTCTGGGGCACCCCTCTGCTCCACGTGATCGGCTTTCCTTATACTCACCTCACCTGCCGGCTCTTCATCATCTCCTTCCTCTCCCCAGGAGCCTGGCTCCCCGCCCCCACAATCCACCTTCCCTTCTCTGACCCTACTCCCCATCTAGCTCCCTCCTTGAGTCCTTCCAACTTGGAACTTCAAAGCTTCAGCAGAGCCGGTTTCCCTGTAGTGTGGATTTCGCACGCGCTGGAGTTTCTTCTCCCTGCGGTGGGGGGGAATGCAATTCCCCTCCCCCTCCCCCCAGGACAATTCAGGACAAACTCCTTTCTCCTCTCACAGAGCCCCAGGGGAGAGCGGCACTGGGACTCTAGTGATCACCAAGCGGTGTTATAGCTGTTCATGTTTTTCTTTCTTTCTTTTTTTTTTACACATCACCCGCAGGGAGGGGAAAGGGCGGTTGCAATGACCCCGCAGAACGAGCGAAGGGCTGGACGCAGCCAGGTCTCAGCTGAGCTCCTTCCTTGGGGCACTAGAAGACGTGTTGATCTCATAGCGGCAACTTTGTCATTCGCTAGGAAGTGCGTTCTCCTCCTGCCCCATTACCTTCGGGTTGCGGCTGCCCCTTCCCCATGCTATTGGCGTCCCTGTCTCCTATTGCCTCTCACCCTCGCACCCCCCAGTTTGTGCTACCCCTTCTATCGCCTCCTCCTTCTCCTGGGACCCCTCTGGTTTTCATTCTTCCTGCTGCTGCCCCCTCAACCCCAATTTGGTATTCCCGCCTCTTTTACCCCCCCTTCGCCCCTGACTGCTTCCCCCTTTCACCCTTTTAATGTTGCTTCCTCCCACTCTGCTAATTGCTACCCCTGCCATCACCTCCTGCTGCTGCCTACCCGTGGCCGTTGCCTCCTCCCCTTCTGCTGCCACGTCCTTGTTTGAAGGAGCCAATGGGCGGGCTCAGTCAGGTGTCTCTTACCTGCACCACGTGGGGAGGGAGGGTGAGCAGGTAGAGCCACATCCCAAAACAGAGACGCTCGCAGCCATTGCGTGCCTCCTAGGGGCGCTGCCCTGGTTTGCCTCTGAACAGGTTCCCAAGCAGTCAGCTACAAAACGGGGACGCTGCACACGCCTCCCCTCCTGAGCAGGTCTCCGGGGAGTGGTGGTGGGTGGGGGAGAGCTAAGTGGCTGCAGGTGTGCGCGGGTGGGGAGGGGCGAGTTTCTTCCTTTACACTCCCGGGGTGGTGTGTGTGTGTGGCAGGGTCTTCTCGGTAAAATTGGGGCAGGAATCTAGTTTCTTGCTTTCTCCCGGCGATCATCATGACTGCGTCTCTTGACTACCTGGTGATCTTGTTCGGGACGACTGCTGGTGCTCAGGGGGCTAAGCTGGGATCCGATGAGAAAGAGCTGGTCCAGCTGCTGTGGAAAGTGGTGGATCTGGCCCGCAAGAAGGTATTTCTCTGAGTAGTCCCCAAAGAGGGAAGGGAAGGGGAGGCTGCTGGCAGGGATTGCCCGTGCGCGTTCCGCTGGGGGCTCCTTGCGGGGGGATTTAACCAGCTGCCAAGTTAGGGCTGGTGTCTGTCCGCGTTGAGAAGGCGCCGCCTGGGCCAGGAGCGTAGACGGAGTTAGGCGGCAGCCCAGCCCACCCCGCTGTGATAGGGGTTGTGTTCAAGCAAACAACCTCCACCGAGCCCCGTGGCGCGCCCGCCCACATAGACTTTTCCCCCGGGTCTCCAGCCCCCGGGGCAGCCGCCCTACACGCCACAGGGCGCGGGGAGGAGTGCAAAGCCCTGCTCCCCATAAGTCCTGCGGGGGGGTTCTCCCTGGGCGCTTGCTCGCCAAGGCGGGAGCAGAGGGCGCTGACCTCTTTCTCCCCCCGGAGGCGGGGAGCCTGCATGAAGTGCTGGTCAGACCGGAGCACTTGGACCTGACCGAGGAATGCAAAGAAACAACCAAGCTGGAGGTGGAGAGCCTGGCGCGAGCCCCGCAGCTGGAACAAGCCCTGCAACAGGTGAACCCCCTTCTGCTTTCAATGGGGCTTCTCAAACCCCTCTTCAGGGAGTCGAGCCTCCCAGAGACACGCTTCCACTGCAAAGGGTGTGCGAATAGCCTGCGGGGTCCCCGCTCCCCCAGGACAGACAAACTCACTGGGGGAGGGGGTGGGATAGGGTGACCAGATGGCAAGAGTAAATATCAAGACGGACGGGGGTAGCCATGGGGGAGGGAGGTACATGGCCCCCAGTTCTAGTCCCTGCTTTAAGCTATGGGTCAGGAGGGCACTGCTCTGGCTCTAGCCTTGGCCCCCCATGGACTCCACCCCTGCTTCATGGGCTCCAGCGGCCCCCACCTCCATGGGCTTTGTCCCCCCCCCCTGTGCTGTCCACCCTGTGGACCCCCCATTTTCACTGCTCCGGACCCCTTCATTCATGGGCTCCAGTGGCCTCCCCACAGGACTCCCCCATTGTGAGGCCAGAAGAGCTGGCTGGGGTTCTTTCTAGGAGCTGTCCATCCTTCCGAGCAGTCAGGGAGTGTGTGTGAGGCAATCATGGCATCCAGTGAGTGATGGTTTTGTTTGGCTTCTCTCTCTGCCTCCTGCCGTGGCCGGACCCCAGTGTAGCTCCTGCTCTTGACAATCTCTGATGCCTGCTATCTGCGGGGCCTCGCCTGCCTCCCCAGAGCCGAACTGCATGGGACCTGTGCAGAAGCGTGGCTGGTCTTACTCAGTGTGGGGGGCTTGGCTGGGCCCCTCTAGACAAGCGGGTCCTGAGGGAGCCTGGCCGGGGCGGGTCCTGAGGGAGCCTGGCCGGGGCAGGCCCTGCGCATTGCTCCCAAGGGTAGGGTTGCCAATTTTCTAATCCCACAAAATTAAACACCCTAGCCTATAGGCACAGACTCCGAGGGTGCTCCGGGGCTGGAGCACCCACGGGGAAAAATTGGTGGGTGCTCTGTACCCACCGACAGCCAAGCTCACTGCCCCGCCCCAGCTCACCTCTCGGCTGCAGCACCCCCCTTCTCCTCCCAGTGCTTGCGCGTGAAACAAGCTGTGGGAGTGAAGGAGGAGGAGTGGGAATGTGGCGCACTCAGGGGAGGAGGTAGGGAAGAGGTGGGGCCGTGGCGGAGATTTGGGGAAGGAGTCTAATAGGGGCAGGGAGGGGGTGGAGTTGGGGCAGAGACTTTGGGGAAGGGGTTGGAATGGGGGCAGGGCAGGGGGGTTGAGCACCCACTGGTGCCAAGAGAAGTTGGCGACTATGCCCTAGCCCCGCCCCTGCCCTGAGGTTCCCCCCTCCACTCACTACATCTCCTCCCCCCCCCGATTGCTCACTTTCACTGGGTTGGGGCAAGGGGTTGGGGTGTGGGAGGGGTTGAGGGCTATGGCTGGGGGGTGCAGGTTCTGGGGTGGGGCTGGGGATGAGGGTTTGGTGTCCAGGAGGAGGCTTCAGGCTGAGGGGTGGGGCTGAGAGATTTGGAGTGCTGGATGAGGCTGCGGATTGAGGCAGGGGGTTGGGGTGCAGGAGGAGGTATGGGATCTGGGGTGGAGCCAGGGATGAGGTGTTCAGGATGCGGGAGGGGGCTCTGGGCTAGGGTCAGGGAGTTGGGGTGCATGCTCCTGCTGGGGATGCAGGCTCTGGGATGGGTCTGGAGATGAGGGGTTTTGGGTGCAGGAGGGTGCTCCAGGCTGGGATCGAAGGGTTCAGAGGGTGGGAGGGGGATCAGGGGGTGGAGGGTGAGGGCTTTGGCTGCGGGTGCAGGCTCTGGGGTGGGGCCATGGATGAGAGGTTCAGGATGTTGGAGGGGGCTGCCGGTTGAGGCAGGGGGTATTGGCTCTGGGCTGGGGGTGCAGGCTCTGGGGTTGGGCTGGGGATGAGAGGTTTGGGGTGCAGGAGGGGTCTCTGGGATTGGGGGGGGGAGCAGGGATGGGGTAGGGTGCGGGCTTACCTCGGGCAGCTCCCAGTCAGTAGCACAGCGGGGTTAAGGCAGGCTCCCTGTCTATCTCAGCTCCGTGCTGTGCCCTGGAAACAGCCAGCAGGTCCGTCTCCTAGGCAGGAGGGCCAGGAGGCTCCTCGCCCACAGGCACAGCCTGCCCCCCACTCCCATTGGCTGTGGTTCCCAGCCAATGGGAGTGCGGAGCCAGTGCTCAGGGTGGGAATAGCGCACAGAGCCCCGTTGCCCCCCACACACACCCCGCCTAGGAGCCAGACCTGCTGGCTGCTTCCGGGGCGCAGCACAGTGCCAGGACAAGTAGGGACTAGCCTGCATTAGCCCTGCAGCACCAGCGACCAGACTTTTAACAGCCCAGTTGGTGGTGCTGACCGGAGCTGCCAGGGTCCCTTTTCAACTGGGCGTTCTGGTTGAAAACTGGACACCTTGAAACCCTACCCAAGGGACCGGAGTGATTTCCTGCCCTGGGATCGGCCCTGATGCTGCTGGCTCAGACCATCACCTCACCTCCCAGGGGCAGGGCATGGGGGTGAGAGTGTCTGGTAGATCTGTGTGTATGTCGGGGGCTGGGCAGTGGAGGAGGTTTGTGTGTTTTGGGATGCTAGGCAGTGAGGGGGCCTCTTGGGGCGGGGGGTGCTGAGTAGTGGGGGGCTGTGTGGAGCACTGTGTAGCTGTGGTGGGGTGGGGCTGTTTGGAAGGGCACTAGTTAGTGTGGGAGGGGGAGATCTGTGTGTGTTAGGGCAGTTCTGTGTGGGGTGCTGGACAGTTGTGGTGGGGCTGGGGGGTGCTGGGCAAGGGTGGTGGTGTGCAGAGAACTGTGCAGTTGTGGGGCAAGGATGCTGGGCATAGCCAGTCTGGGGGGTGTTGGGTGGGAGGGCTGTGTGGCATGGCATGGGCCCGCGCCCAATGGGAAGGGTCACGCTGGCAGTACAGGGCCAGGCAGACCAATGTGCGTCTGGCCATGCCATGTATGCCCCATTACCTCTGGCCACCCCCCTTCCCCCATGCCCGCCACTCGCCTCCTCACCTGAGGGCTGGGGGAGGAGGTGCGGGGGCAGGGCCTAGGAGGCGCTTACCTCGGGTGGCTCCCAGGAAGTAGCCCTCAGGTCCCTCCAGCTCCTAGGGTCAGGGACGGCCAGGGGGGCTCTGCCCGCCCCCACAGGCCCCACCCCTGCAGCTCCCATTGCCTGCAGTTCCTGGCCAATAGGAGTTGCAGAGCTGGCACTCATGGTGGATGCAGCATGCGGAGACCTCCCTGGCCATCCCTCCACCTAGTGGCCGCAGGGTCCTGCCGGCTGCTTCCTGGAGCCAGATAGGGAGCCTGCCAGCTAGGTTGACCAGTCCAGCCCTGCGCCAAATATCGGGACAAATGCATCCTGATTTTATTGGGACATCTGGTCTCCCTAGGGTGGGATACTTGAACCTCTCTTTCTGTAGGGGCAGGGAAGGCTTCTCTCTCTAAGTTTATTGCAGATGGTCTAGCTGGGAAGACAAATATGGGAGGAGGAAATGGGCTGGGGCATGGGGTTGGAGTCGCAGCCTCTGGAAAGCTGAAGAAGGCTCTTCTTGCTAGGGCCATGTGGGTGCCCGGTGGCTGATGAGCACGTTGGGAGAGGCCGGCACCTCTAGGAGCCTCCTGGGATCCCCTGAACCTGCCCTATTCTCTTCCCATTTTGGATTGGGGTAGCAAAGGTTAAGTTCAGAGTGACCCAACTGATGCTCTCCCAGTGCCCTTTCATTGAAGATCATTGGGTTTTAGTTCTCTCTTTGAATTTCTTTATTAAATTTACTGAAACTTTTTTCTTCTCTGCATGTGAGCCGGGGTAGAGACAGGCTCCAGCGTTACCAATCATATCTCCACAAAGCTCTGTTCCTCTTTCCTAATAACCAGGAGGTTCCATTACTCATTGCTGCAGTGCGGCTCACCATACAGTGAAGAGCTGCACCTCATTAACTTCCCCCAACTTTCAGCCCCTGCCAGGAGCTTTAGTCTGAAGAGTTTAGCAGAAATTTTCAAACTAGGGTGCTTAAAGCTAGGCTTGTGATGCCCTATTGAGGTACCTACATACTTTGGGATGACTTTCGAGCGTGTTGGGCAGGTGTAGTCCCCGTTAACTCTAATCGGATTTGTGATGGCTCAGCAGCTTTGAATATTAGCCCATAGTATTTAGGTTCCTAAATAATGTGCCCTGATTCCTATTAAGAGCATTATATAGAACTGAACGTTTACCTTTCCATGTTCAACAAGTTGTAATGATCTGAAACTTACACTGACTTTTTCATAACAAAGTGTAGCAGTTCATAATTGTGTACTATGTCTATTTTTTTCAACTTTCAGTTTAACCAGTCTGTGAGCAATGAACTGAATATTGGTGTAGGTACTTCCTTCTGTCTCTGTACTGATGGACAGCTTCACATCAGACAGCTTCTGCATCCTGAGGCTTCCAAAAAGGTAAAGTGGTTGCACTCATTAGACGTTCCTTAAGACTGATCTACTGTGGTGGTGGTTGGGTTTTAATGCAGAATTGATCAGCTTTTTTGCTGTATGATGCCCAATATGAGTCTACTTCAGCATAGTCATAACAGAGAAATCTCTCATCCATCAATAAGCTTATTAGACTCTTTGGGCTTGTCTACAGTGGGGAATTTTCCAGTTTATAATGATATAGTTAAACTGCTGTGGTTATACCAGTATAATTCTTCATGTGGATGCTCTATTTCAGTTTAATAAGGCCTTTTTCTGGTTTAGTTTATCAGCTTTGGAAGTGGCTTACGCTAAAACAGAAAAAGGTCCCCTGTACTGGAAGAAGTATGTCCACATTGGGAGTCCTATTGGTTTAACTACAGCAGTTTAAATTCATACTCTACTCTATACTGGTATTTCCCATGTACAAAACCCTTAGGTTGCTATAATGGGTTAATACAGGAACTAATTTGTAGGACCTGTCAATTATTTTGTGAAAAATTTACGTTTTTAACATTGCTGTTGTACATACTGTTTTGAAACTTTGAAAGCTGACAGATCTAAAGATAAGTGTTCAGCCTTTATGTAATATTCAGCTTGCACGCTGATAATGGTACTTACCTGTATTTGTAAAGAGCCAAACGCTGGTCTGAGAGCATGTGTCTCTTCATCATCTGCATCAAATTTTCTATAATTTGATGATGTATTTCCAAAATTACCAATCACTAATAGACTTGCAAGTCCCTATCTGACTTCTCTATTGCCAATAGAATTGCAGTTGTGTAGACGGACCTCAGTTAAAACATGGTTGTCCCTGCCGTGCAATCAAGCACAGTTCTGTGTTTCAGTACCATTAGGAACTAACAATATTCTAAGAATCATGCTACAGATTTATTCCAGTCTTCTGTTTTCACTGATGGTTTTTGAACCATGCATTTCATTCTCTTCTGTGTCTTGTTTCTTTAAATGGTTGAAAGCATGATGCTAGTAAAACAGTAAATCTTACTGCTAATATCAAACTGTGATATCAGATTATTTATTAATGTAATACTTGCTGCTACTATTTGGTATTTATCACTCAAAAAAAGTCAGTTTAACAAACGGAGAATGCTCCTGTATTATGAATCACTTCATACTATCTGATGTGTTCTAAACATGAAAAAATAAACCATATTTTAATAACTATACCTTTCTCTCCATATGATAGAATTATTTCTCTAACTGCTATACAATTTACCTATTTTATGCAGTTTATCCTCCATGCAATTAGATTAAGTACATAATAAAAAAAAATACAGAATCTTTGAAAATTGATTTTTGTCATCTTAGTTTGTAAGATTTTTAGGGGGGACTAACACTTTTCTATGTACTTGTACAGTGTCTAGAACAATAGGACTTCAGTGCTGGCTAGGGTCTTCGGTTGCTATTTCAACACAAATAGCTGGTAATTTGAAATCTGCTCTGCGCTGATTATAGATTAAACCAAACAGACAACTACAGAATGTCACTGGCATTTCTTGCGGATAACAAAATGTTGAGATTAAAACCTAAGTGTAAACTAAAACCAAGACTTGGAAAATCATTAGCTGTTTTTGTGTGCCTCAGTTTTGGATGTCCAATATGAACTACTTCAACAGGCCCTGACTTTGAGTGGTGGTTATGACATAGGCAGGTTCAGTTTATACTTAATCATTAAGAATAGAGTTTGTGGGGGACGGGGGACTGAAGTGTCATGAAACCACAACTGGGAAATACCGAAGGTTGACTATTTGCATAAGAGTTTGCAGGGGCGGGGTGACACTTATGAAATAAAAGTTCAGTTTTTCCATTTTAAAATAAGAGAGCCAGAGTAGCAGTTTTAAACATATGTTGCAATTAAAGGAGAAAAGAACCTGTAGTTCATAACTTCTATAATAGAGAAAAATGCAGCTACTCTGGCTGTAGAGCTGATACTAGGTATAAGCACACTAAACAATTGCTTACAGCCCCAAGCAGGTCAAAGGGGGGCCCCACTATTCACTTTTTATTATGCATTTGGGGGTTGGGGGGAACGACCCAGAATATTCCTGTTTAGGGCCCACAGTGAGCTAGTACTGACTTTGTCTGGCTGTAGCAGTCAAGTACACGTAGATAATAAGTCATTGTGTGGGGCTCTTCCTGCCCTCCCCTGCTGGTGGGGTTGGTACATGAAAATGACGTTCTAACATCTGTGCTGATCTTGCACTTAAATGCAAAATTTCTGAAAATAGTGATGGAAATTCCATCTAACATAATACCTATCAATACTCTAAAGTCAAAACCCAACTTCTTAGAGTATAAAATCCTTCCAACAGCACCACACCCCCCTCCCCGTGCACACACACACATACATACACCCTCTCATCCCAATACACAGTACCCCATTAAATTGTGGATGCAAGGATCTTGTTTTGCTGACTTTTGGAAAAGAAGCATTACTTCATGAACAGCTGAACTAAACATGGAAGTTTATGGCTGTAGGAGATACTGACTTTTCAGCCAGATACAAATAAGGACTTTTACGTGTGGACACCATTCCATGCTAATTAACTCAAGACATTTCCTCTTCCAAAACTTAATAGCTTTCAATGAACTTTAAAAAAAAAAAAAAAAAAAAAAAACTTACAAGGAAATTCCTAAATATCCATCATCTCCCCCAACTCAGTACCTGGGACAATCCACTTGTGTTCTGCCTGTTACTAATCAATCCCCTCTAGGATGACTTCAGACTTTCCCAACCTCTAAGAAATCTGCCTTTTTTTTTTTAATCAGTCCAATGTATTTAAAAAAAAAAAGGTGTTTCCTCTTTCCTCCAAATATGAAATTCCTCCATACCCCAAAATAAAATAAAAATTTTGCCTGCTGTAAAAGGAGTAGCAATAATCAGTTATGCACCAGTGACTGGTTTCAGGAATCTGACTTCCTCTTCCGGGCCACCCCCATTGTTAACCTTGATAGAATCACACAATTAGGAAAAAGAGTTAGACTTTAAAACATGACACTTTTATATGTATTAAAAATATGTTGTAGGTTACTTTTAGAGGTTATCCTGCATTAATTTTCTTTCTCTTTGTGCAGTTGGGTTCATGGTATTAAGGGAGCCTGCCTTTATACCATAGAATGAAGAATTATTCAAACTCTTAAATAGTTTTGTTTATGTGGCATACATAGTGATAGGGTATAATGGCTTTTATTGGCACTTATGTGAGATTAGCTGTATACACTCACGCTTGGCTTTGTTGCTCATTAGTAATGCATCCATAACAAGCACACGCTGACAAAACCTTTACACCACATCATGCTATAATTTGTCTGTTTTACAAAATAGCCAAAACAACTATTTGAAGTGTGATTATACTCTGCAAATAGAATCTGAGACTTCCCTTAATTGAATATGCTGTCTATAAAATTAAAACGTCTTCTGAAAGTTTGATTGGGCTCTGTAAAGCGAGCTGTGACCCCTCTAGTTTGATAGGGCCAACTAATGAAAATTGGAACCAAGAACTGTTAAATGTGGTGTTGTAATAGTATCTATTTGCTCTCCCACAGTTATATTGAATCCACAGCATTAGTAATATTAATAAAAAGCAGCAATAACCTTTCTTTTGTCAGTAAAGGAAGCAAATATCCCTGACTATACCATGGGAACAGACTTATTGAGTAAGAAAGATTCATAACAATATTTAAGTCACTGAGAGAAGAGCCTTGTAAAAATATGTGCTATAATGTACTCAGGTGAATGTGGCTATTTTTACTTGAAAACTGGTTGTAAAATGTGACAACTCAAGAGAACATAGACTGGATTCACCTTAGTTTACAGTCACTATCATGTCCTCTTACAGAATATCTTATTGCCTGAATGCTTCTACTCCTTTTTTGACTTGCGGAAAGAGTTCAAGAAATGTTGCCCTGACTCATCTGATGTTGACAAACTGGATGTTGCTGCCATGACAGAATGTATCCTTTTTAAAAATCATAACTTGAATTATAATGGCAGCCTAGTACTTCTAGAAACACAGCCCAGGAACATAGGAGTGTTCATAATGCTTGTTTAGGAATGATATAATTTAGTAAACAATATTGAGTCCTTAAGGGGTTTTCTACTAAATATGCTTCTGTTTCTGGTAGCTATGCGAAAATTTGTGGTACCTTGCAAAAGCTTTGAACAGTCTATAGGAGACTTTGAAACTCTTCTTTACCTCTGAATTTTGCCATATTAACAATCACTGCCTTAGTGTCTTGTTTAATGTCAAGTTTTGATAAACCTTGACTCCTAATTACTAAAACACTTGAAAGGAAACACGGAGATAAAATTTGCATGTTAACGGAGTGCATTTAAAATACTTCCAATTTTCATAGCATTTTTTCAGCCTTGTTTGGCAGATATTAGATCATGGATGTTGGGGAGCACATTTTAATTTCTGGAACATTTATTTCTGAAGCAATTATGGTATTCAACCTTTGAATAGTACATGGGGTTGCTTTTAATACCTGAGATATCCAGACACCTGATGCTTCATGTAAACTCTGCACAGTATACCCTCTAACATGCAACTAGACTAGGAATCCTGTCTCTTCACTGTCTTCTCTCCTTCTCTAGTATGGAGAGGGCATACAATGGCTAAAAAAGCTTTCAGAAACTGTTCAAGTAGCCAGTAACCCAGTTAAATATGGATCTTAAAATCTTTGCTGCATTATTCTCAGTCTGCACTGGAGACAATCCATAGCAATTGAAACTGACCTCCAGAAATGTCCTCTGGCTAGACTCTTCCTCACACCTCCCTGGTGGCTAGTGTTGTCTCTTACTTCTGCACACATCCCTGTTTTGTAACTCAGAAGTAGAAAACACTTGGCTCCTCGAATGACACTACCAAAGGGAGCCTGCAAAGGCTGACTGGCCAGGAGGGATATGAATTTAAAATACTTTTCTCAGTTTTCAAAGCTAAAACAAATATTGGTGAAAAACAGTTGATTAGGTTACACTCCATATGTAAACACACCTGTTGTACATGTACAGTGATTACCATTAAAGCTGGCATCTGCCACACAGTGACTTCTGAGATAGTACAGCCTAAATAAAAATAGGAAATAACTGCAGTTTTTTACACATGACTATGTAGCAACCATGCATAAAGTGGTGGTAGTTGTGTCAATGTTTTAACTGTGGAATCCAAAGCTTGAAAGTAGCTTCAGATGTCAGAACAGTGTAACTAACTTTTCCACTAAGGGAGATGTGCCTTATTTATCTCACTACCCTAAAACACGTGTAGATTTGTTAATATACAGTATCTCCTCCATTTATTAGGTTCTCCTACACAACCCAGGAGTAGGGGGTAATGGTATCTTTTTACTACTGTTGTCTGCAAACATGCAAGGAACTTCTTAGAAAACATAAGAAAACTCCCAGCTTCAAAGAGCTTACTTCATATAGCTTCAAAGTGTATCTGTTGCAGCATCCCTGAACAATAAACTATTTGTGTTTTGTACAAAGCACTTGAAAGAGACTGCACTGGTGAGAGATGTTTTATCCATCCAATGGGAAGTGAGGTCTGATGTACCTCTTTCCTCTTATCTCTGGGTAGCAGAGATTCTGACCAACCACAGGAGGGTCAAATGTTCAGTTTCCCAAATAGTATAGTACTAGCCAAGACACAAGGGCATTCTTGGTATTGGGAGGGCAATGATGGATCTTACATTAAGAATTTGACCAGAAGATTTTCATGGCCATTGGCCTCTAAACGTCACTTAGACCCACTCTGAGCGGGGTTGGATGGCATGGTGCTTACAACTCTAGTGACTTCCTGAAGCTTAGTTTAGGACTATATGTATACCGCATGCTGCTGATATGTGCAGATATGCTGCACACCCCCTAGCATGGGTATAAATAGCAGTGTAGATGGTGAGGCGCTTAAGCAAATAGAGTAAAGACCCATCAGAACCTTAGGGTATATACTCTACATGCCCAAGCAGTGCATCCTCATCTACACTACTGTTTTTAGCAGTATAGTGTCCCACTGCTGGAGCCTTCCCCACCACAGTGAATGGCTCTGGCAGGGGTGAGGCAGTGAGGAAAGGTTCCAGCAATGGGAAGCTGCTGGAGCCTTTCCCTGCTGTCCCTGCACCGGAGCCTTTCTCCAGTGCTGCATGTAGCTACACCACAGTGCAGGTGCAGCCCGCTTTTCACTGCCGCATGTAGTTACACATACCCTACATGCCACTGCCAGTGTAGACAAGGCCTATATTGTAGCTCCCATTGCTTCTACAACCAATGGAGCTTCAACAAAACACCATATTGTAGAGCTCAGTTCTGAACTGGATAGACTAGTTAATTGAACACCTCTCTGAAAACATATAATTTCAGTGATTTGTTTTGTTTGTGGCTTTTTGTTGTCTTTCTGGTTCCTGATTATTTGACTGATTTGTAGGTATGTTTACCTTGGTGACTTCTCATTGTAAACCTGTTCTGTTTATGTGAAATGGCTAAAATATTCACTGTCTCTTCTACGTGTGCTTAATTTGATTGGATAATGGATTTTGTTCTCATGGTAGGCTTTCTGTTTTTTGTTGGTTGGTTCATGTGGCTTCTTAATTACTGTTACAGAGTGGCTTGTTTCATAGACTTTTTGTCATAGAATTTTTGTCAGGCTGGGATAGTATTTCTATGTTCTTAAAATAGTGGTAGAAACTGGTAAAAATGTCTAGCAGATGATCGTTTCCTGATGTTGGGGAAAGCACTGTATAAGTGGCTTGCTTACTTATGACACCAATATCATTAATTGGTGGGCTGTAATGATGTGCAAAATATTTGCAGTAAACTGTTCACATTACTGACTTAAACAGTCCCATTTCACTGGAAAAAAAATTAGTACATTTGGCGCTTTACTACAAAATTCTCTCATATTTGAAATAAAGGTAGGCAGACTCTGAATGAAAGGTAACTCAAACTAAAAATAGGCATTTAAGGGAAAAGCTAGACCTGCGGAGTATGAAGTCACTTGAAAGGAAACTTAAAAAATATTGCAGACTCGTGCAGAATTTCTGCAGTCCCTCTGCTCTTAAAGCAACCAAGTATCTTCCATTTGGTAAGTGGAGAGGGCATGAGGTCTGAATCTAACGTGAAACAGTGGAACTTCGTGTAAGTCAAATTCTCTGTTGCCCTGTACCTTGTATGCTGACTGCAGAATAGGGAGGCTGTATGGGCTAATGGATAAATAACTTGCTTGGGCCTCAGGAGACCTGGCTTGTATTCCTGATTCTGCCACTGGCCTGATGAGTGACACTGAGTAAGTTATTTTGCCTTTCTGTGCCTCAATTTCCCCATCTGTAAAATGGGGATAATTCTTCTTTGAGAAGAGATTTGACATCTGTGGAAGAAAAAAAATGTATAAAGGTGAAGTATTATTACTATATAAAATGCTACCAAATCAGAATGATACCTTTATGTATTCATTCTCACTAGTGTAAGTGACTGTACAAGGTGCAGGATCATGGACAATGTAGCCTTGTGTGAGAGAGGCCTGTATTGCACATGTGTGTTTTCATTGTCTCTTTTCGACTAACCATAAGTAGTCCTCTTGCACAGAATGTTAAATAACAGTATGTTATGTTTGATCATGTATCTTGTGCAGGGGAGGCAACCTCTTGTAAAAAGAGTACAGAGTTATTAAACTGAATTAATAATTGGGTACCTTATTTTGCTTTTAGAGAAGGTTTATAATCAATTTCATCAGCTAAAACTACCTCAGTCTATGGTAAGAAAGGGATTCCAGTTTCAAGAATTCCAGTCCATTCTGTGAAAGCACTCTGCTTTCTCCCCCTGCTCCTCCAGTGGAAATCATAAGTAGTTTTTTTATTTGTTTGTTTTAAAGACTGCTGGGATGCTAAGGAAGGGAAATAGTGCTCTAAAAGGTGCCACCTCTAATTTAGGGAATTGAGGAAGAAAGAACTGATGCTACCTAACTAAGAATCTTCTCTCTCAGAGGTCTCCTCTGCTATCTTTATTATGGAATCAAGCAGTATTTTTACTGTTTGAGTTTGTGGCAAACCTTGTTTTCTTGGCATGACCTAACAGTGAAAGTAATGTGACAGTAACAAGAAAATCAACTCTCCAGAAAAGTCATTGGAGAAACAAGTACATTCCTGCTAAGAAAGGAGTGTGGTTATTCAGGAAATTATGTTCAACTCTTATGCAAATATACAGAAGGCCAGGGAGTGTTCATTTTGCACCTCTGTATCTCCCTAATTCACAGCAGTTCTTGATTTACAGAACTTGCTAAGCCAGTTTTCACTGTTGTGAATGCCTTTGGGGTGGAATGAATAAAGCTTGCATGACTATTCCTAGATCCTCTCCAGAAGACTCATCCTCCTTTCCCTCAAGATCAGGCGTGCAGAAGCCATTAAATGGCAAGTAAAAAGAGGATATAATTGGAGCGAGACTAGCTGTCTTTCTTCTTTCTGGGCTTAGTGGGAGGCAGGCTGTCTTAATGAGGAATATATATTGAAGGATAAACTGTCTAGTCCCCTGAAGAAAGTACTCCTGTTCTGTTGTTGTTGCTCTGTTGTGAATCTGTGTGTGTGTGTGTGTGTGTGTGTGTGTGTGTGTGTGTGTATAAAAAATACTCTTTTTATTTAATGAAACATAAATTGGAACATGCTGAACAGAATCTGGATAGTAAAGTGGCAAAAGTAGTCTCTCTCTATCAGGAAGCCTGTAAAAAGCTTTACATGGGACACAACTATAACTCAGCGCTCAGAAAGGTTTTCATCTTAACTTAATCCCCTCACCCATGTAAGTTATCTATTATTCATATTTATTGTTGTGGTGCCTAGGGACCACCAGGATTAGGGCCCCATAGTGCTAGTCAGTCTTACTTTCATTTGGCTTAAAATGTTAGATGTCCAAGTCTAGATTGGTGATCCAATTAATTGGTGACAGGTGACATGGAATGGACAGCAGAGACTGTGCCAACTGAAATAATTTGGGGGTCCTGTGCACTATGGGAATGGAGTGGGGGGGGCACCTGAGTGGAGTTGTGACCTGGTATGTGGAGTCAGTGCCACTCAGGTTTGGCCTGGCTGCCCCCTCTGAGGGAGGGAGCAGCTGGGCCAAATTTGAGGGAGTGGTGGTGTGACCTAGTGTGCAGAGTTGCAGCTCCTCTCATTTCTCCCCCTCCCCCTCTCAGTGATTGGTGGGGCCCCTGTGCTAGTGCCCAGACAGAACATTGGGTAATCTGGGCCTGGGCAGATGTACCTCTAGAAAATGATTGTGTGAGAGACATTGGTGAGGCATTTCATAGTTGGATGTCTGTTTCTGCAGTCATAGATAGGGTCTGTCACTGTTCATGGAGAAGGTCGGTACATCTGCCATATGATATGCGGGAGAAGTTCAAAGTGGACCATGTTTCTGTGGAAGTGAAAAGGGAGGTGTTTTGGGGGAGGGTTGGTATTTTTTGGTTTTGTTTTTTTGGGTCACTGGCATCCTTCCACCTTGCTTGCCATTAGTTTTTGGGGAAACCCTACGTCTTCAGGCTCTTGCACTGCAAGCCAAAAAGGTTTTCTGGAAGTCAAGTTGGAATCTCGGTATATTATTTAGGTCTTTGTGTATTGAAAGATTCTTGTTCCCTCAAATGTAATGGCTTTTCTGAAGAACTATCATGCTGAGACAATTTTGGGTGGGTTGATACGTGCCAGGATTGAAAGCCATGAGGGATAAGCTAAATGAAAAGGGAAGGGAGGAAGAAAGGGAATGGGAGGAGGGAGGCCATATGGGGCAAGTGTGGAGTGAAACTGAGGGAGGGCGGTGGTAGGGAAAGAAACTATCTGTACAAATGGGCCTAAGGTAGAGTGATTGAAGTGACTCTCCCTCAGAGCTACAGAAGGAGTTGATGATAGAGCTGAGCAGTAAAATTCAGGAGTTCTTGGCTCCCAGTCTTGTACTTACACAATACAACACCTATCTTTTGCCTCTCACTCTAGTTGGAATATAAATGTACTTATGCTTGGGTTGTAAACACATCCTGTATCTACACAGGTATTTGTAGGATTTAATTATTTTGGACTTCTTTCCTTGGCTACACTTGCAAGTTACAGTGCTGTAAAACCTCCCCCAGCGCTATGACTCACTCCTCGTCCACACTGGCAGGGCACTTACAGCGCTGTATCTCCCAGGGTACACCGCTGCAGGTACTCTACATCTCCGAGAGGAATAACAGCTGCAGCGGAGTGGCTACGACTCACAGGTGTGAGTGTAAACCAGGGGTAGGCAACCTATGGCACGCGTGCCAAAGGCGGCACGCAAGCTGATTTTCAGTGGCACTCACACTGCCCGGGTTCTGGCTACTGGTCCGGGGGACTCTGCATTTTAATTTAATTTTAAATGGCGCTTCTTAAACATTTTAAAAACCTTATTTACTTTACATATAACAATAGTTTAGTTATATATTATAGACGTCTAGAAAGAGACCTTCTAAAAACGTTAAAATGTATGACTGGCACGTGACCTTAAATCAGAGTGAATAAATGAAGACTCGGCACACCACTTCTGAAAGGTTGCCGACCCCTGGTGTAAACGCTTGCAATGCTGTACTAATCACCTTGTCAAGTGGCCAATCCTCTCCATTGTTGTGACCAGCTGCAGGAATGCGGAAGTGCCGGTTTCAAAGCTAGTACCACAGAGAAAAGCAAACAGATTGCAGCTTGCTTTGAGTGAGTGAATGAATGAGCAGGGGGCCGGGAGTTCGGAACTTGCAAAATAGAGTGCTGACATGCTCCAAAAAGCACTTTCTCTCCCCACACTCCCTGTCACAATCCACCCCTCTCACTCCCCGCCTCCGTTTTGAAAAGCACGTTGCAGCCACATGAATGCTAGGACAGCTGCCCATAATGCACTGCTCCCAACACAGCTGGAAATGTTACAAGTGTGGCCACACCACTGTTCTGGCAGCTGTCAGTGTGGACAGACTGCAGCGCTTTTCCCTACTCAGCTTCACGAAGACGGGTTTACCTCAAAGCGCTGTACAGCTGCAAGTGTAGCCAAGGCCCACAGTGAGAAGTCTTAAAACTTTCTTTAAACATCCTCTTTCTCTTCTCTACTATGGAAATAGACTATTTCTGTATAACAGTCTGAGAGAAACTAGCCGAATTCACAACATGAAATTATACTTTTTGACTTATTCTTTATTTTAAAAAAAAAATTACTGTTTACAAAGTCTTCCCCTCAAAACATTAAAAAAACTTTTTCTAAAGTAAAACAAAACAATGCTTGGAAATCACTGCTACATGCAAACAGTCATACACACTTTGCTGACTACATCAGAATCTGTTTTTATCCAGAGCAAGTTTTTGTTTTTGTTTCTTATGTGCACAGTGATCCATTTCTCTCTTACCCAGGGTTGTAAAAAAACTGCTCTCAGGTAAAAAGCAGCAAAAATGAGTGATCCCAATTACTCCCACTAATGTTGACCATCTTTTTCTCTCAACTCCTCTTAATACAGTACTTGGTCCTGCTAGTGAAGGCAGGGGGCTGGACTCGATGACCTTTCAAGGTCCCTTCCAGTTCTAGGAGATAGGATATCTTCTCCCCCCCCCCCCCCCCCCTTGCTTACATTTTTACTCTCCCCCAGTCTGTGGGGGTCAGGGATGGGGGGGCTTGCTTTGTTCACACTTTAAGTGGAAAGAATTGGTGATTATTTTTTTTTTTCCCCCTTTCTCTGTTTGAGGAGGGATGGTAGTATAGATAGGAAACAATCCTGAAGTTAGGCCCATTACTACTAGGTAATGGTATGTGGCATGAAGTGAGGTGAGGAATTCTAGAATAAAGAAATAAATATTGGCGATAACTCTCTTAAACTGATTTTTAAAAAAAAGCCTTCCCCAAATAATGTAATAAATTGGACAGTTGGATAGAAAAAAGTCTAGAAAAATATGTTGAATAGCACTAGCTTGAAAAAAGTGAGTCTATTCAATGAGAATATTAGTTAAAAATTGAATGAAAAATACTCATGAGTGTGGGTTTTTTATATTTTTATTTTAACAAATTTCAGTTTCTTTCAAGTTGTAGTGGTCAAGGCCTTGCTTAATCAGAGCCATAACTGATGTGGAGATATTGAAATGTCATGTATATTGTTTTGTATCGCTGATTGTAAATCTGACTATGGACAAGCAACAAAAAACACTCTTAATAGAGTTAAACACTGTATTTCTGTGCCAGCTGCACAGCACTTCCTAAGGGATTGTCTTCACTGCAGAGTTTACTCGAGTTGTAACCTGAGTGTTGTCCCTTACTCAAGTCCCATCTGCACACACAAACCCTTAATGCAAGTGTGGTGATACAGGCCTTGGCTACACTTGGGGATCAAGTGTAGTTGCGCCAGCAGCGCTGTGAGAGCTCTCTCGCAGCGCTGCAAGTACTCCACCTCTCCGAGGGGAGTAGCTTGCAGCGCTGCGAGCGAGCGTGCAGCGCTGCAGGCGCTGATTACACTGGCGCTTTACAGCACTGCGCTCGCTGCGCTCGGAGGGGTGCGTTTTCACACTGTACAGCGCCAGTGTAGCCAAGGCCACGGTTACACCTCCTGGTGGGTCAGCCACCCCGAGTTAAGCTAAAATCTGAGTGAGCACAACTCAATCGCTAACACAATCACGCTGCAGCTGAAGTGTTATTTGCAGGAGACTTTGTCTGTGTAGGATCACCACATTCCCAAACAAAGGTATTGATGCTAACAGAAGCTTTTTTTCCATTAATATAGCTGCACCTACACCTGCGATTATTTCAGCATCGCTATGTCATTTAGGGGTGTGTTTTACTTTTTGTTTTTGTTTCACATTCCTGACGTATGTAAGTGTAGACCTAGCTGCCTCTTACCTGAGATAAGCTAATTTGAAAGGCATTCTCTTGAGTTAATTCTGCAGTGAAGACATAGCCTAATCAGTTTCTGGTACCTCTCTTGAATGTCTGTGCCTTCCTTTAGATCAGTGGCGCTCAACTCTTCAGACTGCTGTACCTCTTTCAGGAGTCTGATTTCTCTTGCATACCCCTAAGTTACACCTCACTTAAAAACTACTTGCTCACAAAATCAGACCTAAAAATATAAAAGTGTGTCAGCATGCTATTACTGAAAAATTGCTTACTTTCTCATTTTAACATATAATTATAAAATAAATAATTGTAATATAATATTGTACTTACATTTCAGTGCATAGCATATAGAGCAGTATAAACAAGTAATTGTATGAAATTTTAGTTTGTACTGACTTTGCTAGTGCTTTTTATGTAGCCTGTTGTAAAACCACGCAAATAACTAGATGAGTTTGATGTACCGCCTGGAAGACTTCTGTGTAACCCCAGGGGTACCCCTGGTTGAGAACCACTGCTTTAGATAAGGGATACATTTTCCCTGTATCCTATAAAGCTAAAAATATTGGAAGAATTTCCTAAAGAGCTTTACATAAAGCATCATAACTAGCTTTCAAAAGTGGGACTGAAGCAAGACCACCTTTCCCCAACTCTTTCTAAAAATCCTTACCCAACAGGATGAAATTTGATCCATTTTAAAGAACTTTGGAGTCTGATGTAATGAAGAAAAATAACATGACCATGTGAACATGGTGGTATTTGCCACTCAAACTTAAACCAGTTTCCGAAGACGGAAAGGTAGCTAGTAAATCCACTAGATATCAATCCAAAACAAACCATTTCTGCTAGTTTCTTCCATCCAGAGGGTTTATCTTCACCTTTCCCTTTCCATTCTTTCCAAATGGAAGGAGGAGTTAGGGTAGTCAGTGTTTTATCAGGATGATGTGCCATTAACAATTAGCCTTGCTATACTTCAGTATTGGGTTAGCAATCTTTTTATTTATTTATTTTATTTATTTAATTTTGTGCAAGTAGGTAAAATTGGAGAAGGTGCCATTTCTAAAGTTTCTGAATTGTATCCAAGTAGGAAGTGATATGCTAGTTCCAAGGAGTGGAGCAAATTGTGAGAGGTGCCATGTAATCTATATTAGGAAGTACTAAGCAACCTCTTTTCGTTTTTATGAGCTTCTAGTCATTGTTTTAATTTGCCTTTTCCCTTCCCACAGAAAAAGAGGTTTTAATCCATGTGGAGCATTTATGGTGGGGGTACAATTACTATGGTGAGATTTAAGAGATGACTCCAATCTATTCTGAATGCAAGAAGGTCTTTGACTTTCATTAAATTCTGTCAAATAACTTACACTTTTTATGGAAGCTCTTTTAGCATCTCTGCTGTGCTGTCACCAAATGCTTCCTAAAATGACCTTGTATTCTGGTAGGTGACAGTGGTTGGGGGAGGGTGTTTGAACTGTGAAGATAACTAAATCATGAACAAGAACACAGATTTATTATTTTAAGTGTAACTTGACTGTCAGGGATACCATGGAAAGCTTGTTGGTCCATGTACGGGGTGGGGAATTCTCTGTTCAATTATAAATTCATTTATTCAATGACTGTTGACTTAACTTCAATTTACAGATTTAAATCTTGAAAAGAGCAGTCCAGAATGGTGTTTTGGAGCATCTCAAGTGGAAGATATGGGCAATATTATTTTAACACTAATTTCTGAAGTATACAGTAAGCAACAGTAGTAAACTTGGGTTTAGCTTTTTACTTTATTTCTCCAGAATGTTGGGGAGAGAAATAATTTCTGCCGTGTTTTGTAGATCACAGATTTGCAGATCCAGAAAGAGTGAACTATAAATTTGAAAGTGGTACCTGGTAAGTGGAGTGAGTGTGTGTGTGGGTGTTTTTACAGCTAAGGCATAAGTACAAAACCTGACCTACACTTAAAATTTCTGTACTTGGCTACACTTGCAAGTGGTCTTTGTATTTTTTAATGTGTCTTCTATTTTGCTGGGAAGCTGCTTTAAAAAAAATAATAGGTTGCTTAACTGAGATGAGGGGTTATAAAACAGAACTATATGCTGAGTATCCTATGCTGGACTTGCATGGTATTGGTTAAGAGCTGCTACTATCTCCAGAATTGTGGTGTTAATTATTATTGATGATTGTGAACACACTATCCTATTAAACAAAGATAAATAAGTTCTTGTTGTTAACCCTATTGACTTTGGCTTTGTTTCAAGTGATAGGGGAAAAAATATTTGCTCAATGTAACAATGGCATGCAAATGTATCTTCATGTGTCCAAGACAGTATGAAAAGCAACGTAGAATTTTTCTAATAAATTATAAATATTAGTGTCTTTTTAAATATGTTTAGAAATGACAGCATGGTTTATGCAATTGCAATGGTACCAATTATGATGCAAACTTCTTAATCTCACTCATCTCTTTTTAGCATATAAGATTCTTCTCAATGGTATTGCTAAATGCTTTCTAAGCAGTGCCTGCAACAGACATTAGTGTCAGAATTGGTCTTACTTAGAATCTTCATGAATGATCTCGAAGGAGGAGTAAACAGTGTGGTCATAATAATCACAGATGCTACTGGTATTTGCAGCTCTTTCTAGCTCAGTAAAGCAAGGGAAATACTATGATCTAAAAAGATCATAAATATTGGCAGAAAATAATGAGATTCATCCGGTAAAATCTATTTAAGAGGAGGGAGAAATCTGGACTGTAACAATGAAATCTGGGAATGAGAGTAGGCAGCAAGTTAGATAGGAGTTTGCAATGGAATACAAGCGTGAAAGAACAACAAAGAGTCCAGTAGCATCTTAAAGACTAACCGATTTATTTGGGCATAAGCTTTAATGGGTAAAAAACCCACTTCTTGCATTTAAAGAAGTGGGTTTTTACCCACGAAAGCTTATACCCAAATAAATCTGTTAGTCTTTAAGGTGCCACCGGACTCCTTGTTGTTTTTTGTGGATACAGACTAACATGGCTACCCCCTAATGCTTGAAGAGTGAAAGAGTTAATGCAATGTTGAGCAATCTGTATAGAGGCATATTCTTAGAAGGGTTAAGCATTTGATATTCTGAAATATCAGAAACTTTATGCTCTTCCTGTAGACTCCTGCTCATCTTTTAGTCTGTAAAATAGAATTTCCTCTGTATTCTGGTAGGTGACAGTGGTTGGGGGAGGGTGTTTGATGGAATTTCCACTGTACACGTCAACTTTAAATGAGTCCAGTAAATGGTTGAAATGGACTCCAGAGATCAAAACAGTCTATTCACAAAATCAAAATTCTATCTGAGAGTCTATAAAATGCATCTGCCTTGATTGCTGCTGTGTAACACTTGACTCAAATAGTTGCTTGGATGTGATGCACAGGAGTGTTAGTGAGTAACAGAGCTTTATTGCTGGGTCCCAGTCACCTGACATGGGCCAGGGTTTCAAAAAGTTAAATTAACACCCTGTTGCATGATTCAGATGAGTATCCTCTTAACTCAATAGATACCAGAGTTATTGACTTGCAGCTGTAACTTTTATAGGATCACCTTCCTATAAATATGATGCCCTTTACAGCAGGGGGAGATGGGGTGAGAGAGAGAAGAGTGACCATGTTCAGGAGGCTAATTTCCCATAATGAAACATCTCATCCAAAGCTAAGCTACATGATGCAATTCCCAAGCTAGCAGCACAACTGTCCATGACTCCTCCAGGAAGCTAAATAAGAGCCATGGCAACTGGATTTTTTTGTCATATCCAGTCAAATATGTAGAGCACAATTGATGGACTTTATATTCTGTAAATTCACTGCTGTAGAATTTGCTGCAAAATCAGCCCTTTGCTGCAGAACTGTGCTCTAGTAAAATAAACTTTCTTTTAACTGTACTTTCTAGTCGGTTTGATTATGAGCCAAACTTCCCAACATGAACAGCATGTAAACAATGCAGTGCTGCCTGCCTTAAAGGTGGGAGGACAATAGGGCTACCATATGTCCGGATTTCCCCGGACATTTCTGGCTTTTCGGTCTATAAATAGCCGTCCAGGGGGGATTTTTAAAAATGTAAAAATGTCCGGGATTTTCCCCCCGGTCCACTATTTATAGACAGAAAAGCGGCGGCCAAGCGCCGCTGGGCACCCAAAGCCCCTTCCCGGCTCCCCCCATCCCCTGCAGCCTTACCACGCTGTCCGGCCCCGCAGCTGTCTTTCCCCCTCCTCCCCTCCCCTGAACGCTCCGCCCACCTGCTCCTCCCCGTCCCCTGCTTCCCACGAATCAAATCTTCGCGGGAAGTCTGAAAAGAAGCAGGGGCAAGCAGGAGGCAGCAGCAGGTAAGCTGGGGCGGGGGGCGCGAGGAGGAGTGCTCTGGGGAGGCGCGGCCCTGGCTGAGCAGCTCCCTCTGGCCCGGGCTGAGCAGCGGCCCGATTCCTGGGCTCTTTAAAGCCGGTCCTGGTCAGGGGACGGTGGGGGGGAGGTTGGATGGGTCAGGAGTTTGGGGGGGGAGCTGTCAGGGGGGCAGGGGTGTGAAGAGGGGTTGGGACAGTCAGGGACAGGGAGCAGGGGGGGTTAGATGGGTCTGGGGTTCTGTGGGGGCTGTCAGGGGGGCAGGGGTGTGGAGAGGGGTTGAGGCAGGCCGGTAGCAGGGGGGGGTTGGATGGGTCAGGAGTTCTGAGGGTCCTGTCAAGGGGCGGGGAGCAGTTGGATAGGGCATGGGAGTCCCCGAGGGTCTGTCTGGGGGCAGGGATGTGAATATGGGGTGGGAGTATGGATAAGGGTCAGGGCAGTCATGGGACAGGTAGGGTCGTAGGGGGTTCTCAGGATGGGGCAGTCAGGGGACAAGAAGCAGGGTGGCTTAGATAGGGGTGAGGTCCTAGGGGGCAGTTAGTGGCAGGGGTCCCAGGAGGG
Organism: Chrysemys picta bellii; assembly: GCF_011386835.1. Taxonomy (NCBI): domain Eukaryota; kingdom Metazoa; phylum Chordata; order Testudines; family Emydidae; genus Chrysemys; species Chrysemys picta. The sequence continues at coordinate 248,370,991 of NC_088792.1, forward strand.
GGCAGTCAGGGGACAAGGAGCGGGGGGGGGTTGGGAGTTTTGAGGGGGGCAATCGGGGTGGGAAGTGGGAGGGAGTGGATGGGGGAGGGGCGGGGCTAGAGCAGGGCTTCTCCCCCTTGCTCTCCCCTCCCCTCCCAGTGTCCTCTTTTTTGCTTGTGGAAATATGGTAACCCTAGAGGACAAGTAAATCTCTAGCCTTAATGCAAAGGTATCCTTAAAAAGGTAAAGAAATGGAAGCCATTGGTAGGGCTGAAAGTCTATCACTGACTTGTTTCCTGAAAGTCACATTGATCACATAAGCTTAGATTGGCTTTTGCATCTTGTTTTTTTTGGGGGGGGGGGGCCTTTGAGGAGGAAAAAGAGATGATGCTCTTGACCAATTTATAGCTGCCCTGGGTGTTGCAGACTCTCTGCTGATTACTATCCATTTGTCTGGGGCTGGGTCAGTCCTGTGCTGAGCCACCATTGTGACCTCTAGCCACAACATGGGGTGTGGTTGAACAACACGTGAGCTAGCATGATAGTGGCCTGAGCATGGGACTTGAATTCTAAGCTCTTTGGGCAGGAACTGTCTTTGTTCGGTTTGTACAGTGCTGAGCTCAATGGGGTCCTAGCTCATGACAAGGGCCCCCAAGCACTACCACAATATAAATAATAATCCCCATGCAGACACTAACTTCCTCTGTGGTCCTGAACAAGTGGGATATCGTCTGTTTTAATTTTCTCATCTTTTCCTATTTTTCAGTACTTCTGCAGTGGACAGTGTGATTTAATTTGTTAGCTCAGGTAGAGAACAGCATAAAAGCAAAGCATTGGGCTGGGGTGGGGAGCACCTGGAAAAAACACATACAACTGTAATGGAGATGAGCGACTGGGGAGCAAAAGAGACAGACCAAGAGGGGAAAGTGGGAAAGAGACTGCTTAATTAGTCCATGTGTTCTGTGTTTCTGCTAACAAAGAATAGGTGTAAATGTGAAAGAATGAGAGGAAAGGGCCGGGGGAGGGGAGAGTAGAGAATAGTAAACTGAAATGAGGGAAAATGGCACTCGGATGGATGGAATGAGACAGATAAGGGAAAACACGCTTATGACTCTTAAATTTGCAATCTTCCCAACTGTGAACAACCTCAGTTCTTGTTTGATAAAAGTTGAACATGAGTTTAAGCTTCTGAATAAATTACAGTTCTGCTTGCCGTCTGTGTGTTAGATATTGAGGATGGGCAAACTTCAGTGTGTGTTTGTGCTTTATCTGAAGCAGCAAGATGGAACTCGTAGATGATAATACCATAATCCGAGCAAGAGGCTTACCGTGGCAGTCATCTGACCAGGACATCGCAAGATTCTTCAAAGGCCTAAATATTGCCAAGTTAGTTACCAGCAATATATAAGTTTATGGCTTTGCAAGACGGAAATGGTGCTTGCTCTGCTTCAGTGATTCACTCTTGTGTCTCCTTTTTCCTTGCCTTGACTCTTTAAGGGGAGGTGCTGCACTTTGTCTCAATGTACAAGGAAGGAGGAATGGGGAAGCTCTCGTCAGGTTTGTAAGCGAAGAGCATAGAGAGTTAGCACTACAAAGACACAAGCACCACATGGGGAATCGGTACATTGAGGTATGCTGCAGCAATGGTGATTTTTCTTTTTCTTTTTTTTTAATCTCTTTGATAGGACTACAAATACCATGCCACATATAACTGATTTTTTCCCCTTCTTTCCCTAGGTGTACAAGGCAACAGGTGAAGATTTCCTTAAAATTGCAGGAGGTAATCCACTTTTTCTTTTGTGGGCGGAGATGGGATTCAGTTCCAATAAACACCTGTAACTTAGTTTCAAATTATAAAGTGCTTCTATTGAATGTGATCTCTGAATTGGCTCATAGAATGCATAGGTAGTTGTGCTGAGATTGCTGCCTACTCTGCTGATCATTACGGTTTTACAATTTATGCTGTTCTTTCCCTCACCCCCACCTTTATTGTGACTCATCAATGTGCATAAAAACTGTAAGGTCTCCGGGGCAGGGACTGTCTTCATTCTATGTATACAGTGCTTGGCAATGGGGCTCTGATCCCTGAGGAGCTACTGTGACATAAATAAATTCAATATGTTCTCTTCCTTTCAAGGAGTCAGTCAATTAAGCATCTTACCAGACTTGTTCCTGAATTTCATTTGCTACATAATTTTCCCGGGGCCATGGCTTCCATGTAATCAATTATAGAAAAACATAACCTGGATTCTTTCAAAACAGTGATGTAACTCTGTTCTACTTGTTCTCTGTTGTTGTATACAAATCTCTGTGTGAAAGCAAATGAGTTTCAAAATATAAATGCTAACTATTAGGGATGGGTGAAACTGGTTTTTTATTAAACAACTCAAACTTTTCCTGTATCCTAAAATGATCTTCCTTCCAAGGGAAAGTTGATCACCAAACACTGGAAGGATGCAAAAGTGTTTTGTAAACCCTCACACCATCTTCTCTCTCAACTCCTCTCTCACCCAACTGCTCTTAGCCAAGGGGGTTGGATAAGGCTCAACAAGCTGCCACCCAAATCTGTTGTTGGATCTCATTCTCAGGTGCCAGACAGGCTTGGTATAGGAATGACCTGCTTCCCTGTTCTCTGCAGGCTGCAGTAACCTAGTACTTAGAAGCAGCAGATACCAATACTCTGAAACTTTTTAAAGGCTCCCTAGAAGGGGAATGTGTGGGTGAGAGGGTTGGTAATGGAGTGTAGTGGTGCCTTTGACTTCTAGGGGTATGGCTAAACTAGAAGAGGTATGTGTGATTGGCATGTGTCTCTCTTCTAAAGTTTGGCTTTAAACATCTTTCTCCTCCCTCCTCCCTTTTTAAATCCTGGTCTAGACATAAAGTAGGTCACTAGATGGACCCAATTTACAATCTGTTTCCTGATAGACTCTAGTGTCCATTTTCTGGAAAACAGCCACTGTTGGCAACTCCAGTAGAGACAAAGGACTGAGTAGGCATGAAAACTGACTCACCTGAACCTTGGTGATGGTCCCTGGGAGGCAGTGCAGATACACTTGTGGTGCTGCTGGATCTGCACTTCTATGGCTATAGAACTAGGTTGAACTTGGGTCTACGTGGTGGTCAGTCTGGCATAGCTTAAACACACAGGTGCACACATCCCTAAAATTGGAAATGTCAGTGGTTTGCCCAGTGGCCCTCTTTCCCCAATCCTAGAGGTAGAGGATGGGATTTTCAAAGGCACCAAAATGCTATGGACTCTCAGTGGGGCTTGTGATCCTTAGTTACTTAGGTACTTACGAAAACTCCACCCACAAAGTTTGTTTTTAATATGATTGACGAGCAATGGCAAACAGATGGATCTTGCATTTCACCCTGTGAAGATAAGGTTTGTGGCTCTCTGTCCGTGCAGCAAAGTATCGTACCAGCTATTCTGAGGTTGACTGGGGGGTGTTGTACAATCTATGACTTGCTTATTTCATAGCTCACTCTGGAGAGCTGACATGTCTTGGGAAGAGAGAACCAAGTTTGGGATAAGAATACAAACTGACATCCTCCCAACTGGCTGTAGATAGGATGCCTTGGATCACTTTACTGATTTTACTGTGGTATTACATTGGAAATGTAAGCAATGCTGATAGACTCCCATCTAGTTACTGAAGGCAAAACTGGCAAGCTTCTAAAGGTGACAATTGTATCAAGGTGGAGCCAAACTCCTGAACCTTCCTAAATGCACTTTTTTGCTGGTAGTTCCCAGGCCATTGTCTGGGGTAGTTTGGTGTCTGAAACAACATTTCAGAAATATGTTTTTAAAAGTAAGGCTTGGAATTCACCAGAAAAGCCATTCCAGCAGCATCTGTGCTACTATGTGAGAGACTAGTGTTTGCTGACTGGGCATAGTCAATGTTGTAAATGCAGCCTACTTTTCCCTTTGGGTGAGGGTGAATCTCTCATTTAAGCAATCAAAGGAGCAGCATTCTAGGCTTCAAAGGGAGGCGTGTCCCATATGATGACACTTCTGGCTTTCCAGGTGGCTTTTGAGTGGGGAGAAAAATGTGAATTTCAGTTCTATACCCTAGGTGTAAACAATCCATACAGAGAGGGAGTTGCTGTCTTTTATATGTCTGTGGTGTCTCAACTTGGATTTTGTTGTTTTGTTAAAGGTACTTCCAATGAAGCAGCTCAGTTTTTATCGAAAGAAAACCAGGTGATTGTCCGGATGCGAGGTCTTCCTTTCAATGCAACAACAGAAGAAGTGCTGACGTTTTTTGGCCAGCACTGCCCAGTAACAGGAGGAAAGGAAGGAATCCTGTTTGTCACGTACCCTGACAACAGGCCAACGGGAGATGCCTTTGTGTTGTTTGCTTGTGAGGAATATGCACAAAATGCACTAAAAAAACATAAGGACTTGCTGGGTAAAAGGTACATTGAACTCTTCAGGAGCACGGCAGCAGAGGTTCAGCAGGTAGGGTGAAAGCTTCCAAATATCTTGGGCTCTTCTAATCAAAAAAACAGTCAGGAGGACACAGTGGTTGGCATGTGGTTGAGGTCTTGAGGAATTGCTTTGTATCTTGTTGTGGGAGGAGAGTTGTTTGAACTCAAAGTGTGGACAAGGTCAGAAAATGTACCTTGTGAAGCCTTTCATAATCAAGAGTTCTGATCCCTGTTTGTATGCATAGTCAATCTGCTCACTCTAGTGACTGTGTTTTTATTTAAACTGCCCCTTCCCCCCCCCGCTCCCCCTCCCCCCGCTAGCTATGCAGGCGGCATAATTAAGAGACTATCAACAGGACCACTTACTAAGTTCTGACCAGTCATACCTGGGCAAGCCTATTGCACATGCAGGGTTTGCACAGGCCCAGTGGAAGGCCTCATTTGGCTTGCAGAACCTTTACTGGGGGGGATGCAGATGGCGGCACTCAGGCTGATTTCAGGGGGCTGGCAATTACAAGAACAACTTCTAAATTAAGTACACTTGATCTGGAATCATTGGGACACACAAGTAGAGCTTCACAATCCCACTTTTCATCTCTTGAGTTGACCTGCGTTTGAAGACCACTAGTGTCTAACAAATCCTGTAAAGTATCATCAGAAGGCTGAGATCCTCTGCTTTCCAGTGGTATATAACATTAATTAGTAGTCCTGGGAAATTTAACCTGGAGTTGACTAAATTCTAGAAAACAAACCACCAACAACCAAAAAAAACCCCTTGTTTTCTGAGTTCAAATTTTCCATCTTAGTTGCTTAACGTTAACTTCTGTCTAATGATGACTATCTGGTTAGAGGCCTGGTCACTGTAACTTATTGCAAGTTGCGTGATTCAGTTTGGCTGCATAGCAGCACGTATTTGTTTCGGCTGCTACCATGATGCTTAACCGTGTTGGTATTAGTGCATTCTAGGAAAATCTGGACAACTGTCCTGGGCAGAGCAATCCCTAAAGTAAAAGAAGGAATATTGTGCTTTCTATTACCAAAAGTGGTGGAGATTCAGCTCCCCATCCTGTCCCTGGTTGGGGTAAAAGTAGTCCCACGCAGCTCTCTCTCTTTATCTTATACTGTGAGAGCTCTCTCTCTGTTTCCGTCTGCTTTAATCTCTTCAGCAAGACACAGATTGTGAGGACAACAGTAGAAGGGGGAGGGGGGGCAATGCATTTTGGGATATCTTGCCACATAAAGACCTGCAAGGAAATAGGATCAGTTAAACCAGTTACAGAAACTGAGAGTCCTCTCCATGCTGCAAACAGTATGTTGAACTGGCTACCAGCAGTCAATCATGTGCCAGTCTTGGTCAAGGAGACTTGTTGCAGTGGTAGGAAGTGTACTAGCACACATGCTGCTCAGCTGATTGGTATTAACAGTGGAAATGCTAGTGTAGACTGACCCTTGTCATTTCTGGCATCTTGTCACACACACAAGTTTTGAGTTAACCTGGATTTTTCATAGATCTGGAGTTTGACTCTTTCTATAGAGCCTTATCTGTTTGCACTGACAAAAACATGCATAATATTGCTATATGCATAGAAGTTTTACATAGGTGTGATCAAAGATTGAATATTCACATAACTGTTAGGCAGGGCTCTTACTGTTTAAACTAGAAACAATAAATCTAAAATGTAACATGATCTTTTTGGCCAAATACAGTTACTTTTAGCTGACAAATGGTGTTGCTACGTGGGCTACTTCAGTCATTAAAATAACTAAATGGTGGCTTACACTGTACCGTAGCACATGAAACAAAAATCTTCTTCTAGTTTCAGGACTCTTCTCTTCCTCCACCTTGACAGTGTAGTCTTGTGTCCTGGTTAACAGCTGCTGCTTTTGTCATCTAGGTTGGATGCCTTTTATTGGAAACAACTCTTCTATGACCATATAAAGTGCTTTGGGATCCTACAGGATGAAAAGTATTATGTAAATGTAATATACATAATTAGTAAGTTGCTGCTCTGATACATCTTCTGGTATGGAGCACTGCAACTTGCAGTCTGATCAAAAAGAAACCAAGATGACATTTTCAAATAAAGCCACCCAAAGACTTCAGACTTATTCAGAACTTATTAATTCAAGCTGTATTTTTATCCTTGATTAAAAGCCTAGTGCTTAGATGACTTACCTTCTAAGTATTGCACAAGTTGACTATAATTTACAAAAATTCTATCTACATTCAGTTCAGTAGAACAAGCTTGAGGTCTCACCATTTCTTTGTTTCTGTTTTTGTGCAGGTGCTGAACAGGTACTCTTCTACACCTCTCGTTCCCCTTGCAGCACCGCCTATCCTTCCCGTGTTACCTCAGCAATTCATGCCTCCGACCAATGTCAGAGACTGCATACGTCTGCGTGGTCTTCCCTATGCTGCCACTATAGAGGACATCTTAGAATTCTTGGGGGAGTTTTCTGCAGATATTCGGACCCATGGGGTTCACATGGTATTAAATCACCAGGTAGGTAGACAACAGGAGAATGCAAGTCATGGTTGCCCGTGTGCTACCCACCACATGATCCCCTGGGTTGATTACTAGTAGAATAGTAGGAAAGCTGCCTTGATAAAGCCCCTAAATGCTCAAAGGGGAGACAGCTACTGATTCGGTCCTCCAGGAGTGTAATGGAAATAATCAATAGTCTTTCACAGAACCTAACTGATTCAAGGCATTATATTTTTTTAATACTGGACCCAGTGTAGCAAACAAATTGCTAACAGGATCAACTGAAAACTTGGTATGGTTATCCGTAAATGTATGTAGAATTATTTCCATTGTCTGTAAATAGGTAACTCATGTTGCACGTGGGGGTTTTGAAAGCATGATGTTTTGGGCTCTATATGGTGAAACATACAACATCACACCTAAAAAGATTAAAAACATTTCCTCTCTTTTTCTTGATGATAGTAGATGAGGTAGTGGGGGTGAGGAATCTGTTTTTGTGGGGTTGTGATTAAAAAACAAACCAGCAACAAAAACCTTTTTAGACTCTCCAGCCAAAAAGTCTTGTCTATAGTTTGTTTGACTAATGGTAGGGGCTTCTTTTGTGGGGGTTTTAATTTTGTTTTGTTTTGGGGGTTTTTTTTGGGTGCCCAACTTAAAAAGCCTTTAAAAGGGACTCTTTAAGAGGATGGGTATTCAGCATTTTCTGAAACCAGTCCTTTTTAAGGCTTCTTAAATTGGGCACCAAAAATCATTAGAGCCAGGGGCCAAGGGTTGTAAGAGAGTCTCTGCCTCATTTTAATATGGCCCAATACATTAATTTCAAAGACTTAGTTACTTGAATGTGATGCAGAAAATGTCAAGTAAATTCAAAGATTTTAATAATGTGTTTTATGTCCAGAAGATAGACACTACATTAATTAATCTCTCACAACCTACCAAAATCTCTCTTAAGAGGATTATAAAGGCAAGTTGATGTTTGTAACTTAGTGAAAAAGCATAACTGTCACACACTTATTTAACATCTGTTATGGGGCACGCACAAAGGGGCAAGCATGTGTGTTGCTATTTATTTGGTGATTTTGTTATATAGGGTAAACAATGTGATACTCTATAGGCTTGGAAGAATTAATTTGTTTTTTTAGTTTAGATGGATGTCAATGTTCATTTTTAAGCATTATTTTTATCTATTTAAATTTTCACAATTGTGGGAAATTATGGGTGGGGTCAGAAGTTCAGAGGGTATCATGTAATTAACGATAGTCCATATTGAGATTCAAAAACTTAAAGCTTTATAACCGCTAAAACACAATTATCAATATCACAGGTCAAAACATATTAAGTAAATATTCCTAAATCAAATGTTAAATTCTCAAGCAGCATTTTTCTTAATTTGCTGGTCTATAAATTTCTATCGTAATGATAGAAATATTTTTGGTCGGTTTGTATGTGTATGGTGAAATAAACATTTACCAGTAAAAATCTAATGCTTCCAAGCCTACTATATAACTGGATTTCTGAAAAAAAAATTGCCTCTCTTCCCTGGGATTACAGATTAAACTGTTCCATTTACTCAACCAAAATATACAAATTGATACTTAATTTCATTCTTGTACTTCACAAATCTTTAATCTCGTATCAAAATCCTTAGAAACCTGATAGCTGACCACTCTGAACTAGCAATCTCTTAAACTAGCAATTGTCCCTCAGGGAGGGCTAGTTCCCATTCTCCCATAGCTTGTGATATGGGTATGGTTAAAATTTTGTCACGGTTGCTTTTAGTAAAAGTCACGAACGGATCGTGGACAATAAACAGAAATTCATGGAAGCCCAGAGGGCCGCCTAGAGGATTCAGGGGGCCTGGGGCAAAGCAATTTCGGGGGCCCCTTCCATAAAAAAAAAATTGCAATATTATATTCTCGTGGGAGCCCCTGTGGGGCCCTAGGCCTGGGGCAGATTGCCCCACTTGTCCCCCACCCCCACCTGGGCAGCCCTGGAAGCCCATGACCTGTCTGTGACTTTTACTAAAAATAATGAGGGGGGACTGATTTGGGCGGGAGGGGTGTGTGTGTGTGAGAACCTGAGCCCTGCTGTGGGAAGTGGGGAGGGTTTAGTACTCACTGCCCCGGCGGCTGAGAGCTCCATGGCTCGAGCTTGAGAGTTCTAGGTCCCCTCTGTCACCTGCAGCGGCTTGGCACTTCGGGAGCCAGCGGCTCTGCACTCTGGGGGCCCCAGCCCCAGGGCTGAAGCGGAAAATGTCACGGAGGTCTCTGAAAGTCACAGAATCCATGACATAATTTATCCTTAGAGATGGGGTTAATGACCTGTTTGACTTAATCCATGAAGGCCTGGTTTACTCTAGACAATTAAGTCAATTTAAATCCATGTTCTCTGAGCAGCATAATTAAGCCAACCTGACCCCCCATTGTTGACCATTCTAGGTTAACAGAACAATTCTTCTGTTGGCTTACCTACCACTTTTCAGGAAGGTGGATTATCTACACTGATGGGACAACCCCTCCCATTGGTGTAGGTAGTGTCTGTGTACGCTGAAGTGCTGCAGTGGCGCAGTTGTGCTGCTGTAGCATTTCAAGTGCAGACAAACCCTAAGTAAAGAACAGATATTAGACAACATGAGTTTTATCTGAAGCTTGTTCCTTCAATCTGTCTCACATGTTCAAACGGTCTTGTAAATTACTCTGGACATGAACCATAATCTGTTATGATGACACCACATACACTATCCATGCTCAAATTGTCTTGGACTGACGTTTTGCCTTACTTGTCCCATTCTCTTTGGCTTTCTTCCTGGCCTGTGAAACTCGTAAAGCGCACTAAACTTGGTGCTCTACTAACAGAAGAAGATAGTCCTTGCACCAAGGCTCTTATAGTCCACTTCAGACACTGACAGTACAGTCTAGATATGCGAGACACATGTTCCAAACTTGAACCACTAGCTCTGTGAGTGGCATCACAAAAGTGTAAGGTTTTTAAGGAAGGATGTAATTGTACACATGGCAGCCATCTTTTCAGTGACTGAAACCTGGGTCTTTTATCTCTCCAGTATAGACCTCTACCACTTGGGCTCAAGGATTAACTAAATTGGCTGGACTGCCAATTCTAAGACTAATTTTTAAATGTCCAGAGATGGTCCAGGAATAAATTAAAAGCATAATTTGTCAACACAGCTTGAGTGCCTGTGTGGGGAAAATGTTGGTGAAGAGATCTGCTGTCTTGCCATCTGTTGCTCTCCTTGTGTCCAACACAGCATGTAGTGGTAGACAGGAATCCTGCCACAACTGCCGCGTGGGAGCAGATCTCCTGCTCCAGTGTAAGGATTTGTCTGTACATCGTCTATTCAGGAATACTCCAGCTTTAGACAAGAGCTTGAGTGAGCATAGCTGCCTTAGTGACCCCCTCTGCGGGGGAGAGAGAAAGTTCTTTATTGCAGTATAGCCTGTGGTTATGACCATGGTCCATCTCCACTCTTCCTTCTTCATATGGCAGATAAGCTCTGCATAGGGCCTGAATTCCCTCCTGTTCAACCTTCCCAAATCCTAACCCCTGCATAACTGAGCTGCACCAGTTCATTACATGTTGGGCTGGCTACACCTGGTTGGCATTTTCCTCTTGCAAAACCTTCTGTCTGAGGAGTTGAGAGTTTCACCAGTGCTGGTGAATTCAACTGCACAATACCCATGTTAAGGGTAGCTGATCACCCCGATTATACTGATGGAGTATTGAAGGGGACAGAGGAGATTAAACTTCTTGTCCAGTCACAGGTGGTGTCTATCTCTTGGTATGCTCATATGTTGTAAAGGTCCATGTCTTGTAAGCTTGGCCATTTGCAGTTTAAAAGCAGCAGTAGCTTCCCAAGGCACATATATACTTGCCTCTGCCTCAGTAAGTAACAGACACTGGCTATGTTTAGGAAAATCTTTTCATGTGTAGATTAAAAGGTTTTTTTGCAGTGTCGGAACTTTGTTGGTCCCAGGATATTAGAGAGACAGAAGTTGGTCCAATAAAAGATATTACCTCACCCACCTCATTTCTCGAATAGGTTAAAGGCTTCATTCAAAACTGCTGCCACAGTGCACATGTGAGAGGGTAAAGATTTTGTCGTGCTTGACTTGTATGGGAGCCTTGTGGAATAATGTTAGCGTTTAAATGGTCAAGCTAAGCACTGAGATTAATCAGTGGCTCACAAACTTGAATACAGTCACCCCTTTGCTATCGTTGTTGCTTTTTGTCTCCAAGACCCTGTTCCTCTTTATATAAGGAAATGTGCTCTCTGAACAGAGGACTAAAGTTCCTAGGCCTTGTCTACTCTAGAAAGTGTTTTGGTGGTGGTGGTTTTTTTTGTTTCCTTCCAGTGTAACCTAGGGCATGCATTTAATCCAATAATTCTACAACTATAAACCATCCCATGTTGCACCCTCCTTCCCATGTAGGCACTCTTATTCTGGTATAAGAATGGCTTTTGGGGGGTTCAGCTTAAGTCCCTTCCCAAGCAACCTAAGCTTAAATGGAAAAAAGGCTTATACTGGGATAAGAGGTCTTCTAAACTCTTATTTTTACTAAAGCTATACTTGGAGCTAACGTGTGGCATTTTTATTCTCTCTATTCTGAGCCATAAAAATAGTCAGGCTATACTATAGATAAGTTTTACTTAAATATTCAAAACAAATAATAGTAGAAGGCTGACAAACATTGATGTAATGTACAGTGGGCAGACCATGGGCCCAGGCAGTAGTGAGAATTTAAGTGTATCAGAACTGTTGATTGGTACAAGAGTTGGGGTGGAATGGTCAAATAGTCTCTGTAAAAGATGCTGCTAACATTGCAAGTGACTCCTGTTTTGGTACCACATGAGTATTTACATTGGAACTATAGATTTGCTCTTGTTCCTTTTCTTGGTTTTTCAGGGCCGTCCATCAGGAGATGCCTTTATCCAGATGAAATCTGCAGACCGAGCTTTTTTGGCTGCACAGAAGTGTCATAAGAAAACCATGAAGGACAGATACATTGAAGTCTTTCAGTGTTCTGCAGAGGAGATGAACTTTGTATTAATGGGGGGCACTTTAAATCGAAATGGCTTGTCCCCACCACCATGTAAGTTACCATGTAAGTTTTGCATGGTTCTTGGCGCTACTCTACGCTGTGTGCTGGTAGGTGTTGGAGCTTCTTTCTCTTCCCAGTTCTTTGTACGGTATATTAAATGGGGGTGGAATTGCAAGGCTTTTCAATCTGAAATCAGCAGAAGCCTGTGATCATTTTTCTTTTGGTTGTGGATTACTATTACTGAAGAAGAATTACTTTCAAATTATACTCTTCTTTTCCACTGACAAACTTGTTTTCTGCAACTTAATTTGCTCTGGACAAGCAATGACTCTGAAAGGGAACTTTGCCCAATAAAAATTTAAATGTGAATTAGTTTATCACTGTGTGTGTGGACTCCATGCCCCTCCCTCTCTTTTAAAGGCTAATTCTTGCAACCACTGGTAATGCTTTTTTCCAAGTCTAAACACAAATATTCTACCTGTTGAACAGCTACTAACCCCTGGACTCTTCCCTAGACATCCAGAATGCATGGAGTTAAGGTTGCTGGTGTGTGAGTGAAATATGTATTTAGACATGCAGCTAAGCTAGCCAAATGTCTTGGTGGATCAGAAAACAGTACTTTGCTTCAAGCTGTGCTCCTTACTGGGTATGAGTCATTTGGGAAAATGGGATCTTATCTAATATTTGGGAGAAAACACTTTAAAGGCTCAGGGGCTGACATCTGTTTAAAATAATATGGCTTTGAACCCATGGGAAAATAATACTTTGCTTCAAAGATTGCAAATGACAGGATAATTGAGGTAGGATCCTCCTATTTATGCAGAAGAAATGGAATATTCTAAATCCAGACAGGTTGGTTATGACCAATGCTGTTTGTTTACCTGGTGGCTCCTTGGTAGTCCATAGAGAGTTGGTCCCAGTCCACTTTCTAGTGGACAAATCATAGAATATCAGGGTTGGAAGGACCTCAGGAGGTCATCTAGTCCAACCCACTGCTCAAAGCAGGACTAATCCTCAGACAGATTTTTACCCCAGTTCCTTAAATGGCCCCCTCAAGGATTGAACTCACAACTCTGGGTTTAGCAGGCCAATGCGCAAACCATTGAGCTATCCCTCCCTCCATCAGAGAAATTACCGCCATCATAATTGGTCCCCTTGTCAGCAGAAAGGCAAAGGCCTGAATGGGAGTGAGGGATAGACAGGTCACTCTCCCCTAGAGATGGGGCAAGTGTACTCTGATTTTTGTTCAGGGACTTTTGTGAAGGTTCCTAGAGCAGGCTAATGAACTCTGCTGAAATCATGGAAAAGTTTTTGGATTTCTGAGTTTCACCTTCTTACAGCTGTGAGCACAGGTGACTAAAAGTTCAAACAGGCCATGTCCCCTTGTCTGCTTATGATGGGGGAAGTGAGGAGTGGAGTCATCAGATGGTCTCTTCACAACTGCTGGTCCCTTAAAAAAAAGTGTGATCAATTTTGCCATTCCTAGTCTGTCTACATTGATCAGAATATGGTGGTGGAAGAAGGAGAGACACACTACTCTCAAGTGCTTTGGGGAATAGTCTGACCCCCAAGTTCTTGTATGTGTGCAACTTGTAGAAACACCCTTTGTTTTTTGAATTTGCATTATCCTGTTAAATGAAGAAGTGACCTGGTTGGAAGTACCAAGGAATAATATAATGCCCCTGTTGGGGATGGAGATCTCTAAACTGAAGGAATGCCCTGTATAATGGGAAGATTGGACAGCTATCCTCTTGGATAGTGACCAACTTTGCTCTTGTCTTTTGAAGAGAGGAGACTTAACTGAAACTAGACCAGCAAACCAACTCATCTCTCTGGAAAGAGAATTTGTTCCCACAAATCATAGAATCCTAAAAATGTAGGGCAGGAAGGGACTTTGGTAGGTCATCTAGTCGAATTCCCTTCACTGAGGCAGGACTAAATATTACCTAGACCATCCCTGATAGATGTTTGTCTAACCTGTTCTTAATATCACTGACTAAGATTCCACACCCTCCCTAGGCATTTTGTCCAAGTGTTTAACTGTGCTGACAGGAAGTTTTTCCTAGTGTCTAATCTAAATCTCCCTTGCTGCAATGTTATGCCCATTACTATGTGTCCTGTACTCTGTGGTTAAGGAGACCAATTTATCATGTGCCTCCCTATAATAACCTTGAGAGCAAGAGATGGCTTCTGTGTATTGTCACATACTTTTTTTGTTTTGTGATTTCTACACAGATAACTTTATGAAAATGTGAGCAAGTTTTTTCCAGGTTGGAAAGACCCTAGATTTACTTTGAGGCTGTCTTGCTGAATATACTGGAATTTGGTGAACCATGTTAATCTATCCTCCTTTGGTTCTTTTAGGTCTTTCTCCTCCGTCCTACTCACTTCCAGCTCCTGCAGCAGTTATTCCAACAGAAGCTGCCCTTTATCAGCCCTCCATGCTTTTGAATCCACGAACGCTCCAGCCCTCCACAGCATACTATCCAGCTGGCGCTCAGCTCTTCATGAACTACACGTACTATCCCAGGTAAAGCAATGAGACCGGAACAAAGAAGTCCTTTAGAGAGCTTCATGCATTTGCTGTAAAAGAGTATTGGCTGCCATGGTGAAGGCTTGTGCTGTAGGGAATAGCCTGCTCAGTATTTGATCAGGGTAATTATTTCGGAATCCACTGGTGGGGTTCCAGTTTTAGGTGGCAAATTTTAATGTGTGTAAAATATTGGTCACTTGAATAGCGTGTGACTTTTTGAAAAGTGACCAACTGACTTAGAAGCACACTTGTTATTGCCTCTCCGTGGGAATTGTCCTTTTTTTGTTAAGGGGCTTTGTCAGGTAAAAATCCCATGGTTTGCGTCTTAAAATCAGAGGTTTGCACTAATGTCTTATACCAGAATTTTGCCTATTCCTTCCCTCAACTTGTTTTGCAGTGTTCTGACTGATGCCCTCCACCCTCAAGGTAACTGCTTTTCAGTGTCGCTGTACAGTTAAAGGATTTTGTAAACTTTGATGGGGAAAGGCGCTATGTAAATATTCCCACGTGCTTCAGTGCAAGTTGACTGACTAATGTTCTTTTCCCTCCTCCATCCCCCATTTCTCTCCTCTGAGGGCTTTTAGCTTTTCCTGGTTAAAGGAAACAAACACCGGTCTCTTGTGGGTGGAATATAGTGGGTTTAATGTATACTTCACAATCACAAAGTAACTGTTAGTTCTGACTGGAATGCAAAGTACTTCATACTGTCGAGATTGTATGTGAGGTCTGGTATACACTACAAAGGTCAATGTAAGCCGTCTTGCGTTAACCTAGTTGTGCATGTGTCTACATTTAAACTTGTCTCTCACTGATATAAGCACCACATTAGAGATGCAGTAACACCGTCCCCCATTGAGCCGGGGTCAATGTACTGAGGTCAATGTAGCAAGAGGGTAAAAGCTGTTGCCTATGACAACACTAACAGTCCTCCAGCAGCTGTCCCACAATGCCTGACACTGATAGCTCTGCTCACAATGGTAAATGCCCAGTGGTCACAGAAACCGAACGGCCTCCCTTCCCTTTAAAGCCTCATACATTTTTTTAAATGACTTTTCCTGATTGTCCAGCTTGGCAAGCACATCTAGCAGCAATCCATTGTTGTGTACAACTGCCCAGCTGACCATGCAGGCTACATGCTCCAGAGGTACTCCGAAATGGAGTAGACTGGAGATATTGGATCTCCTAGGCCAGTGAGAAGAAGAGGCTGTGTAGGCATAGCTACAGACCCGCCAAAGAAAGGTGGATATCTATGAGCAGATTGCATGGGAGGCAGGCGAAGGGGTATGACCAGGACTGGCACCAGTGCCATATGAAAGCAAAGGAACTGTGTCAAGCTATCAGAAGGCCAGCAATGCCAACAGTCTATCTGGTGCCGAGCTGCAGACGTACTGCTTTTACAAAGAGCTGAATGCTGTACTTGGCGGAGACCCCACCACCACTCCACAGACTATTGTGGATATCACCAAGAAGCCCAAGTCTCAAGCCTCTGGCAAGGAAGAGGTGGAGGAGGATGGGGAATGTGAGAGTGGGAGGTCCAGCTACAAGGTGAACCAGAACCTGTTTGAGACTCCACCACAATCCAGTCAGTCCCAGCAGTCAAGCACAAGCGAGCCTGATGCGGGGAAGCAACCTTGGGTAAGTGTGTAAATGTATTTCCCATTACAATGATGGCACCTTCAACTTACCAGGAAACAGCTGTTGACTCTTCATTAATTTACTTGTTGTAGAAGAGGTAGTGTTATCTGCTTTTCATTCCCCTCTAGAGGTAGGATAGTGGGGCCATGTGGAACAATTTGTTTATGTACACAGGAATGTTCCTTGAATCCTCCTGAGTGTCTTGATGAAACTTTCATGGAAGTACTCTGCAACCCTCTCCAGAATGTTTCTAGGGATGGCAGCCTTATTTCTTCCTTTGCAATAAGGACACTTTCCCATGCCAGTCAATAATAATTTGAGAGACAAGATACGTAAGGTAATATCTTTTATTGGTCCAACTTCTGTTGGTGAGAGAGACAAACTTTCAAGCCACACAGAGCTCTTCAAGTCTGGGAAAGTGATGCTCTGAGTACATTTCTGTGTAGCTCAAAAGCTTCTCACCAAGAGAAGGTGGTCCAATAAAAGATATTACCTCACCTACCTTGTCTCGTTAATATCTTGGGACTAACATAGCTACAACCACACTGCATACAGTAATAACTTTGGCATGTGCCACTGCAGTACACAGGCTAGCAGCATACAAGCCTGGAGGCTTCAGGACACCAGCAGTGCTCTGTGCCTTTGTTACCCTCAGGAAAGAGAGATCAGATAAAACCTTCAGCATTTGTGGTCAATGGTGCCAGCATTCAGTGCCATTGCCCTTTATGCATAGCTTCATGCAACTGAGCAATTCCCTCTTCATTTCCCTCATTCCTGGTGGGCGATACTCATCAGTGCTGGTGCTGTGAGTGGTACTGCACACAAGCACTCTGTAGCAGAAGTGTCAATAAGCATGTCTGGTGTAAAATTTTAGGGGAGGAAGGGAAGGGAGTTCTGAATTTTCACTTTCACTTTCCACTGTGACTATACTGACAATAGTACCTCTGTGTGTTTTATCTGCAGCTGCTGCCGTTGCAGCCTTGAGGGGTTCCACAGCCACAACTGTGGAACGCCTAAGCCAGATAAGGAGAAAAAAGAGGACTCAGGATGACACATTCAGCAAGATCCTGCAAGCCAGTGTTGCATCAGACCATGAGCAAGGGGCCTGGAGGATGAACACTGCAGGTAGCCTGTAGAAAGTTCCAGGAATCTTCGAAGAAAAAAAAGAATCAGATGCACCAGGACATGACTGGGCTTCTTCGGCAGCAAACAGATGCCGAAGACTCTTGTGGACCTACAGGTTCAACAGTCATGGGCTCGCCTCCCTTTGCAGTTCATGGAGAACTCCATTACAGCATCATCTCCCTACACACCCGCTCAACATACCACATGGTATCAGGGGGCCGCATCCCGACTCCTACCACTTCACCCCAAAGAGCATTAAGGACAGCCACACTTCTCATACATTGACCTGAGACAGCAACCATGGCTGTCTCAGGTCAATGTATGTGTAGGTAAAATGGACATGAATGTTCTTTCCGCTTAAGTTCTGTTCCATTAATTTAAGTTTTTAATGTATTTGCTTTTAAATTGCACGGACTTCTTGGACTGACTTAGTTACTGAATAAAATTCTATTTGGAAAAATAATTCCTCTTTATTAGTTCACAACATATGCTGCAGAGAACTTAGCAGTTCTGAAAGGACCCACTTCTTGCTGTACAGTGTGACAGCACATAGGATCAGTGACACAATGTAATAATCCTACATGTACAGCAAACGCTTCAAAATTAATAGGAGCATTGACAGTGTTATATTCACAGATGTACACCATGTATCACACAATTCCTAACAGAATTGAAAACAGCAGGACCAGGTAGAGCACAATCCACCACAATGTATTACTGTGGCTCGCAGTTAAAGTGCTCTTTCAAAGCCTCTCTTAGCCATATAGCTCAGGGCTGACCTCTTCTAATAGCCCTTGTGTCTAGCTGTTGAAACTCGGCAGACAGCCACTCCACTTCCCACTCTCAGCAAATTTTTCCCCTTTTGCTTCACAGATATTATGTGGGACACAGCAGGCAGCTATAACCATTGTGATTTTTTTTAAATTCAGGTTCAATCTTGTGAATGAAGTGACACTGGCGTTGTTTAATCTACCAAAAGCTCATTCAGTTGTCATTCTGCATCTGCTGAGCCAGTGGTTGAACCTTTCCTTGGTGCTGTCAAGGTGGCCGGTGTACAGCTTCATGAGCCAGGGGAACAACAGCTAGAATGGGTGTCCCCCAGGATTACTATTAGTATTAGAAATACTATTAGTATTTCGACATTGGCAATGGTTATCCACCAGGTGGGAAAGTCCATAAGGCTTTTTTTTTTTTTTTTTTTTGCGTAATTGTCTGGTATACATTCCCGACTTACGCAAAATTTGACTTATGCAAGGCGTTCCGGAAGAGAACGCTTGCATAAGTCAGGGAGCATCTGTATCATGCACCTTCTCTGACCAGCCAACCCTGATGTTGTTGAAGCATCCCTGGCGATCCACCAACACTTCATAATTATAGAAATAGTCCTTTCTGACCTCTGCGGCAAGGTGGCCTGGTGCCAAAATAGGGATACATATGCCATCTATTGCTCCACAGCAGTTTGGGAACCCCATTGCTACAAATCCATCCACTACATTCTGCACATTGCTCAGAGTCAGTCCTGCATAGCAGGAGGCGATTAATGGCCCTGAACACTTGTATGACAATGGGCCCCACAGTGGATTTTGCATCGCCAGAATGATTTCCCACTGTTTGGTAGCAATCCAGCTCTGCAGGTTTCCACAGTGCAATTGCCACTCACTATTCCCATTGTCAATGCAGCTCTCATTTTGGTGCCCTTGCACTGGAGGACTGAGGCAAGCTCAGCAAATCCAGAAATATGGCTTTGCACATCCGGAAGTTCTGCAGCCACAGCTTGTCATCCCAAGCCTCCGTTATGATGTCATCCTGCCAGTCAGTGCTCATTTCCCAGGCCCAGAGCAGCGCTCCACCCATCTGCAGCTGCTCTGTGAACACCACCAACAATCTTAGAATTGATTCACGTATATTTCACAGCAATCTGTCCTCCAATAAATTGTCATATTCCCACTGATTCAGTTCTTCTTACAACTCTGCAAATATTGGAGGAACGTGCGTTCTGTGCTTGCAACACTTATGACAATAGTGCAGAACTGTGCAGGCTCTGTGCTTCTGTCAGAGATGGTGGACAGTAAGGAGGGCCATGTGAATTGGTGTGTGGTTTTTTTTTTTTAAGGTGCAAAACTTATAGGATATAGATAATTGCACGCTGAGAAGTGGACTCCTTGCTCCCAATCCCCCATGTGCAACTCATTTCTGCCTCACCAGGCATTGCCAAAACTTCACCAAAAGACAGTGTGCTGGATGGTGGTGGGTTGTACACTGGGATACCTACCCATGGTGCACTGCACTGTGCATTGACACAAGCACTCCTGGTGAGTACCTGCAGTGCCAATAGAAGGAGCTAAGTATGCATGTGCACGAGGAATATATGAACTGTGGTAGCTTTATGCTACATAACTTGCATCATCCACAGTTTGTAGAGTAGATGTGGCCTTAGTAAGTGGAATATCGGATGGCTAATCTAAACCTCTTTTGGTGATCTTCTGTTGGTGCCCTGAAGCCATCCATACAATCTTTTACAGCATGAAGTATCCTTTCTGGGACATACTGTGCATATCCGCCATTGTTTGCTGGAAGCCCAGGGCATACTTTAACAACATATCCTGCTGAAACATTCAACCTCCCTAAAAATATCTAATGGAAAGTTCTCATTAAACCACTCTTCATTTCTGTCTGTACTAAACAAACAGTGTTGCATTCCCTTCATCCCTAGCCACCAACAATTGAAATGCATTCTAGTACCATACATTCTAGTGGAAACTTACAGGAGGGGGTTAAACAATGTTGATACCAATGGTGGACCACTTTTTTCACAATCCTTGCTTCTTGTGAGTCAAATTATCCAAGTTCTATTCAGCAATTTAAAAAGGAAGTTGCCATAATAGCTGTCTCTCTTTGAAATAGATCATAGGCAACCCCATTCTTGATGCGAGCATTATCCCTGAAATGTTCTAGAAGGCCGTTCATGGGGGCCATTTGGAACTTTCCCCTGTCTGTGTTCAGTGTGTGTTATATGGGGGAGTAGTGACCATCCCAAAAATGTGAATCTAGAGGGAAACTCTCACTGGGGAGGGAAACATTGCTTTGCTTAACTGTGCTTCAAGATTTCCATGTGGAGTCTCTGGGTAAGGATTCCTGAACTAGGCCCCAAGAGATGTTGTTTCCTAGAAGATGTTGAGGGTACCATCCACCCTAGAGTGGTAGCCAATATGGGTGATGTTCACCAAAGACCTGAAGTATAGGTTGGGCTGTGCAGGAGCTGAGAGCCCAGCAGGGCCGGCTCCAGACACCAGCATAGCCAGCAGGTGCCTGGGGCAGCCAATGAAGAGGCGGGCGGCACCTCCGTCCGTTCGGCAGCAATTCGGCGGCGGGGTCATCACTCCCTCTTGGAGCGAAGGACCTGCCACCGAATTGCCGCCGTAGAATGAAGCGGTGGTAGAGCTGCTGCCGCTTGCAATCACAGCTTTTTTTTGTTTGGTTAGTTAGGTTGTTTGTTTTGTTTTTGCTGCTTGGGGGTGGCAAAAACGCTAGAGCCGGCCCTGGCAGCACGGCTCATTATTTTAAATGAATAACTTTGAAGAGATGGTGCCATGGGTGCACTCGCTGCTGGTACTGCCTCCTCCTGGCTGTCCTGGGATTAGCTCTCCCCAGTGCAGGGTCTATCCTGGCGTACTCTCATCCTGCGGATCCCTCTCACTCCAAGAACCACAGCCTCCTCTTTATGACTCAGCCCTCCGGCTGGGGTCACTATGTGGTTTCCACTTCCAGGGGGTAACAAAGTCTTTCCAGAACAAATTGGATTAGGTAGTCCACTGCCATGTCCCCAGTGGCTGGTAGAGGAACCTGGCCACACCCTCTACTCTGGGTTCTAGCTCAGGGGTCCTCGAGTCAGCAGCCAAGGCCTGCACTGTCTTATCTTGCTGTTTTCCCCTTCTGTTGCCAGCTTCCTGGCTTATATAGAACCCTCCAGATGAGCCTGCTTCCAATCAATTCCCTGTTCCTCTTCCAGGTGCAGCCTGTGGAGTTAATTGGCCCACCTGGCCATCTTAACCCCTTCCAGTCCTATGTGGGGTAGACACCCTAGCACAGATAGGTTACATTTTACTGAACCAGGATGGACAGCTCACATTTATCTGCACAGAAAAAAAAAAATGTAAAAGGGAAATTCCAAAACTAAACCATCTTAAAATTAGTTAAGTTTGCTACACTTGCCTATCATGTCACTTACCAAACTCAACCACTTAATGTAAAAGCAAGGAAATGAATAGCTAAGCACATCATAAAACTTGCACAGGGCACATAAAACAAATAATCCTTCTCAATAAGATATGCAACCTTAATTCTGACCTAAATTACTATTCTTTCTTTGAGTCCATA
Organism: Chrysemys picta bellii; assembly: GCF_011386835.1. Taxonomy (NCBI): domain Eukaryota; kingdom Metazoa; phylum Chordata; order Testudines; family Emydidae; genus Chrysemys; species Chrysemys picta. The sequence continues at coordinate 248,392,615 of NC_088792.1, forward strand.
ATACATACACCACAAACAACCCTTCTGGAAAAAACAGGAACTATGACCCTGTAAAACAATTCATGCGGGCATAGGGTCTACCTGTGTAGAGCCCCTACACTGCAGTCAGGGGGTTCTATGTAGGTGCAGAGGTCCCACTGCAAGCTGCTCAGGACCAGGGCAGATACACAACAATTTCATGTATTGATCAGCCTCAGAAGCAAGTCCAAATACGCCCATAAAGTTATTTTTAATTGACAGTTGTACACTATTCCTAGGAAATTAAATATGGGATACTATTCCAAAGAACATCAACTGTAACTACTTTACCTCAAAATTCTACTTTCTTAATAAATCAGCTGACTTTTTCCATTTGATAGTTTCTGTTAGGGCACTAACTAAATATCTTCTAATATTTAGGAAAAGCCTTAATTAATTTAATAAAAATTTGTGACTTGTTTAGTTGCAATAAAAAACTATCATATAGAAAGATATGCATTTATGTGAGCAGTATAAGACTTACTCCCTTGGGTTTTGTAAATGATGTGATAAGGAAGTACTCTTTTTCTTTTTTTTGTTATTGAATAACCTTAACCTTTTTTTCTTTTTAATGAAGTTTTCTGGAACTGAAAATAATCCAGCAAATGTGAAGTAAGGGGAAGGAGTGGGTCTTCTCAGTGCTAAAATGTATATTTAAATGCATGTACATGGAAAAGCAATAAGGAGTCAGTAGCAAATGACCAAACATTGGCCCATAAATCTAATAAGTGTGCATTTATGGAAATAAGGAAAGCCTCTTTGACCTACTACCAAAAGGTTCAACAGCTTGTGTTGACAAGGTCAAGGATTTCTATAATGGCTGATTCCATCATTGACATAGTACTCTACTCCTTTTTCTTTTTCTTCTTTTTCAATTTTCTCTATACCGCCCCAATCCTCCAAGTTTTCTTGTGCTTATCACAAGCCCCCAAGGGAGACAGTTTCAACTGTCTTTCTTTCAGTGTACTAGTGCCAGGGCCAGCAAACTTCGGCACGCAGCCCATCAGGGTAATCTGCTGGCAGGCTGCAGACGGTCAATGTAAACAAAATGTCTCCCGGCCCACCAGCGGAATACCCTGATGGGCTACGTGCCGAAGGTTGCTGACCCTGTACTAGTGCTATAGTTTTTAATAATAAAAAGGCTTGTCAGTGTATGGGAATACATGTGTGATATATAAGAAAATAATGTAAGAGTTGAGTTGACTTGTTATATTGATCATAAACTGCTGTAATTACGTTGCTTGTGCATGTTCACACAACACACCTTGTGTCAGCAGAATGCATCCACAGGTGGTGCTTGAGCACCATGGATAGCTATCCCACTATGCAAATCATCACCTTCTTCCACTAGGAGTTCTGGGGATGGATTGCAGTGCATCATGGGGAAGGATCACCGCCCCCATGACGCAGTTTTCTCCATTCCATAATTCCAAGGGCTTCCAACTGCATTTTGTGCCGTTTTTCATCTGTGCCTGTACACTTTGCACCTGTCCTCTCTGCCTGAAAGCATGGATCCTGCACTGCTCACCAGTCTTGTGATAAGTATTATGAACACAACATGGCTGATCATACAGTATTTCATGAGCTGCGAATCTGAACAGAAATCTGTACTGCTTGCCCTGTTGCGTGCCATTGAAAGAAACAATTCAAAATTGATGATGTCATTCGCAGAGAGCTGCACACAGTGGACTGTCACTAGTGAGGTTGGGAAACGAGCACCGAGTGGTGGAATCGAATTGTGATGCAGGTATGGGATGATGAGCAGTGGCTGCAGAACTTTTGTAAGCGCAAAACCACCTTCCTTGAACTGTGTGCGGCGCTTGCCCCTGGCCTGTGGCGCAAGAACACCAAAATGAGAGCTGCCTTAAGGGTGAAAAAGCGAGTGGTGATCACAGTGTGGAAGCTGGCAATTCTAGACTGCTATTGGTCAGTTGCAAATCACTTTGGAGTTGTGAAGTCCACCATGAGGATTGCGGTGATGCATGTATGCAGGGCCATTAATCATCTCCTGCTACGAAGGACTGTGACTCTGGGCAATGTGCATGAAATAGTGCATGACTTTGCGGCAATGGGATTCCTTAACTGCGGTGGGGCGGTAGATGGTGCACCCATCCCAATTTTGGCCCCAGACCATCTTGCGACGGAGTACATCAACAGAAAAGGCAACCTCTCTATGGTATTGCAGGCACTGGTGGATCACTGGGGACATTTCACTGACATCAATGTGGGGTGGTCAGGGAAGGTGCATGACGCACACATCTTCAGAAATACTGGCCTGTATAGAAAGCTGCATTCAGGGACTTTCTTTCCAGACCAGAAGATTCCAATAGGGTATGTGGAAATGCCCAAATGATCCTGGGAGACCCAGCCTACCCTTTACTTCTGTGGCTCATGAAGTCTTTCACTGGAAACCTTGACAGCAGCAAGGAGCACTTCAACAACAGACTCAGCAGGTGCAGAATGACCATAGAATGTGCATTTGGCAGATTAAAGCGTTGTTGGCACTGCCTTTTTGGCAAGTTAGACCACAGTGAGGAAAATATTCCCATGGTCATAGCAGCCTGATGTGTTCTGTATAACGTTTGTGAAGCCAAGGGGGAAAAGTTTCCCCAGGGTGGAAGGTTGAGGTAGATCAACCTGGCAGCTGATTTTGAGTAGCCAGATATCAGGACAATTAGAGGGGCACAGCGGGTGCTATCCAAATCAGGGAGGCTTGGAAGCATCATTTTGACAATGAGTACCAGGAATGTGTCTTTCTGTAATGAATTGAGCCAAGCATTGTTTGCTTGCCACCTTCAATAACTCTTGTAATGATTCCTGCTTATTAACTGTACTCTGCAGATGTGGCGATTGCCACGGTATTTGAATTTCTGTTGCAACCACTGTGTAGGTCACAAATAAAGAATCACTGTCTTTGGGGTGTACATTTTTATTAAACAGCAATACACAGATTAACAATTCTTACAGGGACATAGAATCATGGAATATCAAGGTTGGAAGGGACCTCAAGAGGTCATCTAATCCAACCCCCTCCTCAAAGCAGGACCAATCCCCAACTAAATCATCACAGCCAGGGCTTTGTCAAGCCTGACCTTAAAAACCTCTAAGGAAGGAGATTCCACCACCTCCCTAGGTAACCCATTCCAGTGCTTCACCACCCTCCGAGTGAAAAGGTTTTTCCTAATATCCAACCTAAACCTCCCGCACTGCAACTTGAGACCATTACTCCTTGTTCTGTCGCCTGGTACCACTGAGAACAGTCTAGATCCATCCTCCTTTGGAACCCCCTTTCAGGTAGTTGAAAGCAGCTATCCAATCCCCCCTCATTCTTCTCTTCTGCAGACTAAACAATCCCAGTTCCTTCAGCCTCTCCTCAGAACAGATGAGGCCTCACCAATGTCTAATAGAGGGGAATAATCACGTCCCTCAATCTGCTGACAATGCCCCTACTTATACAGCCCAAAATGCCGTTAGCCATTTTTGGCAACAAGGGTACACTGTTGACTCATATCCCCAGCTTCTCATCCACTGTAACCCCTAAGTCCTTTTCTGCAGAACTGCTGCCTAGCCATTTGGTCCCTAGTCTGTAGTAGTGCATGGGATTCTTCGGTCCTAAGTGCAGGACTCTGCACTTGGCCTTGTTGAACCTCATCAGATTTCTTTTGGCCCAATCCTCTAATTTGTCTAGGTCCCTCTGTATCCTATCCCTACCCTCCAGCATATCTACCACTCCTCTGCAGTCCACACCATCCTCTAGATCATTAATGAAGATATTGAACAAAACTGGCCCCAGGACCGATCCTTGGGGCACTCCGCTTGATACCAGTTGCCAGCTAGACATGGAGCCACTGATCACTACCCATTGAGCCTGACGATCTAGCCAGCTTTCTATCCACCTTATAGTCCATTCATCCAGCCCATACTACTTTAACTTGCTGGCAAGAACGCTGTGGGAGACAGTCAAGGAATAATACGTCCACTTCTTTCCCCTCATCCACAGAGCCAGTTATCTCGTCATAGAAGGCAGTTAGGTTAGTCAAGCATGACTTATCCTTGGTTAATCAATGCTGACTGTTCCTGATCATTTTCCTCTCTTCTAAGCACTTCAGAATTGATTCTTTGAGGACCTGCTCAATGATTTTTCTAGGGACTGAGGTGAGGCTGACTGGCCTGTAGTTCCCTGGATCCTCCTGCCCTTTTTTAAAGATGGACACTACGTTAGCTTTTTTCCAGTCATCTGGGACCTCCCCCAATCACCATGAATTTTCGAAGATAATGGCCAGTGGCTCTGCAATCACATCCGCCAACTCCTTTAGCACCATCGGATGCAGTGACATGACAATGAGCAGCACTCATTGAAGTGAAGATCTCACAGCTGCGTGCAAGTCCAGCTGTCATTATGGAAAATGTGCCTGGGGAGGAGGGAAAGGGTACTGCGATGGGCAGTGAATGTGAGAGGAATGTGTGGGCGGAGTTTGAGGAGGGCATGGAATGCAGTTCTCTATGGGCTGCAGGTGGGGGGTTGAGCATGCATGTGTTCTGCCTGTGGCGCGATCAGGAACATGAGCATCTCTACTCCTCCATGAGCTTTATTATCCACTCCTGACCCTGTCTTCTCTCTTGGCTATCCGTTTGTAGTTTCTCTCTCCACGGTCTGCACTCACTATCTGCCTGATCTGACGATTGCAGCAATTTCCAAAACATGTCGTCTTTGCTCCTACTCCTCATTCACCTCCTTATCTGATGGAGGTGCTCTGCCAGTGTATAGGAGCTGGTCCTCAAGGGCAGATGCAAAAGAAACCATATACAGTCAGTATTGTGTGTGCACTCAGTAGTGAATCATAAGTTACATACACCTCTTTCTCACTTGGAAACATTCGGCACAGCCAGAACATTAAACATGATGAGTTTGACTTGGGGGGAAAAGAGCGTGCAAGACAAGACAGGGTCAGAGTGGTTTCAGAAGGGTATCCGTACAAGCACCTATGGACACTATTCTGAAAAGTGGCACCATTTTCCACAGGTAAGGGCGATCGAAGCTGAATCGCACACTACTGAGGGTAACCAAAGATGTGAGGGTGCATCTCCTGTATGCATGCACCTTCAGAACGGGTCTGTATGCTGCTCGCCTATGTGCTGCATTTGTTCCTCCAGAAGTAATCGCCAATTGGCGCTGCAAAGTTTCCTACAATGGGGGAAGAAACAAAGCAGCTCTGCCAAGGAACCTTCAGCAGAGGATTGCAGAGTATCTACAGGAAAGCTTCCTAGAGCTCTGTGGAAGATTCCCAGGAGATTTCAGTATGTATTAACCAACTTTTCCACAGGACCCCCACTGTGTAGCTGCACAAGGTAATGCAAAGCAGATGCAAACAGTATCTAGGGTGTTAATTTCGATCCCTTCTCCCATTTGCATCATTTAACAAAATAAAGGACACCTGTACCTTGTGTAACTCTGCTCTTTCAAAGAAAGATGAATACTTGCTGGAGCTCCCCTCTTCTCCTTGAGGCACACCAGACCTGGACTATTGGGACTGGCTAGATCCCTCCGGAGTCAAAAAGATGTCCTGGCTCTCCGCACCACCGGACAAACCTATTGCCTGTCCCACATCTTCCTCCAAATCTACCTCCTCGTCCACCACTTCATCCTCGGGGTTGACTCCACTGGTCGCTACCACCAGTCCCCCTGAAATAGCCACAGAGCTCTTGGTGGTGGAAGTGGAGTGGCCACCAAGGATGGGATGCAGTTCCTTGTAGAAGCGGCATGTTTTCCGCGCCACAACTGAGAGATGGTTGGCCTCCCTTGCCTTCTGGTACACCTGCCTCAGCTTCTTGATCTTAGCAGAGCACTGATGTGCGTCTCTTTCATGCCCCTTCTAATCTATGCCATGAGCAAAGTTCCTATGGCTGGATCAGAGCTGTGACTGCACAGCCTCCTCTCCCTACAGACTCACCGGATTCAGCAACTCTGGGGTACTCCACATGGGAGCCCATTTGCTGCCGAAAGCTTCCAATAGCTGGTCATGGAGGAAGAATGCCCTTGTTCTTAAGGAGAGACCCAAGGTTTGCCACTGACTTCTTGTGAGACTTGGGGGTAAATCAATCTCTGCCAATTTTGTTAATCTCTAGAATGTAGCTAATACTGGACTAACTTTGAGGTGTAAAGTCTGTAACACTCACTGAGATCCTTGAAAGTTGCTGTAAGTGCAAAGTATATTTATGTTCATCTAAAGGGCATCAAAACCAATCCCCACTTCTGAATATTCAGTGGCAAAAAATGACTTGTGAGGAAGACGATAGCTGCGGTCTAAATTACATCATTGAGCATGAGATGGTGGTTGGTTTTGGTTTTTAAAATAGATGATACATCTGTCACTTTGTGTGCTGTGGTTCCGTAACAGTCTAAAACTTCCACAACATCTTGCACCATAACACTAAATGTTACGTAGCAGTGATGGCAGCATACAATTACTTATGACTGATATTGGTCATGGTGTTCATGAAGTTAGACTTATTAGAAGTTTCTACAATTTTGTACTCATTGGGTTTTTGCAAGGTTCAGTTTCAAGATGGCTCTTCCTTCTGCTCTTCTATAGAAATACGGTTCAGGTATTGTTAGTGAAGAGGAGGTAAGTGAAGATTCCATGTTCCAATATGTGATCTCCAGTCGTTTGTTTTTCTGATCTATATTAATAGAAAACTCCTATAGCTGGAAGGGGCAGGGGAGAGTGCTGTAACTGGGGACTAGAAACCCTTCCTGCAGGTTACATGCTTATTGACATATTTTAGTCTCTAGAGAATGAGACTTTTTCCAATCACAGTTGGATGTACCTTTCGAGAGGCACCCAGCAATACTCACTCTTCCCTAAACATTCCCCAATGGCAGGCTGCTGGACTTCCAAAAATTATTCAAATCAGAGCATTCCCACAATACAGGCAGAGAAGTACTACTGGGTCCATTCCTGTCGCTTTTTGTTTTCCAATTCTGTTATCTTATACAGAGGGATAGTAGTTATGCACTGAGCAATAATGGGAGATGCAGTGTCTGTTAGATATGCCATGACATTTCATTAACTAGAAAATGTTTGTAACAAATTTGGATGGTGCATCAGTTCCTAATGACTTCTCAGTGTTTCAGAAGGGCAGTTGGTCTTATCTCAAAATATGGGTTGGTAAGCTAGAGTCAAAAAATATAGAAAGAGGGGCAGTTGTTGTGGAGAATAATTTTGTTTAGATATCAATGATTAAATGGCAGATATGGAAGTCCAAGTAGATGGTTGTACAATTTATTGGAAAGAGCTTGATTCCAAAAGCATCACTAGTTCTTGCTCTACAACTAAATAGCTTTCAAAATCCATTTGCTATATTATTTCTTGTCTATATTGAGGGCAAATCACTAAGAAATGGTGGCCTAGTATGGCTTTTCATCTTGTGTTGCAGGTAAAACACTAAACTAGATGGCCAACTAATATAGAGATTAATGTAGGGCCCAATTCTGAAAGTGTTAAATAGTTGCAAAGCTGGAGTAATTGTAAAAAGCTTCACAGGGCCATCTTAATCACTGTTCAAAGTAGTCTGTACAGTTTCCTATTTATCAAGTCAACCGTCCTTCTTCTGAAATATTGATATAAATGTTCCTGTTTGAATGGAAAAATATATAGTTCTCTTCCCTTCTGGTAATTTAAAGATCTTAGGGCAAGTTTTGTAGGAGTGTAGGGTGTTACCACAAGTGTTCCAGCCGAATGCTAACTTCAGCAATTTCATTATGCCTATATGAAATTCACTTTGTGTTCTAAGCTGGAAGTGGTGTACTACCGTGCACCACAAACTGATATAGTTTTGTATGCTTAAAACTGTTGCAATGTTTTTTCCTACCATTGAACTGCATTTCAGTAGTGAGGGCTTACAGACACTGCACTTTAAGTTGACACGGCAAGCCAAATGTGCGCACGTTGCCATTGGTGCTGTGATATGACAAAACAGTCTGTCCTTGTGTCACCCCAAAGGATAGTTCAAAACCCTTTAGTCCTCTGAAAGCTAGACTTGTAGGTCTTGGAATTCTCTCAAGGAGGTGACTGTTCAAAATTCAAGGAAGCTTGGTAACCCTAAATGGTGTACATAGTTTGAGCTTTGGGGATTGTTGAAGATGGAATGTTTTATATTATATGTTAATTGAGCTGAGCTGGATGATAGTTCTGTCTTCTTGAGTTAGATTATAACTCCTTCAGAGTAGGGGCTTTCTTAGCATATGCCTTTATTAGCGCCTAGCACAATGGGGCCCTTATCTTAGTTAAAGCCTTTAAGTGCTACCATAATACAAGTAATGGTACTGGAAATCTGTGTCCAGCTCCTGCTCCAAGTCTTACTTCCTAGGCCAGTGGTTTTCAACCTGTGGTCCACAGACCCTTGGCAGTCTGCAGACTATCTAAGATTTCCAATGGGGTTTGCATCTCCATTCAAAATTTTTTAGGGATCCGCAAATGAAAAAAGGTTGAAAACCACTGTCCTGAGCCAACAAGGGCCTGGGAGTGCTGTGAGGGCATCGGAGTGCTGCTCATGGAGAAATCTGAAACCTTGCTCATCTATGACTCTTCCCACTGCCTAGGCTGATGGGGCTTATCAGGGAGATGTGTCCAGCCCTCCTTAGCAAGAAGGATTGTGAGCTCATGGAGTCTCAAAGCTGAAGTTCCAAATTGGCAGAGTAGAGAGGATCCCAGTAACTCTGTTAAGGATTCAGAGGAACCCCAGCCATAGAAAAGAAGATTAATCAATTAGAAAAACAAAATAAACAAAAACCAGTCAGTGACATAGTTGCGTTGTCTTACTGTGTTTTCCCTTTAGTCCCCCAGGTTCACCTCGTACCCTTGGCTACTCCCTTTCAGCGGCTAACACTAATGTCCCTCCTCAGCATGGCATGATGGTCAAAATGCAGGGCCTGGCTTACAGTTCTGGGTTTAAGGAAATTCGTAACTTGTTCCAAGGTTACTAGATCAGTAGCTTGAAGGCAGAAAATCTTCAGTGCTCCTGTTAACTATCTTTAAATTCATTATCTAAGATAAATCTTTAAGATTGCAATTTGAGACCAGTTGCTTGTTTAAGGGAAGAGAAACTCAAGCCATAGAAAGAGTTGTAGGAAAGGGTTTGGAAGTTTGGCCTATACAGTTGGAGAACTGAAAATCTAGAAAGTGTCTAAGGGTATGTCTACACTACGAGAGTAGTTCGATTTTACTTGAAACGAATTTGTGGAACCGATATTACAAAGTCGAACGTGTGTATCCGCACTAAGGACAGTAATTCGACTTTGTGAGTCCACACTAACGGGGCAAGCGTCGACATTGGAAGCGGTGCACTGTGGACAGCTATCCTGCAGTCCCCGCTGCTCACTGGAATTCTGCGTCGAGCCCCCAATGCCAGCTGGGGCAAAAAAATGTGTCAAGGGTGGTTTTGGGTAACTGTCATCATTCAACCCTCACTCCCACCCTCCCTCCGTGAAAGCGCCAGCGGGCAATCAGTTCACGCACTTTTCTGGTGATTGACAGCGCAGACACCACAGCACTGCGAGCCTGGATCCCGCTGCGATCATCGCTGCAGTTATGGCCGTTGTCAACACCTCGCAGCTTATCCACCTTTTTTCAGAGGCAGATGCTGAGAAATCGGGCGAGGAGGCTACGGCAGCGCGGTGAGGACATTAAGTCTGAGAGGGGCACAGACCTCTCACAAAGCACGGGACCCGTGAACATCATGGTGGCAATGGGTCATGTTGATGCTGTGGAACAGCGATTCTGGGCCCGGGAAACAAGCATGGACTGGTGGGACCGCATAGTGCTGCAGGTCTGGGATGAATCACAGTGGCTGCGAAACTTTCGCATGCGTAAGGGAACTTTCCTGGAACTTTGTGAGTTGCTGTCCCCTGCCCTGAAGCGCAAGAACACCCAGATGCGAGCAGCCCTGATGGTCCAGAAGCGAGTGGCCATAGCCCTCTGGAAGCTTGCAACGCCAGACAGCTACCGGTCAGTCGTGAACCAATTTGGAGTGGGCAAATCTACCGTGGGGGTTGCTGTGATGCAAGTAGCCAATGCAATCATTGAGCTACTGCTCTCAAAGGTAGTGACACTGAGAAACGTGCAGGTGATCATAGATGGCTTCGCTGCGATGGGATTCCCAAACTGCGGTGGGGCTATAGATGGAACTCGCATCCCTATCCTGGGACCGGACCACCAGGCCGGCCAGTACATTAACCGAAAGGGCTACTTTTCAATGGTGCTGCAAGCACTGGTGGACCATAGGGGACGTTTTACCAACATCAACGTCGGATGGCCGGGCAAGGTTCATGATGCTCGCGTTTTCAGGAACTCTGGTCTGTTTAGACGGCTGCAGGAAGATATTTACTTCCCGGACCACAAAATAACTGTTGGGGATGTGGAGATGCCTATAGTGATCCTCGGGGACCCAGCCTACCTGCTAATGCCCTGGCTCATGAAGCCCTATACAGGCACCCTGGACAGTGAAAAAGAACTCAACTACCGGCTGAGCAAGTGCAGAATGGTGGTGGAGTGTGCTTTTGGACTTCTGAAGGGGAGATGGAAAAGCTTACTGACTCGCTCTGATCTCAGCGAAACCAATATCCCCATTGTTATTGCAGCTTGTTGTGTGCTCCACAATCTCTGTAAGAGCAAGGGGGAGACGTTTATGGCAGGGTGGGAGATTGAGGCAAATCGCCTGGCTGCTGATTATGTCCAGCTGGGCAATTAGAGGAGCCCAGAGAGACGCACTGTGCATCCGGGAAGCTTTGAAAGCTAGGTTCCAGAGTGAGCAGGGTAACCTGTGACTATTAAGTTTGTTTAAACAGAAGCTGAACCTGCCCCTGTTTCTTTACCCAGTTAATGTTGACGATCCTCTCCAGTTACCAACCCCCTTCCCCCCCTTCCAACACACCTTTAAAAATAAAATAAATGAAACTTTGTTCATTAACACAGTTTTCTTTATTAAGGATTTCGTGGTAAAGTGTTGAAACTGGGACGCAGACTGTGGTGGGGAGCGGGTGTAGTGATGGAAAGGACGCAGTGCCCTCCTTTCACGTTCCAAGCAATGATCCTAGCGTTAGCCAGTTCCTGCTGCCGGCAATCCGGCCAGCATGAACTCTGCCCCTGTCCCACCCCCCTCGCGGCTGTCCCTGGGAAAGATCCCTCCATGCTGCCCCTGTCACGCCTCCCCCATGTGGCTGTAAACCGCTGGTTACAGTTATGTAAAGGAACAGGCAATCGGTCCCAATACTAACATTCCCCTAATTCAAAGCAGGTCACCATGAGTGATATCACTCTGATGAGGATTTTGGAGACCGAGAAAGAGCGCATGCTGCGTGAATGCCAGCAAACACCAGGGCCGTATGCCGCCATGCTTTGCGAGGCAATGATCCCGGAGTACTTGCTGCTAGCCTGGCACGGAAAAGTTTCCTACCATGGAGGACGCAATAAGGCCGCTCTCCCCAGGAACCTGATGCAAAGGCTTTCACAATACCTCCAGGAGAGCTTCGTGGAGATGTCCCAGGAGGATGTCTGCTCTATCCCCGGACATATTGACAGAATTTTCCAGTAGCTGCACTGGCAAGGACTTAAAACTAAAGCGCCTAGGGCAAACTAATCATGAAAAACCCATTAAGATAGCATTCCTATTCTGTTCAAAATAAATGTTTAAAACACTTACCTACTGATCCTTCCCCTGATTCACGGTCCAGGTTACTGCCTTGGGAGGGTTGGTAGGGGATCTCCATGAGGGTGATGAAGAGATCCTGGCTGTCGGGGAAATCAGCGTTGAAAGTGCTGTCGACTGCCTCATCCTCCTCATCTCCTTCCCCATCTGCAAACAGCTCCGAGGAAGCGGCCGTCGACAATACCCCATCGTCAGAGTCCACGGACAGTGGTGGGGTAGTGGTGGCGGCCGCACCTAGAATGGAATGCAGTGCCTCATAGAAACGACATGTCTGGGGCTGGGATCCGGAGCATTCATTTGACTCTTTGGTCTTCTGGTACCCTTGTCTCAGCTCCTTGATTTTCACGCGGCACTGCGTTGCATCCCGACTGTATCCTCTCTCCATCATGGCTTTGAGATCTTCTCGTAGATCTTTGCATTCCGTTTTTTCAATCACAGCTCCGAAAGCACGGACTCATCGCCCCACACAGTGATCAGATCCAAGACTTCCCGATCAGTCCATGCTGGGGCCCTCTTTCTATTCTGCGATTGCATGGTCACCTTTGCTGGGGAGCTCTGCATCGTTGCTAGTGCTGCTGAGCTCGCCACGATGTCCAAACAGGAAATGAGTATCAAACTGGCAGACAAGAAAAGGAATTCAAATTTTCCTGGGGCTTTTCCTGTGTGGCTGGTGGCTGGTCAGAGCTCAGACTGCTGTCCAGAGCGTCAACAGAGTGAGGCACTGTGGGATAGCTCCTGGAGCTATTAGCATCGAATACCATCCACACCTACCCTAATTCTACATGGCCATGTCGAATTTAGCGCTACTCCCCTCGTGAGGGAGGAGTACAGAAATCGATTTAAAGAGACTTCTATGTCAAAATAAATAGCTTCGTTGTGTGGACGGGTGCAGGGTTAATTTGAGTGAACGCTGCTAAATTTGACATAACCTTCTAGTGTAGACCAGGCCTAAGTGATATTGGTCTGGCTTCAACTTGTGCAGCTAAATGTATGCCTCCCCCAAATTCAGATTTGTGCATGCAAATGGCACTTGATGTGTCCAAATTGGGTAGACCAGCAATTTCCCTCATTGTCCACAGAGCATTACCTGGAGGTCTGCAGAGAGGTGGCTGATCAAATGATGTTGACTGCTCCCTGTTTCCTGTTAAACTACATTCAAAGACAGCTGCAATTATAATAAATACTTTCCTAATCATCTTTCCATGTAAGCAATTGCTGTAGTTGCCAATGGGAGAGGGAGGTAGTTCCCAATAAAATATTTCTGTATAAGGAAGTCCACATGATAATACCTGAAGGGTTTCCCAGCTTTCATCTACCTGATTTGGGCATGTAAATGCTGTCTGCATAGCAAAATCCAGTTTGGGGGCATGTGAAAACTTGGATGTTAACACTTCAGAAATTACCTCTTAAAAAGGAATCACATTTTGTTTTGGGAATCATTGTAGACTACTGCAGTTTCCAAAACACTGCTGGAAAAGGCTAGTTTAGACGCTATTGATTAGAGCCAAGGCTAAAGACCTACTCTCACAAGGAAGGGTCTGCAGTGAAGATGGTATCCTCTACTCTTCAATTCTGATATTACTCACCTGAAAAGCATCTTTCTGTTAAACTCAGAGCTTTCCATAAATCAGATTTTTGTGCAAGCCTTTAGGAAGCTCTCTGTACTGCAGCTTAGTTTCATAAGGTGCCTTCTCTCTTATGGCAAAAAGCTAGTCTTAAAATTATATTATGCAAGAAGATTTTATGTGTATGTCATGAGTGGCAGGGTTGCTACATAACCTTCCTGCCACCACATAAAACATGCAAGTGCTTGTTCCTACTGGATGCTGGTACTGTTACATCAGAGGGGAGAATCCATCCTGACTTGTCTTCAGCATGAGAGTGCTGAGATTCTTTAAGGTGAAGCTGTTTTGCCTAGGAAATGGTCAACTTTAGGTACAGCTGAGCTGGTGGTGTGCATTTAAAATTATTATGTTTAGGTGGTGGCTAAGGACATGTCTGGATAGGAAAATTATACTTTTTTTTTTTATTGAGGTGTGCACACAGGGAGTTGTACTGGTATAAAACTGTTTTAACTGGTAAAACTTTCCCATGTAGATGAGACCTAAACCTGAGCTAAGGTCTTACCTTTCATCCACAGTAAGGCTGTAGCTGTCAACCTAACCCCTGGTATAGATGTAGCTAGGTTGACAGAAGAATGCTTCCATTGAAGTAGCTGCTGCCGCTTGGGTAGGTCGTGTTCAACAGCAATGCTAAAAACCCCTCTCTTGCTGTAAGAAGTATCTACGCTACTGGCGCTACAGTGGCAGACCTACGGCATGGTAGCAGTGCCACTCTAATGCCTGTAGTATAGATACAGCCTGAGAAAGAGCTGGCTTAGTTAGCTAAGGTCAACCTAAACTCTCTACTACTTTTCCTAGTTAGGACCTGGGCTGTGTCTTCACTGCAAAAAAGTGAGATAGCTATCTCATTTTAAAATCCTAGTGGAGACAAAAGCATAGGTAGTTTTACCTTGACTAGCTATGGCAACGTAAAAACTATCTGTACTTTGTCCCCAATAGGATTAGGAATAGAGCTCTTAATGTAAAAAAGCACACCTTTTTTGTTTAAAAAAAAAAAAAAAATTAGTTGTTTTGGTTCCTCCCTGAACTGAACTAGAAAATCTATCTTGCTATATGCTATTTTCTGTCAAACTTTAAAGGGGACAGGAGGAGATGACAGTGTTCTATTTGTATGCAGATTCTACAAGGGTGAACGGAATCCTATAGCATAAATAATCTTACATTACTCCCTTTCTGTGCATTTAAGATAGTTTTACAGGTCAGAATAGCAAAAGATTTCACACATTCTTGTAGCTCTTGACCATTCTGGCTAAAGGGATAATGTTAATTAAGGTAGTGCCAGAAAGCTATTCAGTTGTTAATAGTTTATTGGAGAAACCCCTTCACTCCATGAGACAATGGATGATTTATACTGATCAGGTTACAATGGTGTGAACATATATGTGCCCTGGAATTTCATACATATTATCTGCTACTTTAGTGCATAAAGAATACTGTAGGACTTGCCAAATCAGAATCTGTCTAATGAAATATCCTGTGTCATTAATGATTTATGCTAAATGCTGCAGAGGAAAGCATAAATCCACATGATTCTGAAATGTTTTGGTGGAGGGAAGGCAGGATTTCCTCTTTACTTCCAGATAATAGCTTAACTAGGAGTCATGGTTTTAAACTTCTTTTTAAATAACATTATTCCACCCAAGGTATATAATACTCCTTGAAAGTAACACCCATTTATTGGTAGATCTGATAATAGTAGTAATACTACTACTACTTATGTAGTATGTGATCTTAAACTGAAATATTGACCCTCTTTATATAGTTCTTGTACTGGATTACTAGAACAAAATCATTCAGATACCTTCTCAGCTGAACTGTTCAGTCAATAACTCTCACTAGACATCAAAAACGGGCTACATCTGAAGGTAGAAGACACACAAATGCGGTGCTAAAGAGCTACCAGCTTTCCAGACATGAAGCTGTGATATAAATAGTTTTTGCAAAAAGCACATTTATCCCTTGGTCATGAGATTAACCTACTTCAGGGGTTGGCAACCTTTCAAAAGTGGTGTGCCGAGTCTTCATTTATTCACTCTAATTTAAGGTTTCGCGTGCCAGTCATACATTTTAACGTTTTTAGAAGGTCTCTTTCTATAAGTCTATAATATAGAACTAAACTATTGTTGTATGTAAAGTAAATTAGGCTTTTAAAAGGTTTAAGAAGCTTCATTTAAAATTAAATTAAAATGCAGAGCCCCCCGGACCGGTGGCCAGGACCCGGGCAATGTGAGTGTCACTGAAAATCCGCTCACGTGCCACCTTCGGCACATGTGCCATAGGTTGCCTACCCCAACCTACTTCTTATTACTATTCATCTTCCAGTCCCCATATCTGTTTGATACTCTGAGTTTAATTTCTAATCTAGTGGTGGATTGCGTGGTGAAACCTCTGAAAATTCCTCTCCAATAGTATGACCCTGTACATACATTCCATATCACTTATCTGCTGTTTTAATAATGGTTTAAGTGCCATCCCTGCTGAATAATTCACTTTTAGTGCTACATAGACAAGAGATGATCAGGTGCCCTAAAGTAAGAAAAGATTCAAGCAGGTAAAACACTCTGAAGGAATGGGGGAAGAAGGGTAACAATGAGGGAAGTACATGGCTCCATAGACGAGCTTGTGTGCGAAAGTCATAGGTTTTGAGTCATGATTTTTTTTTTTTTAAGTATATAAACAAATGATTGATAATCCCTGCCAGCAGCTTCACTGTAGGCATCTTGGTAAAAGTGAATTTTGAGGAGAGATTTTTGATGGCAGTGCTAGTAGGTTTTATTAATTAGTTTGAGGAGGACATCTTTGCAATAGAAGTAGTGGAAGAAAGTGTGAAGGTACTTGTGAACCTGGCAAAGTGGACAAACTGATGTTAAGTGTTACTGGCGGAGCAAATGAGTGGGGTTGATTTGATGAGACACAAGTAGATATATAGGGAAGACATTATTGTAGGTTTTTTGTCTTTGAATTTAAATATAGTTTTCACTGCAGGAGGGAGGTGCTAGCTTTAGTTTCATTCAATATAAATATTTGTTAATGCATACTACGATAAATTATGGTGGTGAACAGTCTGTAAGGCTCCACCTAGTGGCCAAGTTCTCAACTTTCAGAGACTGTTGCAAACATGTATACCTTGCTGAATCACATATCTGCTAACTTGCTAGTGACTATCACCTTGTTACATTTGTATTGTGTTTTTTATAAGTAAATGGCTTTCTTAGACAGTATGTCTTTATTTTCTGAAGATGTTCTCTTGAGATTGTCCAAGCCTTTTATTTGAGACAGGTCCCAACTGACCAACCTTGTTTGACAACGTTCTGTTTACTAGTCCTTTCGGTTATTAGATGAGGCTGATTCTGCAGCATCACTGCTGTTGCTGAGTTGTTTTTTGCACGGATACCATGGTGACAGGGAGCATTACAAATTCTTAGATTTGTAAATCTGTAGTCTGAAGCATGCCCTGAGCTTTAACAAAAATTATGGCTGCCTTTTCCTGTTTCTGTTGAAAATGTTCGCCCTGCTTCTGATCATGTACATCTTAACTTGCATTCTAGCATGCAGCAGAGGATGGACTTGTACACACAAATGGCACGGCAAGGACAATGCCCAAAGAATGGATTTGCATTTAAAGGTCCCAGCAGTTAGACTTTCTTAGAAGAGACGGTAAGGCTAAAGAACACTAGCATATTACTTGGATGTCTGATTACTATTACAGTTAACTGCCTTTAAATCCTCATTTGTATAGGCACCTTGCCAGCTGTCAATACATTCTCCTCCTTGGAAAATTGCACTCTGTTTCTGTAATCTTCACAGAACACATAATGTCACTTACTGATTTAAAATGGTCTCTTGGTTCCCTGACACTTGCCAATCTAAGACACTTTTACCCACAACTGGCACTTGCTGTGTAGGCACTGTACATCGCAGTTCTTCTAAAACCACGGTGCATTGCCAGTGGTGTTGGAGTAGGTAGTCTTCAAAAGAAAGTGAGGGGTGAAGACTTAAGGAAAAAAACCTCTTTAGAGTAAAGAATCTTATTCCCAAAGTTGCATCTTGGCATAAAACATTAATTTGGCAACGCTGGTCTCAGATGCCAGGTGGGGTTTGGTTTTTAAAACTAGATATGTAATCAGGGGAAGTGTGATCATGTTCCATTCCCAACAAATGCAGTTTTTGATCGGCCCTTTCCATTTGCAGAAAGGCGGGCTATCCCATGGGCATAATTAACTTCTACATGTAAATCTTCACTTACTGTAACTTTGCTGCTACAGCATCCGCGTAACTTTTCTCCTTGAATCTAGCTCAGAATCCACCACAGCCATTTTAAACCAGATGAAACATTTCAGCTAGTTAAGGGTTACCCATACAGATTCATTAGCTGGGTTGCTGAAGCCCAATATCATGGTCTGATAACCTATGGAGTGTACTTTGTTGAATAAACTAGGATTTGTGTGTTAGTGAAATGTGTCCCGCCTTTTCTAGTAAAAAAGCTATAGTGTTTGTATGTAAAGTAGTAAGTTTTGCATGATCTGGAGGCTTCCAAAAATTCAGTTTTCACTGTTCGTTACTATAGTTATTCACTTTATTGTAAGAAATGATAGACTTCATGTTAAGGAAACAATGAATAAGAGCAGAACAAAACCTATGTTCATAAATAACATTCAAATGCATTGTGTATTTCATGCAGATTCCTCCTAGCTTTCTGATGTTTGTGAACAATTACAGCCAGACAATTGGAGATTGTTTGATTACATTCCTAGTTCTTCTTTTGATCAAGCCAGCTGTTCACAAGAAAAATCACCAGAACCTTGGAAATCATCATATTGACCTGTATCTAATTTTTAAAATATGAAATACACAATGTCCCAGAGACTCACATACACAAATTGTCACTGGAACCACTGAGCCTTCACTGAGAGCACACGTTCAGAGATCACGAGTCCTGATTTTTTTTTTGTCTATACAGAAAGTATTAAAATGCTTTTCACATGAATAGAATTATAGTTTAGATTAAACTTTCTAGATTCAGGACATTATGTTAATATACAAAGGTATGTTTGAAACATCCAATAAGCCCAAGTTTTTTATCTAATTTGCACACAGTATAACGTTTTTATATATATTAGGACCTTTAATTATGCATTCAACATTTTTATAAAACATTGTTTTCTTGTCTTGTACATATTTGATTGTTCTGTGCAAAAAACCCTCTGTATACTTTGACAGATTCTAGCCAGGATTACTTTACACAGTGCAGAAATGGTTATAAATGTAAAATGATTACCTGAAAATTACTGTAACTTTGTAAAATACATGAAGTGTGAAACGTTAAATGTTTTCTCTCCAACTCTTCTTTCATCTTGTACATTGACTATATGTATAATGTGTATTTAAGTGAATTTTACATAGAGTATAATGGGAAATATTCTCAAATCAGTCTGCAACAGGAATTAAAAGATGGATGCAGTTAGCCTCAACTGACAGAAGGTAACTGCATCAATCCCATTTCTGATGTTCCCATCCTACCACCTACCAGATTCTTTGCATGGCGAGTGTTAAATGGCTTTCTGTCCAAGAGAAGTTCTCATGATCATGATTCATTGCAAGACTCAACTTCAGAGGAGTACTAAAATCAATTTTGAGAGGCCTGGCTGGCTTAAACTGACAATGGAAGATGAAAATTCTCTCCTCTAAGTTACCTGTTCTTATCTAGCTCACACAGGTAGAAACTGAAAGGTGTTATGATCCGATAACTGACAGGTTAATATGTTCATGCTCTCTGAACAAGTGTCCATTGGCCAGAAATCACCAACACAACTGGCAGTCCTTGCAGAGGTCAAGGTTTGAATACATAAACTGATCTATTCTTAATCTCACTTAAATGGTTGATGTCCTTCTGGAACAGACTTGTGATCTATTAGCAAGACTGTATAGCAAGCCTGCACACTCACTCACTCACACTCTCTCTCTCTCTCTCTCTCTCTCTCTCTCTGTGCTGCTACTTCAGCTTCTAGTTCTGTGAGACTAACTTGTTCCATGAACTTTAAACTATTTTTTTTAAAGCAAGGAGGAAAAAAAAATCCAATTTTGAATGTGACTAAAAATGAAAAATATTTTGGATAATGAGGTTTTTGGTGCAATAGAGAGGTGTGTTGTTAGAAGGCATAGATGGGACATCTCTTACACCCTGTTCAAAATATTATCAAAGCCCTGGTTTTCAAACTGACCTGTACAGCAGTAACCATCTCAAATCTTAAGTGACCCTTGTGAAAATTAACCACATAGAATTGTTTCTAGCTTACAAAATCACTGCCAGACAAGATAAGACTGATAAATTGATCTGTCCCATTGGAAAAATCTGTTTGGCTATAATAGTAGAGCTTGATGTTGAAACACATTTATCTTCCTGGAATCTTGTTTGCTCAACTTATGTTAGAAAATAGATGTGTACAAAATGTAAAAGTTTGAGGGGAGTGGGGGAAATGGGAAGCTAAAAATACTCTTATCTGACTGAGACAACTTGTTTTGAGCAAAGGGAATATTTGGTAAGGAAGAGTCAATTCAAGACCTAAGAATCAAAAGCTACAATGTCGTATTTCCCCCAGCATTATTTACACTAATGGAGTCAGTGTTGTTGTTTTTAAATGTTAATTTGATTTTATTTTTAACTTCTTTTAAGACCTCAAATATAGTGTGAGTAA
Organism: Chrysemys picta bellii; assembly: GCF_011386835.1. Lineage (NCBI taxonomy): Eukaryota > Metazoa > Chordata > Testudines > Emydidae > Chrysemys > Chrysemys picta. Next base: position 248,412,656 of record NC_088792.1, read on the forward strand.
AGTAGGCAGGATTTTTCACTGTAGCTGGTCAAATTACTTAATGCAAAGTAGAAATTTAAAATACAATTTGTTCTATATGTATGAAGGTGGCTCTGCCTTCAGTCATAAAAACAATGAAAAATGTTACTAATATTTTGCAGTTAAAACTAATTTGTTCACTTATTAAAGCAACACTTAGTATAGTAACTCCTCACTTAACGTTGTAGTTATGTTCCTGAAAAATGCGACTTTAAGTGAAATGATGTTAAATGAATCCAATTTCCCATAAGAATTAATGCAAATGGGGAGGGGTTAGGTTCCAGGTCAGCTTCCCCTACTCTGCAAGCACCAGGAGCAGGGGACTCAACCCTCAGCCCGCCCACTCCACTCCTTCCTCCAAGCCACCACCCTTGACCTGCCTTTTCTCCCTCCCCACCTCCTCCCCCTTTACTTCGAACGCTGCATCCTCTCCCCTCCCTTCTAAATGCCGCAAGCCAGCTGATTGCCAGGTTCTGGAGGCAGGGGAGGCAAGCCGAGTCCTCGCTCCCCCTCCCTCCTGCCGGGGTAATCAGCTGGCTTGCGGCTTTCGGGAGGGAGGAGGGAGCCTGCGCACCAAGTCCTCGCTCCTTCCACCTTGCCTCCAAAATGCCACAAGCCAGCTGATTGCTGTGGGCAGGAGGCGGGGGGGAGGAGGGGGGAAGGCGCAGGGTCTGCCGGCAGGCAGGAGGTGCCATGGGGGGGGTGCGTAGGGAGGCTGCCAGCTGTGGAGAAAGCAGGTAGCCAAACAACGTAAGAGTGGAGCGTTGCACAACTTTAAATGAGTATGTTCCCTAATTGATCAGCAACGTAACAACAAAACAACATTAAGCGGGATGACTTTTAAGTGAGGAGTTACTGTACTGCTATAGTTAAATGTTACACCACTTTCTTCCTTGATCCTTGTTTTCAAGGATTTATAAATAAGATAACCTGAATCTTGGTTTAAGTGACGTGTAAGTGTTTGCTTCTGTTTTTTAAACAAATATACTGTGCAGGAAAAGGGGGAGAATTATTCACCTTCTGGAAACTCCAAGAGTTCAGAAGTGAGCTCCATATTTTCCTTTCCAAGAAACCAGTCTTGAACTAAAATTTCAGTTCAAGCTATTACAACCAAAGTTTAGTTCTAGTTTGATCTAGGTCTGCCTGAGTGAACCAATACTATGTTGCTGTCAAAAGGTTGTGCGTTTTAGAAACCAAACATACTAACAATGGCCGGCTGTTGCTATAACTAGACATATTTGCGTTATGCTCTGCTCACTTTTTCTAAGGCAAATTGGAGGCCTAGTCTTGCTCCCCTGGATATCAAGGTCAAAACTCAATGACCTCTGTGGGAGCAGGATCTGGTCCTAATCATTCATGTTATCAGGCAATCTTGATACTCAGTCATGATACAGGTGGAAGTACCACTGAAGAACCAACTCTTTGTAATGTTAAGATTGTGGATGGAGTTTGAAAATGTGACTCTGTGACTTGTAGACAGACATGTAACTGCTCTGAAGGAAATATTTGAAATTGATCATCTGGACAGGAACTGTAGAAGGAGCTCTGTTAAGTGCTAACAATTTCTTGCCATTCACTTTTTCAAAACTATACTAGCATATCTGCATTTAATCTGGCAAATGATTTAGATTTAAAATCTAAATTCATGTGGAGCCTAAATATGCCCTACACTAGCTGAAACACAGTTTTTAAACATGTTTGATAAACACTTTATGGGTGGTGATAAAAGAACATTTAGAATTCAGGCTGACACTTCATTTCACACTTGTTTTCTGAGGAGGGGGAGACAGACGAACATGAGCTTAGGACCTCGGGTGTTCACTTTAACTTTTTAATTTGCCAAGTGTGTGGTTGACTTGTATCTCAAGCTAATCTTTGTTGTATTTTGTACTTCATATACACTGTCTTTGCAAGATCTGAATTTTAAGGTCTTGATCTAGATTTTTTTGGAAAAAAAACATTGCCTGTGCTCACTCTTGTTTAATGTCATAAACTGCGTGGTGCAAAGTTGTATTGCTTTGCTATGAATGTTTACAATCTCATAAGCAGCACTGTCTCGTTTTGAGGCAATTTGTTAACAATTTCACAGTTTATCATTTTTTAAAAAGTTCTTTGTGAACTTAAGACTTAGGGTTGGATTTTCAAAAGTACTTAAGGGAGTTTTTGACAAATCTGCCTTAAATCTTAATTTTGTTGTCTCTGGCTTGCAATACAGTCTTCTGTCACAGTATTGTAAAAGAAGTGGCTTGGCAAGGAGCAGCCAGACCACATCTTGCTGCAGTAAAGCCATTAAACTGTTGTAACCAAATGTACATTTTTTTCCCCGCAGGCTATCTGCATTCAGCAGGCAAGCCTCTCTTTGTGGATCTTGAATTAATATTTTAATGTGAACATGGCTTCCCGCACAAGGTTACGTTCATCATTGCCTGATTATTTTTTCACTATCAAATACGTTGGGATTTTTGCAGTTTGCACGCACAAAATGTCATTGCCTTGTACATGTACAAAAATAACATCAATACTAAGGGCCTGATGCTGTGGACACTTACAGGCTTAATTTTAAGTAGGTGAATACTCCCATTGAAAGTAATGGGACTGTTCACCTGTTTAAAGTTAAACAGCTGTGTATATGTATGCAAGATGAAGGCCCATATTAATACTCCAACACCTTCGAGATCAAAAATGCATCTGCTCCTAATGTGAGAGTTTGAATTGCAGCAAAGTATTGTAGTTGTCTAACGAGACTTCATTTTCCATTCCATTTTCTGAATGTTAGTGGTATTATCTTAAAATCATCATGCTCTAGAAAGCAATAATTTGTAACAAAAAAAAGTAATGCGTGTGTGTGTGTTAACCATATTGTCACTGGCTTACATTTTCTCAAAGGTAACTTGTTAAAATGTAGAGCTGTTGTGGTAGATACAGAGGGAGGAAATACTAGCACACTAAATTAATTTTGTTACTGAGATCTGATTTATTGGACAATGTGTGAATATCATAAGTGCATATGTGACAGTTTATAGAATATAGCTTGTGTCCAAATTCAAAAGGAGGAGGAGGGGGAAAACAGGTCTTAAAATAACTGAGTTACTTCACTATTTGCTTGAAAGTGAGCGTTTGGCATGTGGAGTTATGCAGATTTCTAGTAGATGCTAGTTTTTGTTTAATCATTAACAACTTGAATGGAGAGCCAAACACTTTCTCGTCCCTGCACCCTCCCTTACAGCTTGCCCAAAATGATCCTTTTAAATACAGGAGGCTAGACTGACTACTTGAAATACAAATGTATTCTGGAGAATAGGTCAGAATAAATAATTAAGAGTTCACTTTTAAATAACTGTCTTAACATGGCTTGAAAGCTTATGGGAAAGGCAGCATGGTACTAATAAGGAAAGAATGAAGCAATGTATGTTTTATTGTGTAGAACTAACATTTGGTAATAAAAATGTTCTTTCCTAACTCTTGAATGTCTTCATTTAAATAGCTGACAGTTTTCTGGTTTAATACATGCCATGTCATAAACAAACTAGGGAAATACAACCTAGATGGATCTACTGTAAGGTGGGTGCATAACTGGTTGGAAAATCATTCCCAAAGCGTAGTTATCAGTGGTTCACAGTCATAATGAAGGTCATAATGAGTGAGGTCCTGCAGAGATCGGTTCTGGGTCTGGTTCAGTTCAATATCTTCATCAATGGGTTAGATAATGGCATAGAGAGGACACTTATAAAGTTTGCGGATGATACCAAGCTGGGAGGGGTTGCAAGTGCTTTGGAGGATAGGATTAAAATTCAAAATGATCTGGACAAACTGGAGAAATGGTCTGAAGTAAATAGGATGAAATTCAATAAGGACAAATGCAAAGTACTCCACTTAGGAAGGAACAATCAGCTGCACACATACAAAATGGGAAATGTCTGCCTAGGAAGGAGTACTGCGGAAAGGGATCTGGGGGTCATAGTGGATCACAAGCTAAATGAGTCAACTGTGTAATGCTGTTGCAAAAAAAGCAAGCATCATTCTGGGATGTATTAGCAGGAGTATTGTAAGCAAGACATGAGAAGTAATTCTTCCACTCTACTCCATGCTGATTAGGCCTCAACTGGAGTATTGTGTCCAGTTCTGGGCGCCACATTTCAGGAAAGATGTGAACAAATTGGAGAAAGTCCAGAGAAGAGCAACACAAATTATTAAAGGTCTAGAAAACATGATCTATGAGGGAAGATTGAAAACATGGGTTTGTTTAGTCTGGAGAAGAGAAGACTGAGAGGGGACATAACAGTTTTCAAGTACATAAAAGGTTATTACAAGGAGGAGGGAGAAAAATTGTTCTTAACCTCTGAGGATAGGACTGGAAGCAATGGACTTAAATTGCAGCAATGGCGGTTTAGGTTGGACATTAGGAAAAACTTCCTGTCAGAGTGGTTAAGCACTGGAATAAATTGCCTAGGGAGGTTATGGAATCTCCATCATTGGGGATTTTTAAGAGCAGGTTAGACAAACATCTGTCAGGGATGGTCTAGATAATACTTAGTCCTGCCTTGATTGCAGGGGACTGGACTAGATAACCTCTCAAGCTCCCTTCCTGTTCTATGATTCTATGTTGTGGTGTATAGGATTCCATTACGAGGAGATTTTTTCAGTAATGCAGACCTGCAGTCAAACATTTTTTAATCATCTTTTACACCAGAATTGAAGTATTGCTACGTATGTGGTAGGGATAAGGTGGGGGAGGTGATATCTTTTATTGGATCAATTTCTGTTCATGAGAGAGAGATGCTTTCGAGCTTACACAGAGCTTATGCAGACCTGAAGAAGAGCTCCAGGCCCGTCGACAGAAATTCCGGGTGCCCGGGCCAGGGAGTCCCAAGGGGGGGAACAGGGCCTGGGGCAGAAGTGACAAATCCGTCACTTCTGGGACTGCCCATGCTGGCCCGTGGGGCCCAGAGCGGTCTCACGTGCCTAGGCACCCTGTGGCCTGCCCAGGTGATTTAAAAGGGCCTAGGGCTTCTGGACACTGTTGCTGTGGTGGCGACCGCGGCCCCCTGGACCCTTTTAAATCGCCTGGATCCCTGGACAATTGCCCACTTTGCCCCCCTGTCAGCAAGCCTGAAGAGCTCTCTGTAAGCTTGAAAGCTTCTCTCTCTCACCTACAGAAGTTTGGTCCAATAAAAGATATTACCTCCCCCACCTTGTCTCTTTAATATCCTGGAACCAACACAGCTACAACACCACTGCATACGCATGTGGTAATATGATAACTCAAGTTAAAATAGTAGCAAAGACACGGTAATGTGCCTTGTTTATCAGTTTGGGTTAAAGCCTATAAGGGAGTCTGTCTTTGAACTCACGCTGCTACCCCAAATTAAAAGTTGAGTTGCTGTGTCTTCACTGATGTTCTAATATGGTTTCGCTAACCCAAGTTAAGAACACACCGTTGCAGTGAAGACTTACCCTAGAACTAAGATTTTAATAGGGGTTATTTTAGCACAGGTTCAAATATGCCTTTTTTTCCAATGTGAAGACAATGCTGAGGAGTTCACAATCTCTATGCAGGCCAATATGGGAGAAACAAACTCTTCCAATTTGACAAATGGGAACTAAGGTAGTAAAAACTCAAAAGGAAATTGGTGGCAAAGCCAGGAACTGATCATTTCCTCACTACCAATCACCACAAGTCTTTATTTTCTTAATCTTTACACTCACTTTTTCCAGCTTGGGGGGGAAGCTCAGTACCAGCTGCAGGCAAATGGTAGAGGTGTACATCCCTACCTCCTGCCTATGGGCTAGGGATGTACATGTGTTCTGTGCTATGCCTCACTCAGGTGGGCATAATTGTCTTCTCCCTACTTTCTTCAGGTAGGAAGAGAAATGCTGATGACTCTCCTCTAGGACTTCAACTTGCCTGCATGGGCAGGGGAGCATTGAGACAATGAGTGAGTAGCATCACTCGGGAGATGGGACTGTCCTCATCTCTGAGAGACTACAATCTCCACCACACATTCAGTACTCTCTAGAAAGAGGGAGTCAAGAGAGTAGAATTGGTGCAGTGGCAGCCTGGGCCTGTGACTATAGTAAGCAGCAGCTGCATCACTCACAAGAGCGGAGTGACCTTTTAGGGCCTTGAGCTGAGCACCACGTCTAATCAAAGAGTCTGGCAGTTCCAGGATTGAAATGCTAGAGTTTCTAGCACCCAGTTGCTCCTAGAATGACCTATATCATACATGCTACCTAGGAAAGTATTTAATATCAAGTTGTCTCAGTGTGGGTCTTGACTGCAGAGTTAACTTGGGTGACTGTCCTACTGTTAGCCTTGCCTGAACATTAGCCAAACTGCAAAGCCATGGCCATGTTATGTCCTCATTGGTGCTACATGCAGCTGTGTGTGTCCTTAGAACTTGTGTGGCCACACTAGAAGTTTCTTTGTGATGCAGTAAGCTAAGAGGCTCTGATTCTTTTGCAGTGAGTGATGGGAGAACTTAGCTACAGGGGAAATTACAAGAAGGTATTGAAGGATTATCAACATGTGAGTGATTTAGTTTGTCCTCATTGCAGTGTGGGTAGATTACCAGCTAGCCTGGGTGTAAAGCACCACTTAATTTGGGTGAGAGGGTTTGCATGTGTGAACAGGAGAGGAGCGGGGATTAGGAGCAACACGTGAAGAGCCCAAGGTAACTCTGCAGTGAAGACAGCCTGAGTAGTTAAAATTGTTTTTGGAAAAAAATGAAGTATACAAATGCTCCACAAATATTTTTAGCTACAACCATGATATATGCATTAAATTAACTTTTTTTTGTGGAGGGAGAGAATGCAGCCTTGCATTCCTTATGGTAGCATTATAGTACTGGATTACTTAAGCAGACCTTGCTTTAAAAAAAGCTAATGCTTATACAGACAGGTGCTTAGATAATACAGGCCTGTCGTGTAAAATCTGAGGACAGCATAGTGGTGTAGAACCCCAGATACATGTACAGTTTAGAACATAAAGGCTTTATGCTTTACCTATCACTGAAGTTGATGGCAAAACTCTCATTGACTTTGGGTCTAAACAGCGGCGGATTAATAATTTTGCCGCCCCTAGGCTGGGAAATAATTGCCGCCCTGGCCCTGCCCCAACTCCACCCTTTTCCCGCCCCCATTCCAACCCCCTCCCCAAAGTCCCCGCCCCAGCTCTGCCCCCTCCCTTCCTCTATTGGATCCCTTCCCCAAATCTCCGCCTCTTCCCCTAGCATGTGGCGTTCCCCCTCCTCCTCCCTCCCTCCCTGCCCCGCGAAACAGCTGTTCTTCTTCAAGTGATTGTTCACGTCCATTACACATTAGGTGTGCGCGCGCAGCGGCACCCCGCTCTAGGGTATATATATCCCTGCAGGCCCGACCCTCCCTCAGTTCCTTCTTACCGTCCGTGGCGGCGTTGGAACAACTCTGTCTCTCGTCTGAGAGTGTCCCTTAGCATAGTCGTTAGTGTTATCTTTACAGTTATCAGTTCTT